>NC_073231.2:139471562-140072500 GCF_029281585.2 Gorilla gorilla gorilla
TTTCCCTCCAGGTCTAAAATCTGGCATTTTCTATATTGCCAGGATTTCCAGAGTTTAGGCATTTTTAACTGAAACCCTGCCCAAGGGTACTAAAAGCTTCTTTAAGCATATGAGGTAGATATTTGCACACCAGTGTATACACACAAATGCAAGTCAATATTTTAAAACATTATTTCCTGTACGGGTCTTATAAATGACAAACATTCACCTCTCCTGGTAAGGAGCACCCATCCGTCGTTATTTGTAGCTCAGCAGAACACACACATCCTTGTGTGTCACTCATCAAAGCAAATTGCCTGTCCTTTCTTTTTTCTGACATTACTAAACTGTGATTTACGATAATAAAATATGCATTTTTCTATCGTGTAAGAATTTGGATGAAATCCCAGCGTGGAGAACAAAGATTGATTTGAGCCCTGACATTCAGAAGGGAAGTACAGGCCCCACCTGTGGAAGGCGGAAGGGGCTGGTGCATGGCGGTGCCTTCCTACAGTGCAGGTTGGAGGAGGCCAGTGACTCATGAGGGACATTCCAAGAGGTCAAGAGGTGTTGATTCCTCTTGACCAAGGTGTCATTCCAAGGTGTCAAGAGGAGATCCAGAGTTGGGCTCTGAGAGAACCTCACTAGAGATAGGAGGAGGAGGAGAAAGGTGGCTGAGCACCATCAGGGCGGATGCTTGTGAGCCTCTGTACACCGGGTTGTGAGAGCATGGAGTACTGGAGAACCTGGCATACATGTCCCAGGGTCCTGGGGCAAACATGGAACACAGGCAGGTGGCACCTCTCACCTGGAGAAGGGAGAGGTTGGAGACAAGCGGAGCTGCGAGGAGACAAGGGGAGTGTTGTGTGAGCTGTATGAGGCAAGGATAGATAAATGGGTTTCCTGTGCAGCCTACTCAAAAGGGCTGCCCGCTAGGTGTGTGGAACCCACAAGAAGGTAGCTGCAGGGGGACTGGCCAAGACAGAAGCTGAATGCAGGTCCTCAAGTGTCAGGACATGGTTTGGTGCAGGGATGCTTGTCAGGGTCTCTAGAGAACCAGTTCAAGGGGCAGCAACTGTGAGCCTGACAAGCAGACACCCACTGCCCCAGCTAAGTGGAAAGACTTTTGTCTCTTCTGTCTTTCATCCTCATTCCTCTTAGCTTCTGACCCTGGAGGGCCCAGAGGCAGCAGAGGGAGTGGGAGCCACAGCTAGGGGAGTGCCCAAACCCACTTGTCCCTGGCCTCTTGCTGCTGGTTCCCAAGGCAGAGGGTGGCCCGACTGACTCGATTTGCATGAGATAGAAGTTTAAATATTACTCTTAAGTAATATTTTTTATTTTTTTAAAGTTAAAGTCAATAAATTTTTATTCAAGGAATTCCATATTGTGATTTCTTCCACTGTCCATCAAGGTCACTTTAGATCCTCTAAAGAGCTGGAGTCAAAAGATTTATCTTCAAGTTAGCCCTTTTTCATGAAACTGAGGCTTATTTTAATCCAGTTGTCCTGTCAGTCCATAGTTCTTTTATTTCGGCTTCTTTCATCTCGTGTTAATATATAAATACTGATGAAGACTTCAAAATTCATCAAGAATCTTTGGGATCTATGTTCTTCAGCCAATTTACTTGAGTCATTTTTACTGTAGGTGGTGGATCTTCCTGGTTCTCAATTTGACACCCTCTCTTAACATGAATGAGTTCAAATTATGTTCATTCCTAAGCGATCACACTCAAGAATAGTATAGATGTGTGGAATATGCCAATACCTTTAACTCCAGACATCATGTTCTGAAGATAAAAGCCTTTAAAACAAAAAGCCATCGTATGTATCAAGTCAACATGAAATTGGAATACAAAATTAATACAGCTGAGGCGTTCCCTCATATCCCATGCTGTTTAACTATCTATTCTACAGTCCTAGAATCAATCTTTTCTTTTTTTATTAAGAGACAGGGGCTGTCTGTTACCCAGGCTCCAGTATAGTGGTGCCATCAAAGCTCTGTGCAGCCTCCAACTCCTGGGCTCAATCCTCTTGCCTCAGCCTCCCCTTCCTGAGTAGCTAAAACTACAGGCACATGCCCTAATACTCAGCTAATTTTTAAATTTTTGTGGAGATGAGGTGTTTGTTACTTTTTTGCCCAGGCTATTCTTGAACTCCTGGCTTCAAGCAAAACTCCCACCTTGGTGTGGGGATTGCAGGCATGAGCCACTGTGCCTGTCCTGGAACCAACCTTTATGGCTATCAATACTCCCATCAGCTAACTGTCTCAAGTATCATAATTTCCCTTGCTATATGTATTAAAACTCATACTGAACAATGAATTCTGGGTTGCAAAAGAGGATTTATTTTTTGCACTTATCCATAAGTCTTTGTCCACAAGTTAAACAAAAACATACATAAGTGCAGAAGTAATATTTAAATATTACTCATCAAAGTACATTTCCTGTCTTTTTTCTCTAAAATTACTAAAATATGATTTATGATAACAAAATACTGTTTTTCTATTGTGTTAGAACTTGAATGAAATCCCAGCATGGAGAACAAAGATTGATCAGAACTCTAACATTCAGGCTGGGCACAGTGGCTCACGCCTGTAATCCCAGCACTTTGGGAGGCTGAGGCAGTCGAATCACTTGAGGTCAGGAGTTCAAGACCAGCCTGGCCAATATGGTGAAACTCCGTCTCTACTAAAAATACAAAAATTAGCCAGTGTGGTGGACATGCACCTATAATCCCAGCTACTCAGGAGGCTGAGGCAGGAGAATCGTTTGAACTTGGTTCAAACATCCTCCCTCCGATGTTGCGGTGAACCAAGACTATGCCACTGCACTCCAGCCTAGGTGACAGAGTGAGACCCTGTCAAAAAAAAAAAAAAAAAAAAAAAAAAAAAATAGGAGCCCTGACAGGCTGATATTCAGAAGAAAAGTGCAGGCCCCACCCATGGAAGGTGGAAGGGACTGTTCCCTGGTGGTGTCTTCCTACAGCACAGACAGGAGGAGACCAGTGACTCATGGTGGAGGCTCTGAACTATGAGCCTTAAGTAATACTTAACTTCCACCTTGAGCAAATTGAGCCAAGTCAGTCAGGCTGCCCTCTGACTCAGATGTTGTTCCTGAAGGGGAGCTCGAAGCCATGGTTTCTGCTGGAGCTGTCACTCGTGGGTGGGGTGGGGAGTGATGACAGGCTGCATCTGAAGAAGTCTATTTTGTAATTGTACCTTACCAAATTCAGCCATTCAACAGAGTCATTACCAAATGTCGATCATAAGAGCATCCACCCTGAGTGAGTCTACTCTTTGGATGCTTCCAGCTTTAGGCTCTGGGATATTCAAACATGTCTATTATAGCATGTATCCATTTACAAAGTATGCATTTTTTTCATGCCCTCCTGAAACACGACTTTGAAGAGTCCAGTGTGCTATGTGGATGTGAGAATGACAAGTGAGCTGACAAGTGAGGGGGAGATGGGACCTCAAACAGCAGGAAGAGCTCCCGGATGCTGTCAGGGCAGAGGGCTCTGAGTCACATAAGACAGGACCCTAATCAAACCTGGAGCAGTCAGGGGAGGCTTCTTGGAAGAGTAGATTTCTAAGTTGATTTCCTTCCCACAAAAAGGAATTATTCAGGAAGAGAACAGAACACACGCATAGACTTGGAGGTGAGAAAGCCAAGGGGTTTGGGGGAAGTGTCCCACATGGCTGGAACATGAAGTGAAAGAGGAAAGGAGTGGGAGGGGCAGGAGTGGTGAGCTGGGGATGGGCTCCAGGTCTACCCAGTCCTTCTTCAGCATTCCGCCTCCTGGTGGCAGGTCCCTTCTACTGGAGACAGACTTATGAAGGCGCTTGACAAGGCCAGATTGCATTGCCAAAAGAACACTCCAGCAACAATGGGTGGTGTGGGATGGGAAGCGAAGAGGCAGTGAGGCTAATTCTAGGGGGTGGAAAACAAGATAGGCCACAGCTGCAATAATCCAGGAGGGAGAAACGGCCTGAGCTAAGGAGGCGGTAACAGGCACGAAATAGATGAGGCTGGGAAGTAGGCATTACTTATCCCATTTACAGAGGAGAAAAGTGGTTTTTGGAGAAGATAGGAAACTTATTCACAATCATAAAATTAAATTAGATAATTTTATTCTTATTCCTATGGTCTTTGGAGAGAAGGACTTACAAAAAAGGGACCAAAGAGGCAGAAAAGAACTGAAAGGAAAAATAAATATAATTTCATCAACAGAAGCATGAATTCATCAATGCATCTACAGGTTTATTTAGAGACTTCTGTGTGTGTCATAACAAAATACAGGAGATCAGTGCATGTAAAACTAAATCCAGTCCTCGGCTAATCCCATTTCTGACTCAATCTCCTCAGCTACCTAAGATTTAATTATTATTTTCATGTTGTCATATTTCTATGCTAATAAAGAGGGCAACATTGTCTGTGCAAAGAATTTTTCTTTTTTTTTTGACCGAGTCTTGCTCTGCCCAGGTTGGAGTGCAGTGGTACAATCTCAGCTCACTGCAACCTCCACCTCTGGGTTCAAGCAATTCTCTTGTCTCAGCCTCCCGAGCAGCTGGGACTACAGGAGGCTGCCACCACGCCTGGCTAATTTTTGTACTTACAGTAGAGATGGAATTTCACCTTGTTGGTCAGGCTGATCTAGAACACCTGATCTCAGGTGATCCACCTGCCTCGGCCTCCCAAAGTGCTGGGATTACAAATGTGAGCCACCACACCCAGTCTGTACAAAAGTTTAACATAAATGAGTTTCCCTGTAGAAACAGAACGCCCTTCTCCCCAGAGGTCTTCAAATGATTATGAATTATAAAATTCTGATATTCCGTTGACCCTAGATTTTTTTTTTTTTTTCCCTAGATAGTAAGGTATTTGGAGATGAGCTTCAGGAGTAGCAAGTTGGGTGTAAGTAGGGAAGCCGCAATTCATTTTGCTAGTCATTACCTTTTAATCTCAATATACTTACACTTCTAATTGGCATCATGAAATGTCTCTGGAGACAGAGAAGCCCAAAACACTTAATAGCTATCATGGTCCTGGATACAAAATAATAAGCTGAAAAAAACTTCAGTTTAAAAAATATGCTTTTCTTAAACGGTAAAATCTATTAGAATACATGGAAAGGAGCTCTCATTTAATACACAACTTGTATGAGCCAGATGTGTTGCATATATTGCTCTGGAAAGGATTCTCAAAACAGGATTCTAAGAGAGACAATATTATTCCCGTTTTAAAAGGACAAAATTGAGGCTCAAGAGATTTGAGTGACATACTCAGAGTCAAGCTGTTATAAAGTAGACCAAAGTGACCTCAGAGCAAATGTTCTACTCATGAGACTCTACACATTTCTGATCGGGGCCACTGTCACATGGTAGGTTGTTGGTTTATACGTTCAGCAGCAGTGGAGAAATTTAGGTAGGATTTAAGGAAGGACCTGCTGAGCATTAAATGGTAGAATGGATAGATAAGTTATAGATGGTTGCTATCATTTAGACATTCCTCTGCCAAGCCTCATGTTGAAATTTGATCCCCAACGTTGAAGGTGGGGCCTAAAGGAGGTGTTTGGGTTGTGACGGTGGATCCCTCATGAATGTCTTGGTGCTGTCCTCTTGGTGATAATTTATTGCTCTATTAATTCCTGCAAGAGCTGGTGGTTAAAAAGAGCCTGGTACCTCCCCATCCCTTAACCCTTGCTTCCTCTCTCACCATGTGATTTTTGCACAGCGAGCTCCCCTTCCCCTTCTACCATCAGTGGAAGCAGCTGGAGGCCCTCACCAGAAGAAGATGACAGTGCCATGCTTCTTGTATAACCTGCAGAACTGTGAGCCAAATAAATCTCTTTTCTTTATCAATTATCCAGCCTCAAGTATTCCTTTATAGCAGCGCAAAATGAACTAAGACAATGGCCTTTGCTTATTATTTTGATTATGACTATAGGTGTTTGCCACAGCTATTTCCTTGCTAAAAGTTTTGAACCACTGTGTTGTTTTACTGGTATATCTCTATCCTTACAATAATTAATAATGTGCTAGACATTGTAATATTAACAATTACAAAGATTTTTAATCTGGCAAAGATGGTCTCTTTCTATTGTAACAAACTCTTTAAAACAGGTATTATAGTTTCATCTAAATAATAAGGAACCTGAATCTCAGAGATGCCAACTGACTTGGCTAGGGCCACACCATTTGAATACAACTCTCTATTCTGGGAGCTTATGTCTTTTGCAATGTCAAGAGAAACTGAATATGAACTTTCCTCCCATGATGGCAGGAAGATGAATGAAATAACCCGTTAGATGTCCATTAAGTCTTTGTTCTCTAAAAGTAAGATGGTGGCAGTCCAATGACAGTTTCCAAATCATAAAATTATGTCTAAAGATCAGACATGGACCTGACTTACCAGAGCAGAACCTGAGTGGGATAATGGTTTGGGAGTGAGGATCCAAGGAAGCAATTTCTTGTAACTTCTCTACACTCAAAGATGACTCTTACAGCCTTCTCATAGAGGGATACCCTCTTCTGCAGGTCAGAAGGGCCTTCACATCCCTCAGTGCTGGCCCAAGGTCCATGGTCAACAAGAAGCCACCCTTTTCCTGACTCCCCACCTCCTGGGGTGGCCAGTCCTACCAAGTCCAAGTCGAGAGGACTGGATCCAGCCTGCTCTTGCCCCTTGCCCCACCCCGTCACTGCCCTTTTTCAGGTTCATTTTCCTCCTTGAGCCTCTGACACACTAATTTATCTTCCCCATGCTGCCAGACTCATCCTTTTTAAGAGAGTGTTTTTAGTCTTATAGTCAATAAATACACATTCATTCTAGAAAATCTGGAAGGTACCCCAAAAATCATTTCAGAGGAAAAAACAAAATCAGATTTTGGATAATTTCCCTCCAATTATTATGACAGGAACATCGTTGTGATAGCTAGAATTAAGTTATCAGTTGCTACTAGGGCAGGAGGCCACTGGAGCCCAGGGAGATAGGAGCTCAGAGGAGGAAGGCAAATGAGAAACCGAGTCATCCTTCCCACCTCCCCCACCCACAGGGAACCAAGATGTGAGGCATTATAGTTAAATATTTTTTTCTATGTACAGCCAGAGTGTCCCTAAAACCAGGAGGAGGAACTCTCAGTGGAAGACTATTATTTGTTCAAAATATTTTCTTGAATCCATCCATGCAAGAAGACTGTACTTCCCACTGATACAACGTTTGACCATGTGATTTGCTTTGGCCAATCAAATTTAAGTGCAATTAATGTATATCATCTCTGGTGGCTGTTTTAAGGTTTTCTCTTTTTCTTCTCACTGTCATGAGGCAGGTTTGTGCTGGATAGGAGCTGCTCCTTAGTCCTGGAATAAAGAGGTGTGGAGCAGAGATGTTACCCATGTGCATCTTGAGATGAATGTGATTGCAAGCAAGAAATAAATCTTAGTTGCTGCAATCCACCAAGATTCTGGGGGTCATTTGTTCCTTCAGCATAAGCCTAAGCTAACTGATACACCTCTGTTGATGGCTGAGCCAGTCATGCAAGGTGGTTACCCTCAGAAGATCTAAAAGCCGAGGACTAGGAACATCAAAAATAAAACATTAGTATTATGCAGTTCAAGCAGACATAGTGGTGGCGGTGGTGATACAGGAGTACAACATTCTGGGAGAGAGCTGCTCTTGTTACAGTGGTGGTTACTCTAAAGAGGACCAAGAAGATGAGATACACCATTAACAATGTGAGCCACCGTTTATATGGTGCTTCCTGTGTGCCAACAGCCCTGCAAAGTGAGATTACAGGCATTATATCATTTGATCTTTCCCCAAGTTCTAGAAGAAGGATATCCATGATTAGCAGCATTTTAAATCTCAGAAAATTGAAGCTTAGGGAAGTTAGTAACTGACACACTCACGTAGCTCATACACAGTAGAGCAGTAATTCGTGTCCAGGTCTCTCTGATGCCAGCATCTACCTACTCATAATGGGTGGATTCCTGGCCAGGTTACCTGCAGGGCTGCCCATTAAATGGTAGCTCCTGGCCAGGACCTTGTGGGGAGGGAGGTCTCAGCCGTCAAGGTTTGTTAGAGGAAATTGCTCTACTGGCGTACCCAGAAAGCACGGGTTGTCCATCTTTCATTCTGAGAGAAATCCCTCAAAGCAAAGTTTGGTGGGTTTGTCGCAGTTGCCAAGGCCTAGATCTGAACTACAGGAAAGGCAAGAGGCTCCAGAAATTTAAATGATATCCACTCATGTTCTCAAGATATTTTTGAGATTGTAAAAGGAAATCAAATCTATGAATTATAATCAGTTGGAGTGTGAGTGGAAGGAATCCAACTGGAGCTTGCTTTTGCGAGAGAGAGAGAGAGAGTTGCTGGGAAGCTACCGAGGCAGTTCCCAGAACCAGGGACGGGAATATTGCAGGTCTTGGGAACACGAACTTCAGAAGCCAGAGCCTGAAAAAAAAACGGGATTCTTTCTAACCTACTCTTAGAGCTGCCCCTTTGGAAAATAGCTTCTTTCTTTTCTGTTTCAGCCTCACCAAGCTGCCATCAACTCTTAAGCTCTCACACCTCATGTTTCAACCACCTGGAAAGGTCGTCTCAGTTTCTTTTCCAGAAACCCTGTGGAAAAGACTTCGATATGGTGCAATCTGATTCATGGGTCCATATCTAAGTGGTGAACAGTAACCTGGCGTGTGGTCATGTTGCACACATGGCAGCGTTTATGTTACTGAACTCATGAAGTGGAAAGTTCCAAATGAACAGCTGAGGATGGGGCGGGCAACTCCATAAAGTTTCAATTGACATGTGCACCAGAGAATATTTGGACCAAACAGAAAATAATTTGAACCAAACATAAAGAATCCTATCTTCCAGAGGCAACAAACTGGAATATCCTAGTATGTTTCTTTATTATTATTATTATTATTATTATTATTATTGTTATTATTATTATTATTTGAGGCTGAGTCTTGCTCTGTCGCCCAGGCTGGAGTGCAGTGGCACAATCTCGGCTCACTGCAATCTCTGCCTCCCAGGTTCAAGCGATCCTGCTTCAGCCTCCTGAGTAGCTGGGATTACAGGTGCCTGCCACCATGCCCAGCTAATTTTTATATTTTTAGTAGAGATGGGGTTTCACCATGTTGGTCAGGCTGGTCTCGAACTCCTGACCTCATGATCCACCTGTCTCGGCCTCCCAAAGTGCTGGGACTACAGGCATGAGCCACTGTTCCTGGACTATTATATTTTTGGAGTACAGAGTTGTACTACATTGTTGAAACTGTATGGCATATACTAAGTTAAAGTGTAGTTAACAGAGACAAATTCTAGGCCTTAGGCTGAAGATGACATGAAGAGGGTTTCATTGTCAGAGGCTATTCAGCACCAAAGGGTTCATTTGTTTTTCCAATTAAAAATTAGACCCGAAGCACAAAGTAAAACTCAGTACATCAGTGATAAGTTTAAAGTCGCAGTGCATGTGCTTAATGCCAAGGGATCACTTTAACACACTGAACTTAACACGCTCTTCCCCTGGCCGATTCTTTGTTGCTCTCAGCTAAAATCCTAACTCCTCGACACAACAAACATGGTCTTTTGTCACCTTGCCCTTACGCCCTGCTTCATTCTGAAACTCTAGGCAGATTCATCTGACTGAAGTGTGCTCACTGATTTGTTTACTTACTTATTCATTCATCACACATTTATTAAGATAGGCAATGCAGATACAGAAATGAGTAAGCCTTCTTTTTGCTTGAGAAGCTCACAGCCTAACAGGGAAGGAAAATGAGTAATCAGGAAATATCTACAAGGTGACAAATACCAGGATAAAGGGAAGCCCAGGGTGCTTGCAGCCATGCAAACCCTTGAAGAACTTGCAGGGGTTTTCAATGAGGAAGTGAGGAAGGTGTAATTGTGGTTGCCTCACAGAGCCAATAGCTAGTATATATATCACAGTCTTTTGCTGTTCCAATATTTCCACGAGACTGGCAGCAAGACTTCTGTGCCAACTCCCCTGTGGACTGGCCTTCCTCTTTGCTATCCATTTCTACAGTGTCCTCAGTCCCCAGTAGAGGAAGCAGCATGGAAGAAAGAGGAGCACCTGTGCTTCATAGTCACTGTCACCCCCTGCTCTCCTGGGCCTGCTCCAGCTCGTGCTGCCCACGGGGTTGGCATCAATCCCGCTGTTTCCTCCAGCCCGCCTCCCCGCAACCCCGCCACCCCATTTTCAATGCCCACCAATATTGCTAGATGTCATGAGTCAGGCCTGCCTGCCACACTCCTGGGCTGTTATGCCATTGTCAAAATTGACATCTCACTTTTCCAGTTGTTGAGTTACCTTCTGCGTGTGTAATTGCAAAAAAAGATCTTCCTCCTTTTGGGTTCACTGCTTATTTAATCCTAGAGTCACAATAAGAAAATGCGTCTAGTCAGTGAAATTAATTATGGAGAACATTTAGTGCCTCTGCCGAGGTGTTTGTGCAGAGATCATTCTGAGTGTAGCAGAGAAAAGAGGCTCCTGATTCTCAGATGAACAGGAATTGAGTGATTAAGTCTCAGAGTCAGGCAGGTCCCTGGACTTCAGCATTAGGTGGGAGTGTGTGTGCATGGTCTGTCTTTGGATGTGTGCACATCTCTGTGTGTCCATGCATGTGTGTGCAGGTATGCTTACGTAGATACTTGGGGGCCTGTGGACTGTCTTGCGTGTAGGTGATTCTGCATGCACAAGGGATTCAGGAAGGTGAGAATTCATTCACTCATACATTTATTTACCAGCAGCAAAAGTATATTGGATGACTACTCTGTATCGGGTTTTATGTTTAGGCGTTGGGGATTTAAAAATGAGTAACTTGAGATTTCTACCCTCAACCAACACCTAGTCAAGGGCAGGGTTTCTCCACTTAGCACAATTGACATTTCGCATCAGTGAATCCTTTGTTAGGGACGGAGGTTTGTTTTGGGCACTACAGGATGCTTACCAGCATTCCAACTCTCTACCCACTCAACACAAGTAGGAAACCAACCCCCTACCCTGCAGTTGTGACTATCAGAAATGCCCGTTAGAGATCCCAAATGTCATCTAGGGGGCAAAATCACCCCCAGTTATGAAGCAGTTATAAAAAATGTTGAAGCAGGTAATTTTGATAAGGTAAAGGGAGTCAAATTTAAAGGAGATCTTCACCGATGCTTGGGAGCTAAGAAGAGAGGGGGTAAGAAAGCATAGGAAGGTTGAAAAGGAAGATAATATCATCACAGGTGACTATAGCCAATTGGCAAGCCAAGCTCCAGACACAGGGCTCCTCTGTAGATGGCAGGACAGGACAAGATGGGATGGAACAGCGCTGGGCCTGAGTAAAGACAGAGCTCAGTTGCTCGCTTGGTGCCGGGTAGGGCCCATGTCATGGAAACTCAAATATCAGGTGCTCCCATCCAGGGTGGGGTCTGGGGTGGGGTGTGGGTGCAGGGCACAGGGAGAAGAAGGGAATGAATTCACATTACTGCAATCGTAGGAGAAGGAAAACCAGAGAGGGAAGGGAACCCTGCTGTCCTTCTGAGATGGACTTCAAGTGAGCTCCAAGGGGATGGATAGGTATGCTTTTGGCCATCATCTGACAGTGGTGTCACGCACGACACCTGCATGGCCTCCACTGATGAGTGGAAAGCACGTGGCTCTTAGTAGGTGACCATTAAGCCAGAGGAGGGTGATACAGTTTGGATATTTGTCCCTGCCCAAATTTCTTGTTGAATTGTAATCTCCAGCGTTGGAGGTGGATTCTGGTGGGAGGCGTTGGGGTCATGGGAGTGGATCCCTCATGAATGGCTTGGGTCATCCCTTTGGTGATAAGTGAGCTCTTGCTCTGAGTTCAGACAAGATCTGGTTGTTTAAGTCTGTGTCACCTTCCCCTGCACTCTGTCTTGCTTGCTCCTGCTTTTGCTTTGTGACATGCCAGTTCCCCCTTTGTCTTCCACCATGATTGAAAACTCCATGACGCTTCACCAGAAACTGAATAGATGCCAGCACCATGCTTCCTGTACAGCCTGCAGAGCCATGAACCAATTAAACTTCTTTTCTTTATAAATTACCCAGTTGCAGGTATAGCAATTGAGAACAAACCAATACTGTGGGGCTGAGCAGATTCCAAATCTCCAGTCTGGATGCTGGTGAAGATTTCCACTTCCTTGTGTGAACTGTGAGATAAGGTTGCCTCATGACGGAGGGCTGGAGAGTTGCCATCAAGCCTGCTGTGTATTCATCCTCTGCTTGGGGCCACAGAGTTGCTATTTTAGGTTCTCTGTCTGCCTCCCATCTGTTTCCACCCAGAAGGCTGCAGGGCGACCCTTCCCCATTGCTTCCTGAGAGTTGTTCCTGTTTTCTAAATGCTCTGGCAATGACATCACACCAGGGTGGTTTGATCTCAGTCCGTGAAGGTCTTTCCAACTAGGGCAGAGGTCACATCAACTGGGGGCCGGGGCAGGTATCACCTGTCACTGGGGGGGAAAGGCGGGTCCCTGGAAGGAGCCCAGCAGGCAGAAGGGACTGGGTTTACTCTGTTTTGATTTTTCTCTTTTTAACATGAAGATGTCTGTGGTTATAAAAAGAAGGTAATGCATGAGTCCTCCTCATGGCCCCCAGTTGTGAATGGGCCCCATCTACTTGAACGCTGCTTTTGATTTTTATTTCGTAGATGGGTTAGGATGAGTGCAGGTGGATTCCTCAAGGAGATCCCACAGGCTTAGAGGAAAAGTCCCCTTCCTTATCCCAAAGTCCCAGTGCTCCTGTGGGTGGGTGAGGTAGGTCTAAGGTCCGTGCCGGGGGCTCCATGAGGGTTCTAGTGGGAGGTCGGTTCCAGGGAAACTGCCCCCTTGGAACTGCTGAGAGCTGCACAGTTTCCTCTGCTCAGAGTAACAAAATGGGGGACCCCATAGGCCTGGGAGATACCCACACAGTCTGTGCAGGGCAGAGGGCAATATGGCCCCCATATCTGTCTGCCTACCTGGGACCAAAACTGTTCCTGGCACATAGCAGGTGCTCAGACGACATGACAACATTGCACTAAACAGACCAAACTGATCTAGTCTAATCCAAGTCACTAACCCCTTGTGTAATCTTGGAAGAGCCTCATTGTTCCCAGCTGTAAAGCAGGCATCTCAATAACATTAACCTTGGACTGCTTTAAAGTTTAAATGAGAAATGGACATAGACACTCTTTATGAACTTCAACAAAAGATTAGAAAGCTGCCTCTCAGTTGCTATTGTGCAACTCTTCTAAATGTTAATTTAGAGTCTGAACATGCCAGTTTCCCCATGGGAATTGCTCAATTCTAATAGTTCTCTATGCTGTACAAACATACATTATCTGCCTAGGGCCCGGTAAAGCTATTTTCATTTTGAATGAAAAAAGTTAGAGCTGGTAAGTATTTTAATTTTTCCTGAAGTAGCTTTTGTGTTAATATAGGTTGTTCTGAATGTATTAGAATGTCAGTATCTGGAGAAAACATATGGAAAGGGAACAAGCTGGTGGGGAGGGAGCGGAATTTGTTCTTTGCAAGTCAGACTGTTTAGTTCCCTGATTCTCCTTAGTTATTGGCTAACAACATTTTCAGATCTCCAGTATGTCCCAGCAATACTTGACGGAAACAGGGCTCTAGTTTTAGGCTCTCCTGAGGCTGAAATGCAGGTGGCTAAGGAGGGGGTCAGAGGGTATATTGCAGCTTCCTCTTGCTGCTGTAACAAATGACCATGAACTTAGTAGTCTGAAAGACACAAATTCATCTTTTTACAGTTCTGCAGGGGAAAAGTCTAAAATCAAGCTGTGGGCAGAGCTACATTCCTCCTGGATGCTCTAGGGGCAAATCTGCTTCCTTCCCTTTTCCAGCCTCTAGAGGCAGCCTGTCTTCCTTGGCTCATGGTCACATCACTCTGACCTTGTTTCTGCTTCTTTGACTTTGGCCCTCCTGCTTCCTTCTTATAAGGTCCTTTGTGATGACATTGGGCCTATCCAGATAATCCAGGGTAATATCCTATTTGCAAAGTCCCTTTGTGTTATGTACTGAACGCTTGTGCTCCCTCAATATCCATATGTTGAAGCCCTAACCCTCGATGTGATGGTCTTTGGAGATGGGGCCTTTGGGAAGGTTAGGGTTTACACTGGATCATGAGAGTGGGCCCTCACAATGGGATTAGTGGCCTTGTGACAGCGATCACAGAAAGAAGGCCATGTAAGAATGCAACAAGAGGAGAGCCAGCCATCTGCAAGTCGGGAGCAGAGGGCTCTGGTGAGTGGTCAGTTACAGGGAAACCTGCTCTCTGGGAGCTGCTGAGAGATGGACAGTTCACTCTGCTCAGAGCAACAAAGAAGCAGGACCCCATAGGGCTGGGAGATACACACGCAGTCTGTGCAGAGCAGAGGGCCACATGGTCTTTTTATCTGTCCCCCTACGTGGGACCAGAACTGTGCCTGCAACATACCAGGTGCCCAGACAGCATTGCATTAAATGGAGTCAACCGATCTAGTCTAATCCAAGTCACTAACCCCTTGTGTAATCTTGGAAGAGCCTCACTGTTCCCATCTCTAAAGTGGGCATCTTAATAACATCGACCTTGAACTGTTGCTGCCAGAAACTGAGTCAGCTGGCCCCTTGACCTTGGACTTTCCAGGCTCCAGAACTAAGAAAAAACAAATTTGTTTTTAAGCCACCCGTCCATGGTAGGTTGTTAAGGCAGCCTGAGCAGACTAAGACACCATGGAAGGCCACATAGTCACAGGTTCTGATGAGGGATTAGGACATGTACATCTTCAGGTGGCCTTTATTCAGCCTCCCACCGGGCATTGTTTCCAGACAGCCCCAGGGCGAGGTAGGCTTGGGCAGGTAGCCTGGCCCAGAGACGCTTCTCTCAGGATTAAAGTGGAAGGTCTCAGGCTGATCCGCCTGACGGGGATCTCACTTCCTCACATCTTGCTTCCATCCCTGGCCTCTATGTCTCTGGAATGAGTCTCAGAGACAAAGAAGTCCTTGTTCGTTCTGCTCACTGAGGTGGAAACCCACATGCCTGGGAGATGTTCGGTCTGTGCAGGGCAGGGAGCCACACGGTCTTCATCTCTGTGTCCTCTCCAACCCCATGACCGAAACTGCACCTGGCACATACCAGGTGCTCAGACTCCCACCAGGTTGGAGTCAGGCACAGGCCATGAGTGAATCCTCTGAGGGCTCCAATTTAAAACTTGGGGGCTGGGTACTCTCATACTCCACCCCCACCCAGCTCTTGCCATCTTTCCATCATTCACTTATTCATATATTTATTTGATGTATATCATTGGGTGCCTACTCTGTACTAGGCACTCTTCTAGGGGCTAGAGATACATCAGTGAACAAACCAGGCAAATAATTAATGTCTGTGCAATAAGCACACGTATCAGTGACAGCCCCCACTTAGAAGTCCTTAGTTCCTTTCATCACCAAGAAATGGAGGCCGACAAAAAAGGCACAAAAAAAAAGAAAAAGAAAAGAAAAGAAAAGAAAGAAAAAATAAAAAGAAAAAAGCCAAACAGTTCTTTGTTTCCCAAGGTCTCCTTGCAACTGGGGCTGCCAATCCTCTTCCATGCAGACCCAGCTTCCTGCACCCTCAGCTCTTCCTGCAGAGAGCTCATTCTAACCCACAAACCTGACCCTGCCAGATCCTTGCTTCAAAGGCTCCCCATCGTGGGCAGCACAGAGTCTGCAGTCCTGGGCGAAGTCAAGGTCGCCATGGCTTAACCTCTGCTTCCCTCCTGATGCCCCCACTTCTGACTCATTTTTCTGCATCCCCATGGTACCTCATATCTTATCTCTGCTATGGCACCTCTCCCTTCAGCAACACCGGGATTCTGAACTGCTGATACAGAAAGAGTGCTCCAGGACTGTCCTCAACATCTGTATCCACATCCTCTGGCAGGTTTCTCCTACCAAGCTGCTGGCCTGTGGGAGGTTCACCTGATCCCCGTGTTAGAGTCCTGGTTTGCTGCATCATGGACTTCATCAGGGGCTGAGTTTGCTGGTGAGTAGTACTTGATGCCGTGGGGTCTGGAGTCAGCAAGACCTAAAATGTAGACCAGATTCCACTCCTGACTGGCTGAGATGGACAAACCACTTCAACTTCTTCACCTAGGAAGAAGGGATAGTGATCCCCATCTCTAATGAACCTTAGGGACACTGGATCCAACCACGTTTTCTGTTTTTGAGGAAATGAGGTCAATTTCCTCATCTCTGCAATGGGAAGCATGAAAGGGCTCTTGGGATGAATGGAGCTAATATGAGCACAATGTGTGACACATGGAATGAGCTCCATAGATGAAAGTTATGATTGCATAATTATGTTTGTTGGTCTCACGGATATTCTGTATTTTGTCATTCATCTGAGCCTCTACAAGCAAAGTGTTCAACGGCCGCAGCAGAAACTACTCTAGTTGTGCCTGAAATAACAAGATAATCTCCCTGTATCTGAGTTAGCACTGGTTATATGCATATTTGCCATTTTAAATTTCTGCAAACTCTGAGTGAAGAGACGGATTTTTTTCTCAGATAGCATCTAAACAACCACCTGGTAGCCAGAATTTGCCCAATTTGAGCTCATCAAACACATTCATTCTCAAGATCCTTTTCCATTTGAATTCAGCTATCATTCACAGACACCCTCCGGTGCTTGGGGCTGTTTGGTAGACTTTTCATGCCACGTGGATTTAATGCTGGTGACCGCCGGTGGGTCAGGTGTTAGTCTCATCATCTGACAGGGGAGGAAACGGAGCCATGGACAGATGCTCATTCCACCAGGCCTGGTCTTCCAGAGATGAGTGAGGGCGGAGACGGGGCCTGGGGAAACTGCAGACAGGCATCGCTGGGTAAAGTCCTTTGCTGCTCTTTGTCTGATGTCAGAAACACAGAGAAGCCTGGATCAGCAGCCAACAAGAGCGCATTTTCCAGGTGGGAGAGTGATTTTGGTCTCCTCACTTCTACAACTGAATAAAATGCATCTGTTTCCTCACCCTGGTGATCATGGTTTTCATTTCTTCTTTGAAAATGCTTCTGGAGCAATAGCTATTTGATAAGAGTCATTGCTGAAATGAAAACTCCAAGGAGGTGAAATTAGAAAATATCTTCTGGGCTAGAGTGGAGTTTCTTGCAGTAGAGCTGGCCTGCTGTTTGGGCAATGCTGGGGTTTAGTGGATGTGGATGAGGAAGAGGCATGGTGGAGACCCCCAACTCCATTCACAACTGGCATTGGCACAGCATCCTTGGCCTCCCTGCCACACACACACACACACACACACACAAACACACACACAATCTTACGAAGGTTGTATTTTCATCTCTTCTCTTCTCAGGCTTTTGTTTTGAGAGATGATAGGAGGCCATAGTTGTACAAAGGTAGCAACTGTCTTGAAACAGAGACACTGTATAATCCTGAGCAGAGAAATTGTGGCTGACCTTTAGAAGAAGGGAAGAGGCATGAGCAGAGAGAAGCCTCTAGAAGTAGGTGGATAGATCAATAGAAATTGAAGGACGTAGGCTCTCAAGCTGGACTTGCAGGTTTTGGTCCTGCTCCTCACCTCCCTAGAGGTATGACCTTGGGAAAGGTACTTACCTTTCTGTGTCTCAGTGAACTCATCTGTGAAATGGGGGTAATGATAATAGCACCTGACTCATCACATTACTTAGGACTGAATATGAGAAAGTTTAGAAAAAGGAACCTGTTAAGAGCAATGCCTGGCATATAGCAAGTGTTAAGAAAATGTGAACTCTTATTACAAGTGAATTAACATATCTAAGTAAAGCTGACAAGAGCTAAGAACACTGAGGCCTAGAAGGGTTTGTCATTTGTGTAGTCTCAAGATGTCTCTTGAAAGAATATCTATGATGCATCTCCACTTCTGGACAGTCAGAGGGAAGATGTAGGAGGGGGTGTATTATTCTATTTCCATAATGCTGTAAAGAACTGACCATGGCTGGGTAATTTATAAAGAAAAGAGAGGTTTAATTGACTCACAGTTCAGCATGGCTGGGGAGGCCTCAGGAAACTTACAATCATGTTCTAAGGGGAAGGGGAAGCAAGGCGCCTTCTTCATAAGGCGGCATGAAGGAGAAGTGCCAAGCAAAGCGGGGAAGGGCCCCTTATACAAACATCAGATCTCATGATAACTCACTCACTATCATGAGAAAAGCATGGGGGAGACCGCCCCCATGATTCTATTACCTCCACCTGGTCTTTCCCTTAACACACGGGAATTACGAGAATTACGGAGGTTATGGGGATTATAATTCAAGATGAGATTTTAGGTGGGGACACAGCCAAACCATATCAAGGGGGGCCAGGGAGTCTGCCTCCATGGACTTCGCCTGCATGAGAGGAAGGGTCAAGTGTAGCCCAGGTGGAGAGGATGAGGTGTTGAAGTTTTTTAGCATACTCTAGACTGGTATAAAATGGGGCCCAAATCCTGGCATTCATAACAGCATGTTATTTAGAGTGGGAAGGGACCTTTGCCAGCCTTTAATCCAGCCTCTTCTTGTTTTCCATTTTAGAGCTGAGGAGATAGACTCAGAGGTGCTAAGGGACTTGTGCAGAGACACAAAGCCTGTGGGTTGTCACAGGTAGCACGTGGGCCCTGGGTACCTCGTCTCCCGGAGCACATGATTCTTGAGCTGAACCTCGGATTTTTCCTCCTCTTTTACCAACCCCACGGGCTTTAGGGCACCCACACCACAGGGTGCAGAGGCAGTTCCCACAAGGCCTAAGGACCACATGCCTAATGAAGACATGGTGCTTGAAAAGTCAGTGATCTTTCCCTCCCCAACTGATTATGAATATCAGAAAAACTTAAGTGCAGTCCTGGCTAGAAACCATAAATAAACCCATTTTCCTGACGCTCCTTCCCTCTGGGTTATTTTATTATCTAGATGCATTTGGTTACTGAGCAAGAGACAGACAAACAGAAAAACTTTCTTCTTCCACGAAGGCCCTATCTGCTTTAATTCTCAAATTTGGTCGTGAATTCTCAGTGGATGGGTTCTGAGATGGGGCATTGCCGTGATCAGGTTGGAGGGAGACACATGGTTTGGAGTGTGCGTGTTGTGGGTGATCCTGCTTGGCCAGGTGAGGAGGACAAGTCTCTGGGCCATGTTGCAGGATAGATCCTGGGGCTGAGATGACCCTCCTGGTCCCCAGGCCAAACCTCAGATTCCTCCTTCACCACCAGCCCCACAGGCTTTGGGGCCCTGGCACCACAGTGTGCAGAGGTGGTCCCCCTGAGGCCTGAGGACCACATTCCTAATTAAGGCTCAAGCTGTGTGGGAAGGACTAGGGCTGCCTGGAAGGACAGCTCTCCATTTCTGAATGGCCCTTCTGCAGCTGCAATCCCCTGCAAGGCTGCCACCGTGATCAGCCACCTCACGCGGCAGGGGCGTGGGACAGGTGGGCCCTCTACGCCCTATCATCAGCCCCTGTCCCTCTCTGTCTTCATTCTGACCTTCTTGGTTATTTAATTTTTGTTTCTCTCCCTCTCCTTTTCATGCTTATTTTTGCCCTTAATATGGAGTGCTCCTCTATATTAGGACCGTGGAATTGGTTTTCTGTGATGGGGTTCCCCAAGTACCAAAAAAGAGATCATAAAGTTACTCAGAAGAGGCAAATGTGTGATTCTAGAATGTAGGGCTTTATGGGAAAAAAGAACGAGGGTGGCTGAAGTCCTTGAGTGCAAAGATAAATGCCTTCATATATAAATTAAATTACATTAAAAATAATCTTAAAATGTATACATTTCTATATAACTAAAATGTGACTATTTTAAAATTCATGTATATATACTAATAAAAATTATTAAGACAATAAAGATAGACTACAGGTAACAAAGTGTGAATAGGATTTGCTGTACCTGAAAAATTGCAAGAAAAATAAAAACCAATTACACATGGAATACCCATTTAGCATCCTTTGTGCCCTGAAAGTCCAAGAGCTTCCTCTTCTGAAGCCTGAAGGAGACGTTCACAAATGCGGTTTGTAGTAATTAACATTGTTTTTTACCAAGTATTTCTAGCTCTCAGCCCTCTGGTAAGATTGTATTTTCTTTTCTTTTTTTGAAATAGGGACTCACTTTGTTGCCCAGGCTGGAGGGCAGTGGTGTCATCTTGGCTCACTGCAGCCTTGACCTCCAGGTTCAAGCGATCCTACTGTCTCAGTCCCCCAAGTAGCTGGGACTATAGGTGCATGCCACCACACCCGGCTAATTTTTGTATATTTTGTAGACACGGGGTTTCTCCATGTTGCCCAGGCTGGTCTCCACCTCCTGGGCTCTCCTTGTTGAAAGTAAGTATGGGGAAGTGATCTGCCTGTCTTGGCCTCCCAAAGTGCTGGGATTACAGGCATGAGCCACCATGCCAGGCCAGATTGTATTTTCTAACCTTTAGGTGTTTGCCAATAACAAGTAAGCAACAGTGACATGTGTTACACCTGGGTGGGAGCTTTGAGGGCCGGTGAGCAACTTGCCAACTCTTTCCCCTGCAATCATGGTCATGAATCTGACAGGGGCTGCCCTATCGGCCTGGCCCTGGAGGGAAGACAACATGGAGCACAGCCCTTGATGGGCAGCCAACCTAAGAGGGAAGTAAAAGTCGGTGGCTTTAGGTCACTGAGATGTTGCATTATTTCTTACATAACACAACCTCATTTATTCGGACTGATACAAAATACTATGATGTTTGCGTAGACACATAACTCTTATTTTGTGTGTCTGGCTCTTGACCATATATTTGTTACATTTTTGATTTCCCACCACTCTGCCTTCTAGAAAGCAATGCCGGTTCATGGTCTGAAGGCCCTCAACACAAATTTTCCTTCTTTCTGCAGCATTTCAGGGAAAGCAGACCCCAGGATGAGAATGTGTTTTGCTTCCTTTCCATCCCAAGATCTCACTGCAAAAAATCTCTACTCTGGCCCTGACCCCAATCCCCTCACTGCTATCGTGTCAGTATGTTTTGTGAGTGCCCTCCCCTCTACACACTTGACCCACAGCATTGTTGAAAGTAACTATGGAGAAGTAAAGGTGAATGGATTATAATTTCCCTGGATGGGAGTTTGAGGTTGTAAAGGGATTACCGTAGTTTCTTTATTTTCCTGTTTTTGAGGCGGAGTCTCTCTCTGTCACCCAGGCTGGAGTGCAGTGGCGTGATCTCAGCTCACTGCAAGCTCCGCCTCCCGGGTTCACACCATTCTCCTGCCTCAGCCTCCTGCGTAGCTGGGACTACAGGTGCCAGCCACCACGCATGGCTAATTTTTTGTATTTTCAGTAGAGGCAGGGTTTCACCGTGTTAGCCAGGATGGTCTCAATCTCTTGACCTCGTGATCCACCTACCTCGGACTCCCAGGATTCCCGTAGCGTCTTAATTTCCTAGAGACATAAATTTTTTGGGGACCTGTTGTTGTTTCCAGAGTCAAGTTTATTAATGCACCTTTTAAAGAATCAAGGTTGTTCTGGTTGAATCATAGGCATAGAGAGTCAGCACCAACAATTCCGTAGGTGTTGTGCCAACGTTGGGGCACTTTAGTGAGAGGGCACCATGGGTTCCAGAGAAAGTCTTCTAGCTGGGGTCCTCCTGAAATCAGAAGGAGCTTGGATGAAGACTTCTACTAGATGGTTTATTTGGCAGGTTATCAAGGGGTGAGGAAGCAGGTAAGAAGGGAACACCAGTGCCAGGCGTGTTACCAAGGATGCTGCTGTGGGCTGTGGAGTGCGGTTTCTCCAGGGTTGTCTGTGAAATACTCAGGATGCTGCTGGGAAGTGTCAGCAGGGAGGGAAGGAGGCTTTTGGTTCCCACCTTGCCTTCTTAATTGAGGGCACCCCCAGGGCTGCTCCCACCCCTTTATATCTGATCTATGCTTGTACATATAGCCTGGAGGAACATCATTGTAGGAGCAGTGCCCTTCCAATGGCACAGAAAGCAGGGCCATGCTGTGCGTGTTTGAGGCAAGATGCTGCTAGCACCAGGGGAACAGAAGTCCCCTGGAAACATCCACACCAGTGGCAGCCATCGTCAAAGGTGAGGAAGAGAATGACAGTCACAGTGACAGTGACAGTCATGTCTGCTTCCATATTTTGATGTGATTTGCAATGAAACGTGTGTGCCCAGTAGTATTGAACATGCTTGTGTTCCTGGAAAGGCAAGCTGGTTCTCAGTTCTGTTGCCAATGTGCGTGGATGTGGGTGAGGTGATGTGGGATGTGGGTAGGGTAGCGCATGCTCTCTAGAAGGTAGCAAATCTACCTTACCTTTCATAAGGAAGTCATCAGATCCTGAATGTTTATGACTGGGGAAACTGAGGGAATGCAATAAACTTTCCAGGCACTATGTTCTTGGCACTTACCTGAGGACAACCCTGCTCCCATTTGGCCTGGATTTGGGGTCCCTTCCTCTTCCATGGTCCCTTTAGGCCATGTTGTGTGTCAGTACGACCTACACGTGAACTCCAGAGGAAAGGCCTGCCCAGGATGTTGTTGCTGTTCTGATACAGAAACAATTGGATGCCCTTAAACGCACATGCCTTCCCATGTAATGTCTTGGCAAAGTGGAAATGAGCACTCAGAATTGCCGCTGGCAGGAGTGCTGCTGGGTTCGCGTTTCTTTATGCAATGTGCCATCTGTAGGAAAGAAATTGATTTTTTAAAATAAACAGGCTTTGTGTAAAATGTATACATATGTATGGTGCCATAATGGCTTTGCAGATGCCTTTCTCTCACTGAAGAATTGCCAGCGCACGGGGCTCCTCCGCTGATGATACGCAGGCACTCATGACTGGGGTTTGCATGAGGAAGGAGGCAGAAAGTTTGTGACTCCTTTCACAACCTTCTGAACCCATGAGCCTCAGAGAAGGGAGGGCCCTGGGTGACCATCTTACCTGAGAGGTATTTAATGGGGCTTTTCCAAGGCAGGAAAAGAGCAGTGAATGCTGTTCTGCTCTTGGGCAAAGGCAGACATAACCTGAAACATCGATATTGATATGGGCACTGGGCCGGGCACAGTGGCTCATGCCTGTAATCCCAGCAGCTTGGGAGGCTGAGCCAGGAGGATCCCTTGCGGTCAGGGGTTTGAGACCAGCCTGACCAACATGGTGAAACCTCATCTGTACTAAAAATACAAAAATTAGCCTGGTGTGGTGCCACATGCCTGTAATCCCAGCTACTCGGGAGGCTGAGGCAGGAGAATCTCTTGAACCTGGGAGGCAGAGTTTGCAGTGAGCCGAGATCATGCCACTGCACTCCAGCCTCAGCAACAGGAGTGAAACTCTGTCTCAAAAAATATATATATATTGATATGGGCACTTGGGGCATCTGGGATCAAAACAGAAATGATACCCTAACATATTGGGGTCTTCATTGACCGTAACCACAAAATGGGTTATTAGCATGATGTGGCTGCTTACAAAAGTGGAGTAGCAGAATTCTAAGATGATCTCTGTGATGGTGACTTTCATGTGTCCGCTCAGCTAGGCTATCGTACCCAGTCATTTAATTGAAACCTAATCCAGGCGCACTGGGCAGGTATTTTGCAGATGTGGTTGACTTTAAGGAATACAGATTAGCCTCGGTAATGAGGGTGGGCCTCATCCAATTCGTTGTAGGCTGTAAGAGCAAACACTGAGGTTTCCCAGAAAGAAAGAAATTCTGCCTCAAGACTGCAGCATCAACGCTTGCCTGAGTTCCTAGCCTGCTACCAAGCCCTGTAGACTTCAGATTTGCCAGGCCCAGAGTCATGTGAGCCAATTCCTTAAAATAAATCTCTCAACATCTATATATCTATACATAGAAAAATAGAGTATATGTCTTAATAGATATATCTAAATCTATGTCTCTCTATGTAATCCACACTCATTACTTCAAATCACTTCCCCTGAATATTTATTTCCAGCCCAGACATCTATCTGATGCTCTCAATCAGGGGTCAGCACGCTGTGGCTCTCTAGCCAAATCCAGCCTGTCATTACCTTGGTAAATCAGTTTTACTGGAATACAGCCACATCCAATGATTTACACATCATCTGTGACTGCTTTCCAGCTGCAACAGTGGAGGTGAGTAGTTGTAGCAAGGATTGTACAACCCGCAAGACAAAAAACATCCTCTCCTTGGCCATTTTCAGAGTTTGCTGACTTCTGCTCTAGACCCAAATATGCAACTTCTCTGTGCAATTTACATGGCCTTCCCATGAGACCACAAATCTTCTTCTGTATAAGACCAACTACCTTCTTTTTCTTTCTGTGTCTCAGGGACAGCATCTCCCTCCACCATTTGTCCAGACCTGAAGCCCTAGAGTTGTCTTTGACTTTCTCTGCATCTCCCCACAACCCAACACCCAATACTACATCCAGTCCAACAAATCCAGTCTCCTGAGTAGCCCTTGGATATCTTCCCCAGCACCCTGGCACTCTCCCTGGGTCCTCTCTAGCTGCCTGTGACAGCCTTCACAATATCTTCTGACTCCTTCTCCAGCCTGGTCCCCCTCTCGTACTGCCATCAGAGGCTCTTCCTGGAAACAAAACAAAACAAAACAAAACAAAACAAATCAACCAAGAGGATCTTCTTGTCTCATTACAAGAGACTTCAATGAGACACGGTTTAGAAGTCTAGCTTCTCATTGTTCTCTCCGAGGCCATCCCTGCCTGGTCTCTCCTCCTTCCTAGGGATTCCCCCCGACCCTGTCCAGCACAGCCCTGTGTTCCAGCTTTGGTCATTGTCTCTTCGTTTCCAGGATCTGCCATGTTCCTGCTGAACTCTGAGATTTGCACATCCTACTTCCTCCTTCTGTTCTGCTCTCAGCTCTCGCTTTGTGGGGAGACTCCAAGGGAACCTCAGTCCCTCTGGGGACATTGCTTTCTTTCTCTGGGGAACTTCCCATGTTCCTCTAGACTTGGCTCCTGCCTTGGGCTTTTCTTGTCAAAGATTTTATACCCCACGTTGTAACTTCCAGTTCTCTGCCTGTGTCCTCCAGTAGTCCACCATCTCCACCAGGACGGGGTTCATCTGTTTGCTTGCTGTGGTACCCACAGGCATTTTTTGAGTAAACGAAAGGGTGAACGGATGGGGGTTGGTCCTGCCCAGCTTCTGAGAGGCAGAGGGAAGGACCGTTTCCATATCACCAAAGCACAGAGGAGCTCAGTTTTTCTCCACGGGACAAGGTGACAGGACGATAGGGAAATAGACAGAGATGTGGCTTCTGGGCCTGGGGAGAGGCCCAGTAAGATGCGGGAACTCCCTCTTCCTCCTCCTCCCACTCTGGAATCTTCAGGAGCAGAGGCTCCTCTTTCTGGTCAGATTGATAATCTCTTTGGTCTCCTCCCCTCCTCTTCCCTCCCCTTCATCTTCTCTTCTTCCCCACTTCTCATTTCCCCTTCTTTCTCTCCACTCCACTTCTCCCTTCTCCCTGTCCTCCTCTGCTTTTCCCATTTCCCATTCCCTTCCCTTTGTTTTTCACCTCTCTTCTTATTTCTTGCCTTCTTCCCCTCTTCCTTTCCCTAGTCTAGTCTCCCTTTCCTCTTCTACCTCTCCCACAGGTGGGCAGTGCTGAAACACGTCACCCCACTACTATGTAACCTTTAGCAGTTTTGTCTGCTTTGAACAATTTTAATCCAAGTTAATAATCTTCTATTACGTTTATGTTGAACCCTTCCATATACAGGCATGTGCTCAGCCATTGACATGCTGACATGTGTTGCCTAATCACATGTACAGTATTCCTTTGAAGTGGATATTATTATTTATAGATGAGCAAATTGCATCACTTGTGATTCAGTAGGTGCAAGACGCTGTAGAGAATGGAAAAAAATGATTTAATACATGGTCTACTTCTCTTAAAGGACACATAGCCCAACAGAGGACTACAAAAGCCCCCCACAGTCTAAGGCAGATTCTAAGAAGGGGGACATGCCTTAAGCATGTATCCTGCTGTGCCCTCCCCATCTTCTCTGCTGTTTGCTTTTTCCTCACTCACATCATGGATCTTGCAGCTTTGACTGCTAGATTCTCATCAGAAACCTCCAGCCCCAAATTCTACATGAGATACTTTTGGGAATGCTTTTTTTTTTTTTTTTTTTTTTTTAATGAGATAGGGCCTCACTCTGTTGCTCAGGCTGAAGTGCAGTGGTGCAATCTTGGCTTACTGCAACCTCTGCTCTGAGCTCAAGCGATCCTCTCTCCTCAGCATCCTAAGTAGCTGGGACCACAGATGTACATCCCCATGCCCAGCTAAGATTTTGTAGTTTTGGTAGACACAAAGGTTCACCATGTTGCCCAGGCTACTCTCGAACTCCTGAGCTCAAGCAATCTGCCTACCTCGGCATCCCAAACTGTTGGGATTACAGGCGTGAGCCACCGCGCCCAGCTGGGAATTCATATAATTTTCTCTCCAGTTTTGTGGAGTTTCGGTAAGACATTCTCATTCCTTTTTAGAATACGGGGTATGATAGAATCAATAAATGAGTAAAACAGTCATTTAGGCATCCAGAGTGCAAGGCATGATGCTGACACTCTGGGCTGAGCTGGAGAGAAGTCCATGCCTGCCGCTTGCTGAAGTGTCAACCTGGTGGTCATTTCCCAGCTCCAAGTCCCATTTCTACAAGTTGCATGGCACTGCTTCTCAGCAGATTGGTCAGAGGATTAAAGACTTGGTCAAGCGCCTGGTGCTATCTGGCATTTGGTTGGTTTTCAGTTAACATTAGTGCCTCTTTAATAATTAGTCTGTTATGGGTTTTCCTTGAGCCTTCTGTTGGGCAATTCCAGCTAATCAAAGGCACTGCTAAAGGTTAAGTTAATGAAACCATGATCATATTGTAGCTTTTTACCTGCTTGCCAACAAACATCTTATTGAAGACAAGCCAACTCTGGGCCATGCTGAGGTACAAAGCAGCCTTGGGTTTACCCAGTGGATTCCCTCGTGACATCAGACAGATAGACTAAAGGAGCAATTAGCATTGGACACCTCCGCACAACGCTGAGGATGGCTTTCAACAAGCCAGCAGCTGCTGCACTCCCATTAGTTAATGTCACCGTTCCTGCATTTATTCTGAATGATAATTACAGTATGTACCAATGTGTATTTTTAACTGCTCCTCTTAAAAAAAAATGGAAAAACTGTCATTCTCTTTCTACAGAGGCTCAGCTGCAGCATTGTTGCCCCAATAAAGGAAAAGAAAGAAAAGAAAAACAACCCAGAACAATCCTGCCCTAGCCAGTGGCCAAGTGAAACCCTAGGCTGTCTTTTCTGAAGGGAAAATAATGTAGCCGTGTGTTTGGAACCAGTCTTAGCAGTGTGCAGTGTGCATGTGTAGGGCATGGTGTTTGTGAGGCCACACACGTTCCAAGAATAACTGCTCTAGGTTGTTTTCAGTGAATAGTGGTCTTCACACATATCCTCTTGGACCCGTTTTTCATTTTTTTTTTAAATTTTTGTAACGAGTGAGGGAGGCTGGGCACAGTGGCTCATGCCTGTAATCCCAGCACTTTAGAAGGCCAAGGTGGGCAGATCACCTGATGTCAGGAGTTTGAGACCAGCCTGGCCAACATGGCGAAACCCCGTCTCTACTAAAAGTACAAAAATTAGCCAGGTGTGGTGGCGGGTGCCTGTAATCCCAGCTACTCAGGAGGCTGAGGCAGGAGAATTGCTTACACCTAGGAGGCGGAGGTTGCAGTGAGCAGAGATCGTGCAACTGCACCCCAGCCTGGGCAACAGAGTGAGACTCCATCTCAAAACAAAACAAAACATAAAAGGAGTGAGTGAATTACAAGCTATAAGGAAATGGCCATGAAACAGGCAGCTAAAGTTTTGGTGACCTGTTTATTTTTATTTTTATGTTACCTGAAACTGTATCTTGTAGTGTTTTTAGATTTATAGCAAAGTTGCAAACATACCCTTTACCTAGCTTACCCTGATGCTAACATTTTACATAACCATGGTGCAACTATGACAACTAAGAAATTAATACTGGTCTAGTACCCTGAGCTAACAGACTTCATTTTGTTGGTACCTATTATTTCACTGATGTCCTCTTCCTCAACGGGATCCAATTCAATCCAGAATTGCATATTGCATTTAGTTGTCATATGTATGTAGTCTCTTCTGATCCAAGGGCTTCTTAATCTTTTTCTTTGATTCTCTAAAGAATTTTGAAGACTGTTAGTCAAGTAGTTTGTAGAATGTCCCCCTGTTTGAACTTGTCTGATTAGATTGGGGTTATAGATTTTTGAGAAAAATATCATGGAGGTGAAGTGTTCTTCCGGCTGCGTGCTAAGGGGTATGTGATAGCAAGCAAGATAACTTATCACTGGTGGTGTTAACCTTGATCAATGTAGTGTCCACCTGGTTTCTATATTTTCGCTTCTATACCTCTTTCTTTGGAAACAAGTTACTAAGTCTAGCCCAGAATCAAGAGGAAAGGAATTGAGCTCTGCCTCGTGGATATGTATGTGGTACATTATTTGGAATTCTTCTAAAGGAAGATTTGGGGAGCCTGGCCTTAAAGATGGATCTGTCAGTATGTGATTTTGGGCCCATAACTCAACCTCTCTTAGTCTAACTAAGATTTTTCTTCTAAAAAAAGAGAAGTTGCACAAAGATGCATCCCATGGTGTGGCCAGCTTGAATGCCCAGTGCTTAACCTGTTGTTAGGGTGACAGATTCTGAAATTAGAAAGATGAAGCTTTAGGTTTCAGGTCTACCACTTGCACACATGCCTTTAGATAAGTTTCTTAAACTCTATAACATTCAGGTGCCTTGTCTATAAAATGCAGTGAAACTGATACTGAGATATCACCTGTAAGGCATTTAGCACAGAACTTTGTGGGTAGGGACGCACAAGTTCCAGCTGTTATTTTGATCGAATAGCAGCTCAGTTATACACTAGTCGAAAGCAGTGTTTAATGGTATCCGATGACTGTATAGAATTATTTCTCTTCTTATGATATTGAAAAGTATTTTAGGACTTTTTCCAGCCTTGCTGAAACGTGGTGTCTATAGTAGTAGCATCACAACACCAACCTTAGCTTAACTTCTGACTCGCTTAGCTCTCATTCTCTCTCTTGCCACCACCATATAAGAAGTGCCTTTCGCCTTCCTCCATGATTGTGAGGCCTCTCTAGCCACGTGGAACTGTAAGTCCATTAAACCTCTTTCTTTTGTAAATTGCCCAGTCATGGGTATGTCTTTATCAGCAGTGTGAAAACAGCAGTGTGAAAGCAGCTGAGATTGCAGGCACGCACCACCATGCCCAGCTAATTTTTGTATTTTTAGTGGCGATGGGGTTTCACCATGTTGGCCAGGCTGGTCTCAACCTCCTGACCTCAAGTGATCTGCCTGCCTCGGCCTCCCAAAGTGCTGGGATACAGGTGTGAGCCACCATGCCCCTCTGAGGATTACAATTTGACATGAGATTTGGTTGGGGACACAGATCCAAACTACATATCAACCTGCATACCATGCTTGGGACTGTGAAACTACATGAGCATGTAGACAGATTCTACAATGGAATGTGTAGAAGTGAAAGCATCCTTCTGTTAAGACAAATAAAACGTAATTTGCTAAAGTTAAACAAACCTTTTATTTTAAGTTTCCAAACAAATCTTCCAAGTTAGGAAAAACAGAAATAAATGTGATCCAAATTTCTCACTCTTTTGGAATAAATAGATGTATATTCGTTCTGTACACCTGCTCCACATAAATATTTTCCAAATTTCTCTCTTCCCATATATGCCCCTCAAAGCTCCTCCATAAAATTAATACAGTCGATAGAACTGTTTGTAAAAGATAAAGAGAAACAATTTCAGGACTCTATACAAGAAGGGAAAGATAAAGCTTTTTTTCTTTTCTTCTTTTCATTCTTCAGCAGCTTGTTAGAGTCTCAGAGCCTGTGTTATTGAAACCCCAGGGTGACGAGCATTAAGGTGAATCTGTTGCCAAGCTTGAGCCCTTTAATGAGTGCATTGATCAGAAAAGAGAGGCAAGAAAGCAGAGTCCGGTGACACCTGAATGAATATAAATTTAGCCCCAATTGAAGTTCCTCCACAGTCGGCCTGCTCCACGCTGACAGTGTTATCGAGAGGAGAGAAAAGCAATTTTGGTCTTCAGTCTTGATTCTCTTCATGCTGTTGGCAGTTTTTGAGAAGAACAAGTTATGACTATTTTACTTCTAAAAAGCAGTGGGAACTTGTCAAAGATTTCCTCCCTGGAAGTGACAATTGAGAATGCGTCTACTTGGTGCTGATCTTGAATCTGTAATCAATCCAATGGACTGGAGAAAGAAGTACTTTCAAACCAGTCGAATTGTCGGGAAATTGGTCAGGCTGCCTCAGCAGGAAGTGAGCACCCCGTCATGGGAAGAGTGCAAATAGGAGCAGGCTGGCTAATTGGCTGCATGTTTCAGAGGGGTTCACACATGAAAAGAAGGCCTGCAGGGAGGTGGAGGGCTTGATACTGAGTCACCTTGAAGATGGCGCCAATGTCAGCCTTCTATCATTCTAGACAACCAGCCAGCAAAATGATAAGCATTACAGGTTTTTGGAACTAGACAGATGGATTTTTAGATTGTGGCTTCTCTCTTGTGTGACACTGGGCAACTTACTGTCCCAGTCTTTACATAAAGACTCTGTCTCTTTATAAGTCAAATGGGGATGGAAATATTACCTAACTCATAGGTCTGGAGAGTTTAAATTAGATAATGCCTGAACGTAGACTGCTTATCTCAGTGCCCGGAGTATAACCTCTTCTCAGTGAACGTTCTTGTGATTAGGATTGCCCAGTGATTTGTCTTCAGATTCAACTTGGTATATTCAGCCCTTTTTGGATGCTTGACATTTTTGCCCCTGTTATCTTACATAAAATCCTCAACCACCTTGAGAGGTATGGCTGTTTAACTTCACTTTCCAGAAGAAGACACGGAGGTACAGAGAGGCTCAGAGACACCTTCAAGGCCACACCGCTCACTCAAGTAACTGTTTGTTGTTTTCTGAGTTATCACACCTAAGGTGCCCAGCACAAGGTCTAGCACACAGTAGGAGCTTGATAAAGCGAGGGTCTCCAAGGACTCAACTCCACTCTGCTTGCACAACTCAGCCCCTTTCCACCATCAGTCCCTCCCTTCTACCCTGCCCCGAGATGCTGTCTCTTGCTCATCTGCTTCCCCTGCATTTTCGAGCCCCTGACTCTCCTCTCTTCTCTCCCCTTCCTCTCCCTTCAGACTTTGGCACATCAGCACCTTTTGATTTCTGTAGCCTCTTCAGAAGTATTTTTGACACAAACAATAGTCCCGGCTTTTGCTTTTCCAAGAGGCATCAGCACAATCGGAGCAGACACTGGTGACTCATTTTGATCATCGCCTTTAAGCAATTCACTCTGTGAGCCTGGACTTGACAGGCCTCACTGTGCCGTGAAATCTAATACTATTTTTATGCCTTTTAATCTATCTTTTAACAGCCTCCTTGTTTAGAACTCTGCGCCCTGGATTCACGGAAAGCACGTTTTTGAGAGTGGTGAGGACAGACTTGGCCCGTCTTAATCAAAGGCTCGGGAGACCCAATCTGGGGTCCTTACCCAAGCCTCAACTCTCTTAATGCCTTCCCCCACTGCTTCCTTTTATAATGGCCTCAGCAGGAACCTTCCTGGCTCCTTGACAGAGCCGCTGGCTGGCTTCTTCTATCTTAATAACCGCCGAGCTCTCCAAACTAGGATCTTGTCAAAATGTTTCTAAAGTGCCAGAGTTGTTCTATTGAGTCACTGTCATTGGAAAGTCATTATGGAAACACATGTGCTGGGTAAATGTCAGGGAAGGGGCTAGTCACTTCCTTCTGAAAGCCTTCCTAGATAGCCCCAGGCCAAGTGACAGGCTTCTCTACTGGGTTCTTTAAGAACTAAGTGCGTATCTTTGTGCTTATATTTTATTTAATGTGACAAGCATTCATGAGGGATTTACATGAAGCATTCTGTTATGTTTGTTTAAATGTCTTTCTTCTGGACTATACAGTGAGTTTCTTTGTCTTATTAGGAATTTAGGGTGGGGACGCAGCATGCTGATCCCAAAACTCACTTCTGCTCTCTGGATCCAGACCAAAAGAACTGTACGTACAAGAATGAAAGCCAAGGCTGGGCGCGGTGACTCATGCCTGGAATCCTAGTACTTGGGAGGCCGAGGCAGGTAGATCACAGGGTCAGGAGTTCGAGACAAGCCTGACGAACATAGTAAAACCCTGTCTCTACTAAAAATACAAAAAATTAGCTGGGCGTGGTGGCAGGCGCCTGTGATCCCAGCTACTCGGGAGGCTGAGGCAGGAGAATCACCTGAAACTGGGAGGCAGAGGTTGCAGTGAGCCAAGATCATGCCACTGCACTCCACCCCGGGCGACAGTGTGAGACTCTGTCTCAAAAACAAAAACAAAAACAAAAAAAAGATAGCCATACGGGAAGCAAACACATTTCATTCATAGAATCACTAGGAAAGCAATGTGTATTGTTTACTGCTGAGATTTCTGGGAAAATGGAGCTGGAGAGTGAGATGGAGGGTTGGGTCTTGTGGAGATTCTTTGACTTCCCCTGGTACCTAACCCTGGAGCCCACGTGCTCTTGGCCAGGTCTCAAGAGGGATCTCGAGATCCCCAACACCACCACTGAAGTGGATGAAGGTCAAACAAGACCCCATGGGGCAAGCATGGGAGCAGGAAATGAAAGAGAATGCGAGGCTCCAGGCCTGGACTTAAGGTTGTAGCCTTTCAGTTGGCATGTTTTTCTGAAAGCATTTAGAAGCTACCAACTGTTTAAATAATGGTCAGCTTTCACTTCCAGCCATAATGAAGTAACAGGGACTGAACTTATCCTCCCACTTCAGATAGCTAATCACATGGACAAAATATATGAAATAACAGTATTCATACACTAGGAAACAGGCAGTACAGGACAGTAATACTTGAGAAAAAATAACAAATGGGGCAAGTTCTAGGAATATTTCTCTATTTGGCCTGGAGAGAGTTTCCAGGCTGCAGTGCAAGAAGCAGCAGCTCAAACTGAGTCCAGTGGTCTCCCTAAGTTTAGGAGGCAGGACTGAGAATTTAGGGAGGCCAATGTGGCTGGGATTCTTTCAGCAGTGTTCCTGAAAGGAGCGAGCTTCGCAGAAAAAGAGCTTTGGAGTTTTGTGGAAGAGTCCTTTTTGAGTCTTTAGCTGAGTACTAATCAGTATATGCACTAAAGAAAACTACCTGAGGCCAGGGAGGAAAAAACAAACAAACAAACAAACAAACAAACAAACAAACAAACAAAACACCCGGAAGGAGTAGATAGAAAAATTTCTGGAGCCATACAGGACTGGGAATAATTCATGTTCCTGACAGCCATTATAAGATACCTCATATGGCGCAGGGCATCAGGTTGAGTATTCAAAAGGAGATTGTCTCATTGATGGGGACAGATTAGTTTGTGTCTCTGCCTAGCAAAGCACAGAAACAGGCCTTGAGAGGATCAGTTTGTTCCCAACTACCTTAACTGGACCCAAGAACAAATCTGAATAATACTTATAGGAATACAGAAAAAATGTAATACCCCAAAATTAAAAGTCACCAATATCTAGCATCCTACCAAACAGCACTAGATACTCAAAGAAAAATATGACCCATAATAAAGATTTAAAAATCAATCCATAGAAACAGACATTAATCAAATGACACAGATAATATAATTAGTACATATGGAAATTAAAAAAGCTATTATAAATACATTCTGTATATTTAAGAAGATAGAGAAAACATGAGCATGTTAAATGGACATGTAAAAGATATGACAGAGACCCAAATCAGACTTCTAGAGATAAAAAATACCTGAGATGTAAAATACATGAGATGCCACTAATAGCTAATTAGAGGCTACACGGAAAAGATTAGTGAACTTGAAAAAAAAGCAGTAGAAAACATTTAAAATAAAACAAAAAAATACAGAAAATAAAGTGAACATTGATGTGCATTATCCCATCAGTGTGCCATGGGGTAGTTTCACTAGGTCTAAGATATGTGTAATTGGAGTCCCAGAGAAAAAGGGGAAGACAAGGATATTCAAAGAAGTCTATTCAAAATTTTTCCACATTTGACAAAAACTATAAACCCCTAAATCCAAGCCCAGAGAACTCTCCAAGCTGAAGAAGCTTGAAGAAAATGACACCAGAGCACATTGTAATCAATTTTCGTAAAACTGATATAAAGAGAATATCATAAAAGAATCCAGGAAAAGTAAATGCATTATGTGCAGGGAAACAACGAGAATGACGACAAACTTTGTTGGCAGCAACACAAACCAGAAGACAATGGGGCAACATCTTTAAAATACTTAACAAAAAGACAAAATACTTAGAATTCTATACTCAGCAAAAGTATCTTTCAAAAATGAAGGCCAAATGCAGGTAAATAAGAGGAGATATGTGTTTAGATATACATTTAGAAGGTCACTCTGTTCACAGGGTAATGAATAGATGGGTAAGAAAGACTGAAGGGAAGAGAATATTTTAATGATCTCGATATCAGATGATGAGAGCCTAAGTTAAGACAGTTATTGTAGGAATAAAGAAAGAGATGAGTTGGAGAGATATAGACTGTTGTTTGCCTAGGAAATATTACTTTTCCTTCAATGCACATTTTCAATAGCAGAAGTTGTGACTTCTTCGTCTCTGATTCCTCAGGACATAGAATAAGCACACTGGTGGCTCTTAGAAAATATCATTTCAATTCTAGTCGCCTTTCTTTGTGCTGACTCTTGTCTATACCTCTCAGTTTTGTTTGTTTGTTTGTTTGTTTTTGAGACAGAGTTTTGCTCTTGTTGCCCAAGCTGGGGTGCGAGGGTGCAATCTCGGCTCACCGCAACCTCCACCTCCCGGGTTCAAGCGATTCTCCTGCCTCAGCCTTCCTGAGTAGCTGGGATTACAGGCATGTGCCACCACGCCTGGCTAATTTTGTATTTTTAGTAGAGATGGGGTTTTTCCATGTTGCTCAGGCTGGTCTCGAACTCCCGACCTCAGGTGATCCACCTGTCTCGGCCTCCCAAAGTGCTGGGATTACAGGCATGAGCCACTGCACCTAGCTTGTACCACTCAGTTTAACTAGATACTTGCTTCTTCTTGAATTCATGTTGGCCCTATATTTATAAATAATGATAATACAACCGAAATTATCAATTTTGAAATGCAATGGTTTGTTTTGAAGTCTTGCTCTACAGTAAACGTCATGAGATATACTTGCCAATCTTTTCTTCTAGTTTTCTGTGTTTTCCTCTACAAAGCAACCTGAATTTATTTAAAAATGCTAATTAAATTGGATACTAGAATGGAGTCAAAATAAGCAAGATTCAACAATCTAAGTTAATTTTCAGTTTGTAGTATATATTTCAAAATGAAGTAAGTCCATGCTTTTTTGATAATAAAAATTCCTACCATTTAGGTAGCAAACATAACACTACTGAATTAAAATTATTATAGTAGCAATTAGATTATTCTTTCTGGACTAAGGATGACTATTAATTAATGCATTAATATAGTTGTTCAACAAAAAGAATGAGAGTATTACCAATAATTATCTACTTATCCTTGAAGGTTCTGCTCAAATGCCCCCACAGCTTTCCCTGATTCCTCTAGATAGAGAAGAATACCTATTACTCTTGCTTCTATTGTATTGTGTACATATTTTTATGTTTTTCCTCATCTTGAACTCTCTTTTCCAATCCCTTAGTGAGCTACTACTCATTTTATTTTTAGTTTAGAAGTTCCTTTTTCCAAAAAGCCTTCCCTGAATTCTCATGTCTGTGCAGATGTCCCTTCTTTGTCTCTCATTGACCCAGATACTTCCCCTGATATAGACGTTACTTAGCTTTGTAATTCACTCTCTGTGTGCCTGCCCCTTCTCTCCACACTGCAAATACGATGAGGGAGGAGCTCTTATTTCTCATGGTCACATGGATCTCAATGCCTATTAGAATTCTTGGCACTTAGTAGGTTCATTTTTGAATGAATACATGTGTCTAAATTATCCTAGATCCTCAATTTGTAATGTGCACAGTACTTGGCACACAATAGTTACTCAAAAAATAAGTATCGGTTAGACTAATTTAAAGCAAAGTCCTTGCTTATACAATCTGGTGAAAGACATAGATACATAAATAGGCCACAATACAACTAAGAATGTGCCAAACACTAAAAGAATAATTCATTATAATTGGAAGCTTTGGAAGTATAATAGAATATTGATGTTCTTAACAAATGGACATGATGGTTAAAGAGGGAACTGTTGGCAGACAAAACATCATGGCACAGCAGTATAACTTGCAGTGCAATGTATTGTGAGGACTGGTGAGCAGTTCTGTGCGATCACAGCATAGACTTCTCCATTGCCTGGGGCTGGAGTTGGGTGAGGAAGCTGTGGGAGCTGGGGCTGGGTTAGATCCAATTTTACCACTTTCTTTTGCAAAAGAGTTGTCTGGGTGCATAAGTAAGAAAACCATGGAAAGAAATATATATTTAGTGTCAACTTGTGTGGGAGTCTTTGTATATATTATTTTACTTAATACAACAGTCTTATGAGAGATTATACATTTTGTAGAAGGGGAAATTGAGGCTCAGAAAGTTAAAAGAAGCTGCCCAAGTAGACCCAGGTAAGTGGTGGTAAGTAGAGCCGGGATTTTAGACAGGCCTATCTGAATGAGAGAACTTCCCCTTTTTTTTACACAATCACTCCCTTTCCTGTGTCTTTTCACCCGTATCCCTGAATGAGATAAGTACACAATTTTTGGTTAAACCAGTAACAACGTTTATGGAATTATGACTATGTAAATATAGGTCCCTGCTAAGCTAAGTAGTGCACAGTTAGATCAACTTTCTCCTTCAAATTTTTGTTTTACTTGGAGTTAATAATTGCCTTGATTTTCTATTGTTTATTTTCTACTTGCCTATTATCATTTTTAGTGTTTCCACCTTCCATCATATGCCTATAAATAGCTCTTCAAATATTTAACCACAGTTATAAGCTTTCAGTTGTATTTATGTATTTTTTAACTTATTTTAAGGCACAGTCTTGCTCTATTGCCCAGGCTGGAGTGCAGTGGCATGATATCGGCTCACTGCAAACTCCACCTCCCAGGTTCAAGTGATTCTCCTGCCTCAGCCTCCCGAGTAGCTGGGATTACAGGCACTTGCCACCACGCCTGGCTAATTTTTGTATTTTTAGTAGAGATGGGGTTTCGCCATGTTGACCAAGCTGGTCTCAGACTCCTGACCTCAGGTGATCCACCCGCCTTGGCCTCTCAAGGTGCTGGGATTACAGGCATGAGTCACTACGTCTGGCTCAGTTTTATTTTTATGGTATTTAAAACCTGCCTCCTGCATCATGTTTTTCTTTCAGTCTGCATAGATCACTTTTTCAATCTGATACACAATGGCCATTCTTTTGCTAATGTTGGTCTCCTCAGTTGGATCCTCTGTCTCTTGGATCTTGGGTCTCTCTTTTCTATTCCTTCGTCTCAGTAAGTGCCTCCTTCAGTACTTCCTAAGAAAGGAAATATAGAAGGCCATTTTACATTTATTATTATTATTATTATTATCATCATTATTATTATAGTGTTGGCAAGTCTGAAACTGCTCTCATTCCCTTGGAGTTGATTGATAATATAGTTCCAGGTTGGTAAATCATACCATGGATTGGCTCACCCAACAGCCATTTCATCTTGCCTTTTCTGTGCTTTCCTGTAATTTAGAGTCTGATAAATTAAAAATATATTTCACAGGCTTCTGGTTATGGTGCAGTAGCTGGGACTGGATTATCCCTCCTCCTGTAAACAAATATAAAACTGGATAAAAATATGAGATAACTATTTTCAGGCAGTGGGCAGTAGGTAATGCAAATCCACAATTCTTGAGAGAAGGGAAACTTCTGAGATGACTCTTGTGAGTATCCAGCTCTATGCTTAGAACAATTTCCTGGTTGCAGCACAATAAGCTGGAGTCCAAACAGAAAGCATGGCCCCAGTGAGCTGACCAAACAGAGATCACAATTAAGAGTTATGGGCTTGAGGCAGATGGAATCCTCAATGTAGGCCTTGAGTAGAAGAACCTCTGTGGAAAGGGGATTCCATAAATTGATGGAGAATCCCTGAGATTCTGTGGCTGAATTTTCACTGTACATGTACAGGATAAGCCATCCAGCCTTACCATATAGCACATACTATGCTGTTAAGAGCAGAACACAAATATGAGAAGTCAAGCAGTTCTTGGAAGGAGAAGTGCAAGGGAAGTTGGAGTTCTTGCCCTGTCAGAGTGGAGACATCTTCTTAATCCATCATTAATACCCTAGCATCTAGCCGAGACTCCAGAAAGCTTGTGTCTTAACAATAGGGATCATAGCATGGACCTGGCCTAACCAACGTCACAGAAAAGATCTCTAGAAAATACTGAGTTTAGTGTTTGGTCCCTCGAGGTTAGAGAGGTTTGGAAAACACCTTGAGCTTTTCACAGACTTGAATGAACAAAGTGTTAAACCAAGCATTTAAAAGTGCAGGTGATTAACCAGTAATTGAATGACTTGTGAATTTGAGAGGACAATACTGAAGCCAGAGTCTCTTCAATGTCTTTTCTACAACATTCAGCATTCAATGCAAATTTCAGTAGATATACAAAGAAAGAGAAACATATAATTCATAGTAAAAAACAAAACAAAACAAAACAAAACTGTCAACAGGGACCAAATCTAAGATAATGCACATGTTGTACTAAGAAAAGACTTGAAAATTACTCCTGTAAAGATGTTTACATAAAGAAAAATTTGATTTTAATTAGTAAGCAGATAAAAAAATTCAATAGAAAAAAATGTAAACTATAAAATTAAATAGTGGCCAGTTGCGGTGGCTCATGCCTGTAATCCCAGCACTTTGGGAGGCTGAGGCAGGTGGATCATGAGGTCAGGAGATCAAGACCATCCTAGCCAACATGGTGAAACCCCACCTCTACTAAAAATACAAAAATTAGCCAGGCATAGTGGTGGGTGCTTGTAATCCCAGCTACTCAGGAGGCTGAGGCAGGAGAATTGCTTGAACCTGGGAGGCAGATGTTGTAGTGAGCTGAGATTGCACCATTATACTACAGCCTGGGCAATAAGAGCAGAACTCCATCTTAAAAAAAGGAAAAAAATTAAATAGAATTTCTAGAACTGAAACAAATGAACAGAAATAAAAAGTTTACTGAACAGGTCTAATGGAAGATTGGAAATGGCAGAAGAAAAAGTCAGTGAACTTGACCATAGATAATAAAAATTGCCCCATTTGAAGGAAAGAAGGATAAAAGATTGAATAAAGTTTAAAAGAACCCCAGGGCTCTGTGTGAAAATAGCAAATAGTCTAACACATCAGCACTAAGAGAGAAACTAGTGAACAAAATGCAAAGAAAATATTTGGCCTGGCACAGTGGCTCACACCTGTAATCCCAGTACTTTGGGAGGCCGAGGCAGGCGGATCATTTGAGTTCAAGACCAGCCTGACCAACCTGGTGAAACCCCATCTCTACTAAAAATACAAAAAACTTAGCCAGGCGTGGTGGCCAGCTACTCGAGAGTCTGAGGCAGGAGAATCACTTGAACTTGGGAGGCGGAGGTAGCAGTGAGCTGAGATTGCACCACTGCATTCCAGCCTGGGCGACAGAGTGAGATTCTGTCTCAAAAAAAAATAAATAAATAAATTGATGAAACTATAGTCTCTAATTCTCCAAATTTGATGATTTATAGATCCAAGCAGTTAAACAAACACCAAAACCTGATAAATACAAGAAGTTTCCTCTCCAGTAGTATGATAGTCAAATGATTGAGAAACAGAGATAAGGAGAACATCATGAAAGAAGCCAGAGCAAACAGACACATTATACGTAGGGGACAAGCATAAGAATTATTGCTGACTTGTTATCAGAAACAATGGAGGCCAGAAGATAACGGAATAACATCTTTGAAGTGCTGAATGAGAAAAGCAACAACTAAACCAAACTATCAGTACAGAATTCTGTATTCAACAAAAATATCCTTTGAACGAGGGCGCAATAAAGGCATTTTCAGTTAAATTAAAATTTAGTGATTTTACCTCCATCAGACTTGTAGTACAAGAAATGCTAAAGCAAGTCCTTCAGGTCAAAGAGATGTAATATTCTATAGATGTTCAAATCTACAAGAGAAAATAAAAAGCACTGGAGATAGTAAATAAGTAGGTAAATCTAAGTAAATAAGTAGGTAAATATAAAAGACTTTTCTTGTTTCTTTTAACTCACATAAAACACAACTGACTATTTAAAGCACAAACGAAAACACTAAAAAGTGAGGTATTACAATTATATCCTGAATTTAGTCATGAAGTAATAAGAAGACAAATTCTGATGTTCATCCTAAAAGACAAATGACGTGGAATTTTCAGAAAGACCAATGTCTTGAAAATGCATAAAGGTAAGAGAACTATTTTTCATTAAAGGAGACTAAAAAGACATGAGAATCAAATGCAATTCATAACCCTTAATTGGATTATGGCTCAAACACACAGATACACACATGTGCACATGTGCATGCACACCCGGAAAAAACAAGACTTAATTGGGATGATTAATGGAATTTGATTTGAATATGGACAACATGTCAGATAATATTATTGTTTCAAATAATTATCCAGCGTGATCATTGTATGGTGGTTATGTAGGAAAATGTTGAGTTGTTAAGAGATTCATATTGCTGTGTAATTAGTGGTCAAAATGCCATGATTGGTGATTACAACTTGCCTTCAAATGGTTTAGGGGAAAAAAAAGTGAAATATCAGAAATTGCTGTCACAGCCATAGAAGCTCCCTGCTCCAATTTCCCTTTAAGAAAGCACTTACCAGTTGGAAGTTTCTAGTCATTAGGTCCTTCAGGATCCGATTCTGCTTTTGAGCTGAGGCCACACTCTTCCCCAGCAGTGCCCAGCCAGTGACTGATCAGTGCATGACACCAGCTGCGCAGTGGGAAATCTTTGCTCTGGAGCGCTGTATTAGGTTGGCTGAGACCTTGTCAGATCCTTATCATAGTCTGAGACACTCTCTGCCAGTGCTGCTTCAATTCCCTTGACGTCTCATAAACTCTCCTCTGGCATCCTAACTCAGTCTCATCATTAGTGTCCTTTCAACTGGCATTATCAGTGACTCTAATTGACTATATAGATGTGCATTATCTCACTCTTTCAACTTTAGTATGGTTTGAAATTTTCACAATAATAAAAAGTTAAAAGTCATAATACAACAAGAAGAAGCACTTCCTTGTGGCTGGGGTTCCTGAGTAATTCGGGTTTTATTGATTAGAATTACTCATGTGAACCTTGGAACAGGACAGAAGTTAACTGTACGATAATTCATTTTTAATAGGATGGATGGCAGAGATAGGGAGGCTATTTTGGTCAAAAGCTCCCCTATTTGACAATCCCCTATAGTGATGGCAGCAACTTTTCTATCTTAGCAAGACCAGTGTCTTTCTGAGGGCCAAGAGTTGTTCTGGAAGCTCAGCCTAGAGCTTGTTTTCCAGATGTTATATCATATTTTTAAAATCTACACAATACCCTAGAAGTAAATCTCTGCTCTAGCAGCTTGCATGGTTTCTGTTGTCTTCAATGGAACCTTAGCCAAAATGCAGGTAGAAATCTATTTTTTTCTCATATACGTATTTAAGAAATTTTCCTCTTATTTTCTAGGTACTAATGTTGCTGTTGAAAAGACCACTGTTGTTTTTTTCTCCAGGTTCTTTATATGTTACCCCCTATAAAAACTTTTAGAATCATGTCATTATTACTTGTAGTTTTGAAATTTCCTGATAAGGCAACTTCTCATTCATTATGTGAGTGCTCAGTGGGCCCCTTCATTTATAATACTTGTTACTGGATGTGCATGCCTTTCAGGTACAGAAATTTCCCTGTCTTATATCTTTGACAATTTCACCTTATTCTTCTTTTAGCTCATTTTGGAAGACCATATGTCGAACCTCTTGGTTTGATCTTTTAATTTTGATTTATTTTAGTCTTTTTTCTCGTTATACTTTCTGAGAGTTTTTTATTGTTTAAACTTTCAGGCTGTCTATGTTTTTCCCTAGATTTTATTTTTTCTTCTTTTCTTGTTTAATTGCTGAAGACTTTTTTTTTATTTTGTTTCTCATTTGTTTCTTTTTTGTTGCTAACTATTCTTTTTGGACAGATATCATATCTTCTCTTACTCTTTTGGAGATAAAAATGAATTTTAGAAGGGAGGAGCCAAGATGGCCGAATAGGAACAGCTCCAGTCTACAGCTCCCAGCGTGAGTGACGCAGAAGATGGGTGATTTCTGCATTTCCATCTGAGGTACCGGGTTCATTTCACTAGGGAGTGCCAGACAGTGGGCACAGGTCAGTGGGTGCGCACACCGTGCGAGAGCCGAAGCAGGGCGAGGCATTGCCTCACTTGGGAAGTGCAAGGGGTCAGGGAGTTCCCTTTCTGAGTCAAATAAAGGGGTGAGGGACGCACCTGGAAAATCGGGTCACTCCCACCCGAATATTGCGCTTTTCAGACTGGCTTAAAAAATGGCGCACCACGAGATTATATCCCGCACCTGGCTCGGAGGGTCCTACGCCCACGGAGTCTTGCTGATTGCTAGCACAGCAGTCTGAGATCAAACTGCAAGGCGGCAGCGAGGCTGGGGGAGGGGCGCCCGCCATTGCCCAGGCTTGCTTAGGTAAACAACGCAGCCAGGAAGCTCGAACTGGGTGGAGCCCCCCACAGCTCAAGGAGGCCTGCCTGCCTCTGTAGGCTCCACCTCTGGGGGCAGGGCACAGACAAACTAAAACAGAGCAGTAACCTCTGCAGACTTAAATGTCCCTGTCTGACAGCTTTGAAGAGAGCAGTGGTTCTCCCAGCACGCAGCTGGAGATCTGAGAACGGGCAGACTGCCTCCTCAAGTGGGTCCCTGACCCCTGACCCCCGAGCAGCCTAACTGGGAGGCACCCCCCAGCAGGCACACTGACACCTCACACGGCAGGGTTTTCCAACAGACCTGCAGCTGAGAGTCCTGTCTGTTAGAAGGAAAACTAACAAACAGAAAGGATATCCACACCAAAAACCCATCTGTACATCACCATCATCAAAGACCAAAAGTAGATAAAACCACAAAGATGGGGGAAAAACAGAACAGAAAAACTGGAAACTTTAAAAAGCAGAGCGCCTCTCCTCCTCCAAAGGAACGCAGTTCCTCACCAGCAACAGAACAAAGCTGGATGGACAATGACTTTGACGAGCTGAGAGAAGAAGGCTTCAGATGATCAAATTACTCTGAGCTACGGGAGGACATTCAAACCAAAGGCAGAGAAGTTGAAAACTTTGAAAAAAATTTAGAAGAATGTATAACTAGAGTAACCAATACAGAGAAGTGCTTAAAGGAGCTGATGGAGCTGAAAACCAAGGCTCAAGAACTACATGAAGAATGCAGAAGCCTCAGGAGCCGATGCGATCAACTGGAAGAAAGGGTATCAGTGATGGAAGATGAAATGAATGAAATGAAGTGAGAAGGGAAGTTTAGAGAAAAAAGAATAAAAAGAAATGAGCAAAGCCTCCAAGAAATATGGGACTATGTGAAAAGACCAAATCTACGTCTGATTGGTGTACCTGAAAGTGATGGGGAGAATGGAACCAAGTTGGAAAACACTCTGCAGGATATTATCCAGGAGAACTTCCCCAATCTAGCAAGGCAGGCCAACGTTCAGATTCAGGAAATACAGAGAATGCCATGAAGATACTCCTCGAGAAGAGCAACTCCAAGACACATAATTGTCAGATTCGCCAAAGATGAAATGAAGGAAAAAATGTTAAGGCAGCCAGAGAGAAAGGTCGGGTTACCCTCAAAGGGAAGCCCATCAGAATAACAGCTGATCTCTCGGCAGAAACCCTACAAGCCAGAAGAGAGTGGGGGCCAATATTCAACATTCTTAAAGAAAAGAATTTTCAACCCAGAATTTCATATCCAGCCAAACTAAGCTTCGTAAGTGAAGGAGAAATAAAATACTTTACAGACAAGCAAATGCTGAGAGATTTTGTCACCACCAGGCCTGCCCTAAAAGAGCTCCTGAAGGAAGCACTAAACATGGAAAGGAACAACCAGTACCAGCCGCTGCAAAATCATGCCAAAATGTAAAGACCATCGAGACTAGGAAGAAACTGCATCAACTAACGAGCAAAATCACCAGCTAACATCATAATTACAGGATCAAATTCACACATAGCAATATTAACTTTAAATGTAAATGGACTAAATGCTCCAATTAAAAGACACAGACTGGCAAACTGGATAAAAAGTCAAGACCCATCAGTGTGCTGTATTCAGGAAACCCATCTCACGTGCAGAGACATACATAGGCTCAACATAAAAGGATGGAGGAAGATCTACCAAGCAAATGGAAAACAAAAAAAGGCAGGGGTTGCAATCCTAGTCTCTGATAAAACAGACTTTAAACCAACAAAGATCAAAAGAGACAAAGAAGGCCATTACATAATGGTAAAGGGATCAATTCAACAAGAAGAGCTAACTATCCTAAATATATATGCACCCAATACAGGAGCACCCAGATTCATAAAGCAAGTCCTGAGTGACCTACAAAGAGACTTAGACTCCCATACATTAATAATGGGAGACTTTAACACCCCACTGTCAACATTAGACAGATCAACGAGACAGAAAGTCAACAAGGATACCCAGGAATTGAACTCAGTTCTGCACCAAGCGGACCTAATAGACATCTACAGAACTCTCCACCCCAAATCAACAGAATATACATTTTTTTCAGCACCACACCACACCTATTCCAAAATTGACCATATACTAGGAAGTAAAGCTCTCCTCAGCAAATGTAAAAGAACAGAAATTATAACAAACTATCTCTCAGACCACAGTGCAATGAAACTAGAACTCAGGATTAAGAATCTCACTCAAAACCGCTCAGCTACATGGAAACTGAACAACCTGCTCCTGAATGACTACTGGATACATAACGAAATGAAGGCAGAAATAAAGATGTTCTTTGAAACCAATGAGAACAAAGACACAACACACCAGAATCTCTGGGACACATTCAAAGCAGTGTGTACAGGGAAATTTATAGCACTAAATGCTCACAAGAGAAAGCAGGAAAGATCCAAAATTGACACCCTAACATCACAATTAAAAGAACTAGAAAAGCAAGAGCAAACACATTCAAAAGCTAGCAGAAGGCAAGAAATAACTAAAATCAGAGCAGAACTGAAGGAAATAGAGACACAAATAACCCTTCAAAAAATTAATGAATCCAGGAGCTGGTTTTTTGAAAGGATCAACAAAATTGATAGACCGCTAGCAAGACTAATAAAGAAAAAAAGAAGAATCAAATAGACACAATAAAAAATGATAAAGGGGATATCACCACCGATCCCACAGAAATACAAACTACCATCAGAGAATACTACAAACACCTCTACGCAAATAAACTAGAAAATCTAGAAGAAATGGATAAATTCCTCGACACATACACTCTCCCAAGACTAAACCAGGAAGAAGTTGAATCTCTGAATAGACCAATAACAGGAGCTGAAATTGTGGCAATAATCAATAGTTTACCAACCAAAAAGAGTCCAGGACCAGATGGATTCACAGCCGAATTCTATCAGAGGTACAAGGAGGAACTGGTACCATTCTTTCTGAAACTATTCCAATCAATAGAAAAAGAGGGAATCCTCCCTAACTCATTTTATGAGGCCACCATCATTCTGATACCAAAGCTGGGCAGAGACACAACCAAAAAAGAGAATTTTAGACCAATATCCTTGATGAACATTGATGCAAAAATCCTCAATAAAATACTGGCAAAACGAATCCAGCAGCACATCAAAAAGCTTATCCACCATGATCAAGTGGGCTTCATCCCTGGGATGCAAGGCTGGTTCAACATACGCAAATCAATAAATGTAATCCAGCATATAAACAGAGCCAAAGACAAAAACCACATGATTATCTCAACAGATGCAGAAAAAGCCTTTGACAAAATTCAACAGCCCTTCATGCTAAAAACTCTCAATAAATTAGGTATTGATAGGACGTATTTCAAAATAATAAGAGCTATCTATGACAAACCCACAGCCAATATCATACCAAATGGGCAAAAACTGGAAGCATTCCCTTTGAAAACTGGCACAAGACAGGGATGCCCTCTCTCACCACTCCTATTCAACATAGTGTTGGAAGTTCTGGCCAGGGCAATTAGGCAGGAGAAGGAAATAAAGGGTATTCAATTAGGAAAAGAGGAAGTCAAATTGTCCCTGTTTGCAGATGACATGATTGTATATCTAGAAAACCCCATTGTCTCAGCCCAAAATCTCCTTAAGCCGATAAGCAACTTCAGCAAAGTCTCAGGATACAAAATCAATGTACAAAAATCACAAGCATTCTTATACACAAATAACAGACAAACAGAGAGCCAAATCATGAGTGAACTCCCATTCACAATTGCTTCAAAGAGAATAAAATACCTAGGAATCCAACTTACAAGGGATGTGAAGGACCTCTTCAAGGAGAACTACAAACCACTGCTCAGGGAAATAAAAGAGGATACAAACAAATGGAAGAACATTCCATGCTCATGGGTAGGAAGAATCAATATCGTGAAAATGGCCATACTGCCCAAGGTAATTTACAGATTCAATGCCATCCCCATCAAGCTACCAATGACTTTCTTCACAGAATTGGAAAAAACTACTTTAAAGTTCATATGGAACCAAAAAAGAGCTCGCATCGCCAAGGCAATCCTAAGCCAAAAGAACAAAGCTGGAGGCATCACACGACTTGACTTCAAACTATACTACAAGGCTACAGTAACCAAAACAGCATGGTACTGGTACCAAAACAGAGATATAGATCAATGGAACAGAACAGAGCCCTCAGAAATAACGCCGCATATCTACAACTATCTGATCTTTGACAAACCTGAGAAAAACAAGCAATGGGGAAAGGATTCCCTATTTAATAAATGGTGCTGGGAAAACTGGCTAGCCATATGCAGAAAGCTGAAACTGGATCCCTTCCTTACACCTTATACAAAAATCAATTCAAGATGGATTAAAGACTTAAACATTAGAGCTAAAACCATAAAAACCCTAGAAGAAAACCTAGGCATTACCATTCAGGACATAGGCATGGGCAAGGACTTCATGTCCAAAACACCAAAAGCAATGGCAACAAAAGACAAAATTGACAAATGGGATCTAATTAAACTAAAGAGCTTCTGCACAGCAAAAGAAACTACCATCAGAGTGAACAGGCAACCTACAAAATGGGAGAAAATTTTTGCAACCTACTCATCTGACAAAGGGCTAATATCCAGAATCTACAATGAACTCAAACAAATTTACAAGAAAAAAACAAACAACCCCATCAAAAAGTGGGCGAAGGACATGAACAGACACTTCTCAAAAGAAGACATTTATGCAGCCAAAAAACACATGAAAAAATGCTCATCATCACTGGCCATCAGAGAAATGCAAATCAAAACCACAATGAGATACCATCTCACACCAGTTAGAATGGCAATCATTAAAAAGTCAGGAAACAACAGGTGCTGGAGAGGATGTGGAGAAATAGGAACACTTTTACACTGTTGGTGGGACTGTAAACTAGTTCAACCATTGTGGAAGTCAGTGTGGTGATTCCTCAGGGATCTAGAACTAGAAATACCATTTGGCCCAGCCATCCCATTACTGGGTATATACCCAAAGGACTATAAATCTTGCTGCTATAAAGACACATGCACACGTATGTTTATTGTGGCATTATTCACAATAGCAAAGACTTGGAACCAACCCAAATGTCCAACAATGATAGACTGGATTAAGAAAATGTGGCATATATACTATGCAGCCATAAAAAATGATGAGTTCATGTCCTTTGTAGGGACATGGATGAAATTGGAAATCATCATTCTCAGTAAACTATCGCAAGAAGAAAAAACCAAACACCGCATATTCTCACTCATAGGTGGGGATTGAACAATGAGATCACATGGACACAGGAAGGGGAATATCACACTCTGGGGACTGTGGTGGGGTGGGGGGAGGGGGGAGGGATAGCATTAGGAGATAAACCTAATGCTAGATGACGAGTTAGTGGGTGCAGCGCACCAGCATGGCACATGTATACATATGTAACTAACCTGCACAATGTGCACGTGTACCCTAAAACTTAAAGTATAATAAAAAAAATTAAAAAAAAAAGAAATCACTAAAAAAAAAATAAAAAAAATGAATTTTAGAAAAGTTTTCTTCCATCTCCTGCATTAGCTTCATTTCTTCTGACTCTCTCCTTCCACTGCTTGTTTTTGTCTGTCTTTTCCAGTTTGGAAGCTTTCTTTAATAATTTATGATTTCTAGTTTCCATGTCCCAAGTACGAAGTGAGTGAATCATAAAAAAGATTATTGTGAGCTCTTTACGGGTAGACAGAGCTTATGGATTATTCGTTTCATTTCAGGAGGACTATGTGTGAGTTGACTTTTTTACTGAGTGAAACTGAAACACCAGTATCTGACAATTGCTAGTTTCTTAGTAACAGAACTTAGTATTAGGATTATTAACTTTTCAATGCCTCAGTTTGCTCATAGAAACAATGGTAATAATCATAGTACTTACCTTTTAAGATGAGGATAAAATGAATAAATGAATGTAAAATGCTTAGAAAAATGCTTGGCACAGAGTCAAGCACTACAGTAGTTGCCCCTTCTCTGAGGCTTCACTTTCTGTGGTCTCAGTTACCCTTGGTCAACTGTGGTCAGAAAATATTAAATGGAAAATTCCAGAAATAAACAATTGCTGTTTTAAACTGTGTGCCATGCTGAGGACAGTGAGGAAATCTCCCACTGCCTGTCTCCATCCCACCTTGGACATGAATCATTCTGCCCTGTGTCTCCACACTGTAGACGCTGCCCATCATTGAGTCACTTTGGAGCTGTCTCAGTTACCGGATTAACTGTCGTAGTACCGCCAGTGCTTGTGTTCAAGTCACCATTACATTACTTAAGAATTGCCTCAGATTGCAAGAGTAGTGATGCTGGCAATTCAGATATGCCAAAGAGAAATTGTAAAATGATTTTTTTTTTTTTTTTTTTTTTTTTGAGACAGAGTCTCACTCTGTCTCCCATGCTGGAGTGCAGTGGCACGATCTTGGCTCACTGCAAGCTCCGCCTCCTGGGTTCACGCCATTCTCCTGCCTCAGCCTCCTGAGTAGCTGGGATTACAGGCACCCGCCACCATGTCTGGCTAATTTTTTTGCATTTTTAGTAGAGACAGGGTTTCACTGTGTCAGCCAGTAAAGTGATTTTTAAGTAAAAAGGTAACCCTGGTATTCCTTGGTTAGGGTTTGGTAGCAACTGTAGTTTCAGGCATCCCCTGGGGGGCTTGGAATGTAACCCCCATAGACAAAGGGGGATTATTGCGTATAAATATTTTTCATCATCATCGTCATCATCATCATTCTTGTTGCAGTGTTGTTTCTTACTAAAAAAATCCTTCAGTACGCTACTGGGTGGTATAAACTTGGTTGCTGGTATTCTGAGAACGAGGCAGGAGTGGTCTCATCAGATCCTCCTAATTCTGTTTGATCCCTTATCACTCCTTTCCAATACAGAGATCCATACAGAGATCAGAGGATCTCTGTATGCCCATGCGCACGCACCGGTGTGGCTGGCTTCCTGGCTGGACAGGATCAGTAGGAATTGGGTGGATGGGTGTCTACCTGCTTTGCATATGGATTTCCAGCCAATTCCACCCTCAGCCTTGCTCCTACCTTCCTAAGTACCCGGTGCTCTGCATGAAGGCCTTTCGGAGCTTCTGCAGGGTGATTTGACTCATTTCTCATTGTTCTATTCTACTGTTGCTGTATCTGTTTTTCTACTTTTCATCTCTCTTTCTCTTCCATAACCTGAAGTCAACAATCATCTTATTTCATATGAATCCTGAAAGAATTACATGAGGTTGCACCGGTGAGAAGCCTGGCATTGTGCTTGCCATATAGATCATTGATAATCGGTGGGGTCTATTTTCCTTCTCTCCCATCTTCCCTCCTTCTCCTCCTCTTCCTTCTTTCTCTCTTTTTTATCTTTCCTCCTCCCCAGCATTATGCATTCATATGCTTCAACTACCCCAGGCTGCTTTCAGGACAGCAGTTTGTAATTACTGCAGCATGGTATATAGTGTCTGTGGCAAATTTATTCCCTCTCATATTTCTTGTAAGTGTTGCTGATGCAGAATGAATGTCTCAAATCACTCAGAAGGAAACAAATAGGATGGAAAACCTGCTGGTAATAAGGCTGGATCATGAGGCATGCATGCCTAAAACAATTGTTCTCTTCTTTGTCTCAAGCTGTGCAGCCCATTAGAGGCTTGTCTGGGGAGATAACAATCTGCCCTCTCCTGGAGGTGTGTTTTTTCCTAGAAAGGCTTGGTCCTGAGCTGAAAGGAAGATGGGAGGACTAGAACCCTGACCTTAGTCAATGGCCTCCTTCTGCAAAGTGCTTTAGAAATGAAAGGGAACTTAGAGAGGATTGAATTTGTAGGGAGAGAGGCTGGATCCAGTGACTAGAGTTGCCTTTTTTCAAGGCCAGAGCAGTTCGTGGCTGAGCCTGGACTAGAATCTGGGTCACACCTGGTCCAGGTTTCTTCTGGGTTCAAGAAACAGCCCATTCCTGTTCCCTTTCCTCCTTCTTCTCCAGCCTGTGATGGTTTCTAGCATCCAGCCAGTTGGTTTTGGTTCTGTTTTTATTTTAAATTAATTAGCTCAGCCAATATTTGTGGTGCATTTCACGGTGCCAGGCATCATTCTGGGCACTGGAGACACAGATGAAAAGGACTCTGTCTCTCCTCTCAAATTGCTCCCAGGTGGTCAGGGAGACTGATACTGAACAGGCATTTTCAATTCTGTGTGGCTGGTGTCAGAACACAGGGTAGGCTGGGGGCAACAGGGAAAAAAAAACCCTGAGTCTTTTCAGGGGCTTCCAAGAGTTTCTGGGAAAGGTGTTGCTTGAACTAAATTTTAAGGAGAAAAGAGAATAGAGCTTGTCAAAAGAGAGTCAGGAAAGAGGAGGGAGAGGAAGCCAGTCTCAGTGGGAAAAGAACTTGTGTGTGATGGTAGAGTGGGATTTCAACTCATGTAGCCTGGGCCTAAAGCCCAAGCCCTCTCCTCTTGACCACACAGCCTTCTGGGCTAAAGGCCATACTGGTTTGGGGGCGAGGGTCCTTCTCAGGGCAAGATAGAGCCAGGACATCTCTAACACTTAACATTCAAAATCTTTCCACCTTCGGGAATGACTGCACCCCAAAAACTAGACCCTTCCTTCCCCAAACACAGTGCCCTCTTTTCCTCAAGCAGTACCATGGAATCACAGTTATGAAGTGACTCATCCAGGGTCTAAGGTTCATGCTTCTCTCCTTCCTCCTGCTCAGCTTCCTCAGAGGGGGGCCATGGCAGGATGGTAACCAGAGAAATGGCACCCAGATGTGCAGGGCTTCTTAAGAGGTGCCCCCAGAGCTCACAAAGTACATTCATACACCTGGAATCCTCCCTGGGCAGGTACGCATGGGATAATAACAGCCTTTCACTGGACACTCACCCCGCGCCAGGTAATGAGAAAGTCTTTTATATTCTGTTTTCATTTGCTGAATCTTCCTTCCCACATTCACAAAACAAGTGGATTTGATCATCCCTATCCCTTAGCTGAGGAAGTGGAGGGTCAGATAGTTTCTGAAACCTTTTCTAAGTCACACAGCAAGTAAGCTGGAATCAAAATGCAAACCAGGTCTACCTGACTCCAGAGATTTCACTCTGGAAAACAAACAAAGAAACAAACTCTGTGAGCAAAAATGTTTCTGGGATTTCACAGGGATCAGTGTAAAACCCCAGATTCAGTCTTACAAAACCCATTGGCTTTAAAATAGATGGAAGAGAAGTGGCTTAGAGACAGATCATGTGTCCAGTAACTGAGGCTTTATTTGACCACATGATGGTGTGACCCAGATCCTCAAAGCCACACTAAGAGCAGTTGGTGAGTGGGTGGCCACCAAGAGACTAGAAGTGGCATTGGGCTGACCTCGGTCCAGTCCCTACCTATGCATGCAAAGCTTGAGAGGTCTCTGATGTTGGAATAGGCTGCCTGTGAGCAAGTGAGTCCCTGGCACTGGAGGTATGCAAGGATGCATGTTTATCAGGGAAATTGTAAAGGAGACTCCTGCCCTGGGTAGGAGGCAGCTGAGCAGGTAAAGTGAAGCCCAGAGAGAGGAAGGAACTGTCCAGAGGGTCCATGGTGCACTGAGGGCAGGACCAGATCTCTGTCTGCAGAGTCTTAGAGGCATCATGAACGTGGAGGAAAGTGACATGCAGGTCGCTCTTGGCCTGAGTCACCACTTGAATTAACAGCTTTGCATATTCTACCTAGTGTTTCCTCACCCAGACCAAGGCCTCAGATTTGCAAAGTGGGGGGCGGACATTTTTAGCCAGTAGGGGGTTGGAATTCCCTTTTGCAGGCCGGGCTGTGTGAGCCATAAACATTTGTCATAGAAACCCTGGATTTACAGGGACAAAGAGCCCTGAGCACAGGAATAAATGGACTCAAGGCCCATAATTCCTCTCCATCAATCTTTTCTTCTGGATTGTGCAAGACTCTGGCTATTGCATACAGCGGCTCCTGGCAGCCTCAAGTGATGGACAGGGGTAGCGATAAGAGACACATTTCTGGGAAGAAAGAATGTGCTTGGCCTGGCAGGATGAGGTCGAGGGAGTTGACAGGGGGCCCAGATATAAAACAGACCCTACACACAGAGATATGTGGACAAGGCACTCCAGTATCCAAGTTGGGATGCAAGGCAAAGATTGGCCAAACTATCTCCAAGAGAGGGCAATTTGGAAGGGGCAGGAGTTGTAGCAATGTTTCTTCTAACTATTGTAAAAATCGTATTTTCAGCTGCCACTTTTTATGGAATCAACAGCAAACTTAATTTCTTTTTGGAAAATGGTTTCCCATTGGGAGATAATGCGTGAAGGTGCTTATCCTCCACATGTAAAGGGCAGGCTCAGACTTGAAATTAGACCTTGTAGGGAATCTCTTGGGGCTTTGCATCTTGACAAAATAAGACAAAAACAGAAAGAACGAGAAGAAGACAATCAACCACAGCTGGTTGCATGCATCTTAGAAGCAATCCTCTGCTACCTGAGAGCTCTTAAAGCACTGCAGTGAACAGAAAATGCAGCTCTTATCTGGCTTGAAACATAAATGTATTGGCTCAAATAACTAAAAAGTCCAGACATAGATGTTGACTTGGGGTTTGTTTTTTTTCTTCCATCATTTCTTGGCTGGGCCTCCTGTGACACTCATTCCACCCCCTGTGACATTGGCTCCATTATCTACACAGGTATTGTGTTCATGGTGGCAAAATGGTTGCAGTAGCTCCTTCGTGCAACCCTCCAGGGTCAGACCTGGTGGAAAAGGGCAAATGCAGGGTTTGCTGGACTGAGGTTAAATTGCCTGCTCTCTGTCTTGAGTCAGCCACTCTTCCCTGAACCCATCACTGAAACCAGGAAGAAGGAATGTACCAATATTTTTAGACAGAGGGCTTATGTTCCAGCCCAGGCAGGGGGGTAAAGTCAGCACCACCAGAATCATGTGGATGGAGAATAGTGGGTGGATGGATCCACAAGTGACAGTTGAGGGCTGCTGGAATCATTAGTGTGAGAGAATGACAACAGGTAGCCAAAAAAATCAACAAAAGTCCATTGTAGCCTGGGCAGGTGGCTCATCTACAATCCCAGCACTTTGGAAGGCTGAAGCAGGAGGATGGCTTGAGACCAGGAGTTCGAGACCAGCCTGGCCAGCATGGCAAAACCCCGTCTCTACTAAAAATATAAAAATTAGCCAAGCATGGTGGCACATGCCTGTAATCCTAGCTACTTGGGTGGCTGAGGCACAAGAATCGCTTGAGCCTGGGAGGCAGAGGTTTCAGTGAGCCAAGGTTGCGCCATTGCACTCCAGCCTGGGCGACGAAGTGAAACTCTGTCTCAGAAAAAAAAAAGTCCATTGTACTTTCCAATATATTCTTTCTCCTTTTAAGTTAGTCATAGTCGGTCGTACTTTCCAATATATTCCAATTCCAATTCCAATATTTTTGTATGTTAGCTAAGATCAGTTTCTTTTGCTTGTACTCAAAGAACCCTGAATAATAACTGAAACTTGAGCTTTGTCAGCTTGGGTGGAGATTTGATCCTGTGTCATGGAAATAATAATTGCCATCCCATAACAAGTGCATCTCTAAAATCTTGGCTCATCTGGGAAGCAACCTTACTCAACAGTTTCCTGACTGGTGTTAGCATGGGGTTAAAATACCTTGGCACCAACAGGCACCCTCCCATGGCTTTCAGTTAAAATAAGAGAAGATACTCACTGGAAACCCATCCCAGCCAGAGCTCTCTGATAGACAGAATCTAAGTCTTGGAGTCTAAAAGAAATTAGTATGAATCTTGACTTTCTCAAACTCAAGCCATGAGACTTTAGGTAGGTTCTTTAATCTCCCCAAGGTTAAATTTCCCCCTCTGTAAAGTGTGGACGATAACAGTCCTTACCTTGCCAGGGTGATTGTGAGGATTAAATGAGAAACAATGTGTGAAGTGCTTGGCACATTGCATAACCCATGGAAACAATTTTTTTTTTTTTTTGAGACGGAGTCTCACTCTGTTGCCCAGGCTGGAGTGCAGTGGCGCCATCTTGGCTCACTACAAGCTCCAGCTCCCAGGTTCACGCCATTCTCCTGCCTCAGCCTCCCGAGTAGCTGGGACTACAGGCGCCCGCCACCATGCCCGGCTAATTTTTTGTATTTTTAGTAGAGACGGGGTTTCACTGTGTTAGCCAGGATGGTCTCGATCTCCTGACCTCATGATCCACCTGCCTTGGCCTCCCAAAGTGCTGGGATTACAGGCATGAGCCACCCCACCCGGCCGGAAACAATTCTTAATCCATCAGGCATGCTATTACCGTCATCATTGTATTAGTTTCCTCTTGCCGCTGTAACAAATGAATACCAAGGCAGTGGCTTAAGACAACACAAATGCATTGTCTTATAGTTCTGTTGTTGAGAAGTCCTAATGGGTCCCACTGGGCTAAAAATAAGGTATCAGCAGGGCTGGGTTCCTCCTGGAGGCTCTAGGGAAAAATCAGTTTTCTTGTATTTTCCACCTTCTGGAGGCTACCCATGTTCCCTGGCTTAGGTTCCCCTTTTCCCTCTTAAAGTCAGCAATGTTGCACCTCTCTGACTTGGCTTCTGTTGTCATGCCTCTTTCTCTGACCACAGCTGGGAAAAGTTCTCTGCTTTTAAGGATTCATGAAGTTAGAGTGGGTCCACCTGGATAATCTAAGCTAATCCTCCAATCTCATGGCCCTTAACCTTAATCACATCTGCAAAGTTACTTTTGTCAGGTCCGTAACATATTCACAGGATCAAATGATTAGAAAGTGGACATCTTTGGGGGTCGTTCTGCCTAACACACACATCATTACTATCTTCAACTTCATTATCATCATTACAAAGCAGTTGGATTACCCAGAACCATGCGTAGTTTGCATATCACATGACTATAAAAGATAATTTTACAAAATACGATGAAATCTAGCAGAAGTGGTTCTAAAGGAATGACAAGAGGACAATTTACTTGGTAAGGTGGCCAGTGGGCAAGACTGAGAAACTGGTTGCAGTGACAGGAATCACATTTCTGAACCAAAAGCAAAACATCAAAAGGCCATGGTCTGACAAATGTGAATACTTAAGTGGACATTAGGTGAGCATACTGGGAAGATGTAAGAGGGGAAGTGGCCACAGTTGTAGAAGTAGATTTTGGGGTGATCCCATTAAAGTAAAACTTAAAGGCTAATATGCCAAAGGGCCAATTTAACAAATGGAAAAAATACATATCTTTCAAAATGTCAGACCTCAAGGAGAAAGGTTTGTGACAAATTAAGAGTGTGAGATTTGAATATTTTACACTAATAACCACAGTGTTTCATTCCTCAGTAGTGACTCATTTTGTTCTCTCTCTCTCCATACCAACCCCATCTCTCTCACACAGACACACATGCTCCCTAGTACCCAGGGCTCCCAGGACTCACGCCTTGGGAAGTGAGAGGACTCAGCCCGAATTCATGAAACTCAGATAAAGTGGGAGGCGCATCAGGTTGAAGGGAATCCAAGGGCCATTTCCTTGGGAATTTCAGAAAGAATCTGGGAGTGTTATAAACATGGTTGATGCTTTGAGAACACAGGTTCTAGTCTGGAAGAAGTCTTGGCATGTTCTTAGAGTTGCCTGGGGCTCCAAGCTTTGGTGATTGGGAGGCTTTCACGGATGCAGAGAAGAAACACTACCCTGTGACAAGCATCACTGCTGAAATCTATCTGTGGGCTAAGCCTCTTCATTTACTTAGTATCTGAGAAAGGAGGAGAAGAGTGGCTTCCTGCCATTTGTCCAATCCAATACATACTTGTCGAGAGTCAAATATGCTGAAGTCATTCTAGGCCCTGGAATAGGAGGTGAGCAAAGCAGACTAAATCCCTATGCACTGGGGCTTATTTTCTACTGTCCACCTCTCCTTGGTAAAGTTCTACTCACCTTTGAGACCCACCATGGAAACCACATCAGTCATTCATGCATGAACACATTCCTATATTCTGTCAACATCTCTTAAAAATCTACCATGCTAACACTGAACCTTGCAGAGGTGTGAGAAAGTCTTTCCCCCAGAAGCTGAAGTGCAGAAGATAAGAGGTGATAGGTAAAGATGTACACACATGGTGTCATGGCGGCAAGGTGAGAAGCAGAACCGGTGCTAGAAGTATAGATTGGCCAATCCCAGACCAAGGGCAGAGGCATCTTTAGAGGAGGTCTCCCTGGGGCAGAATGTCAGGAAAGGCATCCCCAAGGGATAACTGGGTCAGGGTGGAGTGGGGCTGGTGCTGTGGAAGCCCTCAGTGTGGGACGGCTCATGGGGTTTCAGGGAAGCCTGGGAATCCAGGTAGGTGGAAGAGCAGAATGGGCAGTGGTGGGGAGATATGGGTGACAGGGAGAGCTGGAGAGTGGAGGGCAGCTACCGGGGGCCCTGTGGCCACATTGCAGATACTCTTTTGGGACAGAGGGCCTGGGGGAGGGTGAAAAGTGCCTGTCTTGGTGACTCCCACACCAGTGATTATGCATTATGACAGTTTGACCACAAAAAAAGCACCCCATCTAACCCCGACCTATTTCAAGAAACGGTTAGCCACAGAAACCCTGAGCCCTAATATTGAACAATCCTTCCTCTTTTGAAACTGAGGAACTGCTTGCCTGCCTTTGCAGCTAAGGGCAGCTGAATCTACCTGAGGACCTATTAGGATGTTTCCTCGCAGCTAAAAATCCCACCTTAATAGTATACTTGTCAATCCAAGATTGTCTCAGCATTTCCTGTTTTTATTCTATAAAACTGACTCTCCTTTCTAACACCTTTGAAGCCCTGCTGAAATGAAGGCGACAGCAGGCTACCTCCCTTGCTGCAATTTTATGGATAAATGTCGTTTGTTTATTTGATCTTGGATGCAGTGTTGTCTTTGGCACTAGAAAGCGTGACATGAAAGATTCTATCACGATGAGAATACTACTTACTGAGGATTCGCAATGGGCCACTGATCAGCACTTCATATAATCTGCACAAAATCTCCCATTAAGTAGGTACTCTTGCCTTCATCAGCATCATCTTCACTTTATAGGTAAAGAAAGTAAGGTACAGAGATGATAATGAACTTGCCCAAAGTCACACAGCTGGTAAGTGATGAAAATGGGATTTGAACCCAGGCAGCCTCAAGATTCTGCACTTTTCCCCACTATACGATGTGGTTCTAATGCTGATGAGGTTTTCCTTCACATTTTTGAGGGCTTGTAGTGTTTTTTGAGTTCGGAAATGACGCGCAAGAATTTAGACTTCTGATGGACTGCTTCACCATTCCTGAGGGATGATGGGGTGAGGGTGGGAGGCTGAGGGGGGTAGTCTGGACACGAAGCCCAGGCAGAGGCCCCAAACCAGTGCAGTGGCAGCTGGGATGGAGGCAAGTGTGAGCCATGAGAGACCTTATCCAGTAGGCTGACACTTTTCCAGGCTGGAGTCTTTAATTCCAACCACAGAACTTGGAAGGACAGATAGGTAGGACAGATAGCATTTTACAGAAGATGAAGAAACTGAGGTCAACGGTGGGTCACTCGCCTAGAGTCACTCAGCAAACTTGTGGCAGAACCAGATTCCAAGGATTCACTGGCTCTCAGTTGTGGACCTGGAGGGAAGGTGCAGCCCCAGACACAAAGCTGGAGTCCCAGGATATACCTGTTGCTTCTGCCTGTGGGGTATTTGAGCAGCTCACGCTCTAGCCTACCTGCACCTCATCACAATAGTTCCTGAAAGGGACATTGGAGTTAGAGTTTGAAAGGCACATTTATATAAAGTGTCACTTTGTCTTCAGGCCAAATGTGAAAACTGGATTGTGATTTCCATTTTGTGGATGTGGTTTGGGGGTTAAGCGATAAAGCCAAGGAGACGCAGCTGGTAGATGGAGCAGCTAGGTCCAGTTCTTGGCTTCGAAGTCGAGGGGGCATTGACTGCATGAACTGCCTTCATTATCCACTCACCTCATTAAGAGCATTGGCAAGACTGTGAAATTGACCCTAAGCATGTGCGTGCTTTCTTTAAAACATAACTTAAAGGGTAAGTGTAAAGATTCACAATGCACTGGAAAGTGGGGGTGAGGTCTAGCAGGGCCTTTTCTGATATTCTGAGAGGTCATTTAAATGTTGTCTGGTCTGTTTCCAGGCCCTGCAAGGCACCAGGCTTACTTTGACTGGCTGCCCTCAGAGTGTTTGAAGATGAGAGTGTTATTAGAATCCAAAGTCATTCATTGGCCAGTGCTGGTAAACTAAAATCCGAAACGTGTGCAAAATGCGTTTTTTGTTTGGAGAAGGTGACATCTCATCTGAGTGCCTCAGGCCCCTGGAGGATGTTATCTGCTGAGAAGAAATCACACATGCCAGGTTACCTGTCTTTAGGTGATTTCTTCGAAGTGTGGCCGCACCTCCCTTGATGACTGCTGGGGGGTGTAATGAATCACCCACTTGCGGGAGAAGGCTGGAGAATTTGCTTTACCAGAGATACAGAAGTGGAGGGAATGCACAGATATTGAAGTGTGTGTGCACGCATATGTGAGTTTACATGCTTTACATGCCCCTGTGTGCACACATGAGTGCATTTGTGTGTGCACAAGTGCATTGATGTACACACATGTGCATCTCCAGCCCTACTGAGGTCTCACAGAGGGGCAGATCAAGACAGTTCCTTAGAAACAACTACTAGCAAGGCCTTTATGGAAGTGGCCTGGCCCTGGGAAGCTCAGAGCATCAGATTGTGAAGCAGAATTTTACATAACGACTCCAGGAAAGGATGCGGAGTAATGGAAGGAATACCGATTTAGAAAGCAAGGGACTAAGCCCTGTCTCTGCTCCCAGCCTACTAGGCGACTTCAGGAGACTCATTAACCTCCCAAGCCTCTTTTTCCCCACATGAGAAGCTGTAAAACCCAAACTCCTTGCCAAGGTGTTCCAGGCCTGTAGTGGGCGCTGCGGTGCGTGACTCTCCTTCAGGACTGAGCCCCCTGTCTCCCAGCGGCCGGAGTGTGGGCAGCTTGTGCTCCTCAGAAACGAAGAGTCCTTCATCTAAGGTCACACTCCCATCCCTAGGGAGCAGCTAGCCGGGGACACACCCATGCAGGTGTCAGGCCCAGCCCCCGGCCCTCCCAGCTCTATGCTCTGCAGGCCCTCCCAGCTCTATGCTCCCTGCCGGGCCAGCAGAGACCTTTCTTGTGAATACAAGGCAGCCCGGCTTCTCTGCTAGACTTCTGCTTCCCTTTCACTCCTTTTCAAACGGACAGTCCCAAGAGCACGTCCCGATGACGCCCTGGCCTGCAGACTTCCATCTCAGGAGATCCCAGACCAACACCCCAGTGGTCTGCGCCTTGGTGATGGCCCCTCCTCCACTGTCCCTCACTCTGCTGAGGGCTGTGCAGCCCTTCTCTTCATCAAAGCACACTCAAGCCTCAGGGCCTTTGCACCTTCCTTCTGTAGAAAACTCTTCCCCCCACCTTTGTAGGTGGCTTCCTACCATTTAAATCTCAGCGAAATGGTCATGTCCTCAGCAAGGCCTTCCCTGACCCCATCTAGGGTTCCTCCCTCAATTAATCTGAATACATCCCTGTTTTATTTTTTTTCAAGGCCTTTATCACTCCCTGATATTAGGTTTGTTAATTATGCAGTTATTTATTTTCTGTCACCCACTCCTTTGAAATGAAAGTTCCCTGAGCACAGGATCTGCAGCTTGGCTGCTGCCCCATCCGCAGTGCTAACAAGTGAACCTGGAACAAGGTAAGCCCTTGACAAGTATGAGTAGAGTGAATGGGAGACAAGGTGGTACCAGACAGGGTCCTTATCCTAGGATTTGGGACATCCACACACTTGGGTGGCTCATTAAGTGTAACAGATAGCTGCAAGTTGTGTGGCTTAAAGCAATAGGGACTTATCCTGGCACTGTTCTGGAGGCCGGAGTCCCAAATGAAGGCGTTGGCAGGGCTGTGCTCTCCCCGAAGGCTTGCAGGAAGAATACCTCCCTGCTTTGCCCAGCGTCTGGTGGCTGCAGGGGTTCCTTGGCTTCCTTGGACACATCATTCCTTTTTTTTTTTTAATTTGAGAGGGAGTCTTGCTCTGCTGCCCAGGCTGGAGTGCAGTGGCGCGATCTCAGCTCACTGCAACCTCCCCCTCCCGGGTTCAAGCAATTCTGCCTCAGCCTCCTGAGTAGCTGGGATTACAGACTCCCGCCACCATGCCCGGCTAATTTTTTTGTTGTTGTTGTATTTTTAGTAGAGATGGGGTTTCACCATGTTGGCCAGGCTGGTCTCAAACTCCTGACCTCGTGATCCACCCCCTTCGGCCTCTCAAAGTGCTGGGATTACAGGCGTGAGCCACTGTGCCCAGACACATCATTCCAATTTCTGTATTGCTGGTCACATTGTCTCCATCTTCACATGGCCTTTTCCTGTTCTCTATGCCTTCCCTTTCATCTCTCATAACAGCACTTGTCATTGGATTTAGGGCCCACCTGGGTAATCCAGAATGCTCTCATCTCCAAATCCTGAACTTACTTGTCTGCAAAGACCACATTTTTTCCCCTAAGAAGTTTACATTCATCGATTCCAGAGATTAGGACATGGACATACTGTTTGTGGAGCCACTGTTCAACCTATTAGAGGCAGGAATAAAAATCCATCTTCATTTTGCCTAACTTTTAACCAATATTTAGGATTTGCTTCAATCATGAATACAGGCACAGAGCGCAGTCCCCTCAGCGGTGTCTATCAATTTGTCATTAGTTGATATCACAGAGATTTTTGCCATAGGAGAAAAAGATGCTCATCATTTTCATAAACACAGCCCTTATCACACTCCCCATTAGTTCTTATTATAGAATCTGATACTAGAGAGCCCGTATGTTGTTCTTTTACCAATTTGTTTTTAAACTAGTTTGAAAGGTTGGGCGTGGTGGCTCCTGCCTGTAATCTGAGCACTTTGGGAAGCCAAAGTAGGTGGATCACTTGAGGCCGGAAGTTTGAGTCTAGCCTGAGCAACATAGCAAGACCCTGTCCTACAAAAAATTTTAAAAAGTTAGCTGTCTCAAAAAAAAAAAAAGTTAGCTGAACTTGGTGGTGTGTGCCTGTAGTCCCAGCTACTTGGGAGGCTGAGGGAGGAGGATCACTTGAGCCCAGGAGTTTGAGGCTGCAGTGAACTAGGATCATGCCACTGCACTCCAGCCTGGGCCACAGAGTGAGACCCTGTCTCAAAAAAAGGAAAAATAAAATAAACTAAAAATAAATAAACTATTTTGATGACCATATTGCAACTTAATTGGTAGCTCTCTAGTCCTGTGTATTTTGTTTTATGCATTGGCAAACATTCTGCGAAGGGAACCACAGGTGTTTTGGGAAAGCCAGAGGAGACTAAGAGCATCTGGATGGAGGGTCTCAGAGGTGTTTTGAGTTTGTTTTTTTAACCTTCGCAGGTTAGGCATTTTTTTTTTGATCATATAGTTTACTATTGATTTTTTTGTTTGTTTGTTTTTGATCAGTAGTAACACTATCAGAGGCAAGACAATGAGCTCTCTCTCTGCGGTCAGTACTGAGACCCAAGAGCAGAGGGCTGGGCTTTGAGAGAGGAAATGTTCAATGCTATGATTCTTTGCATCTCTCAAAGATGTTTCCTGTCATCCCATGATGTTGACAGAGCACAGGGTGGCAGATCATATGGAAAGCGCTTTGGGATCCACAAAGAAGAGAAGCAATTCCACTTTGAAGCCCCCGCATCCATAGCTGGCTGGTGAACAGTCACCAAATGAAGACACACATGAAAGACGGTGTGTGTAATGGGCCAGCAAGACATCGCTCCTATTCAAGGAAAGAACCCACAGAGAACACCTGCAGCTTGTTCCCTGAAAAGCTGCTTCCCATAGTCCAGGGGCAAGTCAAGGCTGAACCAGCTTTGCAGAGCACAGAATTGTTCTTGTTAAAGCCTCATAACTGTGAGCCACTCCAGGGCACGGTGGGTCAGGCAGCCATGGCCCATTAAAGTGGGTGATAAATATTTCATACCCTGGGCTAGAGGGCACCACTGGCTTCTGCTCACTTCCTAGCTGTCTGCAGCTCTCATGGACTTATCTCTCCATTAACTGTGAGAATTATGTTAAAGCCAGACCTATACCAGGTCAGCATTGCTATCTTGCCTGCAAAACAGATTAGATGACTCTCAAGACCTATGTCTATCTACCCAGAGATTATTGCTCAGCCTGACATATTTTGATGACACAGATGCTAAGCTTTGTATTTTATTTGTATTTTATTTTATTTTTTGAGGCAAGATCTCACTCTGCCACCCAGGCTGGAGTGCAGAGGTGCATTCAAAGCTCACTGCAGCCTCAACCTCCCAGGCTCAAGTGATCCTCCCACTTCACCCTCCCTTGTAGCTAGGACTACAGGTTCACACCACCATACCGGGCTAATTTATTTTTGTTTTTGCAGAGAGAAGGGTCTCACTATGTTGCCTAGGCTGTTCTCAAACTCCTGGACTCAAGTGATCCTCCCTCCTCGGCCTCCCAAAGTGTTGGGATTACAGGTGGGAGCCACTGCACCTGGCCCAGATGTTAAGCTTTAAAGAGGAACTGGATAACATGATTTCAAATAAGAGTCTCATACCTGTTGCCCTTGTGTTTGCACATGAATCCAACTTGAACTTGTGTTGTGTAGGCATCTGCCTGTTGGAAACCACCTGGGAAAAGAATTTACATTGGACTTGAAGGGAGGTGCATCAGCTGCCAAGGACACCACTAAAATATCAGTCTCAGCTCCATTATAGGTGAAGTGGACAAACAAATCCCTGATTCTTCCTACCTTACAGGGTCCTGGAGGGCTGGAATGAGAGAGTGAATCATTATAGCTTCCACTGTAGTGGTCCATCGTCCTGCTTATTCCTTGTGGACGGGGCTCGATTGTGCTCAAGTGTGAACCCCTCCTTTGGAAGGGGTGACTCTCCTTCCGTGGTACTCGTGGTCATTTATTTTCCCTTGCTGGGTCTTGAGTTAGGTAGGACCATGTGACACAGCCCCAGAGGAGGAGACATGAAGGGAATTCTGCTTGGATGCCTCTGTGAAGGTATTCCTGGTTTTCCAAAAAATAAGATAGTAATTCTCCTCTCTTTGCTTTTGGACAGGTTGTGCAAGGACGGCTCTGACAGCCGTGTCAAAACCATGAGGGCGGCATGGCCCACCTGCTGAAGATGGCACAGTGGAAAGGTGAAGTCTCAGGGCTCAGACAAGATTGTGAACCGGCGAATTAACACAGGAGCCTTCTTTCCCCAAGTTCCTTGTCCTGTGAGGTTATACCACTGATGGTTTATGCCATTTTTAGTTGAAGGTTCTTTTGCTTGCAGCCCCAAGCATTCTCACTGACATGAAAGGTCTGCAAGAGTCATGAGCAGACTGTGGCAGTATATTTTGATAGTCTACGTGGAGAAACCTTAGTGCATGGGTGTCGTCATAGCGGTTCTGCCTCTCTAAGGATATTCCCTTTCACTTCTGAGTTTACAGCTGTGATCCGGATAGTGAGTTCGCCCTCATCCCAGTGGCATTGTACTATCTTAACAGGCTGCATGGAGAGTAATGGAGAAAGACACCATTGTCTAAGCTGACTTTGACCCCCTGGAGCTCTCACAGTATTTCGAGATGGCTTGCCCTGTGAAGGGCAGACCTACCTGTGTTTCCATCAGGCCCCAATTTCCTCATTACTTTGCTCAGCTTCCAAGCTGAGATCATTATTAATTAATACACTTATAGTTATTAATATATGGTGACATTAATTAACTACGGTCTACTAAATGCCCCCTGTGTGTCTGGTCTGATGCTACATGTTGTGCTGCATTTTCTCATTGATCCTCCCAACAACCCAAGAAGATGAGTTTTGCTATGCATATTTTACAAGAAAGAACCCAAGGTTCAGATCATTAATGTGCCCAAAGGCCCACATTCTGATTGGAAATCAGCAGAGGTAGGATATCACCTCTGCAATTCTCCCTGGTTACACTTCTCTAAGAGGAGTTTTGCAAAGGGAAGCATCTGTTTTAGATTTGCACCAGTTCTCGGCTTGTTCTGGTGGTAAAGAAGAAACGACATTAACCTTGATGTCAAGAACCTGGGATTGAATCCTGGTCTGTCTTCTGAGGTGATGATGGGGAGAGGGGAAGGTGTCATGGTGTAGATTGATTTTGTTTTTCTCCTGAGTCTTAGTTGTTTTTTATTCTCTAAAAGGGATAATAGTCCTTAAACTCCAGGTAATTTATTGTCAAAGGAAATAACAAATGTGAAATTGTCCAGGTACAGTATAATAGGTACCAAAACCCTATGTTTAGTTCATTCATTTATTCACTCTTCACTCATCCCTTATATCAACTTCTGGGTCTGCAAGATACAGCATGTGAACACCCTGGTAGTGAACTTGAACACTCTGGTAGGAGTCATTCTCCATCACATACCAGCTGTGAATTGGTGGGCAGTGCAAGTAACCTTAGTAAGTCTCACTTTCCCTTCTGTAACAAAAGCATTTCTTTTGTGACAGCTACACTTTCATCATTTTAAATGTGTGAACTCATTAAATCTTCCCAATAGCCTTCAAAGTCGACATATAATTATCTCCTATTACAGATGAGGAAATTGAAGTACAGGGAAGTTAAAAACTTGGCCATGTCACATGGCTAGTGAATGCTGGAATTGGAAGCTGATCCCATAAAATTGTATTGCAGAACTCACAGTCCAGTACCGCTATTTCTCCTCCTAGAGGTACTATGAGGATTCAACAGATGTCAATTGCATGCAAAAGTGTGGCTAGCACATAAGCAGCAGTCCACAGACATCAACTTACTATGTCAGTGAGATAATGTGATGGTCACATAAACAAGTTCTGGGACTGGGTTACCTGGGTTCTACCCCAGCTCCATTGCTAAGATGTACAAAATCTTGGACAAGAGTTCCATTGTCCTCATTAGGAAAAGACAAACAACAAGAAAATTCTACATCTGAAGGTTTTTGAGAGGATTTACCAAGCTAGCACAGGGAAAATATTAGAACAGAGCCTGGAACATTTTAAATGCATTCTGAGCATTCGTTTTTATTTAAAACCTCTTGCCGGTTTGGTTTTATTTAAAACCTCTACCTGAGCCACAGCTGTGAGTGCTCATGCTGCAGATCTTTTGCAGGGGCTGATGTCTTGTTCACCATTGTCTTCTTGCATCTCAGAGCTTGGTGCTCAGCACAGAGTCCAGGTGGAGGTGCTTAATTGAAATAGGTTGATCTGAATATAGCCTGGGATGCTTTGGATACTGTTACCTCTTTGTGGCATAGACATTCATAGGACCTGTGCATTAACTAAGTCCTTCCTGAGCAAGTCACTCTCATAACAGGCTCCAGTGGGACAGATAAATGCCAAGCAGCTTGGTATGAGAAGGGAGGGGTTGGAGTGCAGAAACCTGGGATCATGAGCCCTTTCATATTCCTTTTAGCTCTGACATCGAAGGCATCTGTAATTCACCTCTGCATTCATTCAATCATCCACGGTTGGGAGCATCCATTTCTGTTTATTTCCTCAAGACAGGCAAAGCTGAACATTTAATTACTCCTTTCTTCCTTCATCTCTCTGAAAATGGAGAACCTTTAGTCATGTGGGCATAGAACACACTCCATCCTTTGTCTCAGGGAGAAGCCAGGTTACACATCCTAAAACTCACTCTTCTCCGTTCCTGTTCTCAGTGGCTTCTTTCAACTTGACCTCTCAAATATCTCTCTAGTATGCCCCTTTCCTCACGTGTGCACACCCTTGCCACCTGGCCACTGGTTTCCCGCAGCAGGCCTCTCTTCCTGCCTTCCAGCACTGCCTTTGGTATGGACTCTTGTAATCCATTCTCCATCCTGTGGCCAGAGCAATCTTTCCAGATATGATCATCTCGATTCGCCGTTTGTCATGCTTCGATGGCTTCTATCTACTGGCTTCTACCTGAAAGCATTGAGCAAACAGATGCAGCCTGTGCCTTCATGGAGCTGGTGGCTAGTCTGTGCTCATTGTCCACAGCTGTGACCATTTCCGCCATTCACACATTGGGGCACTTTGAGTGTGGACATAGGGAAGGCTTACCTAGTCTGTCTAGTTGGGATAAATAACAACGTGCCTTGGGAGTTGCCATGTGAGCTAAATGCTGATGAGTAGGAGAAGTTGACCAGGCCCTGCAGGGCATACCAGGGAGAGGGGGAACAACCAGCACTAGGACAAATGGATATGGGGAACCTGCCTCTGGGTTGGATCCTACAGCACTTGAACGTGTTGTCACTTGAATGATGGTCACTTGCTTATTTGTGAGCATCTGTTTTCTGTTCTGTCCCCAGAGTTTCCTGAGGCCAGAGGCCCTGTCTTCTCTTATTCTACATCCTCAGTGCTTAGTGGACACTCAAAAAATATTACTGTCAGTGGGAGACTAAATAAAGAAGGGAATAGTCTCTTTTCTATCTCTTCATCATTTGTGTGAAGACTCCTCCTGCTGCCCCACCTCTCGCTGTTGTTGTTGCCTTTCCTGCTCAGAAATGGATTGAATCTCTCATTTCTTCTAGCTTGGCCCAAGATACACCTCTTCTGAGTTAGATACAGAGAATTCAGTGGCAGCACCTGCAGGTAGACACAAAATTCTGCAAATACCACTCTTTGAATATTAGATGCCTGCACTCCCTGTCCATCTGCCTTCCAAGAAAATGTATACTTAGAGTGCTCCATGAAGCAGCAGGTGTGGGGTGTGTGTATATGTGGTGTGAGTGTGTGTGCATGTGGTGTGTGATATATGCATGTGTTTGTGACTCAACATGGTTTAGTGGAAGTTATATTCCTACCTTTGGATTCAGGCTGTAAGTTCTAATCACCTACATGGTCATTTATTGCTATGTCATCACTTGACCTCTTGGATCCTCAGTTTCCTTATCAGTAAAATGAGCACAAGCGTCCCCTTGGAAAGACTGTTATGAGGATTAGATATACCGCATTTAAAGCACCTGACATCTAAGGTTTTGATCAATTCCACTTCTCAACTCACCTGTTACAATGCTCAGAGGTTCATCCCATGCCAATGAAGGGCATTGACAGCTTCAGGTTTGAACCTATGAGCTAGACCTGGCCAGGGGCCCTTTGAGCCAAGACCAGGACAGACCTGAGCCATGGGCTCTTGACCTGGCAACATCCTAGAGAAGCCATAATGTTCAGCCTGATTTTTTTCTGAATAGGCCTTGGGGAGGGGCTGGCAGAATTCAGCCCTAATGGAACATGCATTAGGTGGTTGAATCCGCTTGCTTAACTTCATTGGGCCCTGTCCAGCACTGAAATTTCTGAAGCTGAGGTCATGGAGGAGACCTCCAAGGAATATGGGCAGCTCCACCCTTTCCCAAACTCACAGTTTTCTTCAGGCCCAGACCAGTATCCAAGGGGAGGCTAAGAATCAAAATAGCCCACTTTTTCTCATGTGTCCATTAAGTCCCAGACACTGAAATGGGCACTCTGCATGTGCCATTTAATTCAGTCCTCAAAGGCAGTGGCTCTCAACTGGGTGTGATTTTACCCCCTCAGAGGACACTTTTCAATATCTAGAGACACGCTGATTAACAAAAACCACATGATGATCTCAATAAATGCAGAAAAAGCATTTGACAAAATCTGTAACCTCTTCATTATGAAAAAGGTCAACAAAGTAGAAATAGCACTTTCTCAACTTGATCAAGTTTGTCTATGAAAGCCCCACAGATAATACCCTACTTAATGATTTTGAAAACTGAAAGCTTCTCCCTTAAGATCAGGAAGAAGGATATTTGCTCTCACCACTTCTATTTAACCTCTAATATGTTAGATATTCTGGCAAGGGTAATGAGGCCGAAAGAAGAAAAATTAAATAAAAACAAAAATAAATAAAAGATACTCAGATTGGAAAGGCTGGTGAGGAGGGGAAAATGCAGTTGACTGCCTTGTGTCTACAGCCTCACATCTGAGTTGTCTTTGGAGTTGCCGACATCTGAGGGGCAGCTCAGCAGACTCCGGAACCCCAGGAGCACTCTCACCTCTCCTTCCATCCCCACCAGCATCCAGGAAACTTTTGGGTACATGGACGTGGCAAGCCATATGTGGAGCCACATACCAAAACACTCATTCCTTCGATGTAGAGATACTTGGTTTCTACCTCTCTCCAGACACTATGCTAGACCCAAGAAATACAGACATGAGTGAAATGTGGTGTCTGCCCCAGAGAAGTATTCTATGTAGCAAAGGAGAAAGAGCCTGATTAAACCAGTGCAGATACAGTGTGGTCCATTAGGGAAGCATGTGTAAAGAAGTCTTCCTGGAGAAGGCACTTGGGATATGCCAAAAAGTATAGATTTATTTACCAGGCAGAAAGAGTGTATGAAAAAAATCATTAAAATGTAAAAATCATTAGATCTCTTGATCCAAATATTGCTGTCTCTCCCTACTCTCTAAGCTACGGTATGATTGCATTCCTATGCCTCTCCCAACATGCTTTGGTCAGTGGAAAGTTGAATGAAAAGATTAAGAGATAGAAAATGATTTGCCATGGTCTTTTCTTCTTGCCGTGACAACAGAAGAAAGCTTTATCAGTTTGAGTCATAGAGTGACTGCAATGAGCAGATATTGCCCCCACAACTCCTGCTCCCACTTGCAACTTTGGGCATGTAGAATAAAATTTAGGGGATGTTTGTTTCTGCAGCATAACTTAGCTCACCCTGAATAAAACATGAAGGCATCACCAAGGGCAGTAGAAATAGCACAAGAAGACTGGGCACAGTGGCTCACACCTGTAATCCCAGCACTTTGGGAGGCCAAGGCGGGTGGATCACCTGAGGTTGGGAGTTCAAGACCAGCCTGGCCAACAAGTTGAAACCCCTCTCTACTAAAAATACAAAAATTAGCTGGCTGTGGTGGCGGGTGCCTATAATCCCAGCTACTTGGGAGGCTGAGCAGGAGAATTGCTTGAACCCAGGAGGCAGAGTTTGCAGTGAGCCGAGATCATACCACTGCACTCCAGTCTGGGTGACAGAGCGAGACTCCATCTCAAAAAAAAAAAAATATATATATATATATAATAAAAATTAAAAAAGCACAAGAAAGTATCTGGAGGTAAGAAATAGCCTTTTGGATATGGAAAACTCTAAAAGCTTAGTATGGCTATTGTATAAAGTATGACATAGGAAAATGGAGACATGACAGGGCAGAATCTGGAGGTTCTGTTATGCTTTACAGAGGAGCTGTGTTGTTCTTATTTTCCTGTGAGCAATGGGGAGACATTAAGGGTTGCATTTTGAAAAAAAAAAAAATCACCCTAGCTGTGATGTGGAGAATGGATCTGGGAGAATAAACCTCAATGCAAGGAGACTCAGGAGGAACCTGTTTTAACCCTACGGGTGCAAGGAGAAGGGAGCCTGTGTGAGGCCCATGGCATAGGGATGGAGGAGTGGGGGACACGCAGACAGAGAACTCAACAGGATGGAATCTGCAGGACTTGGTGGCTGACTGTATGTAAGAATGCGGGAGAAGAAAGAGAGTGGTCTCACTCCAAAGCCTGTGTTCTTTCCACTCACTTAGCTAGTTTTCTTTGGATAAAGACTTTTGCATTATCACCTAATTTAATCCTCAAAATTGTCTTCTAATTTAGTTTGAGCTAATTTATTTTGACTTTACAGATGAAGAAACTGAGTCTCAGAGAGGTGACAGAATGGGTTACTTTAAAATCAAATTTCTCAAGTGTCCAAACAGCCAATCTGTTCTTTCTCTAAATTTCTGACCTCAGTCACTTAGATATTTTAGGGGTGGACGTAGATTTTGAGGGGGCGGTAGCAGCAAGGTGAGAGGACTGGTAGTGAGCAGGGCTGTTACTTTTCAGCCATAGTTACCTCGCTGACTTATTTATGAGTATTCAGGCATATGTTACACACATAAAAAGCAGTGTGCTCAAAGGAAGCCTCATATACCAAAGTCTGGATTTATAAGACTCAAATGAGTGATTGTTATTCCACTGTTCAAGGTTTTTCTTTTCCCTTCTTACTCTATCAAAGTATTCCTCATAGGGTTTCTTAAAAGAGCAATCTCAGTCTCCCAGCATGCTTTTAAAATGCAATTTATTGCCCACATTTTATTAGCATTCCACTGCTTAGTAATGCAGTCCATGTTTAAAATGGCATGTATCCACTCATAGAATTGTGCCAGTCTGAGATGTCATTAGCTTGGTATTTCCAGTTGTCTTCATGGTTGTTTTAAACAAAGACACAGTGAGTAGAGTCAGTTGTACAATTTGAAGTGGCCCAGTTTCCGCCAGTCAAACTCAGGGTAAAACACTCTGTGGAACTGCATGGACTGAGAGGACCTGGAGAGACGGCAGCTAGCAGACCTGGTTTCTCATGTACTCCTTGACTTCAAACAACCCTGAGCCCGGGCCAGCACCTCTCTTTCCTGAGACTTACTCTCTTTTTCTGTAAAGTTGGGAGATGGACAAGCCTGTGGCAGCTCTGGGCTTAGAGTTCTATCCTCCTGATCAGCCCATTACTCCCTTAGAAGCCCTTGGGAAATCACGCTGTGGGGAACAAGTGGAATTCTTAGGGTTAGATAGTCTGATACCTTCTAGCTTGGGGAATCATAGAAGATTTGAGTCTCTAACCTACTTCAGCCACTCAGAAACTCTGAGAGCTCAAGTAGGTCCTATAGCAGTGTCAAGTGTCTCTTTTTCTCATCTGTAAAGTGGGGCTTTCATATTGTATTTGGAGAGTTCTGATAAATGAAAAAGCCAGCACATTGTTCAGAACCTACATGTGTTTAGTGTGTGTGTAAATGCTGTAAATGCTGACATTTATTCAGCTTTAAATACATGCTGGGACTACTTAAAGCGCTCTACACATTTAATTCTGACAACACTATGAAGAAGGTGCTTTTTTAAAAATTTTTTTATACAGAGTTTAGCTCTTGTCACCCAGGCTGGAGTGCAGTGATGCGATCTCGGCTCACTGCAACCTCTGCCTCCTGGGTTCAAGCGATTCTCCTGCCTCAGCCTCCCGAGTAGCTGGGACTACAGGTGCCCACCACCATGCCCATCTAATTTGTGTATTTTTGGTAGAGATGGGGTTTCACCATGTTGGCCAGGCTGGTCTCAAATTTCTGACCTCAGATGATCCTCCCACCTCAGCCTCCCAAAATGCTGGGATTACAGGCTTGAGCCACCATGCCAAGCCGAAGAAGGTGCTTTTATTTTCCTTCAATTTACTGGTGAAGAAACTCAATCTCAGAGAGACTGAACAACTGACTCAAGGTCAAAAAGTTCATAAGTGATAAATAAGAACACCGGAAGTTTTATCATATTTCATACAGACCTGGTCTAAAAACTGAGCTGAAAATTTAATTCCACCATAACTATTTATGTAGTTAGTCTGATGCAATGATCTGTTAAAAGTGGTGGACAGATTCTAATGTGGCTTTCCATAATAACTACCTGCTGGTGTTCAGTGCCTAGTGAACTAGGCACTCCTGGTGTTCAGTATAGGCAGGACCTATGACTTGCTTTTAACCAAGAGAATACGGCAAAGAATGCACACTGTATATGACTGTCAAGCTTATCTTGTTGGAGTCTTTCTCTCTCTTGCAGGCTTGGTGAAGCAAGCGGTTATATTGGAGGTCCACATGGCAAGGAACTGAAGACAACTTTTAGGAGCTGAGTGTGGCCCCCACTTGATAGCTGCCACAAGGGATGGAGACTCTCAGTCCTACGGCTGCAGGGAACTGAATGCTGCTGACATCCAAGCGAGCCTTGAAGTGGCTCTTCCCCGGTTGAGTCTCCAGATGGAAACTCAGCCCTGAACAATACTTTGATTGCAGCCTTGCAGCTGGGCTTGACCTCCTGACCCTGAAAAACTGTGAGATAGTAAGTGTGTGTTGTTTTAAGCTACTAATTTTGCAGTAAAATTGTTACACAGCAATAGATAACTAATACAGTTATGGTTTTTATTTATTTTATTCTTATCATCATCCTAATAGTTATTATTTAAAATATCCTTCTAGGCTGGGCATAGTGGCTCACACCTGTAATCCCAGCTCTTTGGCAAGCTGAAGTGAGGATTGTTTGAACCCAGGAGTTTGAGAGAAGCCTGAGCAACATAGCAAGACCTCATCTCTACAAAAAGTAAAATGCAGCCAGGTGTGGTAGTGTACGCCTGTAGTCCTAGCTACTTCACAGCCTGAGTCAGGGAGATCATTTAAGCCCAGTAGTTCGAGGCTGCAGTAATCTCTGATTGTGCCACTGCACTCCAGCCTGGGTGACAGAGCAAGACCTCATTTCTAGAAAAATATAAATAACTAAAATAACCTTCTATTAGGCTAAGTGACCTTATGGGAAACAATTAGAGATGCAAAGCATTAAGTGAACACTATAGACAACAGAATCCCAGATGACAGAAGAAACAGCACTTGATCTCCTAAACCCAGTTCCAGCATCCTCAGTGCCTTCAGCTCTCCCTCACCAAGGAGTGGCTTCCAGCTCCCTCATGCAGCCCCTTTGCCAAACGTTGCACAGCCTGCCGATGTCCCACTGGAAATGCTTCAGCCAGAGCAGAATGCATGTTCCGCAGAGTAGGATGCTTTTTTCCTGCCACAGACTCTCCCCTCTTTGGTAAAATGCATCGCCAATTTCTCTGAGGAAACTTACCAGTCTCAGTTCATATAGTTTAGGTGAGGTGTGGGATGAGTCGGCATGGGCTCTGGTCATGTTGCATGTCCTATTTTCTATAGCCCCAGGCAGGCCAGTGGGATTTTTCCCTAGGACCCCTGCTGGACCTGCTTGGAAAGGGGCACTTATTCTTTTTGCAAGGACTGCTATCTTCCATGAGGTCCCTGCCAGTGTAGGAGTTGCCAGGAGTCATGATGTGCAGAAAGTGAGCCAGCATCGGGGTGATGCCAGTGGAGGGAAGCAGAGTTTAGGGAAAGAACAAGAGTCATCATATTCCAGTGACCAATCCATGGGGCCTGAGTGAGTCCAAGCCTAGACTTTTCACCTATAGTGATACATTTCCTTTTGTGCTTAAGCCAGTTTGAGAATGTCATCCATTCCTAGCCATAGAAAGAGGGCACTGGCACACATGTGCTGAAGGTTAGCCATCATCTTAGATAACAATTATTCCATAGAGACATCACAACATTTTTTCTTTTTCTTTCTTTTTTTTTTTTTTTTTTTTTTGAGTTGGAGTCTTGCACTGTCTGTCACTTGGGCTGTAGTGCAGTGGTGCGATCTCGGCTCACTGCAACCTCCACCTCCCAGGTTCAAGCGATTCTCCTCAGTCTCCCGAGTAGCTAAGATTACAGGCTCCCACCACCATGCCCTGACAATTATTTTTGTATTTTTGGTAGAGACAGGGTTTCACTGTGTTGGCCAGGCTGGTCTCGAACTCCTGACCTTGTGATGTGCCCATCTTGGCCTCCCAAAGTGTTGGGATTACAGGTGTGAGCCACTGTGCCCGGCCATCCACAACTTTTAACTTAGATATTGACACAGGATGGCACGGCTATTTCCGTCAGACATGTAATGCTGCCAACCCACAAAACTAATGGTAATAATACCTACCATGTGTTGAAGGCCAGCATCGTGCCAGGTAAAGATCACCCTCTTTTGTAAGTTATCTCATTGAAACCTCCAGAACCATGCGAGAAATGATGAGAATGACAGGCAGCCATGGTTGGCACCTGCTGTGCATCAGGCTCCTTGTTCAGCCCTTTACACACAGGATCTCATTAGTTTCCCACCAACTGTCTTACAAAGGGGGTGACAACTTCATCTTCACTATAAGATGAGGTAGATTGCACACTTTGTTTCTGCTAAAGCACTTCCAATTTTCTCATAAACACCGAGACCAAGTATCTCTGTGGCCACACAAGGTCCTCGTGTAAAAGCTGGAAGGAATGACCATCCCTATCTGTCTCCAGGGCATCTGGGCTGAGGGCAGCCCTGGGGGGGTGGGGAGCACTGAGGCAGAGAGGGCTGCATCCGCACATCTGGTATCCTGAGATATTTGTTGATGGAAGAGCTGAAATGTTGGGCAGCACACACTTCTTGACCCAGCAGCCCTTCTAGGACAGCTGGTTCAGAAGTTGGGGATTAGTGTTAGGAATGGCAATACAGGGATCTCTGCCTTGGACAGCATGAAGTGGCTGATGCTGTCTGTGAATACACCTGTGTTCATTCTTTACCTCCAGGATGCCCCAGGTGCTGTGTAGGGGCCTGGAGTTAGGAAATGAGGACTTAATCTCTGTGGCCTTTCCAGGGCTCATTTTGGATATTGGGGGCTGTATATACTCATCTCTGAACTTTTTTTTTTTTTTTTTTGGAGACAGAGTCTCTCTCTATCCCTAGTCTGGAGTATAGTGGTGCGATCTTGGCTCACTGCAATGTCTGCCTCCCAGGTTCAAGCAATTCTCATGCCTCAGCCTCCTGAGTAGCTGGAATTACAAGCACCTGCCAATATGCCCGGCTAATTGTTTGTATTTTTAGTAGAGACAGTGTTTCGCTATGTTGGCCCGGCTAATTGTTTGTATTTTTAGTAGAGACAGTGTTTTGCTATGTTGGCCAGGCTAGTCTTGAACTCCTAACCTCAGGTTATCTGCCTGTCTCCGCTTCCCAAAGTGCTGGGATTACAGGCATGAGCCACCGCGCCCGTCCTCTGAATTTCTTTCTGGCTCTGGAATGCAAACAGAATGGATTTTTATAGGGCAGTGCAGGTGGATGAGGCTTAAGGGGTCTCGAGGATCAGATTATGAAGAATTTTGGATGCCAGGCTTAGGACTATCAGGAGGAACCTCATTCCAGGAGCTTCTCACATCTTATCTTACTGTGTCCTCATAGCAACCTCAAAGGGTAGATGTATTAGTCAGCTTTCACACAGCAACAAATAATCCCCAAATGTCAGTGATTTATAACAGTGGATTCCAAGCCTGAGCCTGCATCAGAATTACCTAGAGGCCTTTTTAAAACACAGATCGCTGGGCCCAACCCCCAGAGTTTCTGATTAAGTAGGTTTGGATGAGGACTGAGAATGTGCATTTCTCCAAATTTCTAAGTGACGTTGATACTGAGGGACCATGCCTTGAAAACCACTGGTTTATAACAATAGACATTTCTTTCTCACTTACAGCCCTACGGGTGGGCCATGGTGCTCTGCTCTGGGCTGTGGATGGAGTCCAGGACTGCTCCACCTGTTTCTCACCCCAGAACTCAAGCTGAATGAGCAGTGGCTACTCAGGCATGATCTAATCACACATGGCAGGAGCATAAGAGGCCAAGCTAAACCAGTCATGCACATTTAATGCCTCTCTTTTGGTTGGTGTATGTCTCATCTCATTGGCCAATGCAAGTCACAAGTCTAAGGCCAGCATCTATGGGAGTGGGGAAATATAGTTCTATTGAGTCAGTGGGAAGGAAGAGTAAATATGCAATTTATAAGGTAGATGCTCTTTTTCCATTAGGCATATGAGAAAATTGAATCTCAGAGAGGCTAACTGACTTGTCCAGCATCACGTGAATGGCAGAACTGACATTTGAAACTGGAGCCTGTTTGAATGGCAAGGTGAGACTGAGGTGGGGGGTGAGTGGGCTGCTGTTTGCTGGTGGTGGGCTTCCTTCTGTATCCTTAGGAGGCCATGTTGAGAAAAGAGCAAGTAAGTGCAGGATCCAGACACACCTGAAATGAAATCTTGATTCTATCAGCTGCATGAGCTGGGCAGTCACTCACCTCTTTGAGCTTTGGTTTTCCATTTGGGGTAAACAAGGGTAATAATTCAAAGTTCACGGCATTGTAATAAGAATTAGGTATAGTGCAGGCAAAGTAATTCAGAAGGTTCCCTCAAGAGAAAACACTTGACATTTTAAAAGAATGAAGCAGATAGTGAAACTAACCAACAATAGAAGAGATATTATTTTGTGTTGAGGGTTCAGAGGTACTGTGTAATCCTCTCCCCACTGGTCCTATAGGAATCCATCTGCTCAGAAGACTGGCCAGTTGGTCTTTCAAAGAAAGAGCCTCACTCCATTTTTCCCTGTAGATTGGACTGGGTGAAGAAGTTGTCTTTTCTGAGCCTTGGGTCCCAGAAAAATCTCTGAAGAACCGGGACCCCAGAATGCCTGGCTTTGCATTTTCTCAGGCATTGTGCCATCTGTATTTCCCCAGGATTGGGTAGATGGCCTGATACTTAGTATATGCTCAGCAAACACTATGTGAATTGCATTCTTACTCATCCTTACAACCTCCATTCTCTCCCTGAAAATGGAATCCTGGGCATCTTTCAGCTATATTCCATGAGCCTTTAGTGCATTTATTTTTTCCTTGGCATGCTTTGTACTGAAAGCTATTTTCTTTCCTGTCATCCCCTATCAACTTAGTGAGACCAGAAGTCTGGGCCATTGTGATTATGGATGTACCAGGGCCTGGGCAGGATGACAGCTTTGTATTCTTATTGTCATGCTCTTTCCATTGTACCAAGCCTGGAGAAGCTGCCACAGTGTGTTCATTCATTCATTCCTTCATTTCTTCATCATCTCTTCATGCTGGCAACACACACATGCTATTAGGGTTATTGCCCATTTGGCATCCTTCCCTAGCCTGATTGTGAACTCCAATTAAGAGATGGCTTATAAGCAGCCATGTGGACTCAATTGCAGTATCACTGAACTCCTGCCACATGCCAGCCATGGCCATGCATCCTAGTTTTTGCCTTTCCTGCATCCATTTCCTCTTTTTCTGGCAATAGTTCACTGGCGGTTCACTCCTGAAACCTTCTTCTCCTACTCTCAGAACATGTTTTGTGGATGGAGTGAATAACACTCCTGGCTTTGGAGGCTGAGCTTGTGACCTGAGCCTGGCCCGTCAGGGCATTATATCCTTCTGGTTGTAAGTGATGCTTTGACTATGGGCACGTGGCCTGACTCAGGCCAATCAGAGAAAATAGGACCCACCACTGTGGAGTTTGTTGGAAACATTGGGAGTAGGCTTAGAGTTGTGAGCAGCCATCTTGCTACCATAAGGTGAAAACCTGAGAATGGAACAAACATAGAAGGCAGAAGCAACATGGGGAAAATGAGACTGAGTCTGGGAAACAGTGCTTGAGATCTGGGGTGAGCCAGTGAGACTGACTTACTTTCTTTTCCTTCCTTCCTTCCTTCCTTCCTTCTTTCCTCTCTTCCTTCCTCCCTTCCTTCCTTCTTCTCTCCCTCCCTCCCTCTCTTTCTCCCTCTCTCTGTCTCCTTCCTCCCTCCCTCCCTCTCTCCTTCCTTCCTTCCTTCCTCTCTCCCTTCCCTCTCTCCTTCCTTCCTTTCTTCCCTCTTCCCCTTCTTTCCTTCCTTCTTTCCTTCCTTCCATCTTCTCTTCTTTCCCTCCCGCCTTCCTTCCTTTCTTCCCTGTTCCCTTTCCTTCCTTCCTTCATTTCCCTCCTTCCTCCCTTTTCTCTTTTCTTCCCTCTTTTCCTTCCTCCTTCCCTCCCTCCCTCTCTATCTCTCTCCGTTTTCTCCTTTCCTCCTCCCTTTTCTCCTTCCTTCCTCCCTCCCTCCCTCCCTCTCTCCCCCCTCCCTTTTCTCCTTTCCTCCTCCCTTCCTTCCTTTCTTCCTCCCTCCCTCCCTCCCTCCCTCCATTCCATCCTTTTCTCCCTTTCTTCCTTGCTTCCATCCCTCTTTTTTTTTTTTTTTTTTTTTTGAGACAGAGTCTTGCTCTGTCGCCCAGGCTGGGGTGCAGTGGCGCGATCTTGGCTCACTGCAAGCTCCGCCTCCTGGGTTCACGCCATTCTCCTGCCTCAGCCTCCCGAGTAGCTGGGAGTACAGGTGCCTGCCACCACACCTGGCTACTTTTTGTGTTTTTAGTAGAGACAGGGTTTCACCATGTTAACCTGGATGGTCTCGATCTCCTGACCTTGTGATCCACGTGCCTTGGCCTCCCAAAGTCTCTTTCCTTTCTTACTTTCACTGCTATGGATGCCTATGGGCAGAATAACATAAATATATTCTCATTTGACAGACCATCTGTGTACCAGTGATTGTGCTGGACCCTGGGGACATGATGATGGCTAAACAGAGATGTCCACTGCCCTCTGGGGCCTTGGTCTGATAAGGAATAGAGATGATATGCAGGATACACATACAATCACAGCTGTGTCTGGTGCTTAGGAGGAGAGATGTCAGAGGGTCATTTACCAGGGGGTTTGACTCAGTCAGGTGGGTCTCTCTAAGGCAAGGTACTCAGCCAGGGTGATTTTGCTCTCCCAGAGGATACTTGGCAGTGTGTGGAGATATTTTTGGTTGTCATATTTGGAGAGAGGTGATGCCACTGGCATCTAGGGAGCAGAGACTAGGGATTCTGCTAAATATCCTACAATAGACAGCATAGCCTCCTATGACAAACAATTATCTGTCTCAAAATGTGGGTAGTGCTAAGGTCGAGCAACTCTGTTTTAAAGCAACAGAGGCTGAGCTGAGAATTGAAAGGTAAGACATTAACAAGGCAAGGGGACTTAGAGTGTTTCCGTCAGAGGAAACCCAAAGGGCAAAGGCTCAGCCAAAGACAATAAAGAGTGGCCAGGTGTTAGATGGTGCAGGTGAGGTTGGAAGTCAGTGAACATACAGGACTCCTAAATGTAGTTAAGTATTTTGGCCATCAATCTAAGATCTCTTTGAATATACTAAGAAAGAGGTGATAGCAGTGACAGGATATTGTTTGCATTTCAAAAAGTCCTCTGTGGCTGCATCATGGAAAGTCGATTAAAGTGAAGTACAGTAATATGGATAGACCAGCCATGAGGCTATACCATGATTCTAGGTGAGACAGGAGTGTTGCTTGGACCATAATAATCTTGGTAGAGTTGGAAATAGGTAAAAACTGTTGAAAGCCAACTAAGAGTTAAGATATGTGGGGCATAGTAGTGGATTGGATGTACGGAGTTGGTGTAAGAGAAAGAGATATTACCCATGGCTCGGTGGTTCCAATGCAAGATGGGTGGACAAAAGTGTCATCAGCCAAAATAGGAAACACTAAGTTTGCACAAGAAGCTCATTAGTTAAGTTTTGGCCATTTGAGTTTGAGGTGTTGTGTTGATTTTCAAGGTGTATCCAAAATGCATTGATATTTCTCCCATTAAGAGGTAGAGGATAGTATCCCTCCCCTTCATTGTGTTATGGACTTAGTTTCTAGTGACTTGAATATGGGAGGAGTGACAGGATGTTAAGTATGAAACGAGGTCGTAAAATGACTGTGGCTAGGTCGCATGGCTATATGACTAGGCTATGGCTATGGGACTAGGTTATAAAATGATTGCACCCTGGGTGCAATCTTGCCTTCCCTCTTGAGTCACTCAGTCAGCTGCTATATCATGAGATAGCCCAAGAGACAGGGAAGCCAGACAGCAAGGTGTGAGGATATTTAAGCAGCTCATAAAGAGGCCCGTGTGATGAGGAACTGAGGCCTGTTCATGGCCTGGAAGCAGGTCGTCCCCAGTCAAGCCTTGAGCTGACAGTTGACTGTAACCCCAGGTGACTTATTGAGGACAGCCTTAAGAGATACCAGAACCACTCAGCTCAGCCACAGTTGGATTCCTGACCCGCAGAAACGATGAGATAATAAGTGTTGCCTTACATATCTAAGTATTAGATAATTTGTTATACAGCAATTGAAAACAAACACAGAGGCCTTTGAAACACTATAATGGCTAAGGCTATAAAGCATATCTCAGTGTCATCTAGAGTTTTGACAAAATTCCTCTTGATATTTTTGCAGATATGATTATAAAATATGGGATGAATAAGAGTACACACTTAGCAATGGCATTGTAGAACAATTTATCTCAAAATGCAGGCAAATTCATGCCAAAGAGAAAGGTGGCTTGGTTCTTAGTCCTATCCTATTCAGCAATGATCTATGTTTCCTGGATAATTATGCAGAAGGCAGACTGGGAACATCTGAAGATGTTACTACTGAAAGCTGAAAGTGAGGGCTGATTTGCTACATAATCCTCAAAAGAGGCTAGAAAAATGAAATGAAAACGTTCAATGGTACAAGACAATTTCATTGACATTGTCTTACTTAATCTTAAGAAAATTACATTCTATTATTACAGATGAAGAAACCAAAATCAAGCCATTTGTTTAAAGTCATATAGACAATGAGTGAGGACCACAACTCCAATCCATGCCCTTCGGCTCCTGGCCCACCCTTCTTTTCACCACACCAGGTCTCCCTGATGGCAGAATCAGGGCCATGAAGGATTTCAAGAGCCTGGAAGGAAAATGGACCAAAAAGTTTATGTTTATCTCCTCAAAGTGCTTGACTCTGTAGGACTGGGCTGTCTAATATACTAGCCATTCAGCATATGTGGCCATTTAAGTTTAAATTAATTACGATTATAAAATTGAAAATTCAGTCCCTCAGTTGCACTAGCTGAATTTCAAGGGTTTGATAGCCATGTGCGGCTGCTGCCTGATGCACTGGAGCATGCAAATACAGAACATTCCCATCATCATAGAAGATTCCATGGGAGAGCATTGCTGGACTGAAATACTGCTCTTTGTTGAGTGGAGGCAAGTTCACTGGTTTTTGGGTTTTTTTTTTGCTACTGAAGGACAACTGTGGAGCGACAGGAATGGGGAAGCTGATGAATACAAAACATCAGCTAAAATGGGAAGGAGTGAGTGTGTGACAGAGGGGTGAGCCAGAGGGGCTGCCAGGAATGACAGGCATCAAGCAGGGCTGAGTGTGATAAAATGGGAGTGCATTGCTATACGTGCCCCATACCCTGTCCTCATGACATCACAGAGGGACTTCACCTAAAGGAACGTTTCCAGCCCCTCTCTGCCCTGCCCCTCTTTTCCCCAGTCCCCTTTCCTTCCGGGCTGTCAAAGAGAGATGGTAGAAAAATACATTTGACTGAGAGAGTGGCTAAAAGCTGACATCTGTTTATACTTTAGTCCAGGCTGTTGATCTGGGTGACATTTATTGTACTGGGCCCCTCTCTCTTCCTCTTTCTTTCTCTCTCTCTTTCCCTCTGTCTTCTTATTGCCTCTTAACACACATAAAGTAGGGATTCTCTCTCCCCACTGCAAGTGAGTATAAATATCTGCTTTGCAGGCTTTCCTAAGTCCTTGGGAAGAGAGAAGATCTTAGATCACCTGATTATGCCTACAGATCCCAGCTATGTCTTCTGGTTTTGTTTTAGCAGAGTTATTGTTGATCTAATCTCCACCTTTCTGGCCACTGTGCATATTTCTTAATTGGTCCTAAACTTGGAGGAGGGGTACAGGAGTCATGAGTTGTCACTCTTGAATCTCAACAGTGATTAAAGTGGAATTTGAGAACATTGGTCTCCCTTGCCTATTGGATCCACTTTAATGCTATTTAAGAGATGAAAGAACAAAATCATAATACCAAATTACTATCAGTTTTTTGACTGTTTTTTTGAATGTCATCGCCTCAATCCAGAGTCACATAGGATATCAGGATATACTGGGTTACCCTTTGAATATGATAGTGCTTTCTAGTACAGAGAAGTGGGCTGAAGTGGATCTGGTCCCTGCGGCTCTTGGAAGATGTCTCTTCAAGGCTTTTGTTTCTTCAGGATTAGAGGAGAATGTTTAGCAAGGAATTAAGGAGGCTTTAAGGGGAGGCTTTATGAAAACTTCTCCAGAATCCCAGATATAAAAAAAAAACAAAACATTTTTCTTGAAAAATACTTTGGAACTGAGGATATAGCACTGTTCAGACTGCATTATCCAAAATGTTCTGTGTTCTTCATGGAGTAGGACACTGAGGCTGAGAGAGGTGACAGTGACACTAATAATTAAAGCCACAACTAAACTTGATTGTGTGTTTACTCCACAGTAAGTGCCTTTCTAAGAACTTTCCTTCCATGACCTTATAGAATCCTTACAACAATGCTTTGAAGTAGGGACTTGTATCGTTCCCACTTTAGAGATGAGGAAATTGAAGCATATGGAGAGGTTCGGTAACTTAAAGTTTTTCAGCTGGTAAGTTAGGAAGCTGAGATGTGAACTTAGGTGTCTTTAATTCCAAAGCCAGCTCGGAGACACTGTTGGTTATGCCATAGGTAACCAAGCTGATACCAGTCATCACTACAACCACTCAACAAATAGGGTCATTAGCATTTATTAAGTGCCACTCACTGTGAGTATGGCAGACACCTCAGGTGAACCAGCAGTGGTCAGGGTTCCCAGGAATTTTTCTGTCTAGTGGCAAAGACAGACAACGTAAAAGCATAATCAAAACACCTCCTCATTTTGTAGGTCAGGTACCTGCAGCCAAGAAGGATGAGCCAAGCTGCCCAAGACCCACAGTTGGTGGGTCCCTAAAGGGCCAAGCTACATCTGAGGATGGGACAAGACTGAGTCAAGAGAGGAGCTTAGGGGGCTGAAAAAAGGAGGCTCCCCCGGCTGCAGGTGCTGCCCATGCACTTGTGCAACTCTGAGAACAAGTGCCTCCTTAACTTTTTACCTTTGGCGATGAGACACTGGGATTTAAACTGTGGCCGCAGCACTTAAGCCTCACCCCAGTCCTGGCCCTGACTACAGCCCAGATCTCTGACTTCAGGAGTCACTCCATACAAAGCCTGTGTTCTCACAGCATGATTCTTTGCCAAATCTTTATTCTGTTTTACATTTTTTTCCCAACAGACTTTTACAGAGATTTTATCAGGTGTGATATAAGACACCTTCTGGGATTTCTAAGGCAGTTATCAACCAGCTCATAAGCTCTAGAGCTGGGGGCTCTGCATCACCCATGTGTCCCGAGCATGAATTGTTTCTTTAATACTGAATTTTAATTATTCTGAGACTCTGGGGATTGTATGACTCATCCTATTTTTGGAGATGTTAAAGTGCTCAAAACAGTAAAAGCCTGTCAGAGAATCAGTGAAATAGAGTAAGAAGGACATGTTCACTGCCTCGATTGAGCCCCTTTTACATGGAACAACTGATTCTCAGCGAGTCCAAGGGTCTCATTCGAGGTCACAAGGTTAATCAGAGCAGAGCTGGCCCTGAAACCCAGGCTTCTGTCTCCTGACCTGAATCATACCTGATCCCAGAATTGTGACTGTTAACTACTGGGCTTGATATCATATATAAGTCTCTTTTTGTTGGGGCATTCAGGGATTCTCACTGAGGAGGAGCGATGGGTGTGGGGGCAGGAAAGATAGATTTATTCTGTTCCCAGGACATTTCGCATGAAACCAAAGTTTATTATAACCTTAATTTTGACAATCTTGGAGTTTTATGGGAAAGGAAGAGGTGGGCAGCCATAACTTAAACTACCCCTCGCCCCCGTTTATTTTCCCCTCTCTTTTTCCTGTTTTCATTGTTTTCTTTCCCTTCAGCACTGTGCAGTTGCTTGCTGATGTGGTTTGGCTGCATCCCCATCCAAATCTCATCTTGAATTGTAGCTCCCACAATTCCCATGTGTCATGGGAGGAGCCCAGTGGGAGGTAATTGAATTATGGGAGGAGGTCTTTCCCCTGCTGTTTTCATGATAGTGAATAAGTCTCATGAGATCTGATGGTTTTATAAAGGGGAGTTCCCTTGCACAAGCTCTCTTGCCTGCCACCATGTAAGATGTGACTTTGCTCTTCCCTCATCTTCTGCCATGATTGTGAGGCCTCCCTAGCCATGTGGAACTGTGAGTCCATTAAATCTCTTTCCTTTATAAATTACCCAGTCTCAGGTATGTCTTTATGAGCAGCATGAGAGCAGACTAATACACTTGCCGGCCAGGCAGTGGAATGTGTGCAGGGGAAAGTGCCATCAGACCCCTCGGGCACTAGCACCACAAGGGCACGCTTGCTCTCAGACTCACCTCACTGACCCTACCTTGGGTTTTTACAAAGAACCAGAACAGTAAACAAAGGGAAGCATTCCATGAGTCTTTAAAAGGCACTTTTTAAAAAGTCAGCAAAAATCAAGTAAGTTGTAGCAAGGTTTGATAAATAACCCATCTTCATTTATAAGTAGGAGAAGTCAAAGATCATAACTGTTTTGTGATGTTTACTCTAAACTATTCAAATATTGGCACTGCACTCAGACTGTGGAAGGGAGAGAGAGAAATAAATACCCATTCCTGCCTTCTATAGCCTCACAATTCTTTTTTTTTCTTTAAAGTTGTAAATATCTTTATTGTTAATTTCAGGACCTCACAGAAAATCTATTTATCTAAACATTCCATTTACCATTGTAGGGGCCATAGAAAAAAATTTCTTTTCCTCCAAAATTTTGCAGAAAATCAACTTAGAAATGTAGGTGAATAGGAGAAAAGCATATAAAGTTTATTTTACTGTGCATAACATAAGGAAATCACAGGAGAATGATTACCCAATGACCCAGTGGGTACAGATGCTTATATTCCCTTCTTCATGGGGCAAAGGGAGATGGGGGGAGTGTGGCAATTTGAGACATAATAAATGATTTTTAGGTGAAAATAAATGGATTTGAAGAAGATACAATGGCCTAGGACAAAGTGTTTTGATCCCACAAAACAGACAGTGACTGGTAAATGATTCTCTTTGAAATACTGAATGGACCAAAAAGGAAGACAATGGTTTGGACAAAAGTCTGTCCAGGTCTTTTAGTCTTTGTTCTTGCCATATGAATTAAGTTAATGCAAATTCAAGGAAGGGAACAGAGGTAATTGTTTTCTTCTTTGGTGGGTCTGGACTTCAGGCAGATAAAGGAACTTCAGAGACCAGCTTCATCAAGTGCTTTGATAGAGACAGAGGATTGAGAGACAGGAAGGGGTAGGGGAAGGTCAAAGAGATCTTGAGGTTGCTTTTTTTTTTTAATGTTTCTTTTTTTTTATTATTATTATACTTTAAGTTTTAGGGTACATGTGCACATTGTGCAGGTTAGTTACATATGTATACATGTGCCATGCTGGTGAGCTGCACCCACTAACTCGTCATCTAGCATTAGGTATATCTCCCAATGCTATCCCTCCCCCCTCCCACCACCCCACAACAGTCCCCAGAGTGTGATGTTCCCCTTCCTGTGTCCATGTGATCTCATTGTTCAATTCCCACCTATGAGTGAGAATATGCGGTGTTTGGTTTTTTGTTCTTGCGATAGTTTACTGAGAATGATGATTTCCAGCTTCATCCATGCCCCTACAAAGGACATGAACTCATCATTTTTTATGGCTGCATAGTATTCCATGGTGTATATGTGCCACATTTTCTTAATCCAGTCTATCATTGTTGGACATTTGGGTTAGTTCCAAGTCTTTGCTATTGTGAATAATGCCGCAATAAACATACTTGTGCATGTGTCTTTATAGCAGCACGATTTATAGTCCTTTGGGTATATACCCAGTAATGGGATGGCTGGGTCAAATGGTATTTCTAGTTCTAGATCCCTGAGGAATCGCCACACTGACTTCCACAATGGTTGAACTAGTTTACAGTCCCACCAACAGTGTAAAACTGTTCCTATTTCTCCACATCCTCTCCAGCACCTGTTGTTTCCTGACTTTTTAATGATTGCCATTCTAACTGGTGTGAGATGGTATCTCATTGTGGTTTTGATTTGCATTTCTCTGATGGCCAGTGATGATGAGCATTTTTTCATGTGTGTTTTGGCTGCATAAATGTCTTCTTTTGAGAAGTGTCTGTTCATGTCCCTCGCCCACTTTTTGATGGGGTTGTTTGTTTTTTTCTTGTAAATTTGTTTGAGTTCATTGTAGATTCTGGATATTAGCCCTTTGTCAGATGAGTAGGTTGCAAAAATTTTCTCCCATGTTGTAGGTTGCCTGTTCACTCTGATGGTAGTTTCTTTTGCTGTGCAGAAGCTCTTTAGTTTAATTAGATCCCATTTGTCAATTTTGTCTTTTGTTGCCATTGCTTTTGGTGTTTTAGACATGAAGTCCTTGCCCATGCCTATGTCCTGAATGGTAATGCCTAGGTTTTCTTCTAGGGTTTTTATGGTTTTAGCTCTAATGTTTAAGTCTTTAATCCATCTTGAATTGATTTTTGTATAAGGTGTAAGGAAGAGATCCAGTTTCAGCTTTCTACATATGGCTAGCCAGTTTTCCCAGCACCATTTATTAAATAGGGAATCCTTTCCCCATTGCTTGTTTTTGTCAGGTTTGTCAAAGATCAGATAGTTGTAGATATGCGGCGTTATTTCTGAGGGCTCTGTTCTGTTCCATTGATCTATATCTCTGTTTTGGTACCAGTACCAATCATGCCAAAATGTAAAGACCATCGAGACTAGGAATTAACTGCATCAACTGATGAGCAAAATAACCAGCTAACATCATAATGACAGGATCAGATTCACACATAACAATATTAACTTTAAATGTAAATGGACTAAATGCTCCAATTAAAAGACACAGACTGGCAAATTGGATAAAGAGTCAAGACCCATCAGTATGCTGTATTCAGGAAACCCATCTCACGTGCAGAGACACACGTAGGCTCAAAATAAAAGGATGGAGGAAGATCTGCCAAGCAAATGGAAAACAAAAAAAGGCAGGGGTTGCAATCCTAGTCTCTGATAAAACAGACTTTAAACCAACAAAGATCAAAAGAGACAAAGAAGGCCATTACATAATGGTAAAGGGATCAAATCAACAAGAAGAGCTAACTATCCTAAATATATATGCACCCAATACAGGAGCACCCAGATTCATAAAGCAAGTCCTGAGTGACCTACAAAGAGACTTAGACTCCCACACATTAATAATGGGAGACTTTAACACCCCACTGTCAACATTAGACAGATCAACGAGACAGAAAGTCAACAAGGATACCCAGGAATTGAACTCAGCTCTGCAGCAAGTGGCCCTCTTAGACATCTACAGAACTCTCCACCCCAAATCAACAGAATATACATTTTTTTCAGCACCACACCACACCTATTCCAAAATTGACCACATACTTGGAAGTAAAGCTTTCCTCAGCAAATGTAAAAGAACACAAATTATAACAAACTATCTCTCAGACCACAGTGCAATCAAACTAGAGCCTCACAATTCTTATTGGGGAGAAAACCATCATCATTACAAAGCAGAATGGAGTGAGTGTTAATTAGAGGTGTGAGAGGAATGGGCAGATGGAAATGTTTTGTGGAGGAAATAACTCGGGTGTAGAGTCAGGCAAAGTCTATCTCAGTCATTAGCTCTCTGAGTAACATTAATGAGATCTTCAAGCTCTCTGGGCCTCAGTTTCCTCCCATGTAAACTGGGAACATTATATTTAGCCTATAGGCTGTTTGAGAATTAAATGAGCTCACATGTGTAATTGTTCTCGACATAGCAGAGGTTCTCAAAACATTAGTTTCTTCCTTTCCCGTTTTCCTCCCTCTACAATTCTATAGATACTCTCCTCCATCCCTCAGTTCCATGCCCTTTGGTCCCTATGAAAGTTTAGGTTCCCCAGTCATAGTGCCTGAGAGAAGGTCTTGGGTATAGATAGTCTATCTTTGAGGTAGCACCAGGAAGCAAGGGTGAAAGAACAGAGAGGATGAGACAGAGAAAGAGAAAATCTAACATGAGGTTATACTTCTCTCATTATAGACCTTCATTTTGTTAGTGCAGTTGCCTATGCTTGGATTTCCTGACCTAAGGATGAAATTCTTCCAACTTCCGTTGCAGCTGGAAATGCCATGGTAATGGATGTAATTGCTGGGCTGGCAGCAGCCATCTTGCAACCATGAGGCAACAAGCATGTGTCAATATGTAAGGATGGCAGAGAAAACAACTAGAAGGCACTTGGATCTATGATGTCACGGTCGAACAGCCAAACCCACACTAGCAGTTCCACACCTCTAGACCTCTCCTCATGTGCAAACATTAAACCCCTGTTTGTTTAATTTCAGCCAGTTTTCTGATATCAGCCTGGGAGCATATTCCTGACTGACATATCCTTATGAAAACAGGGACTGTGGCTCTGTTGATCCAGTGGTGCTTTCATGAGCACCTAGAATAGCACAGACCACCCAATTGGTACTCAGCAAATGGTGCTATTATAATCTCATGTCGCGGCTGTGACTCCAGTCTGAGAGGCATTTCCTGTTTCCCAGGCTTATCTCCACCAAGGGGCAATGGCATCTGCAGGGGTGACTTCTGCAGTCAGATTTTATCCCAAGCCAATTATCCTCTAGCCTTTAACTCAATTTCTCCCTAGATGACATTCATCATCTTGTCAGCCTGTCCCAAAGGCCCTGGAATGTCCTGGAGCAATATCCCAGAGCGTGAGTCATGGACTTCTCCCTCATGACCCTTCCTGGTGTCTCTAAGTGAGATGCTGGTCCTGGTCAATCTCAGATTCAGAAACTATTTCCAGAGTGATATCAACCCAGGCTTTCTCTTCTGGGGCTGTAGAGGGAATGAGTAGGGTCTCACAGAAGTAGAGCTGGAAAGTATTGGGACCAGACAACCAGGCCTCTTAGTCACATACTCCAGGGACATCATTCCCCCTGTATTGCTGTCAGTGGTACCGGTGGAGTTGTACCATTCACGACCTGCACTGCTGCATGGGCTGCATGAAGAAGCCCTGCTGGCTGCACAGCTGCAAGACCTCTAGATGCTGCCATATCCCACCAGCTTTTTATAAAGAGGACACTGAACAACAGAGAGGTTGAGTATATCTTCCCAAATAGCATCCCAACACATAGCTAGTATATAGGGAAATATATCTTCCCACATGCTATAAATGTATATATCATATTACAAATATAAATGCATATTCATATAATTGTATATTCAGTTAGAGAAAAAAAAGACTGGAATAAAATAGTTAAACAAGGTTGCAGGATCATGGATGAATTTGCTGCTTGAGGTCACACAGCACTTAAGGAATGGAGCCTGGACTTTATTTTTATTTATTATTATTATTTTTTTCAGACAGAGTCTCACTTTGTTACCCAGGCCAGAGTGCAGTGGCTCGGGCTCAGTTCACTGCAGCATTAACTTCCTGGGCTCAGGCAATCCTCCCACCTCAGCCTCCCAAGTAGCTGGGACTACAGGTGTGTGCCACCAGACTCAACTAATTTTTTATTTTTAGTAGAGACGGGGTTTCGTCATGTTGCCAAGGCTCATCTCGACCTCTTGGGCACAAGTGATCCTCTTTCCTTGGCCTCCCAAAGTGCTAGAATTACAGGCATGAGCCACCACACCATGCCCTAGACTGGATTTTAAAATAATCTGTCTGGGTGGCTCAAAGGCCTTTGACCTACAAGAGCCCATCTGATCTGGCACCTGCTGCTTGTTGGGACAGGCCCACTCATGGTGCTGGGTCATACCAGCTGCTTGGCTGTTCTCTAGTTGTTTGAGCTTGTCCTGCCCCAGAGTTTTTGCACTAGCTCTTGCCTCTGCCTAGGATGTTTTTCTCCCCTCTTGCCAGTCAAGTTTTGGTTCAAACGTCCATTTTTCAAAGAGGAGTTTCCTGATTATCCAGTCTAAGATAGCCTCCATGACTCTGCAAATCACTTCCACGTTAGGTTTCTCTATTTAGTATCTGTTTGAAGCCACCTTATCTCTGTGTTACTGTCTCTCTCCTGTGAGAATGTTAGCCCCATGAGCTCTGTCTGCTCTTTCTCCATTATTTTCCTGGCACCCAGCACTTACCATATACTGGGTGTTTAGTACTATTTTAGGTTTAATAAATTAAAGGGTTGGAATTGGGATTCTTGTAGCGATCCATCTGACTATAAAGCTGACACCCTTTCCCCACATTAGGTTGAAAGCAGTAATGGCCAAATGGGGAGAACAGAAAAGCATGGCTTGGCTCAAGCCATGAAAATCAGCACACAGTGCGAGCTTTCTATATGCCAGGCCGCATCTCAAATTCGTTGACACAAGTGATCTCATTTATTTTCTCAGCAGCTCAGTGAAGCAGATACTATGATTTCCTTCATTTTACAGATGGTAAAACTAACCCCCAAGGAAGTAAGTGATCACATAAATAAGATTATATGGCTAATATGTGGCAGGGTCAGGATTTGAAGCCAGGCAGTACAGTTGTAGATCCCAGGTCTTCAACCATTAAGCTATCTTAACTGTCTAGGCAGAAAGAGAATCACTGATATCACTTCACTTACATCCTCTGCAAAATATGAGGTTAGACTTGTTGTCAATGAAAGTTTGGAGCCTAGTAGAGAGTGAAGGATTAATTGTAGTCATGGCCAACTTTGTCCAGGCCTCCCTGTTATCTTACCTACTGGGGATGCCCCTCCCTTGCTCATGCCTTCCCACACTGACCCTGGGCTTGCCCCATAGACTTGCTATAGGGCAGTGGCAAACACCCATCAAGTATGTGCTGACACCACCATGTGAATGAGCCTATGCGAGTTTGCTGGGGGATGAGAGGCCATATGGGGCAGAGATGACTCATCCACACTAAGGCTCTTCTTGACCAGGCAACCCCCAACCAGGAGACCGGCTGATCGCTGCTGCTAAACGAGTCCAGCCAGATCAGCTGAGCCTGCTGCCCAGCAAAAGAACTCCCCAGCTAAGTCCAGTTCTAAATTGCCAGGCTACAGAATCATGTGCTACAGAAATACTTGTTTTAATCTACTAAGTTTGAGATGATTTAGCACACAGTAGAAACTAACTGATACAAAGGCTGAAGGGATTGCCAAATATAATTATGCATTTAATCCTCCCAACAGCCCAGAGGCAGATATATTATCTCCATTTTGCAGATATGGAGAAGGCAAATAAGTCTCCCCAGCTAGTCAGTGGTGAAGCTGAGATTTAAATCCAAGCAGTCTGATTCTAGAATTTGTCTTTTTAACCTCTATACTATATTGCCTTTCAAAGACTCATTGAGTCTGTAATCCCAGCACTTTGGGTGGCAGAGACAGGTAGATAACTTGAGCTCAGGAGTTTGAGACCAGCCTGAGCAACATGGTGAAACCCAGTCTCTACCAAAAATACAAAAAAATTAGGCAGGCATGGTGGAGTGCGCCTGTAGTCCCAGCTACTCAGGAGGCTGGGGTGAGAGGATCACTTGAGACTACAAGGTGGAGGTTGCAGTGAGCAGAGATCCCGCTGCCACTGCACTCCAGCCTGGGTGACACAGTGAGACCCTGTTTCAAAAAAAAAAAAAAAAAAAAAAACTAATTAAAATCTGACCATTTGTCAAAAACTATGCTAATTTCTGGGTATATGAAAACAAATAAAACAAGGTCTTTTACTCATAAATTTATACATATATATGTGAATACATATATTTAGAGAAAGGGCTATTAGTCTTCATGTAGAAATAATTTATATAAATTAATAAGAAAAATATCTCAAAGAAAAATGAGTAGAGCAGAGGCATTTATTTTAAAAAAGCATGTTTACAAAAATATGTTAACCACATCAGAAAGAAAGAGAAGCAAATTAAAGTAGGAATGAAAAATCATTTTATACCCATGAAATTAGCATTTTAACCAAGAGTAAATAAATTAAAATATTTAATTCTTCTGGTGGGAATGCAATAATTTGGCAAGAGTTTTAAATGTTTTCATGGTAAATGTAATTCTAAACAAAGAAAATAAAGATACAGAGACATACATCACAGTCATTTTTAAAATAGTAAATAATATCTAATAATAGAGATATTAAAATATGTTATAATATATTTTGATGGCAGGCTATTGTGCAGCCATTTAAAATACTATTACATTTATTGCCATAAAAATATGGCCATGTCATAACTGTGTCTAATATATCTTCCTAAATGTATTATAAATATATACACAATTAGGGAAAAAAGACTGGAAGAAAACACTAAAATGTAACCAGCAGTTAAACCAGGTTTTAGGATCATGAGTGACTTTTTTTTCATTTGTTCTTATGCCTTTTCTTAAATTTCCTAAAGTTTTTCCATTGAGCATGGAAAACTTTTCTAACAGAAGGAAAAGAGCAAGTTAAAAACAAGGGATGTCTTGAAATCCAAATAATGTACGAAGTTCAACTAACAGGAATGTTACTTGGCTGTGACAAATGTCTCTTAGTAAATAAGATGTTCATGATGGGGAAGCAGTCCTGGGTATGTGAGAACTCTTAATACTGTCTTTGGAGCTTTTCTGTAAATCTAAGGCTATTCTAAAATAAAAACTTTATTCAAAACAAACAATATCACCAACGAAAATCAGGCAGGACTGCTGTAGCTCACCCCTGCAGCAGGCTGTGCAGTACAGTTGCACAGTTTGCACCTGCAGAGCCCCTGATGGAGCGGAGAAGCGTCGGAAGCCTCTGTAAGGAGGTGTCCACCCAGGGGAGCACCTTCCTGTACTTATCCACATGGACAGGCTGTTTTCTTCTAATGCACCCAAAGTCACATCGAGCCCAGAAGCTGCCCTGCCTTCTCCCCACCCCATTCTCATCGCCTGCTTTTATTTCTGCCTCTTGCTGTGTTCCATCTCCTTTAAACAATATCAAACCTTTTCATAGAACTTCACACAGCACCTGTACTCACAGATCTTCAGGCGTCTTCTGGTCCTCATGGTTTTGGAGATGTGGTTTCATTCCGGGAGGATACGTACTGTTGAGGAATGGCCTTTGCACCCCTACAGTAGGCCTGTGGGTAGGACCGTTACCTTCTCTCCTTCCCTGTGCCACCATCTGTGATGGCCTCCAGTGGTACAGTGCAAAGAGCCCTTGATGGGGATTCAGAATCTTTGGCTGCACTTCCTGCTGCCCCTTCTACCAGTTGCTTTCCCCTTGCAGAGCCGCAATTTCTCAGTTGTTTAGAGTTAGACTGCCTTGTGACCCTGGGCTAGTTGCTTAATCTCTTTGTGCCTTGGGCTCCTTGTCTGTGAGATGGGAATCCTCACAGCTTCTATTTCTTTCTTTCTTTTTTTGAAATAAGGTCTCACTCTGTCATCACTCTGGCTGGAGTGCAGTGGTATGATCTCAGCTCACTGCAGCTGGGAAGCCTCCACTTCCCAGGCTCAACCTCCATCTCACAGGCGCTCACCTGTGGTCCCTGCTACTCGGGAGGCTGAGCTGGGAGGCGGAGTAGCTGCGACCACAAGCGAGCACCACCACACTCAGCTATACTTTTTGTATTTTTAGTAGAGATGAGGTATCACAATGTTGGCCAGGCTGATCTTGAACTCCTGACCTCAGGTGATCCACCTGCCTTGGCCTCTCAAAGTGCTAAGATTATAGTTGTGAGCCACCTCACCTGGTACAGCTTCTATTTCATGGAGATGTTGTGAGTTAATGCAAGTAAAGCTCTTAGAAAAGTGCCTGCAAATAGTAAGTGCTTAGTAAGTATTAGTTATCATTATTACTGTTATTGTTACAATAAACATGGCTTGTGTTAATATGGTAAAGTGGTCTTTCCACTTTACCATATTATTTATAAATTATGGATAAATTCCACACAGGTATTTCCACTGCACAAAAATCTTCCATGGGACTCCATCCCTGTGTTGCCATTTTCTGTTGTAACAAATTGCCACATGCTTAGTGGCTTCCTGCAACACAAATTTATTATCGTATAGTTTTGGAGGTGGTCAGAAAGCCAAAAAGGTTTTATGGTCCTAAAGTCAAGGTATGGGTGGGGCTGCCTCCTTTTCTAGAGGCTCAGGGGAAAGTCTGTGTCTCAGCTTTTCCTGCTTTTAGAGGCTGCCTGCATTCTTTGGTTCTTGGCTGCATCACTCTGGCCTCCCTTCTGTTGTCACTTCTTCTCTGACTCTGACCCTCTCGTCTCCCTCCTATAAGGACACCTGTGGTTATATTGAGCCTTCCTGAATATCCAGGATAACCTCATAATCTCAAGATCCCTACCTTAGTCAAACCCACAAAATCATTTTTGCCATGTAAGGTGATGTATTCATACCTTTTGAGAGTTAGGAAGTAGATCTATTTAAAAGCCATTATTTTGCCTACGCAATCCTCTTCAGGATAAATCCCAGATTTCTGAGAGTAGTGTCACAGCCTCTAAAATTTGGAGTCCCTCCAGTTCTTCCAGCCTTCAGTCCTACTGAATCCATCTCCAGAACATTTGCTATCTTCCCGTAGGCCTCAGCTTCCTACTTTCTTGCCTTTATCTTCCTGTTCCTACCTGGGAAGTCCCCTACCTTCTCCAAACCCACATCTTATCCTTTCTTCAAGATCCAACTTAACATCTGTAGTAGACAGCAGTGACCATAAAAATACTGCATAACATAACTGCCCTGAAACTCAGTGGCTTAAACCCACGTTCATTCTCATTTATGTTTCTGCAGCTTGGCTGGGGTCAGGTCTGCTCTATGCATATTTCATCCTCCATGGACCAGAGCTGATTTTTGTCATGGTGACGACAGTAGCATGAGAAGAAAGAACCCCACTGTGCAAGCACACTCGTCTCTGGTCTCTATTATGGTCACTAACAACCTACTGGCCAAAGCAAGTCACGTGGTCCAGCCTAACATCAATGGAACAGGGCAATATACCTTGCTTCTAGAAGGAGGTAAAGTACAGTAAATGTTTCATGTGGCTCAGCCTAAAATCAATGAAACAAGGAAATACACTCTGCTCCCAGGATGAGGTAAAGGATAGTAAATATTTGCTGAACAATGATTCAAGTGACCATAAATCCTCCTCCTCTGGGAAGCCTTCTTTGAGTTCCCCAGCTGCAAACTCTTTATTCTTCCTTTGGCAACTCACAGCCCTCTAACTCCGCTTTTCTTAGAGCCAAAGGTATTTATCTACAGCATAGTTCATTATCTCTAATAGGGTATGGATACCTATGTATGAGCCACTTGAGGTCTAGACAAGTGGCTGATTCTTGTTTACTACTAAGCCCACCCTTCATCCCACTCCAAGTCTCTGATGCCTACTCAGTAAAGGCCCCAGAACAGAACAACCAGTACCATCCATCTCTTTTCATGAAGCTTCGGTGTAGAAGACCCATCAGGCTCACCTGGGAATTCTCTTATTGCTGGCAGCCAAGCTTGCAATATTTGGGATACTGCATTGGAGACACAGGACACATCCATGACTCCCAAGGTGATGGTGCTTTCGTGGTCCTAATTATCAGAGGGATAAGAAAAGCCTGGTCTTTTTTGGCTGAATGGCTTCAGGCTGCATTCTCATGGGCATTTTTTTAAGGAGGGACTTTAAAATAAAAGAGGTGCCTTTTCTGCTTTAAATCCTGTGGAAGCAGATTATGAGAAACACACCTTGGGAACGGCCATCCCAGGGGCCTATCCATGGGTCCATTTAAACTTGGGTTTAAAACATGATTCTTCACCAACAGGGAAATGCCTAACTCTGATTGGTGTGTAGGGCTTTGTTTTAAAAGTTTTCACTCTGTGGCACTGGGATCTGGTTCAGTTTCCCATCAGTTGGATGATCTTGGGCAAGTCGCTGGCTCTGTGAGCTCCAGGTTTTCCATCTGATGAGTTGAGGCCTGGCTGGTCCTGGACACTCACCAGTCAACTGCTGTGCTAGCCCTTGTGTTTAGAGAATACTGTGGGCATTGAAGCGTGAGATTTGCAAAGTGCTTAGCAGCCCAGAGGGTGGGCTCAGCTCACTGCCAGACTTTCCCTGTGCACCCACACTGGGGCTGACCCTGTTGAGGAGTCATGGGTTCTTTCCCCAGTCTGCATGAGCCATTGGAATGTTTCCAGATTTCCTTCTTGCAGGCTGGGCAGGCCTCTTCATTCCCAGCCAATGGGTCAGAGCAGCTATAAAATGAAAGATGACATGGTTTGTGGATTTATGCCCTGGAAGCACCTTCTCATATGCCTGTTCCATCAGAGTGGTGTTCTCAGCACTCCCCACGGGGAAAAGCCCACACTGGAGCCTGGGCAGGGGCGGCTGGTGAGGCTTGGAGCCTCACCAAACACTCCCAATGTATTTCCTGGTGAAGTGGAAAATGACATCATTTAAAGAGCGATGCAAAACAAACAGGAAGTTGGAACTGGGATCCATTCCTGCGGAGGAGGGTGGAGGAGGGAGGTTGAGGGGAACGTGACTAATAATAGTATAGTCATGAACATTCATATAGTTCTCTTTGGCTTCCTTTCCCTGCCTCTGTAACAAACTTCCTGAAGCTTAGGGGTGTGGGGGCTGAGTGAAATGTAAATACAGCCAAGAATGGGACACAATCTCAAAGTGACTATCAGACACAGAAATTCATTGATGTTCATTTCCCATCACGTGGCCTTCCTCATGGGTCCGCGTGGACCCTGGCCTCTGCTGTGTACTGGGGACTTCTCTCCTGCACTGCCTCTCACTCTGAGCCGCACAGCACCCTTCCCCTCCCTCCCCATGTTTGTTACGTCTCACTGTTGCACCGCAATAAAAATAATCATGATGGGAAGAACAAATGCTTATGAAGCCCTGACAATGTGCTGTGCATATTTTAACCACTTTACATTTATTAGTCATTTAATCCCCACGATTATCTCATGGGGTAGGTCCTATTGTCCCATTTTACACTTGAGGGAACTCAGTAATGCTTCATGTTTTACAATGTAGATTTTATTACTGTTCAGGTATGATGAGGCTACAGATCAGAGTGTGATGCCTTTGAAAAGACAGTTCCCAAGAGGAGGGGCACACCAGGCCATGGGGTCCATGGGGGAAGCACTGTGTCCGCCAGTCAGAAGACACAGGGAGTGGGAAAAGAGCCTTCGCTGTGGTTTCCAGGGGAAGGAATGGCCAAGCAGGCTTAGGATTGTCGAGTTTGAATACTTTCCAGGACTCTGGGGCCATAGAGTTCGACCCTAACTGTCCAGCACCTGTCCCTGGGGTGAGTAGGTCAGGGAAATCATGGCCAAGAGTATGAGAGCAATACAGCAGGTAAAGTTGTGAGCTCTGGGTTGGCTGGTTTATGTACCCATTTGTAATCGGGAAAAGGGTCCAGCTGCCCATCGCCTGCAGAAAGAAGTCCAAATAATCACAAGTTATGAAAAGACATTGTAAGCTTTCTTTATTACCCATGCCAGCAAGAGGAAGAGTAGAAAGAAATTCCACTCTTTTAATTTGTGAAGGGAGTGCAGGGGTTTTTAAAGAAAGAGTTTGGAATATAGACGAGGCAGGAGGGTGCTAGGAGGTGCCAGGTGGCGTGACTTGCTCCAAAGTTGCATCTTGAGTTATTGTTCCACTTGGGGGAGGGGCTGGCACCGTTGTGGATCCTCTCAAGTTATAAATTAATCACAGTCAATATTGTAGTCAGTCTTCAGCCAGAAGTGGGTTCCGACCTTAAAATGTTTTTTTGCTAGAGAGAGAATTCTGATCTGGTCCTTATCAGGATCCAACTTCTGAAGATTCTAAGGAAATAAATGACCGTAAACATGAGCATGGTGTGAGCTTAACAAGCATCTAGGTAAATAAATGTGCATAAGGTATGGAAGCGTAGAATGGGAAAAGAAAGGGAGTGGAGGTTCACAGCACATTTCAAGGCTGTATTTCAAGATGAAAGGTAACCCATATGCAGTTTGTGTCAAAGTTATATCTTGAGACTTGAGGGTGTGCAGAGGAGGAAAGGGGAAATGAAAAAAAAAGTTTTAAAACATGGTTTGAGGCTCAGCTGCTCAGCTACACATTTACTGTCTCTAGGAATTGGCCAGCCCTGGGAGGGTGGTCTCTTCAATACAAGCAAGGCTCTCATTGTCAAAGCATGAGAATGACAAGACATGCTTCATACCCTTGGAAGTCTACAGAATGTTTTATGGAAGCCCCATCAGTCTATGGGATCCCAGCTCTACTCAGCTCCCTGCCAGGCACCTTTCTGGAGGTTGAAGGTCGTCAAATAAATGAAAGCCTAAATCTCTGCCCTCAAAGAGTTCCCAGTCTAGTGAGGAAGCAGATATGTAAATCTCCTTGCACCACCTGATAATGTCCACCCATTCACCCCCAGCTGGAGAGAAGTGCAAAGTACTATTTGATGAAGAGACTAACAAGAAAACCACATAGCTGAGAGGCAATAAAAGCTAGACATGCAGGATAAGGAAGAGCTCTCTGGAAAGGTAAGCATCTGAGTTGTACTCAGAGAGGAGGAACAGAATTATAGAAGATTAGGGAAGTGCACACATGTGAGCTGCCTCTGGAAAACAGTACAGAGGCCAGAGCAGTTAGAAAACAAGATGTGGGCAGGAGCAGGACTGAGATGAGGCTGCTGTGGAGTTTAACCGTGTTTAGCATGATCATAGCATCCAGGAGTTACTGAGCACTTTCTATGTGCAAGAGGTCTCTAAGCAATAGCATTTTCTCATCCCTCACCGCAGGAGGAGGAAATTCAGGCACAGGTGTCCCAGGTCACAGAGGAAGAGGGGGAGCCTGGGTTCAAAGTTGAGGGGTGTGACTCCAGTGCCCTCACTTTTAACTGCTGCAAAGGGAGCTCCAAAGGGTTTTACAGTCCAGGTGACAGTTCTAGAAGTTTCCTCTTATCAGCTCTGTTGAATATTTTTTCAGCAGGAGATGCTGAAGACAGTGAGCAATTAGGAGGTTGTTGCATTGGTTCAGAGGGGAAAAAAAAAGAGAAAAGTTGATGGAGAGAGACGATGTTTATGGCACAGAATTGACTGGATCAGGTGAGAAGATGAGCTGCATGTAAGCGTGAAGGAGAAGTAAGAAGGGAAGGTTGAGGCTCCAGCCTGTGCAGCTGTGCAGGCACCAGCCCCCTTATCTTGGGGGTAGATGTGCTTGGGAAGGAGCTGGGGTCAGCGGGAGGCTGGAAGTTGGCAGGCCCTGCCCGAGGAGGCGAAGCTGGCTGCAAGCAGCACCCAGGCTCACACTGAAACTCCTTTCCTGGTGCTGCTGCATCACAGCACAAAATTTAGTCCTGTGCTAGAAGTTTTGAAACCCCATTCTCTGTTCTTTCTCTCTGTGGGTCTAGGGACACCAGGCACTGAAATACTTTGCAACTCCCCCTGCGGGTGCAGACCTGGATTTGGTAACAGCCCTCTTCCCTCCACCACTCCCACTCCTGCTAGGTCCTGGACCCTGCTCCCCAGGTGCGACTCCGCTACCCAACTGGCAGGTCTTTACTGCAGATGCAGCCTCCCCAGGAAATAGACTCTTCTGCGGGAGGCTGGGAGTGTGTCTTTTTACATGAAGGACTTGTGGGGTATCATGAAATGTGTCTGCAAAGGCCCTGTGAACTCACTCCAGATTCTCTTACATTTCCCTCCCGTAATAGTTACACATATGCTGCAGTTGTCTGCCTGGAATTTCCTGCCTTCACCCTGCTCCCGACCAGACCCAGAGGAACCATTTTCTCCAGTTCCCCCTTGGTCCTGCTGGTGGCTGGCAGGGGCGTTAGATGTCCTTCTACCATCTGCACCCTTGGGGAAGAAGCCAGAGTTCCAGTCATCCTTTGCTTAGGGTCATCTGCTTACAGGCTTGCTCCTCTGCTCTGCTCTCAGTAACAGGGTCCCTGGGTACTCACCACTGGTGCAAAATTTAAGGAGGCACCAAAAAACTCAGTTATCAAGATAAATAATTTGTTGCAAAAATTTTTTAAAAATCAGAATGAATGCAAACAATCCAAATGTTTAACAACAACAGAGTCCACCTCTGCAGTTGCAGAGCCTCTGCCTCACTCTCCTCATCTTAATCCCTTCCCTTCTAATCCCTTAAAGCCTGTCTTTATTTTTAAAATTGATATTTTGTTTATCATGAAGATTTTGCATTAATTTTGATTTTAAATATTGAATTTAGTATTATTTATCTTGCTTTTTGAGTTTCTTGGAGCCCCGTTAAATTTTGTACCTGAGGCAAGTGCCTCCCTTGCTCACCCTAGTCCTTGCCCTGCTTAGAACTGGATGGCTGCAAGGCCACACTTTCTCTGCAGATGCTAGAAGAGTGTCTGCCACACCCTCTAGAAGGCATGGCCCAAGTGTTAGACTTGGAGCCAAGGGGGTAAGGTTGCAGGGGAATTTCACGGGAAAGCTCACACTGTTTGCAACTTTTATCAAAACTCTCCAATCTGTGCCACCAGCTGTAACACTGAATGCCAATTTGTTCCCTCAAATATCTGATGCCTGTTTGTTTTTGAAACCTCATTGGTGCTTAAGACATGTTTACTAAGTGAATGAAGAAATTAATGAGTGAATCCTCAACTGCATTTTCAATTACGTATAGAAATTTCCCTTTAGAACCCTCAGAATCTTTCCACACTCACCATGTCTGGATTCCATCTTATTACCGTCTTCCTTAAACTTGCAGATGTTAGAGGAGAATGTTCTTCATGTAGTAGCATTGCACAGGTTAATGCAATGGCCAATTAGGAACAGTAGTGGCAGCCAAAGGTTTAATGGCTCCATTGTTGGAGATGCTGCACTTAAATTTTAAATATGGAGCAATTGTGAACAGATGAAATTGGCTTTCTCTGCAGCATCTATATCACCTCGGGTAAAAAGAAATTAACTATCGTTCTGCATGAGGCATAAAAGAAGAACAAAAATTATACGGAATTCAAAGATAAGAGGAGGAGAAGTCAGAGAAAAAGATGAAACTATTTCTACAGTTACACTTGGCTAAGAGTGTCACCTGCTCTCTAATAAGAAGAAATCTGAGCAAAGAAAAGTAAAACTGCAAAAGGTACTGCATGCTTAATTTGTTATTAAGCTCAAGTTAACTTTATATAGTTATTTTTAGTATTGTTAATTGACTCTCAAATAACCTTTAATGTTTTTATAGAGCCCTAAGAAAAGGGAGCTCCTAGGTTGTGTATAGTCTGAATTGGTTAGCCCAACACTGACTAATCTCTTAAAAATTCTAGTACCTGTATTGGGAGAACCAGATAATAAGTTCATGCTACAGAAAGGTGCCCAAGCAAGGCTCATTTGGGGAAGTGGGTTTGCTCCACCATACCAATGGTCTTCACTATGTTTGAGCACCTACTATATGTAGGGCTCAAGAGCATGGAAGATGGAAAGAGGGATAAATCTCAGTCATTGCCCTCAATGAAGTTATTGTCTTGTGGCCAAGGCAGACATGTACACCAGTATTTGCCCAATGAGGTTAATGTCATGGGAAGCTTTGTTCAAAGAGTAGAAAAACCCTCAATGGAAGCCTGATGGAATCTACTTTGGGTGAAGATTTGGGGATGATGATGATTCAGAAAGTCTTCATAGATGTGGGGCCATGTGAATAGAGTCTAGAAGGAATTCTGGCCATATGACAGAGAGCCCAGCAGGGGCCACTTGGGAGCCTTTGAAAGAGAGTAATCCTCTCATCTTAGCAGTTTGGTGGGCTGCAAAGTCCACAGGGCCATTGTAGGTGGAGAAAGTTGCACCTTTGGAGAGTTGAATTTTCTTGGAGCGCAGGAGTGAGTGATAAGCGGATGGTGGTGATAAGGCTTAGGAGTGGGTTCATGCTGGTTCATAAGGGGCCTCGCATGTCTCAGTAAAGGCTGCTAGGCATAAGAGCAACATGCAGCAATCCACGCTTACACCAGCAGGTGGATGACCACACGGAGGATGGAGTGGAGCAAGACCAGTGAGAAAGAAGCTCCCTCGTTGTCTTGGGGTCACAGAGCTTAATGTACCCTGATGGGGGCCTCTGATTCCCTACGGTTGTTAATCTAATAAGTGAAACTGGCAAGACCCTTCTCTGCCCTAGCTTTTCAGAGGAGGTTGGCGTCAGCCTCTCTTCCTGGGGTGCTGTTTTGCCAATTATTCTCCAATCACATTTGTAATATGGGCCTGGCTCTGTGCCAGGAGCATCCATATGGATTCTTTCAGGTAATTTTCACAACAACACTGAGAACTGGCATCATGACTCCATGCTGAGAAAAGGAAACTTAGGCTCAGAGGTCACATGGAGGAAATAAAGAGCTATGGCATGAATCAGGTCTGTTGACTTTGAAATTTCATGTGCTTTTCAGAGACACACATTATCTCATAATTTATCTCTTTTTCTCTTCTTTCTTTCTTTCTTTCTTTTCTTTCTCTCTCTCTCTTTCTTTCTTTCCTTCATTCTTTCTTCTTTCCTCTTTTTTCTTTCCCTCCCTCCCTTCCTTCCTCCCTCCATCTCTCCCTTCCTCCTTTTCCCTTCCTTCCTTTAATTTTTAAAATTTATTCATCCATCATATTCATTGAAAAATATGATCCTCCACCTTAGTGCCCTAGAGTCATTAGCTACCTGATGGGATCCTCTAACAACTGAGTTGCATTCAGAAAATATTTCTTGACAACTTCTATGTGCTTGGCATCTTATAATCCCTGAGGAATCCTGTGATGGTTAAGCTATGGCTTCCACCTCAAAATCTCAATCTAATGCAAGAAACAGATGTACAAACCAGAAATTACAGTTTGCTGAGTTAGGTGTTAGAAACGAGCTATGCTAGAAACGACCTAATTCCCCTATATTGTAAAACAGATGACTTATGGTTATGTTGATCTCCACTCCTCACTCCCGTATGCACCATGCTTTAAAAATGAAAAGGCAGAACAAGCCTCTCTGGGTCTTTTACTCTGTGTTAGTACTTGGATGAAGCATGCATGTTCTCCATTGTCTGCTTTCTAGAATTCCTTATTAAATAAGGGGAAAAACTGAAAAATTTATATTTTAAGGCTTAATAGTCTGTGAAATAATAATAGACTGCACAAAAAATTTCATCTCAAGTTATGGAGTTCTCTATATCAATGTATCAAAGCATACTTCTTGGATGCTCTTAATGTCTTATGAGATTGAATAAAAAATAATTTCAAGAGGGTGATAAATATTTATATGAGATAGTAAAAGTTTGATTCAGTCATAAAAGAGTTTGAGGAAAAGAAAATTAAAAAGTATTGACATATGCATAGGAAAAAGATAAACATAAAGGAAGTCAAATGAAATGTTAATAGTGGTTACTTCTGAGAATCAGAATTATATGTAATATTTATTTCCCTTTCCATATTTTTATGTGTCTTCCCAAAATTCTGCAGTGAGGATGTGTTGCTTATATTTTTAGAAAATAAATATTACTTAAAAAAAGAAACTTCTTGGTATCTTGAAGGTTGTATTTTGTTGGTGGGCTTTTCATCGGCCGACCTGCGCTTTCCGCCACCTGACCTGCTCTTTCCACCATCTGACCCACTTTTTCCACCATCCCACCTGCGCTTTCCACCATCCAACCTGCTCTTTTCACCATCTGACCTGTGCTTTCTACCATCTGACCTGCTTTTTCCACCATCCCACCTGCGCTTTCCACTGTCCAACCTGCTCTTTCCACCATCTGACCTGTGCTTTCCACCATCTGACCTGCTCTTTCCACCATCTGACCCGCTTTTTCCACCATCCCACCTGCGCTTTCCACCATCCAACCTGCTCTTTCTACCATCTGACCTATGCTTTCCACCATCTGACCTGTGCTTTCCACCATCCGACCTGTGCTTTCCACCATCTGACCTGCTCTTTCTACCATCCGACCTGTGCTTTCCACCATCTGACCTGCTCTTTCCACCATCTGACCTGCTCTTTCTACCATCCGACCTGTGCTTTCCACCATCCAACCTGTGCTTTCCACCATCTGACCTGTGCTTTCCACCATCCGACCTGTGCTTTCCACCATCCGACCTGTGCTTTCCACCATCCAACCTGTGCTTTCCACCATCTGACCTGTGCTTTCCACCATCCGACCTGTGCTTTCCACCATCCGACCTGTGCTTTCCACCAACGGACCTGCGCTTTCCACCAACGGACCTGCGCTTTCCACCATCCCACCTGCTTTTCCCACCATCCGACCTGTGCTTTCCAACATCTGACCTGCTCTTTCCACCATCTGACCTGCTCTTTCTACCATCCGACCTGTGCTTTCCACCATCCAACCTGTGCTTTCCACCATCGGACCTGCACTTTCCACCATCTGACCTGCTCTTTTCACCATCCGACCTGCTGTTTCCACCATCCCACCTGCACTTACCACCATCCGACCTGCTCTTTCCACCATCTGACCTGCTCTTTCTACCATCTGACCTGCTCTTTTCACCATCCGACCTGCTGTTTCCACCATCCCACCTGCACTTACCACCATCCGACCTGCTCTTTCCACCATCTGACCTGCTTTTTCTACCATCTGACCTGCTCTTTCCACCATCTGACCTGCTCTTTCCACCATCCGGCCTGCTCTTTCCACCATCCGACCTGCACTTTCTACCATCCAACCCGCTCTTTCCACCATCTGACCTGCATTTTCCACCATCCAACCTGCTCTTTCCACCATCCAGTCTGTGCTTTCCGCCATCTGACCTGCTCTTTCCACCATCTGACCTTCGTTTTCTACCATCCATCCTGCTCTTTCCACCACCCAGCCTGCTCTTTCCACTATCTGACCTGCTCTTTCCACCATCCGGCCTACTCTTTCCACTGTCCGACCTGCTCTTTCCACCATCCGGCCTACTCTTTCCACTGTCCGACCTGCTCTTTCCACCATCCAACCTGCTGTTTCCACAATCCGGCCTGCTCTTTTCACTATCTGACCTGCTTTTCCCACCATCCAGGCTGCTCTTTTCACTGTCTGACCTGCTCTTTTCACCATCCAGCCTGTGCCTTCCACCATCTGACCTGCTCTTTCTACTATCTGACCTGTGCTTTCCACCATCCAACCTAGTATTTCCACCATCCAACTTGTGCTTTCCTGGGGGGATTTGGAATTGACTAGGGTGAAGCTCTCTTCTTTGTAAAATAAAAATTAAACAGGTTTGAATTAACTTAATGAGTAAGCCTCCGAAGTAGATGTAGATGATTTCACCTATGCAAGGTAAGCTGAGGTTGCTGAAATACCAGCTTTCCTGCCAGGAATCCCGCTATAGTGTTGACAAGTATACTAGCAATGTAAGACTTCATGGATGGGGACTTTAAAAGTACTTTGCCAAAGAGTCCAGTCAGATGTAAGTTGATACTGGCTGCCACAGTTGATAATGATAAGAACAACAACAATGGCAAGTGCTTATTTCAACCCAGTACTCTCTCCCTGCCAAGCTCTAGTCTCCTTTCTTCATATGTTAGATTATTTTATTAATGATGATTAGGTAAGGGAGCAAAGAGAAAGGATTTAGAAACATTTGGGTCTTATCATTCCAATTCTCTGGGCATAGTTCTTTATTTCTTTTATTTTTTGTATTTATTTTGAGACAGGGTCTCATTCTGTCACCCAGGCTGGAGTGCAGTGATGCAATCATGGCTCACTGCAGCCTTGACCACCTGAGCTCAAGTGATCCTCCCACCTCAACCTTCTGAGTAGCTGGGACAACAGGTGCACATCACCATGCCCGGCTAATTTTAAAAATTTTTTTTAGAGATAGGATCTCACTATGTTGCCCAGGCTAACCTCGAACTTCTGGGCTTAAGTGATCCTCGTGCCTCAGCCTCCCAAAGTGCTGGGATTACAGGCATGAGCCACCATGCCTGGCCTGGGCACAGTTCTTTAATCCATAAAAAGAACATGATGTCATCCTTTGTGTTGAGTTTATTAGAGGGGTGATATGGAGGGTACAGTGACATTATGTAGGTGAACCAAACTTCCTCACCAACTCACTCATCCATTCACACGCATTGCCATGTATTTAGTTTAATCCTAATTTTAAATAGAGAGACAGAGGGATATTGTTCTCTGCCTTGCACCCTTTCTCCTGAGCTGCACCTGCAGCTTCTCCATCCCATGGTGATTCTAAGATTTTCCACCAGGGGTATTGTCCCAAATGAGGCCAGAGACTTTTGGAAAGACCCTTAGGGGAGCCATCTTTTAGTTCAGGATCACAGATGTGTGGATGGAATGCAACTTGTAAAGCTCATGTCTGAGAAGGAAGCAAGGCAGATCTGAGTGAGGGAAAGAGCCTATGGGACCTTGACCATATGGAGTCACCATGGCTTAACCTGTCCTCCACCCCAGGATATCTCAGTTACTTGAACCAATACATTTTGTTTTTGGCTCCTGATGACTGTCATGAAAAAGCCTATTTTCTATGTAAATGAAATCTGAAAGGAATGATCCAAATATTAGTACAGAGGAAAGTATTTATTTTCATATTCTTTTTTTCTGTGTTTTTACAAGTGTTTTATAAAGACTGTTTTTACTTTTATGCTAAGAAAAAATTAAAGTGTAAATGTTTTAAAGGGTTGTGTTGTGATATCTGCCTCGGATACATTCCCTTCCTTTGTATGGTTGGGATTGTAGGCTAAGAATTTAAGGCTTTCCCACCTCCGTCTGGGTGCTGCCCTGAGCTATAGATTTCAGTATGATGCTGCTAACAACTGAATGTTTCTGACCTCCTTAAATTCCTATGTTGAAACCTGATCGCCAAGGTGATGCTATTTGGAGGTGAGGCATTTGGTGTGTGATTAGGTCATGAGGGTACAGCCTTCACGAATGGAATTAGAGCCTTTACAAAGGGGACTCCAGAGAGTCCTTCACCACTTCAGGAGATGGCCAGCCACCAGTGAACCAGGAAGCAGGCCCTCCCCAGATACTGTGTCTGCTGGTGCCTTGATCTTGGACTTCACAGCCTTAAAAACAGTGAGAAATAAATTTCTGGGATTTTTTGGCCCCCTAGTCTATGGCATTTTTTTTTATGGCAGCCCAAACAGACCAAGGCAGGTGCTGTCTCCCTCCGGGTCCAATTTAGAAATTTGGGCTCTGCCAGTTGCATTCCCAGTCCCCACTTGACACTCCCCACATGTCCACATTTGCACTGCCCTTTCCATTTCTAGTCTCCCTCCGTGCCTTGTGTTAGTTGTTTGTTTGCCTGTACCTCTCTCACCTGCAACCTCCTGAGGAAGAGATACACCTTGTTCCTCACTGCTGCCCAGCCCAGGAACTGGGCCATGAGAAGTCATTTGTCCATTTGCTAAATGCATGCATGGCAGATCCTATGAGCTGGCTCGTACACCACCCATCCTAACTACCTTCTTCCTGGTTTTCTCTTGTAGAGATTGGAAAGCAATCATGTTTTATTTCTCAGCTTATTTTTTTAGCCAGGACTGGCCAAATACCTCATGTTTGCAGAAGTCAAGGAGATGATTCCACTCCCAAATAAAAGAGCAAAATCTTGAGAAAATCATTTGCCTTCCTGCCCTGCCCCTTTCTTCTTGCCTGTAATGCAGACATTCAACTGTGTACATGCTGTAGCCATCTTGCGTCCGTGAGGCACTCAGTACAAGGGGGAAAGCCAACATACTCAAATAGAGGACATAAGGAGGGATGGAACCTGGGTCCCTACTGACATCGCTGAGATCATATTGGTCCTCAACTACCTACCACTGGGCTTCCTATGTTGGCAGCCACATAAACCCTATTTTCTTTCTCCACTGTGGTCAGATGTCTGTTATGTGTAGCAGATCCCCTGATACTTGCATGAATGAATGAGGGACCCCACATCAATGGGTGGGGGTGCATAAAGGGCACTGGAGAGCATCAGCATTGAATTTGGCCCAATGCCGCAGATCAAGGGCTGATATTCACGGTGTCCCTGGACCTACAGAGGCTCAGCGAGGATGATGGCTTGCAGAAGAACACACAATTGAGCACTGGCAAAATCGATATGCATTCTTTACCTTGTTATACAATGTCTCTTTTGTAAGCATGTTGCAAGGTGCTGGGCATACAGAAGGTATTCACTGTATTGCTTTGTTAAATAATCCTAGCAGAAATAAAAGAAGTGTTGCTTGATTGGGAAGTCACTTTTCTTTTTCTCCAGGTAACCGCAACGTAATCGAACACATCCCAAGACACTTTATACAAATGTAACATCAATTCCCTTTCTCCCTTGCCTAGCCTTTGGAGTTCCTGGACATCACCGGTGTTATTGATTCTTGGCCCAGTGCAAATGTAGATGGGATGTGTCACACTCCAAGGAAATGTCATTTGAGGAAACAGATCAATAAGTTTGATTATTCACATTACAAAGGAATCCAGGCTAGCACAGCGGAATAATTGGTTGTAGGAAAAGAATTACTACAGAAAGACAATGCTGCTTGGTGGAAAAAGTCCCAGTCTTTAAGACAGCTCTGTCTCTTACTATCTGGGCTATCTTTCCATGCTTTTTATAGAATAATAATAGTCATGGGGTAGAAATAACTACAATCACAATGATGATGATGCTAATTTAACCTTCTAAGTTGTTTTTTTATGTGTGAACTACTTAAACTGAGTGTAAACAAACAAGCAAGCAAGCAAACCTAGAACAGTGCTGGACCACTCAGAAATCAATATTAGTGGTTAAGAGTACAGTTATGGGAAGCCCTCAAACAAGAAGAGAAAGTTATTTGAAGAACAATTAGATCTAATATGGGAAGCTTTTCATCCATAGCATGAACAGGTGTTACAGGTAAGGAGCATTTGACTTGGAAAATTTTCCTCTCTGTAAAGCCAGACCCAGACATTGTCTGCCTTTGCCCCATGGACACTACCCCCTCAAGCTCTTCACACTGTATTTGAGTCTGTTATGATCCTGGGAGGGTCTTCTTTTCTCCAGGGATATGCAGAGAATTCTGATTCTCAAAAAATCTGGGCAGACAAGGGGATATTTTCTTATCAGTATTGAATGGGTTGAAGAGGGATGTTTTTTAAATAGACACCTGTCACCCGATTCCTGATTTGAGAGGCCACTGCTATTAGTGGGACTTTGGCCATCAACATCATGAGGGCAGAAACCACATCTGCATTCTCAGTGCACTGTCTGACATGTAGTAGATGCTCGGTACATATTTGTGGAAGAAAGGGATAAAGGAAGGAGGAAAGAAGGGGGTATAGGGATAGAAGAATGGAATGAAGGAAGGAAGAAAAGAAAGGAGATGGGGAAGAAGGAAAGAAGAAAGGAAGGGAGGGAGAGAAAGAAGGAAGGAAGAAAAGAAAGGAGATGGGGAAGAAGGAAAGAAGAAAGGAAGGGAGGGAGAGAAAGAAGGAAGAAAGAAAAGAAAGGAGATGGGGAAGAAGGAAAGAAGAAAGGAAGGGAGGGAGAGAAAGAAGGAAGAAAGAAAAGAAAGGAGATGGGGAAGAAGGAAAGAAGAAAGGAAGGGAGGGAGAGAGGGAGAAAGAAAAGGAAGAAAGGAAAGGAGGAAGGAAGACAAAGAAGTAAGAAAGGAGAAAAGAAGGGAAGAAGGGAGGAAAGACAGGAGAAAGAGAGTGAAAGAGGGGAGGAAGGTAGGAGAGAAGGAAGGAGGGAAGGAAGGGAAGGAGGAATGAAAAGAGAAGGAGAGGGAAGGAGGGGAGGAGGGAAGGAGGGGAGAAAGAAAAGAAGGAAGAAAGTGACAGAAGGTTCAAGGAAGAAAGGAGGGAGGAACCTCAGGTTGTTGAGGCAGGGCAATACCTGAGAGCCCCAGGTTTAGAGGCAGTATTGCCTATTGTCTTATGAACTCGAACTAGTGCAGAGGCTGGGATTCTGTTCCCAGCTCCATCACTCATTAGCTATGTGACCTTGGTCAGGTCACCTCCCATCTCAGAATGCTGACACTTTGGAACTGACTCTGGGACACAAAAGTTATCAAAATAGATAAGGCAAATCACCTCACTTTCATCTCAGGTATAGAAGTGATCTCAGAATGTGATTGTTACAATGATAGCAAGATTTGCCCTTAAGCATCTTTTGAAGCTGACAAAAGTTGACACGGAATATAAGACTTTTTGTCAAAGGATGTTCTGATGCTGAACCCACAGGTCTCCCAGCTGGCCCTTATCCTTCTGTGGGGAAAGTCAATAAAAAGCCTTTAATGAAAAATATTCTAGTTTGGGGATGTGGAAAGTCAATAAAAAGCCTTTAATGAAAAATATTCTAGTTTGGGGATGTGGAAAGCAACATATGAGTATGGGTTAGGGTCCCTCAGACTGAGCACTTTGGGAAGGTGAGGGTGGAAATCCCTTCCTAAGTCTGAGGATCTGAGTGTAGAGAGGAAATGAGTAAGTCCCAGGGGTCTTGTTGAGATGCCTTTGGTTCCATCACACATGGCAGCCAGTGAGCAACCAAGACTCTGTGGCATGACTGGGCAAAGCAGGGCAGGAGAGGGTTCCTGAATCTCCTATGGTCTAGCTAAGGCATGGGAAGGTGAGGAAAACAGCAGAACTTGAATCATTGTCCTGTTGGGCATCAGTTGAAGACATGGCTCTCAGCAGATGTCCAGGAGAAAGGAGGAGGAAGGGCTTACCTAAAACCAACAGAATAAGACTTAGGGGCCACAGAGGGCAATCAAAGGGCCCAAAGTTGGGATATGAATGTAACCTTCCCACAGTTGCCCAGGTTTCACCATGTAAGCCCGGAGATCTTAACATCTGCTTTAAAGAAAAGTGGAATTGGGAGTACAATTGGGAGTAGGCACCTTATCATGGGCATAGGGTTTACCGATTTCCATGATGTCAGTGTCAATTCCAGCTTGCACAACTCCTAAAAAATTAATGGTCATCTTTTACTGGCCACACGAGCACAACATGGGGCAGGAGGGAATTCCTGAATATAACTGAGCAGATCCAACATGGCTGGGAGAGTCCAGAATTTACTAAATTTTCTGCACCACGTAGAATGGGACCTAAAAGTAGAAAGAAGAGCAATACAACGGTAAAGGAAAAATTACAGACTCCCAAAATAGGGAAGTCCAGAGTAGCTCCAAAGTTAGAGCTCAGTGGGGCTAAAATTGTATCAAAGATGGTTGGAACCACCCAGGACTTAGCACTGTGGGAAAAGGAGAGATAGGAAGTGTTAGGAAATGACTGCTGTTAAGATCACAGTCCCTGGCCTCCCAGAGTCTCTTGTGTTTCCACAAAGTTCACAAGCACATAGACTGGCTCTCCTTTGCTTCAGATTATCTATATGAGGACATCAGTGTAGCAAACAGCCTAGGAGGGAGATAGTGTCTCTCTCCAGAGTAAAAGACAGACAGGCTTAGTGACTATTATAAAAGGTTTAGGGTCCCTATATTTGGAGTCCCTCTCCTGGAATACACCCTGCTATGGGTGCGGGTGCTACCTGGCCCTCTTCACCTCGCCATGTAGGAACTGTGGCTTGTAGAATTGGTGTGACAATGATGATGCTTGGATTAAATGCCTATTGCCTGAGTCATAAATTACCCCGTGCCCCTGATCAAGGAGCTGCATAACTTCTGCAGCATCCAGGAAACTGTGCCAGGCTAACTTGGCCTGCAAATAAAGTAAAACCTCAGCCCCTTCACAGTTCCTGACAACTACAAATCCAGATTATGAATAATTGCCATGTGTCAGATCATACGACAGGCACTTTAAGAGTTTGGAAACACAGCTGACCAGAGTGAGGAGGTTTGGAAGCACAGTTTCCTGGAATTGAATGTCACGGTCTGATCCCATGGGTAAGGAAACTGAAGATGGGAGAAACAAAGGTCTTGCCCCAAATTCTGAGGATAGGGAAAGGCAGGGCTTGTGTTTGACAGAGGTCTGCCTGGCTCTAGAGCCCATACTGTGTGCCCTAAACTGGAAGCCCTCCAAAGCTTTATGCAACTTTAGGAGGTGAGGGTAGACTTTGGAAGAGCCCTGACTTTCACAGCCTTTCACAGCCAAAGACAGGTTGGAGGAGGCAGTGGAAGCTGCATGGGCTTTGGGTTTTACAGATCTGGAAGTCAGTCCTTGCTCAGCCCCTGTACCTTAAGGGAACTCAAACAACTTATTTGGCCTTTCTGAGCCTAATCTCTCTCATTTGTGAAATGGGAGAAAACAGTGCTTACCTCACAAAGTAGCCATAGCTTAACCAGGTAAAGTGAGTGAAGTTCCTAGCAAGATGTCTGCAAAGAGCCAGAACTAAGAATAGTTCCTCTCCAAGGAAGCATTCTTCCAATGGCAGCAATTATGATCATTCAATAGGATGCTGGAGAACCAAGTCTAGGGCGTTGAACAGCAGATGAGAGAACTAAGTTTAGGGAGGGGCGAACTCTCTCATGTTCCGTTCCCAATGCATGTTAGTGTTTGAGTCTGGATGGGAGCTCATCTCCAGCTCGGTCAGTCCCTGTGTCTCCACCCCTCCCTGCCACTACTGCTCAATGTCCCTACCTGCCTCTGTGCCCCTTTCCACACAGTTCAAAAGGATCCAGGCACCTCTCTCAGGAACCCAACATTTCTCTATTTAATGCTTTTCTCTCCTATCTGGGTACAAGTTATACGGGGGCGGGATCCATGCCTATTGATGTTTGCTGTATCCCAGCCTCAGCATGGTGCCTGGCACAGACTGGGGGCTTGATGGATTTCTGTATAAAAGCTACAAATGAGTGCACAAATACATGCATGAATAAAACACTCTGAGGCATACTGCAGGCCTGCAGGAAAGGAAAGATTAGGAAGAGTGGGGATGTGTGAGTAAGGAAGGGCAGCATGGAGATGAGACAAGGACACAGAAGCTTGCCTGGGTCTGATGTGTCCTCTCTGTGGGGGCTGCAGGTGGCACTGAAGATGGCAGGGCCCCAGATGCAGTGGCTGGCCCAAGCAGATGGTGCCATCTTTATCATCTCTTCTGCCTGTTGAGAAATCCTTTCACATTTATTCAACACAGTGAGGGGTGTTTGTTGGCCAGAGCCTAGGAACTGGTGAGGGAGATGAAGGGGTGAACAGAGAGGACCCTGGGGGTGGGCACAACATTGGTGGGGCAGCTGAGCCATTGGTGTAGAAGGTCAGGGGTGCTTCTCAGAAGAGGCAGCACCTGAGCTGAGTCTTTAGGGAGTGTTGGGATCCTCTTTATACAGAAATGACCCAGCTTCAGGCTCCTTCAGTGTCCAGTACAGCCAGCACAATGCCAAGTGCTATGATCACCCCACTGTGCCCAACTGGGCCAGCCAAGGCCTTTTGTGCTTTGCACCAATCATGTGGGAAGCCAGCCCTGATTGCTCAGGATAATGCCAGCGCTGAGATTGAGCCTGGCAGGGTGTTAGGAGCACGGGCTTTTGAGCTGGACAGACCTGGTCCAAGTCTAAGCTACCCCAGCACTGATTGTGTAACTGCACCTGTCTGAATTTTGGTGTTTTTATTTGCTAAACTGGAAAAATACAAGTACTTGTATGTTTTTCACAAGTAATGAGGTAATCCTTGGGAGGTGCTGTTGTCATTGTTGTTGTTATTATTTTTGGTTTCCTTCTGATTTTACCGTTTCTATGTTCATATCCAGGCAAGTTTTGTTGGTCTCTCTTTCTTAGTGTGGATGTCCCCACTCAGCACGATCTGCAGCTTTTTGCTTCTCAGTTTGCATAGCAGAAACTGAATAGATGAGACCCCCTTCTCTGTGAGGCCTCAGCAAAGCCACCAGCATTGCCATCTTCACCACCTTCATGCCTGGGCAGTGCCAGCTTCTAACAGGACTGTGTGGATGCTCCCCAGGCAACCACGAGGGCTCAGCTCCAAGATTCTGTGACAGCTGGTGTCACCAGTGGGAAAGGTGTTTCCACCTTAAGTGGGAAGCTTAAGGCAGGACCAGTCTGGCCTGTCAGCTTGTTTATTTACATGGCAAATTGCATTTTCTACTTCATTAGCCACCATGCTGCACCCAGGAGCTTCTTCTGGGAACTGGCTCTGATCAGGGATTGGAGTATCTTTGTTCTGGGGCCAGAGGAAGATGGGTTGGGAAAGGAGGGGAGTTTGGGGGACACTGCCAACCCAGAAAGCATCTGCAGAAAGAAAACTGACACTGTGAACTGGGGCAAGAAATGCTGAAAACCTGTGGGCTTTTCCAACATACAATTTGCTGGAAATGAATGTGCTGCTACCTCAATATAAACCGGGGTGTATTTCTTTTCTTCTCTGAGTCACGATATTTTCCTCTACAAAACATAGCTTCTGCCAAAGTGGTTATGATGACCATGCTGACAAATGATGCCTATGCGTGCAGTTCTGTAAACTCCAAAGTCAAAAGCAAAGAGGGTGGGTGGTGAAGGAGAATAGATATGGCTTCAATGCTTTTGTTCTCTCTAACATTCATGTTGAAAATTAATTCCCAACGTGACAGTCTTAGAAAGTGTGGAGTTTGGGGGATGATTCAGTCACGAGGACTCTGTCCTCAGGAATGGGATTAGATGCCCTTATTAAAGGGCTTGATGCAGGGAGTTTGACCCTTTTGCCCTTCTGCCTTCTGCCATATGAAAACACAGCATTCTTTCCCTCTGGAGGATGCAGCATGCAGGGCACCACCTTGGAAGCAGAGAGCAGCCCTCACCAGACAACAGACCTGCTATCACTTTGATCTTGGACTTCCCAGCCTCCAGAACTGTAAGGAATAAACTTCTGTTCTTCAAACATTCCTCAGTCTATGTTCTGTTACAGTGGCCCAAACAGATTAATAAAGGAGCAAAGCTCCCTTTGTCCTATCACAACCACTTAAATCCATCTTGGGGAAGATAACCACAATGAAAAAATTCTGTGTCTCAGTTTATCCATCTTCAACATGAGGGCAGGAACACCTATTGCCAAAAGTGCTGTGAGAATCAAATTGGATAAGGCACACACATCTCCAGGCACGCTCTCCAGCACTTGAAAGATGCTCAGTTCTCTGAGCCTCAGTTTCCCTGATTTGTCTAATGGTGAGGTTGAATAATAAATTTAGAAGAGCAAAGAAAGCACTTCCTAGAATCCAGGCCTCATGTGCTCAGTGCACTACCTTACTTATTCCCATAAAGGTGAGACAAGTTAGGGTTTTGATTATCCCATTTTACAGATAAGGAGAGTGAGATGTGGAGAGGTAAAGTGTCTTGTCCACACTCACATCTCCAGGAAGTGACAAAGGTGAGGTCCTGTCTTAAGATCCCAGGCTTTCATGGACCACCCTAAGTTGTCGATAGAAGTTGGACTGGACCATGGTCCTTCAGTCCTCCTCTGGGAAGCTGTTATGACTCACAGGACCTCGAGGGCTGATTGAACCCAGCAGTCTGCAAGCTGAGTGTGAACTCCTTTGAATTTCACAAAGACTTTTGAGGGTGTGGACGGCTTGAAGGAAACTCCTACCTGCTCAACATCTGTAAGTGCTCTTTGAAAAGTGATCCAACTAAAGATGCATCTGGGCTCTGCCAGCTTTCCTCTCTCCCCATGCCTTTGCAGAACTTCTGTTCCCTTTTTGTAAAGGAAAGCCATTCTTCATCCTGAATGTAGCCTCTGGAGCATCAAACCAAGGTAGAAATTCTGTGAGTGCCAAGTGAAGGAGCTTCTGTGAGAAATACTGAAGGTGGTGGTGCCTTATTTCAACCAGGCATCAAACACAGGCAAAAGCAAGTTTCAGATCTAGTTCTCTCTCTCTTTCTCTTGTTGTCTATTTATCTCCTATGTATCTATCCATTCATCCACTCACATTAATCTGGCTATCATCTTCTCTCTACTTATTCTTCTATTCATTCATCCATCTTCCCATTGATCCGTATATCCATATAGCCAATCAGCTATCTCTCTTAAAATTTGATTTCAGGAATGAGAAGGTTAACAGAGCTTGTATATTAACACATCTCCTTCAATTTTAGAATAAAGTCAGGCTCTCCTGACAGTAAATTGGATTTGGCTGATGGGTTTGACGATAAGAACTGGCTTTGCCAACTAAGCTACATGGTAGATATTTTTCATGAATTAAATAAATTAGGTCAGGCACAGGGGCTCACACTTGTAACCCCAGCGCTTTGTGAGGCCCAGGTGGAAAAAATTGCTTGAGGCTAAGAGTTCTGGCCCTTTTTCTACAAAAATTTTTTTTAAATTATTTGGTCGTGGTGGCATGTGTCTATGGTCCTAGGTAGTTGGGAGTCTGAGGTAAGAGGATTGCTTGAGCCCAGGAGTTTGAGGCTGTAGTGAGCTATGATTGTGCCACTGCACTCCAGCCTGGGAAACAGAGCAAGACCCTGTCCCTAAAGTTAATTAATTAATTAACTAAAAAAAGTTAAACCTGAATTCCACAGTTTTGACCAAATCGAGTTAAAGCATTATACAATATTCCAGACCTGGGACAGGAGGGGTGGCTCATGCCTGTAATCCCAGCACTTTGGGAGGCCGAGGTGGGTGCATCATGAGGTCAGGAAATTGAGACCATCCTGCCTAACACGGTGAAACCCCATTTCTACTAAAAATACGAAAAATTAGCCAGGCGTGGTGGTGGGTGCCTGTAGTCCCAGCTACTCGGGAGGCTGAGGCAGGAGAATGGCGTGAACTCGGGAGGTGGAGCTTGCAGTGAGCCGAGATTGCACCATTGCACTCCAGCCTGGGCGACAGAAGCAAGACTCCAACTCAAAAAAAAAAAAAAAAAAAAAAAAAATTCCAGACCTGCACCATCCAAATGATAGCCACTAGCCACATGTGGCTACTAAGCACTTGAAATGTGGCTGTCAAAATTGAAATGTACCATAGTATAAAACACAATGGAGTTCAACGATTTAATGTGAAAAAAGAATGTAAAGTAGCTTATTGCTATTTATCATATTGACTGTAGGTTGAAATGATAATATTTTGAATATATTGAGTTAAATAAAATATATTATTAAAATTAATTTCATCTGTTCCTCTTTTACTCTTTAAATTGTGTTTAATAGAAAATTTAAAATTGCATATGATGTTCTCATTATATTTCTATTGGACAGTGCTGCTTCAGAGAACAGATTCCTTGGAATTATTTAAATGTATGGCAAAGTTTTAGATTTCTATTTATAATGTCACAGTGGTACATATTGTCCAAAATTCTCATAGAAGGTATACAAGCAAAGATTCCATATTTTACAGGTGGAAAAATTCTGGCTTTTCTAATTTTGTGGTTTTGTGAGAATTCTATAATGGGCACAGAAAATTTACTTTCAGCCTATTGAGTCTTGACAAATATAGGGATATTGACCTTAATAAAGCTCCTGCAAAGGTTAACGGAAGACTTCCCTTTGGAGAGCATATCTTTTGCTTGTGCTCTGAGACCTTCTAGCATTTGCCAACTACTGAGAAGCTATCTGTCGTTTGGCCAGGCCCCTCCTTCTCACCCACCCCAGGTCTGAAAGAGAATGGGGGAGAGAGTAAGAGAGGGGCTGAGGGCAAGAGGATAGGGTCTGGGCCCATTTACAATGACTAACTTGCTGAGTGACCTTAAGAAGTCACTTCCCCTCTGAGTCACAGTTGGATGATCTATAAAGCATAACCTTAAAACCCACTGATTTACATGATCCTGGCTAGGGCCTAAATGTTTGTTTCCTTCTAAAATTCTTGTGTTGAAATTCTAACCCCCAAGGTGACGGTCTTTGGAGTTGGAGGCTTTCCCAGGTGATTAGGTCAAGAAAGTAGAGGCTTCATGAATGGTAGTAAGTGCCCTTCTGAAAGACACCCCAGAGAGCTCCTCGTTCCTTCTGCCACATGAGGATGCAGTGAAAAGACAGCCATCCCATGAGCCAGAATGTATCATCAGACACTGAATCTGCCACTGACTGACCGTGGACTTCTCAGCCTCCAGAACTATGAGAAATAAAGCTCTGTTTGTGTATAGGCCTTTCATTCTGTGGTACTCATAACAATGGCCTAAATGGACTAAAACAATTCTAAATTGACATTTCTCTAGCGGTGACATTCCTGTGTCCTCATCAGTGTGATGGGCATAACACATTCCCTGGCCTCCTGGGGCTGTTGGGAGGGTTGACTTAATCAATACATCACTGTATTGGAACAGAACGTGGCCTGTAGCATTAAAATGTGCCTGCTCTTTCTTGAAGTGCTGTCTGTGTACTCTGAAGAACACAGTCTTCAGAAGAAGTCTGTGAGGACACAGTTGTCCCATTTTACAGAGAATGATGCTGTGCTCAGCCTCAGAGAGATGCAAACCCACCCAGCATGTTAATGTCAAAACTGGTCAGGATTGAACCTGAGGAACTGGGACTCCACTCTCAGGGACTCTTATTTCTAATCATGGCAAAATATATGTAACATAAAAGTTACCATTTTAACCGTTTTTAAGAGTATAGTTCAATGGCACTATGTATATTTGCATTGTTGTGAAACTATCACTACCATCCATCTCCAGAACATTGTCATCATCACAAACTGAAACTGTACCCATTAAAAAACTCCCTGTTCCCTCCTTGCCCAACCCCTGGAAAACATCATTCTACTTTCTGACTCTATAAATGTTATTACTCTAGGAGCTTCATATAAGTGGAATCACACAGTATTTTTTCTTTTGTAACTGGCTAATTTCACTAAGCAGAATGTCCTCAAGGCTCATCCATTTGTGGCAGATGTCATAATTTCCTTCCTTTTCAAGGCTGCATAATATTCCATTGTATAGATCACCACCATTTTGTTTATCCATTCATACGCTGATAGACCCTTGGGTTGTTTCCACCTTTCGGCTATTACGAATGATGCAGTTATGGACACGAGTATACAAATACCTACCTGGGTCCTTGCTTTTAATTCTTTTGCATATATACCCAAAAGTAGCGTTGCTGAATCACATGGTCATTCTATGTTTAATTTTTGAGGACCCACCGCACTGTTTTCCATAGAAGCTATAATTTTACATTCCCACCAACAGAGTTCCCCGTTCTCCACATCCTTGCCAACACTTGTGCACAGGCCTGTTTTTAAAACCAGCTCAGAGTCTACCCATGTGAGGACAAAGTAGCTGCTCAAAAAACTCTGGCTGCTTGGCAAGCAATGGAGCATGGAGACCACACCAGGAGGCTGTCAGACACTTTGGTGGCCTGTCCAGGCCACTGGGATGATTGGAGCCCAGAGCCATATATGAAAACTGAGATACTAAAATCTCTTCATGCAGGTTTCAAAGGCCAGATAAGTACCTGCCTCTATTGGCTTTCACTACTGCAGGGCAACCGTGATCCCTCCCCAAAGCCTCCTTTTTCTGAAGCCTTCTCATTAGGGTAAGCAGGGCCTTCACTTATCTGACAGATCAGGTCAAAAGTCTTAGAGTCACATGACTTGTCTATTTCACATTCAACCCCAGTTCATCAACAACTCTTGTCAGCTCTACCATTGATGTCTATCCAGAATACTATCACTTTTCACCTCCTCCCCTGACCAGCCTGGTCCACACCACCTTTATTTCTCACCAAGGTCCCATTGAGGCCATAAGGATCCTCTCAAAACCTGGGGCAGCTTAGAGTGTTCACCTGCTCAGAGCCTCCAGAGCTGATGCCCTCACCAAGGTCAAATCCAAAGGAAGTCTCCACCACCACCCACAGGACTATAGGATCTCCTCCCAGGCCTGGTGACTTTGCTAACTCACCTTCTAACTCTCCTTTGCACTCTCACATTCCTCCATGGCCTATGCAGTGGCTGTTCCTCTACAGGAATGTCCTTTTCCTGGGATAGCTCTCTTCTCCAGCAACTCTGCTCAAATGTGTCTTGTTGGTGAGGACTTCCCCAACTTCCCTTTATAGAACAGCACCACCCTGCCCTGGGCTGCACAGTCATCTCACCCTTTGGGTTACTTTCCTGGAGCTTCCCTAACAAATTACCACAAACACAGGGGCTTAAAACAACAGAAGTTTATTCTCTCAAAGTTCTAGGGGCCATAAGTTGGAAATCAAGATGTCAGTAGAGCTGTGTTTCCATACAAGCTCTAGGGGAGAGCCCTTCTGTATTAATCTGTTTTCACACTGCTATAAAGAACTGCCTGAGACTGGGTGGTTTATAAAGAAAAGAGTTTAACTGACTCACAGTGCCACATGACTGGGGAGGCCCCAGGAAACTTACAATCATGGCAGAAGGCAAAGGGGAAGAAGGGCACAGCTTACATAGCGGCAGGAGAGAGAGCCAGAGATCAGCCAAACACTTTTAAACCATCAGACCTTGTGAGAACTTACTCACTATCAGGAGAACAGCATGGGGGAAACTGCCCCCACAATCCAACCATCTCTCACCAGGTCTCTCCCTCAACATGTGGGGATTACAATTCAAGATGAGATTTGGGAGGGGATACAGACAGAGCCTAACCCTATCACCTTCCTTGCCTCTTCCAGTTCCTGGTGACTCCAGGCATCCCTTGGCTGTGCCTGTGTCACTCCAATCTCTGCCTCTGTGTTCACATGGCCTTCTTCTCCATGTCATTGTGTGTCTTTTTCTGTCTTTTATAGGGACGGTCTCGTTAGAGGCAGGGCCCACCCTAATCCAGTATGGCCTCATCTCCATTCTTACCTTAATAACATTGGTCAAGACTGTATTTCCAAATAAGGTCACATTCTGAAGTTCTGGGTGGACATGAGCTTAGGGGACACTATTTAACTCACCATAGCTCTCTCTTTTTTAACTTCTTGCACTTATGACCAATGACCATCTGATAGAATCCCAATTTAGTTGTTTAATTGCTGAGTCTCACTATAAGAACATGAGCTCCAGCACCATAGACACCAAGTCTGTCACTGCTGTGGCTCCGCAGCAGGGTTTGGCACATAAGAGGGGCTCTGTAACCATGTGTGGGCTGGAGGACTGGATGTCGGCGCCCCTCAGGGGCTGCTTCTGCCTTGCCAGGGGTCCACTGTGCTAGCAGCACCCCATGAGGCTGAGGGTTCCCTCAGTCCCCTGAGCTGGAGTCCCATCTCTTTGGGTGGCCACCATCCCTGGAGAGCAACTGAGACCCTGCAGCCAGCCTGGCCACACTCAAGCTGCACAATAGTTTGTAAAATGGATTACTGTCTCTATGTGAGTTTTCTCTGATTAAGGAGGTGAAGTGTAGATGGAATTGATTGAGTGGTTGAGAGATTATTAATGGATTTTTGTTGTATTATAGGATTTGTTAATTGTTTTTGCATTACTTTTTAGAGTTTAAAAAGGCTAATAAAACGAAATGAAAAGGTACTGTATATTCACTGAAAAGAAAAAGACAAAAACCTAACAGTAAAATCTGAAGAAAAATTTTTGCAATCCCACAACCCACAGGCAACCGTCTCTGGCTTGTTATCAATCAGTTTTCTGTGCAGTATGAATTGTGGTTGAGATCGTACCCCACACTCAGTTTTAAATCATGCTCTTTTCCCCTGAAAATTAGGCGATGAGCATTTTCCATGTCATTAACGACTAATAACAGTTACCACTTGTGCTGTGCTTACAGGGTGGGAGGCACTGGGCCAAGCACTCTGTCCAATCGACTCTTAATTTTCACAACTGCTGCATGCAGTATGGCAAGAAGTGGTGGGCCTTGGAGGCGGGCAACTTGGGTGCCAGTCCTGGCTCTGTCGCCCCTGAGCTGTGTGACTTTGGGTATGATGGCTGTGTTCTCCATAATGACAGAAACTAGCCCTATCTCGATTATATTTCAAATTTTCCCATCAACAAACACGAGTATCCTCCTATCTATCACAATCCTATCCATTATAGTGGGCAGTTGAGGAGGACTTAACCAAACACAACTGCATAAAATCCTAGCCTACTCCTCAATCACTCTCACAGGTTGAACAATAGCAGTACTAATCTATAACCCAAACATTACCATTCTAAACCTGACTATTTACTTTATCTTAACAACAACCGCATTTCTAGCATTCAACCTGACTATAAGCACCACAACCCTGTCGCTATCTCACGCCTGAAACAAATTAGCATGGTTGACACCTATAATTCCACGAATTCTACTATCCCTAGAAGGTTTACCTCCATTAACAGGGTTCCTGCCTAAATGAATCATCATCCAAGAATTTACAAAAATCAATAGCCTTTTTACCCCGACCATTATAGCTCTCATAACCTTACTCAACCTGTACTTTTACATACACCTAATTTATTCCATCCCAAGGACAATATTCCCCACATCTAATAATATGAAAATAAAACGAAAATTCAAAAACACTAAACCCAGATTAGTGGTCCCCCCACTTATCATCTCTTCTACACTCCTCTTACCCATCTCTCCATTAATACTAACTATAACTTAGAAATTTAGGTTAAATAAGCCCTTAGTAAGTAAATTACACTTAATTTCTGTAACAGACCTAAGAGGTGCAAGACTCTATTCTGCATCAATTGAACACAAATCCGCCACTTTAATTAAGCTAAGCCCTTGCTAGATTGGCAGAATTCAAACCCATGAAAATTTAGTTAACAGCTAAACACCCTAATCAACTGGCTTCGATCTACTTGATTGGCTTCTCTACTGGCGGGAGAAGCCCCAGTAGGATTGAAGCTGCCCCTTTGAATTTGCAATTCAACATGAAAAATCACCTTGGGGCTGGTAAAAAGAGGCCTTGACCTCTGTCTTCAGATTTACAGTCTAATGCTTACTCAGTCATTTTACCTTTTTCCCACTTATGTTCATCAGTTGCTGATTGTTTTCAACTAACCACAAAGATATCGGAACACTATACCTGCTATTCGGCGCATTAACAGGGAGAGTAGGCACTGCCTTAAGCCTTCTAATTCGAGCAGAATTAGGCCAGCCAGGAACTCTGCTAGAAGATGATCAGATCTACAATATTTTTGTTACCACCCACGCATTTGTCATAATCTTCTTTATGGTAATACCAATCATAATTGGGGGTTTCAGCAACTAGCTAGTCCCTCTAATAATTGGTGCACCCGATATGGCATTCCCCCAGATAAATTATATGAGCTTCTGACTTCTCCCCCCATCTTTTCTACTTCTACTTGCATCTTCAATAGTAGAAGCTGGCGCTGGAACTGGCTGGGCAGTTTATCCCCCTTTAGCAGGAAACCTAGCACCTACAGGAGCCTCTGTGGATCTGAGCATCTTCTTGCTCCACTTGGCAGGTTTCTCTTCTATTTTAGGGGCCCTTAACTTTATTACCACAACTATTATCATAAAACCCCCAGTTATATCCCGGTATCAAACACCCCTTTTCGTCTGACCAGTCCTCATTACAGCAGTCCTTCTACTCCTTTCCCTCCCAGTCCTAGCCGCCGGCATTACTGTACTATTAACGACTGTAACGTCAACGCTACTTTTTTTGACCCTGCTGGCAGGGGTGACCCCATCTTGTACCAACATTTATTCTGATTCTTTGGTCACCCTGAAGTCTATATCCTAATCCTACCAGGCTTCGGGTAATCTCCCACATCGTAAAGTATTATCCTGGAAAAAAGGAACCATCTGGGTTCCTTTTTGGCTGTGTTAGTTTCCTGCGGCAACTGGAACAAATTACCAGATGCTGTGTGGCTTAAAACAACACACATTTATTCTCTCACTGTTCCGGGGGCCAGAATCTGGAATTAGGGTATTGGCTCAGCCATCCACCTCTGAAGACTCTGCAGGAGAATGCTTCCTTGTCTTTTCTTAGCTTCTGGTGTTGCTGGTAATGCTTGGTCTTCCTTGGCTTGTAGATGCACCACACCTCTCTTCTGCCTCTGTCTTCACATGGCTTTTATATAAAGACATCAGTCATTGGATATAGGGACTGCCCTAAGCCAGTATGGCCTCATCTTAGCTACTTATATCTACAATACTCTATTTCCAAATAGGGTCACATTCTGAGGCTCCAGCTGGACATGACTTTTTGGGGATCACTATTCAATCCAGTAGAGGGTGTAACCCCCCTGCAGCTCACGTTTCTCATATGTTGGATGCAGAGACTAGTGTCTGTCTTACAAGGTTAGTGCAAATGATTACATGAGGATAAAGATGTGTATCTATGGCTGAGAACCGTGACTAGTGCATTGCAACTTCCAGGGCAGGGTTTGCTTTGACCATGAGGCAGTTTTACAATCATCTCCATCGGTCCACTGGGGAAGTTGTGTCTCAGTTAAAAGTTGCTCAGAGCCCTCGCCCCAGGATGGCAGAGCTGGCACACATTGGAGCTACTGGAGAAATTTCTTGGAGGTGTTCCCTTTTTAGGAGATAGTATCAGTAAGCGATCAAGAGAAGAGACTTCCATGCCAGCCAGGGCTGAGGACAACTCCCAGCTTTAGTCACCAGCTGTGTGGCCTTGGGTGAGTCCCTCAGACTCTCTGAGGCCCCTTCCCTCAGCTGTGACTTGGGACAAACCATACCTATCTCACAGGGCTATTGTGAGGCCAACGCAAATCTGCAGGGGATTCTCAGCTCAAGAGGAAGAACACAGCAATTCGCAAATGGCAGCTGTTATTAGTTTACATTTAAATCTAGTTTTGCTGATTTGACATGTTCACTTTTTAGTTTTAAAAATAGCCTTCAGGCCGGGGGCGATGGCTCACACCTGTAATCCCAGCACCTTGGGAGGCCAAGGCAGGCGGATCACATGAGGTCAGGAGTTCGAGACCAGCCTGGCCAACATGGTGAAACCTCGTCTCTACTAAAAAATACAAAAATTAGCCAGGCATGGTGGTGCATGCCTGTAATCCCAGCCACTCGGGAGGCTGAGGCAGGAGAATCGCTTGAACCCAGGAGGTGGAGGTTGCAGTGAACCGAGATCGCGCCACTGCACTCCAGCCTCGGTGACACAGCGAGACTCCATCTCAAATAATAATAATAATAAAAATTTTAAAAAGTAAAAATAGCCTTCATTATGTTTCTTATTACAGAAGTCATATATGTTCATTATAAGACAGAACATATAGATAAGGCAAGAGCAAGCATTAATCACCTGTAATGTTACCATCCAGAAATAAAACCTCCTAACTACCCTTCTAGTATTGCATATGTGCAGGTATGTAAAGAAATACGCACATATAGAAAACATACATCTTAGTGGGACATTTGTGAGCTGTCTTTTATTTTAGCTATATGTAATGAGCATCGTGTGTGTGTGTGTGTGTGTGTGTGTGTGTGTGAATGTAAATTGTCATAGCTATACCACATTGTTTCAAGGCCTGTGTTGAACCACAGCCTTATTTAGACACCAAGTGGTGGTTGCCCATCTCATATTTGGTTCATTTCCATGATGCGTCTGTTTCCATGTTACTGACATGGGTTTGTGGTGCAGTGATGGCGCTACTTCTGTGTCTAGCCCAGTGGCCACAAAAGAAAATGGGAATGTCACTGAGGACGCACTTGTTATGGTTCACAAAGCATCTCCACAGCCTCTTCCCAGTGTGCCCTTGCTGTTTGAATGCGGGGCTCCCTTTTGTAGGTCAGGGACTGAGTATTTCCAGAGGCCAAGAAAAAAATGGCAATGTCAGGATCTGAATGCAGGACCTGCCTTAGCAGGGTCTCTGTTCTGCCTGGGGCGGGGACTGAATGTCAAGGGCCTCTGTCTGCTCGCCCTTCACCGTGGCCCCCTCTCCTGCTTCTTCCACCACCCAGAGGAATAAACAGATGAACTCTCCCTCTGCCTTTGGGGTCCCAAGGCCTTCCACCATTGGGGGACTTGAGTATTTGGAGGAACCCTGGCTTCCACCACCCAGAGGAATAAACAGATGAACTCTCCCTGTGCCTTTGGGGTCCCAAGGCCTTCCACCACTGGGGACTTGAGTATTTGGAGGAACCCTGGAGAAGGATTCCTTCTCCAGAAATGTCCTCTCTGTGCATACTTCTATGACAACAGCTCTTCCCCTGTCTGCTTCCTTCCTTAGCCTCTGAGCCTCTTGGGCAGGGACTTTTGTTTTCTTCAAACCAAACTCTTGTATCTAACAAGGGAATTCAATAAAAATTATGCCAGTTGAATCAAGCCAATGAAGAGAGATGAATGGTGGAATCTCAGGCAATAGCTGCCTGCCTGGCTAGAGCCTGTTGGCTACTGTTTGTTTGTTTGTTTATTTGTTTGTTTGTTTATTTATTTATCGAGATGGAGTCTTGCTCTGTCGCCCAGGCTGGAGTGCAGTGGATCTCAGCTCACTGCAAGCTCCGCCTCCCAGGTTCACGCCATTCTCCTGCCTCAGCCTCTCAAGTAGCTAGGACTACAGGTGCCCGCCACCACGCCTGGCTAATTTTTTTTTTTTTTTGTATTTTTAGTAGAAATGGGGTTTCATCATGTTAGCCAGGATGGTCTCGATCTCCTGACATCATGATCCACCCACCTCAGCCTCCCAAAGTGCTGGGATTACAGGCGTGAGCCACCGCGCCCAGCCTGGCTACCGTATATTAAAGATTTCTTATGCTTTTGTGACATTATACAGATTACAGAGGGCTTTGCTCACATCCATTGTCTTGTAAGGTAGGCTGAGTTTAGATGATAATGATTTGGTTTCACAATGAGAATGATTTTTTACTTCTTGCATTCACTTTTCTTCTGGATCCTATACATTTCTGGTGACACCCTCAACAGCATTGTGAATTCTTATTTTTAAATATTAATATAATGGGAGTAAATTGGTATTTCTTTCCATTAATTGATTTTTAGCAAGTTTGAACATTTTTGGAAAGCGTTCATTTCTGGTCTTCACTCATTCACATCTTGAGGTCTCAATATATTATTTTTTATCAATTTACATGGGCACAGTCATAGTTGTGACAATTTTTCTCCAGACACTTCTTTTGAAATCAATTTGTAGTTAAGTGCTTATTTTCATGAGAGTTTAGCCTTTTAAGTCATATTTCTTGATTTTTTTCATTTCAGATTCCTCAAACAACTTTAAAGTTTAGAAAGCCATTCGTGTTAAAGATACTTGATAAGAAGAAAATCTAGTTTAGTATAGGTTTTTATGTTTTAATGTGTCATAATTTACTGTTTTAATCTACCTGGAGGCTATTTTGATGCTAGCTATAAAGTGAATTATGAAGACTTGAAGCTACCTTTTCCTTCCCCAAATTAAAAATTAAAAGCAGTCTTTCAATTTCTACCTATTGGTTTATCTTTGCCATCTACACACACACACACACACACACACACACACATACACACACAAACATTCCTCTAAGTCATCTTCAGGTATTAAATGTAATAAATAAATACATAAATAAATAAATAAATAAATATCTAGGTATCTATTTCTACTGATAGTTGATGTTGCACGTAAGACCATTGAGACACAGAGAGGCAAATTAATTTTCATGGACTCACCCAGTGAGTTACTGGAACATCTACGAGGAAAACCCATTTCTGTGGATTCTTAACTCAATGCTGTTTCATTGATTTCATCCATTCTCTCAAAAGAGGTTACAATTAACGTCACTTGTTTCCACACTCTGTCTTTCCAATTAGACCTACATTGTCTAATACCATAACCACTAACATGTGGCTGTTGAGAGTTTGAAATATGGCTAGTTCAAATCGAGACAGGCTGCAAGTATCAAATGCGCACTGATTTTTGAAGACTTGATGTGGGAGAAAAAGAATGCAAAATGCAAAATTGATAGCTTTTATAATAATTACCCATTGAAATGATAACATACTGGATTAATGGATCAAATAAAATTTGTAATTAAATTTAATTTCAACCATTTCTTTTTACATTTTAATATAACTCCCCCCAAATCAAAAATTACATATATGGCTTGTATTATGTCTCTATTGGACAGTGCTGAAAACCAGATTAACTCTAAATAGGCACTGTAACTTTTTTGTTTTTATTCTTTTTTTTCTCGCCACTTTATCTTAGTAATTAGCACAGTTTCTAGTGTATAATAAATATTTATATTTATTATACCCACAGAATATTTGTCAAATGAATGAGTGTGTGAATAAGGGAATGACACAACTACAACCCCATCCGCTTGTGAAAGGACATGATTCTCAAAAGTCATGATGGTTGTTTTCTCTCCAAGTTTAAAGGGGTTGGCTAGGCCACATGATCATAATCAAAAGGGTCCCTTAGTCACTAGGGATCCACAGGGAGCAATCTAGGATGGCCCATGAACTCCGGCCATGGAGGCAGCTTGTTTGAGAGCCCCTTATGCCATGATTCTAATCACACTTGGCGGATCTTAAATTCCTACTCACACGATGTCATTTGCTCTATCTCACTCTTTCTCTTTCAGTTATCACCCCACAATTCAGCCCTCTCCTATCATGTACTTCCTCAACTTCTCTTTTAAGCAGGAAGCTGGAGGTAGTGGAGCCCAGGACACGTGTGAGAGCAGAATGTGGTGGGAAGAGCATGCAAAGCAGAGGCCAGGATACATGTGAGAGCAGAATGTGGTGGGAGGAGCGTGCAAGGTGTAGGGTCCCGGGGTCCGGGAAGGATGAGGTTGGCAAGAGGAGAAGCTGCAGGATCAGCAGGGCCTGTGAGTCATCTCTCTCAAGGGCACTACGATGACAATGAAAGCTTCCAGAAGGGGAATGACACATTCAAATTACCCTTTCTGACAGCTCCCTGGGGCTGCTGCATGGAGCATGGGTGGAGACACACAGGAGGCTGGTGCGATCTCGCGGTGGCCTGCCAAGCAGGGTCCGTGTCCACGGAGCCAAGCAGGCAGACTAGAGAGCGTTTAGGTGCCCAGGAGGGATATGGGTTCCTGGCGCGAGAGCAGGGTGGCTGGAGGAGCTTCATAAGTATTTGCTGTCTGGATGCTTGGGTGGGCGGATGCTTAGATAGTGGATAGATGGTTAGATGCTGTGCTTTCTTCAGACCTCTGTGCCTTAATACTCTGTTCACCTTGGGTGTCCTAAGTCCCTATGGTACTTGACAATTTGTCTCCAGCCTCCTTTCACTCTCTTTTTCCAAGCTCCCTCCTTTGGGTGCCCACAGCATCCCGCAGTCACCTCTAAGCTCTCCACTAACGTTGTCGCCTGACTTCTCTGTCTCCGTATACTTTAATAATGGAGGGGCCCTGGCCTTTCTTTTCTTTGTGCTCCTAGTGTCTGGCTTATAGAGGATATTCAGTTGGTGTATGTTGAATGAACGGATATGTTAAAATAATATCCAAATTCACCAGATTATAGTCTCCATGACAGCAAGAGCCACACCTGCCTTAGGCATCATCCTGTCCTCATGTCTGCCTGTGACACACACTGGCCTTATGCAGAGGTAGAATCAGAACTTTCTTAAAGGGTAAGATATGAAAAATGTCTCAGAACAAATCTGTGCTCCTAAGAAACTGCTCTAGGACCACACTATTCTTCATTCTTGCTACATCTACTGTAAGTAACTGGGAGAGAGACCTTTTTCTATTGAGGGCTTTGGGACTTGGCACACTCACTTATGCACTTCTTCATTTTCTCATTCATTCCCTAATTTATTTATTTTTTCACCATCTTTCAATCTGCTGTGGTCACAAAACCCCCGGTGTTGATATGCTGGTTCTGGACATCGTCCTTCATCAATCAAGCAGGGTGATGGCAGAGGTGGCGTCCAAAACTCAGGATGTCCTGAGGGTGCGTTCCTTGCCCGGATGTCATTCCAAACAACACAATCTGTCTTCATATTCCTAAAGACCTCTGCGAGAAGCAATAGTCATAGGTGCCTTAGGGGAAGAGATGTAAGCCTCCTGAGAAAGACTCCCCTCAGCCAGAGGAAGGCTGCTCTGTGAGTTGGGGTACTCTGCTCCATGGGTATAAGGAACTTCCTAGGGGCTGGCTGTGGACCTGGCTGAGCTGCTGCACAGCCATCTATCATGTAGGTCACAGGCTGGGAGAGGTGAGCTCTGATGCCCATTCTAATGCAAAGTTTCTTGCAATGTCACTTTCCCTTAATCTACCTTTCATGTTTTTCAATTAATGTTTTAGCATCTTGAATGGAGAAGCTGTGTTTCATAAAGCCATTGCCATGGTCCAAAATATGTTAAGTTTGAATCTTTGCTCATTAACTGTGTGACGACATGGGAGCTGCACAACCTCTCTGAGTCACCTTCCTCCTTCCTCAGTGAGGAGACCCATACCTCCCTCGTGGTTTTCTGTGTTTGTGAAAACACCCAGTACTGCCTTTGGGACAGAATCCCGTTCATGGGCTCCCAACTCTGTCATTTACAGATGAGTGACTTCGAAGAAAATAATAGAATTCACCTTTGGAATTCCATTAGTTGATATATGCAAAGCTCTTAGAACAACACCTGCCACATGTAACATACGAAGCATTATATAAATGTTAGCAATGATTATTATTTGTATGTGCCCTTCTAACACCCTGTATGTCCCAGTGAGTCCTAATTAGGGCGTCTTTGCATTGCCTATCTTCATCTGTCCAGTCCCCCATCTGCAACAGTGACTTCCTGCCCCATCCCCACCCCAGAACCTGGCAGAGCCTGGATCACAACAAAAGCTTAAGTCATCCACTGAAATTACTGAAGGAAGAGGCTGCTGTCACCTGTCACTCAGCTCCACAGCACCGTGTCCAGCTCAAGGACAGCTGGACTTCCCAAGGGCACTATCTGAGGAGTCCTCCCTTTGGGCCAGCACCACCACATTACACATCTCCAGGGGGTACCAGGACTCATGCACATTGGCGTCTCCACAAATGGGACCCAAGGGACACTGTTTTCTGGGTGAATGCTCTCCATGGGAGCTGTGGGGCCTCAAGGCCCTGACTGCTGTGCCAGCCTCGTGTGCTGGGCCGCTCAGGAGCACGCAGGGATGGGCACGGGGCCTGGGTAACCAACACTTCTCTGTGAGGTGCAAGGGATTCCTGTGAAGCTGCAACTAACCATGTAAACTGAGTCTGTGTTGTTGATAAAATATTTCAGGGAGATGTGAAGTACTAGTGGCCACAAATCATTTCTGACTTCGCAGCTGGGGAGAGGTTGGTGTTAGGGCAGATGAGAAAGAGAATGCTGGGGGAGTGTCGGGAATTCCAATTAGTTCTGTGCTCAGGGCTGACCCTGTTTTCAAATACTTGACCCAAGGCATGTTTGAAGCAGGAAAATAGGGTCTGGAGGCAGGAAATATAAGGCCAATTCACACTTCAGCTGTGACAGGAAATATCCTCTCCTTAGAGCAGACACAGAGTAAATGACTTTGTAACTTTACTTCAGCCTCTTCATTTATATAGGGCGTACACCAAGTAGCCAATGGAACCCCTTAGAGGGTATTTAAACCCATGCAAATTCTGTAACAGGGCCCTTGAGCCCCTATGCTTGGGCCCGCTCCCACCCTGTGGAGTGTACTTTCATTTTCCATAAATCCCTCATTCTTTCCTCTGTTTGTGTGTTTTGTCCTATTCTTTGTCCAAGATGCCAAGAACCTGGACACCTTCCGCCGGTAACATGTTGACATGAAGCCCTTTGTGTGCAGTTTTCCTATGGGAAAAAGGCCTCAAAGATGGGCTTACTTTCTATAACCCATGTGGAGTCCCACGCTGGGAATCTGAGGGGGCCTCTCCTGGGAAGATGCTGTGAAATTACACCTAGGAGAGGGTGTGTGTGTGTGTGCGTGTGTGTGTGTGGTGATGGTGGTTGTAGTGGGGGGTGGAACTGTGTGTTTTGAAGTTTTGGGGATTGTATGCACTATAAACAGACTCCAGTTTGTTTAATTAAGGATAAAGGTTTATTAACTGGAAGATCCCTGGCCTGCTCAGGGACTGAAGAAGAGTTGAACAATGAAGACGCCCACAGTGCAAGAAGTGGGTGGCCTGGGGAAATGGCAGCAAGTGTTTTCGGTTCTCTGGAGATCACGGGTGGGCAACAATTTTCTGTAAGGTGCCAGGTAGTAAATAGTTTCCGCTCTGGGGCCACACTCAGTTATGCTTATCTTGTGAAAGGAGCCATAGGCTGCATGCATGAGTGTGGCTGTGATCCGATGAAACTCTATTACATATTTACAAAAACAGGCAGTGGCCGAATTTGGTCCTCAGGCAGTGGGAGCTGGCGCCTGGCCTGGACTGAAGCTATAATTAGGATGGTGATTTCCTCCCTGCGGTCACTGCACTTTTTCCGTGTGGGACTCCATCTCCTCAAAGGAGTGATTCTGTTGGTGAAAGCCAGGCTGTGATTGCGTGGAGGCAGAAGCAGCTCCATCTCAGATGCTGCTCTGCCACGTTGACCTCTGATTAACCCCAGTTCCGGGATGCCTCTAAGATTTGGCTTTTATCTACTCTTCCTTGTGTAAGAGCATCTACTTACCTAGTAAATCCTGCCATTAGGTTAAACCATCTTGAACATAAATCCTGCCCTTAGGCAGATTCACATTCATTCTTGTCTTTCCCTTTCCCTGAGAGGTCCACTTCAATTGTCCTACACGTCTCTTCCCTGGGTCTGAGGGTAATGGCCCAGGGAGACCATGTCTCTGGAGACTGGGGCTTGTTTGTAAGTCTCTGCTAAATGTTGCTTTCTGAAAAACAATATGTCAGCCTCTTTCCCGGCCTCTCAGCTTCCTCAGATTTTGGAACAGGTGTGCATAGGCCTACCCACCAAGACAGATCTGTTTAGTACTCTAGGTGCAAGTCAGTCAATTCACTGACTCACCACTGACCACAATGATTGGCTCAAGTTGTTCCAATCAGATTAAAGCAGGGGCTTTTGTTCAGTGAAAGAGAGAAAGGTTTTTCTCCTGATCACCTCTCCCTCTCTTTCCCTTCCTCCATCTCTTCCTCCTGTACAGGAACAGCTGATATTTGTGCAGGAGCACATGAAGTCTGACGTTTTTGTCGAGTCAGGATCCAGGGCTTCTGCCCACATCCCTTTCCAATCAAGTCACACCAGATTGAGCTAATTCCATATCCTGAGCTCTTACTATGTGCCAAGTGCCAGTGAGTCCCAGCAGGTGGAGAGATGCATGAGCCAGAAGAAACAATTCCCCATGTCCTCAACCAGCTTGTGACTGGCGAGGAAGATGGAAGCACAACCAACAAAATCACAACACAATGTGATGCAGCAAAGATGAAGCATGAGGACAAGGCATTGCCCTTGCATAGAGGAGGTGGCAGGGCTGGAAGAAGGAGGTACTAGACCAGCAGAGGTCATGTCGGAGCAGATACTGGAAGACACTGTGGCTTCACCAGGACACATGCACACAGAGAAACATGTGCAGCATCACAAAGGGTGAAAAACCCTGGTGTGCTCAGAGATCCCTCTTCATATCTTTCATAGTCTACCTGCCAAAGTGAGACCCGGGCTTCTTTAGAATGACAGACCCAAAGAGGTGCCTCAATGCCACCACTCAGTAGCTGATTGAAGCCCCAGCCAGCAGATGCTGGGAGCAGCTGACCTTGGCTGAGCCCATTGATGGCAGAGGTAAGGAGCTGGCTCTCCAGGACAGATGTCCTCAGGTTACATGTGCCGCCGTCAGGCTTCTGCCTGAGCCACCTCCAAGCAAATTTGCAGCCTTCTGGACTCTGTAATGCACTGCATGAGGCTGGGTTGATGTCAAATAAACTTGCATCCCAATTCTGGCCCAGAAATTTTTCATCTGTGTGACCCTGGGCAAGTCACTTTATGTCCCTGACTGCAGTTAGCTTATATGCACAAAGAGGTTATTTAAATCCATCTCCAAGAGTGGGTGTGGGGCTGGAAACATGGGTATAGCCAGTCTGGCGCACAGTGGAGCTTAGTAGCTATGAGAAAGGAATGTTACTAATCCCATAAGGCTGGTGCTGGGGTGTGCAAGGACTCCTTGGAAGCAGAGGTTGGCAAGGGCCAGAGCTTCAGAACCTGTGGAAACAGGTGAAGACTTCTTTGAGAAATCAAGTCTGTCTACTCTCCCGGGCTGCTTGAGTCATCGGTTGACCCAGATGTAACCTTGGGCAGGTATGCCACCATCTTTACCCCTGCATGACACTCCTAACAAGCCAGGACTTCACACCTGTGTGGATGAGATCACCACCAACCCATGCACACCTCCTCCCAGGACAGGTCCTGACCTTTGACCTTTGGGCTCCTCCCAGAGCTCTTCCAACCACCCGTAAACCAAAAATAAAATTCTAAGCCTCCCAAAAAACTGTTGGACCTTCATCTTGGCCAAAAGCATTCCAAAGTAAACCCGAAAATCTAGTTCAAGCCATCATAGGAAGGGAAGGTCAGACATACCTCATGATACCCTCATCCCTTTGGAATTCAGGCACAACTGACCAGCATTATCATGAAAACAAAGATCTTTAGAATGACAAAACAGAATTTTTGGTAGCAATAAGACACCAAATTCCAACCTAACTCTAATATAGTATCATATGAAAAATAGCAGGCCCTGAAAGAAATTGAAGTATTTTACCACAAAATAGATTTCTTTGGCATTTTTTTTTTTTTTTTTTTTTTTTTTTTTTTTTTACAGATTCTTGCTTCGCGCAGGCTGTAGTGCAGTGGCAGGATCTTGTCTCACTGTAACCTCTGCCTCCCAGGTTCGAGTGATTCTCCTGCCTCAGTCTCCCAGGTAGCGGGGATCAGAGGCGTGCACCACCACACCTGGCTAATTTTTGTATTTTTAGTAAAGAAGAGGTTTTGCCATGTTGGCCAGGCTGGTCTCGAACTCCTGTGTTCATGAGATACTTCAGCCTCAGCCTCCCAAAGTGCTGGGATTACAGGTGTAAGCCATCGCGCTTGGCCTCTTTCACATATTTTGAAATGGTCTGTGAAACTGTCCCTTGAGGAGAAAATCTACTTTCTATGGAGAATCTCCTCTGTTTCCAGGTCTTTTCACTTACCCAGGAGAGAATTAACTGAGTCTGGCACCTTTTAAAATCTGATGAGAAATGTTTACCATCCGTTCTCTCTGTACCCTGCTACCTGGAGGTTTCATCTGCATAATAAGAACCTTGGACTCCACAATCCCTTACTTCACCCAGACTCTCCTTTCTATGGATTCCAGGCCTTTAGATAATAACTTAACTCCTTCAGCCAATTGACCCACCCTCTTCAAGTTGTCCTGCCTTTCCAGACCAAACCAGTGTGCATCTTACATGTATTGATTGATGTCTCCTCAGCATGTATAAAACCAAGCTGTCGCCTGACCACCTTGGGCCCACGTTCTCAGGATCTCCTGGGGCTGTGTCATGGGCCATAGTCACTCATATTTGGCTCAGAAGAAATCTCTTCAAATATTTCAGTTTGATTTTTTCATAGACATGTTGAAATGCCTGAATGCTGGGGCTTCAACCATGCAACATGTATATCTGTTTAAAATATGTATTTGTTTTAAAAATTAATTACAATTAATTACAAATAGATTAATTGATATTTCTGTTTTTAAAATTAAGCCTGATACTATTAAAACAAACAAACAAACAAACAAACAAACAAAAAACAGCTTAGATGGGCCAGGACATCCCTGCTGTGGAGGAAGGCTGTTTGAAAGAGCCCTTACCATGCATAGCTTGGTGGGGCAGCTGTCACAAAACCTCCACGTTCCTTGTCATTGTTGGGTACTGACTCCTGCATTTGTGGCCAGAGCATTTTCACAGTTTCACAGTTGTGCTCCACTCTGCAGGCTTGTCAGCAGCCTCTGCAAATTGCAGGTCGCCTCCCTCAAGTTGCTAAACCTTGAAAAGGGCAGGACCTCAGCTGCCCAGACGGAGAGTGGTGTCTTTTTCCAAACCAATGGCCAGCTGGGTGGGTGCCCCAAAGGAACACTGGGGGTTCAGTGAGATGTGAATTCAAGTTCTAGAATGTTCTCATTATGTGCAACCAAGGGGCTGCTTCTTGGTGGCTGTTGCCTCTTTCCTTTCCCTTAGATGTGGTGGGAAGAGCCCCACTGCAGGGCGAGGAGCCAGGGGAGAGGAACAGAGCCTTTCTTAGCCCCAGAGTTGTGGCCTGAGAGACCCCAGTAATGCCAACTAACACCAGGCAGGATCCTAGGAGTGTCACATGCGAGACTCATAACAGGGGCTTAAGTGAGACCACGTGCTCTGCTGGCTATCCTGGGTCTGTGAGAACATTGACTGAGGTCCCAGGTGACAATGGCCTGCTATGCCCAGCTGGTGGATGGTGAGAAGAGGCCTCACTGAAACCACCTATCGCATCCAGGATCTTTACCGCAGGACCTCTGAGCCACAGAGTGGGGTAGGGGAGCTCTGGGGAACACAGATAGCTTTCCAGCTTCTGCTTAGACAATAACTATCTCTCAGGGCTGGGGGAGCCCAGGGCAGCCCATAGGGCTCCACAGGGAAGCACCAAGAGAAGTTCCCTGGGTGGCCTTAGAACCAATCTTCCCTCCTTTCTCAAGTACATGCAATGTGCTGTGGGAGGCCCTGGAGACGCACTGCCCTTCTACTGCAATCTGTTTAATAGTTAACTTCTTTTAGCTCTCTGGACATGTTGAGGGTGGGAGGGGTGTCACCAAATTGTAAATCATCCAGCTGAGGTGACTGATTTTTGCACCGGGCATTGTGCCAGGCATGGGGGTAAATAAGGCCCCCTGCCTGGCCCCCTCTTCTGGGTGCCCAGTTGACTGCACAAGAATATGCTCTGCAACAAAGGATCAAAACAAGCCCAGAGAAGAGAGGGTCTCTAAGGGGACAACTGTGTGAGCTCAGCTCCTGGCTGGGCCTTGTGGGGGGGATACAAGAAATGAGTACATCTTTTGTGCCCTCTGTTGGTGTGGATCCGAACCTTCTGGCTGCGTGGAGTCATCATTTAATATTTATTTATTTATTTGTTTTTTCTTTGAGACAGGGTCTCACTCTGTTGCCCAGGCTGGAATGCAGTGGTGTGATCACAGCTCACTGCAGCCTCTGCCTCCTGGGCTCAAGCAGTCTTCCCACCTTAGCCTCCTGAGTAGCTGGGACTACAGGCGCACACTACCATTCCTGGGTAATGTTTTAAAATGTTTTGTGGAGATGAGGTCTCACAATGTTGCCCAGGCTGGTCTCCTGGGCTCAACCGATTCTCCTGCCTCAGCCTCCCAAAGTGCTGGGAGCACTTTGGCCACCACACCTGGCCATCATTTAGTATTTAAACAATTATCCCATGTAGAGGTAAAAACCCAGACTTCTCCCTTACTCTGAAAGTTTCAAGGATTCTCAGAGACTTCCTCATTTCCTCAGTTTCTCTTGCACCAGTTCTATGCTTTAACATTAAATTAGTCATCCCAAATACATTTTCTTTCTTTGTCTTGGTTTGGGTCCCCTAACACCCTGAGATGATAACTCAGTGCAAGTTTTCTGTTTGAAAAATCATCCCAGGAAACACTAGTCCTGTAAGTGAAGGGGCTACGTTGTCTGGAGTATATAAGCTGGGGTTCATTGTCATGCGCCAGGAAAATTTAGGACATGGACACGCATGAGCAGTTTAGGAGCAGAGGTTTAATAGGTGGAAGAGAAGAGAAAGAGAAATAGCTTACTCTATAGAGGAAGGGGTCTCCCAACATAAAGGACCGGCTGGTGGCAAATGCGCTGAGTTTTATAGTTCACTTTGAGGACGTGGTGTCTGATTTACGTGGGGCTCACAGATTAGCTAGATCAGGTATGACGTTTACATAGTGCGCAGGGAAGGCTGGTCGCCCACCCTGATCTTCTTATGCAAATGGGCTTTCCAGTTGATCCGTGCCATCTTATCTGCTCCTTACAATACACCTGGCTGGCAGAGAAGGGAAAATGGAGCCTCCATCTTGAAAATATCTAGTCCTTAGTTCCTTCCGGCATTCACCCGTGCAAGCTCCCAGCTTGCAGGCTGCTCTTTGTTAGAAAATGATTTGGGGCTGCTTTTCATTAAAAAGAATAGCATTACCGAGGACTCCCATGCCCTTACTATCTGCCTAAGTAATTTATTCTTAACTCCTGTATCATAAGGATGTGGGGAGGTGACAAGGGAAAGAGGGTCACTTAAGGGTGTGTTATGAAGCCAGGTACTACTGTGGGCAGCTGATCTCAGTCCGCTGGGGGCTCTGAGAGATTACATAGAATGTGATGCAAAGTTGTCTCCACTGAGGGGCAAGGAAGCTCGGATATTTATCCCCCACTTCCTCTGTCCGTCGCTGGCTGAGGGCTGATTCTGGGGCCTAATGCAGGCTGATATGGGTGGCCTCTAGAAGCTAGAAAAGGAAAGTCCTCCCCTGGGGAGTTCAGAGGCCTTAGAGGGAGCAGCAAAGGTGACAGCTATCTACAATGTCATGCAAAATGTGACATAGTATGAGCGAGGGCGGACAGCCTTGGGAACCAAGAAGGGTTTTTGCACCAGCCCGTGGGTGCTGAAGAAGCTCGCTATAAAAATGAAGTAGCTGAGCTCCTTCTGAAAGTAAACTGGGGGTCAGCCAGGGGTGAAAGGCTGCCCTGGGATGATGGACTCCCAGGGGATGTCGTGGAGGAGCCGCATCAGAGAGAAACAGCATAGTGTGTTAGGAATACATAGGTGACTTACCCAACACTGGAGGCCTGGTGGGGACTGAGGCGGGAGGTGAGGCTCAGGGAGTCATCTGCACCAGGTGTGAAGCACTGGGGCAGCAGGAAGAGCGGGGTACTCCAAGGAACAATGGGGCCAGGTGTGGGGTCTTGGCATCCTCGTTACACCCAGTTGAGTTTGGGAGAAGGAAGGGGAGGGTGGGGTCACTCTCCCTCTTGGATCCCCCATCACATTGTGCTCGGCAGCTGGGCAGTGCCAGCCCAGGGCACAGTGCTTTATGAATGTTAACCCGTTTACTTTTGAGAACCACTTTGTGGAGTAAATGGTATCATTTAATCCACTGCACAGATGAAGAAACTGAAGCACAAGGATATTAGATTACTTTCTTGAGGCTAACATTGTTGAATAGAGATGTGGTAGACCGAATAATGTCCCCCACAAAGATGTCCATGTCCTAATTCTGGAAACCTCTAAATATGTTATTTCACATGGCAAAGGGACTTTGCTGACGTGATTAAGTTAAGAATCTTGAGACGGAGGAATTATCCTAGATTATTTGAGTGAGCCCAGTGTAATCACAGTGGTCTCCACAAGAGGAAGGCTGGAGTGGCAGCATCGGTGGGGATGTGATAACAGAAACAGTGTTAGGAGTGATGCAGCCACAAGCCAGGAAATTCAAGCAGCCTCTGGAAGCTGCAGAAGCAAGGAACATGTCCTCTCCTAGAGCCCCAGAAGGAATCCCGTCTTACTGATACCTTGATTATAGCCCCCTAAGTCCATTTTGGACTTTCTGACCTTCAGGACTATAAGATATTCAATTTATGTTGTTTTAAGCTACAAAGTTTGTGAAAATCTGTTACAACAGCAACAAGAAAGTAATACAATATGTAATGGGCTCCATTCTACCTAGTAGATGGAGTGTGGGTTCCCTACGTGACACTGAGGTGGGAAGACAGACGTGTAAAGGACAGATTCATTGCACAAGTAAGCCTCTGGGATGCCCTAAATTCTAAAGCCTTTGGCGTAATAGTCGTGATCCGTTACAATCTTTCTGAATTGCCATGTTCCCCACCTTCCCCCTGTTAACTTTCCCCAGCCCCTGGCATTGCGGCTTCCCCTGGTGAGGCCATGCTATTCATCTGCGCCTTGAATGCTCAGCCCTCAAAGCTCATCCCGCTGGTTCCTCTACCTGGAGACTGCTTTTCCCCACGTTCAATTTACTCAAATCATTCTTGTCTTTCGAGGTTAATGACAGCAGGAGGTTTTTATACATCTTGGACAATAGGACTCGGTCTTTTGGGAACTGGACTATTTAAAGCATTTGAGCTTCTAAAAATCCTATAGAGGATTATGGAAGACTTTGTTCCTCGCCAGCTATGGGGTTGGCACACATCAAATTTTTAAGTTAGAGATAGTCTAGAATGCTCCTAGGTGGGCGTGAGGGGTGGGAGAAAGGAGAAAGTATTGTTATTGAACACCCCTTTCTGCCAGGTGCTGCAGGGGTCCTTCTTCTTCTTGTGCTTCTTATCCAGGTTGGCGAGCACATGATTAATAGAATGGGCTCCAGAGCCAGAATGTTCAGCTTCAAATTCAAACGTTGCCAGCTTCTAGCTATCTAACCTAGGGCAACATCTTATCTCTATTCTTTCCTTTCCTCATCTATAAAATGAGAATAACAGCATAGGCCTTGTTGTGAGGATCACATAGTTAACGCATTTTAATATTATTTTTATTTTATTTTATATGAGGATCTTGCTCTGTAGCCCAGGCTGGAGTGCAGTGGCGTGATCATGGCAACCTTGAACTCCTTCACGCAACCTTGAACTCCTGGGCTCAAGCGATCTTCCCACTTCAGCCTCCCTTGTAGCTGGGACTACAGGTGTGCACCACCACACCCTTCTGATTTTTTGTAGTGATGGAGGGTTATCACTATGTTGCCCAGGCTATTCTCAAACTCCTGGGCTCAAGCGACCCTCCTGCCTGGGCCTCCCAAAACGCTGGGATTACAGGTGTGAGCCACTGTGCCTGGCCCATTTTTAGCACTCTTCAAACGGTCTCTGACATCTGGAGGATGTGAAATAGCTGCTAGTTGTTATAATGATGATCATCAATGTCATAGTTACAGCATCTTTATTCCTTACTCCACGAAAAAGATTTATTGTCATCTCTATTTTGGAGGTGACAAAACTGAGGCTCACAGAGGTCAATTGCATGTCCAAAGCCACATGGAAAGTGGATCAGAGATGGCTTTCAATACCAGAGCTCTCTTTTAGTGCCGAGCAATTTCTGAAACTTTATTTTCCTCTGTACGTCCAGGACACACAACACTTGGGCTGTCTCTTCCCAGTGATCCGATTCCCAGGCCCTTGGGCTCTGTCAGTTCAGATTCCCAGCATGCTCAGAGGCTCTGTCCTTCGATAATGAGTTCTCTGTCAATTACCAGCTCCTGCCCAGCAGCCTCCGGGGCAGTGTGGGCCAATTGTCCTGTCAGGCTGGGGGCTGAGCAGAGCGTCTCAACTTGGGCAGCTACTCAGTGGTCAATCACAATCTAAAACAGAGACATCAGGGTGGCCTTATGCCCGGTGATTTCTGGAAACCAGCCAGCCCTTCTCCCCAATAAGACACTCAATTTCTCAGCATGCAGTTTTCTACCAGACTTTTCATGCTAAGGCAGGCTAGTCCTGATTGTGATTGGTTCTGGCTAGTTCCCGTAGGAGCTGTTAAATCTTTTATTTGCTCACTATCTGGGGAAGTCCTCCACCTTTGGGAACTAACCCTTACACCCCTAAGAAAAGGTGTCTCCCCTGACCCTTGCTAGAACTTATTCTTTCACTCCTGTCCCACCTCACCCCAGGCATCAGCAGTATCTTTAAATGGACATTATTTTTAATCTTCTAGAAAAACTAGTGTGCCCTGATTTCTTTGGTAGACTTTAAGCCTAGGGCTCCAGACATCTGCTTCTCTGTAGGGAGTATTTGCTGGCAAATCAACCTTCTATTCAATAAGAACTAGCCAGTAGAAGCCTGCCAAATTATTCTTGTGCTTTCTACAGGTTTCATTGGAAGTTTATGGTGTTCAACATGCGTGGTCACTAAGTTTAAATGGTGCATTGATTTAGGATTTACCTCTTAGCTGGAGATGGTTTCTCATCAGCCCAGGATCCTAGTAACTGCAGAGCTGGAGCTGTCTGTGGTCACAAAACACTTGTCACAACTATGATCCTATTTGGTCCTGAGAGTAAGTCTTCAAAGTAGCGGTCATTATTATCTCTGTTTACCAGATGAGGAAATGGGGCTCAGAATGGTTAAATAATTTGCCCCAAGGCCAAACAGTTATGACAGACCCAGGATTTGAACCTGATGTCATTTGAATGCCAAGCTTCTTGTTCTTTTTACTGTGTCCATTTTCAATTGTCTGTTCATTTATTCCAAGCCTATTTATTGAGAGCTTACCAGACAATGATCTAGGCCCCAGGAGCCCAGCAGCAATGAAATGGTTTCCACCCTGGGGGAGAAAAGCAATGAACAGACAATATTGGAAAGTGGTAATTGCTCTGCAGAGGATTTAAATAAGGTGAGGCTGGTGGAAGTGTAAACTGGGACAGGCTCTGTAAAGAGAAATTGGGCAATAGCTATCAACATTTAAAATGTGCATCGACTTTGTTGTGGCAGTTTGGCTCCTAGGAAATTTATCCTACAAACATGTTAGCACATATGCAAAGCAGCTCATATGTGTACAAGGATATTCACTGCATCACTGAACTAGCAAAAAAAAGGGGAAATAATGTAAATGTCCATCAATAGAGAATACAGTGTATCCCTACAACAGAGCCCTCTGGAACTATTAAAAAGAGTAAGGCAATTTCTAAACAGATAGATGGATAGAAATACAACACAACATCTAAGATGTTTTGTGAAGTGAAAAAAGCATCTTATAGAACAGCATATTGAGTGTGCTGCCACTTAATTATGGGAAAAATCAAACAAAAGAATACATGTATGTTATTAATCACATAGCCCACATGAAGAAAGACTATTTGAGAAAGTAGGGACAAGAGTTACCTCCAGGGACTATTGGGATGGCTGGAGAAAGGAAAAGGAAAAAAATGTTTGCTTTTTTTCCCTCCTTGTATAACCTTTGGTATCTTTTGAATGTGCATGCACTGATTATTCCAGAACATACGTTAAATTTATTTGTTGTTGTTATTATTTCAATAATTTTTGGAGAACAGGGGGTGTTTGGTTACACGGGTAAGTTCTTTAGTGGGGATTTCTGAGATTTTGGTGCATCCGTCACCTGAGCAGTGTACATTGTACCCAATGTGTAGTCTCTTATTCTTCAACTCCCCTCCCAATCTTCCCCCCAAGATTTCAGAGGTCATTATATGATTCTTACACTTTTGCATCCTCATAGCTTATATCCCACTTATAAGTGAGAAAATGTGATATTTGATTTTCCATTCCTGAGTTACTTCACTTAAAATAATGGTCTCCAACTCCATCCAGGTTGCTGTGAATGCCATTATTTTGTTCCTTTTAATGACTGAGTAGTATTCCGTGGTATGTATATACCACACATTTTGTTTATCCATATGTTGATTGATGGGCATTTGAGCTGGCTCCAAATTTTTGCAATTGCGAATTGTGTTGCTATAAACATACATGTGCAAGCATCTTTTTCATATAGTGAATTCTTTTCCTCTGGGTAGATAGCCAGTAGTGGGATTCCTAGATCAAATGATGGATCTACTTTTAGTTATTTAGGGAATCTCCACACTATTGTCCATAGTAGTTCTACTAGTTTACAGTCCCACCAGCAGTATAAGTGTTTCCTTTTCACCATATCCACGCCAACATCTATTATTTTTTGATTTTTTAATATGGCCATTTTTGCAGGAGTAAAATGTAATCACATTGGGGTTTTGATTTGTATTTCCCTGATAATTAGTGGTTGAACATTTTTTTCATATGTTTATTGGCCATTTGCATATCTTCTTTTGAGAATTTTCTATTCACATCCTTAGCCCAGTTTTTGATGAAATTATTTGTTTTTTTCTTGTTGATTTGTTTGAGTTTCTTATAGATTCTGGATATTAGTTCTTTGTCGGATGCATAGTTTGCAAAGATTTTCTACCACTCTATGGGTTGCCTGTTTACTCTGCTGATTATTTCTTTTGCTGTGCAGAAGCTTTTTAGTTTAATTAGGTTCCATCTGTTTATCTTTGTTTTTGTTGCATTTGCTTTTTGGTTCTTTGTCATGAACTCTTTGCCTAAGCCAATGTCTACGAGAGTTTTTCTGATGTTATCTTCTAGAATTTTTATGGTTTCAGGTCTTAGATTTATGTCTTTCATCTATCTTGAGTTGATTTTTGTGTAAGGTGAGAGATGAAGATCCAACTTCATTCTTCTACCTGTGGCTTGCCAATTATCCAAGCACCGTTTGTTGAATAGGGAGTCCTTTCCCCACTTTATGTTTTTGTTTGCTTTGTCAAATACCAGTTGGCTGTAAGTATTTGACTTGATTTCTGGATTCTCTATTCTGTTCCATTAGTCTAAAAACATGCCTATTTTTATACCAGTACCGTGCTGTTTTGGTAACTATAGCCTTGTAGTAAAATTTGAGGTTGGGTAATGTGATGCCTCCAGATTTGTTCTTTTTGCTTAGTCATTTTTTAGCTGTGCAGGCTTTTTTGGTTCCACATGAATTTCAGGATTGTTTTTTCTAGTTCTGTGAATAATGATGATGGTATTTTGATAGGAATTGCATTGAATTTATAGATTGCTTTTGGCAGTATGGTCATTTTCACAACATTGATTTTACCTATCCATGAGCATGGGATGTGTTTCCATTTGTTTGGGTCATGTATGACTTCTTTTAGCAGTGTTTTGTAGTTTTCCTTATAGAGATTTTCACCTGTTTGGTTAGGTGTATTCCTAAGTATTTTATTTTATTTTATTGCAGCTGTTGTAAAAGAGGTTAAGTACTTTATTTGATTCTCAGCTTAGTTGCTGTTGGTGTATAGCAGTGCTACTGATTTGTGTACATTGATTTTGTATCTGAAACTTTACTGAATTCATTTATCAGATCTAGGAGCTTTTTGGATGAGTTTTTAGGGTTTTTGAGGTATACAATCACATCATTGGCAAACAGTGACAGTTTTTCTTCCTGTTTACCCATTTAGATACTATTTATTTCTTTCTCTTGTCTGCTTGTTCTGGCTAGGACTTCCAGTATTATTTTGAATAGAAGTGGTGAAAATGGGCATCCTTGTCTTGTTCCAGTTCTCAGGGGGAATGCTTTCAACTTTTCCCCATTCAGTGTAATGTTGGTTGTGGGTTTGTCATAGATGTCATTTATTACCTTAAGGTATGTCCCTTCTATGCTGATTTTGCTGAGAGTTTTAATCATAAAGCGATACTGGATTTTGTCAAATGCTTCTTGTGCATCTATTGAGATGATCATAAGAGTTTTGTTTTTAATTCTGTTTGTGTGATGAATCGCATTTATTGACTTCTGTATGTCAAACCAGCTCTGCACCCCTGGTATGAATTCTACTTGATTATGGTGGATTATCTTTTTGATATGTTCTTCAATTCAGTTAGCTAGTATTTTGTTGAGGATTTTTGCATCTATGTTCATCAGGGATGTTGGCCTGTAATTTTCTCTTTTTGTTATGTCCTTTGCTGGTTTTGGTATTAGGGTGATAATGGCTTCACAGAATAATTTAGGAAGGATTCCCTGTTTCTCTATCTTTTGAAATAGTTTCAGTAGAATTGATAGCCATTCTGCTTTGAATGTCTGATAGAATTCAGCTGTGAATTCATCTGGTCCTGGACTGTTTATATTGGCAATTTTTTAAATTAGTGTTGCAATCTTGCTATTGTTATTGGTCGGTTCAGTTTCTATTTCTTCTTGGTTTAATCTAGGAAGGTTGTATATTTCCCGAAATTTATCTATTGCTTCTAGGTTTTCTAGTTTGTGTGCATAACAATGTTCCTAGTAGTTTTGAATGATCTTTTTTATTTCTGTGCTATTGGTTGTAATATCTCATGTTTCATTTCTAATTGAGCTTATTTGGATCTTCTCTCTTCTTTTCTTGGTTAATCTTGCTAATGGTGTATCGATTTTGTATATTTTTTAAAAGAACCAGCTTTTTGTTTTATTTCTCTCTTGTATTATTTGCTGTTGTTGTTTGTTTCAATTTAATTTGGTTCTGCTCTGATCTTTGTTGTTCCTTTTCTTCTGCTGGGTTTGGGTTGTTTGGTTGAACAAAAGAAATGATTTGTTTTTTTCTTGTTTCTCTAGTTCCTTGAGGTGAGAGCTTAGAGTTTCTATTTGTGCTCTTTCAGACTTTTTAATGTAGACATTTAATGCTATAAACTTTCCTCTTAGTACTGCTTTTGCTGTATCCCAGAGGTTTTGATAGGTTGCGGCACTATTGTTGTTCAGTTCAAAGAACTTTTTAATTTCCATCTTTATTACATTGTTGACCCAGAGATCTTTCAGGAGCAGACTGTTTAATTTCCATGTATTTGTATGGTTTTGAGGGTTCCCTTTGGAGTTAATTTCAAGTTTTATTCCATTGTAGTCTGAGAGAGTACTTGATATAATTTCAATTTTCTCAAGTTTATTGAGCCTTGTTTTGTGGCCTGTCATATGGTCTATCTTGGAGAATGTTCCATTTGCTGATGGAAAGAATGTGTATTCTGCAGTTGTTGCGTAGAATGTTCTGTAAATAGCTGTTAAGTCCATTTTTTTTGTGTGGAGTATAGTTTAAGTCCATTGTTTCTTTTAAAACGTTGTTGCTTTAAATCTGTTTTACAATTAAATACACATTTCCCATACAATCCAGCAACCCTACCCCCAGGTTCATTCAGGAGAAATGACAACCTATATTCACACAAACACCTATATGTGAATGTTCATAGTGGTTTTATTCATAATCACCAAACAGTCCAAACTGTCCAAATGTCCTTCTACTGGATAATGGATAAACAAAGTATGATACATTCATATAGTAAAAAAAAAAAAAACAGTCCGTTTTGTCTGATACAAGAATAGCTACTCCTGCTCACTTTTCCATTTGCATGGAATATCTTTTTCCAAACCTTTACCTTAAGTTTATGTGAGTTCTTATGTGTCAGGTGAGTCTCTTGAAGACAGCATATACTTGGTTAGTGGATTTTTATCCATTCTGCCATTCTGTATCTTTTAAGTGGAGCATTTAGGCCATTTACATTCAATGTTAGTATGGAGATGTGAGGTACTGTCCTATTCATCATTCTAATTATTGCCTGAATACTTTTTGTTTTTTTCATTGCGTTATTGCTTTATAGGCCCTGTAAGATTTATACTTTAAGGATGTTCTATTTTGGTGTATTTTGAGGTTTTGTTTCAAGATTTAGAACTCCTATTAGCATTTCTTGTAGTGCTCATTTGGTAGTCACAAATTCTCTCAGCATTTGTTTGTCTGAAAAAGATGTTATTTCCTTCATTTATGAAGCTTAGTTTTGCTGGATTCAAAATTCTTGGCTGATAATTATTTTGTTTAAGGATGCTAAAGATAGGACCCTAACCCCTTCTGGCTTGCAGGGTTTCTGCTGAGAAATCAGCTGTTAATTTAATAGGTGTTCCCTTATAGATTACCTGATGCTTTTGCCTTATAGCTCCTAAGATTCTTTCCTTCATCTTGACTTTAGATAACCTGATGACTATGTGCCTAGGTGATTATAGTTTTGCAATGAATTTCTAGGGTGTTCTTTGAGCTTCTTATATTTGGATGTCTAGATCTGTAGCAAGATCAGGGAAGTTTTCTTGATATCCCCTCAAATAAGTTTTTTAAACTTTTGGATTTTTCTTCTTCCTCAGGAATATCAATTATTCTTTTGTTTGGTCATTTAACACAATCACAAGTTTCTTGGAGGCTTTGTTCTTTTTTTTTTTATTTTGACATGTTTTACTCTGTCACCCAGGTTGGTGTGCAGTGGCACAATCTCAGCTCACTTGAAGCTCTTCCTCCCAGGTTCAAGTGATTCTCCCACTTCACCCTCCCAAGTAGCTGGGACTACAGGTGTGCACCACCCTGTCTGGCTAATTTTTGTATTTTTTGGTAGAGATGAGGTTTCACCATGTTGGCCAGTGTGGTCTCAAACTCTTGACCTCAAGTGATCCTCCTGCCTCAGTCTCCCAAAGTGCTGGGATTGCAGGTGTGTTCATTTTTATTTGTCTTTATTGAATTGGGTTAATTTGAAAGCCTTGTCTTTGAGCTCTGAAGTTCTTTCTTCTAGTTGTTTAATTCTATTTTTGAAAGTTCCAGTGTATTTTGCATTTCTCTAAGTATGTCTTTCATTTCCAGAAGTGGTGATTGTCTTTTCTTTAAGATATCTATTACTCTGGAGACCTTTTCATTCATATTCTGTATTATTTTTAAATTTTTTTTAAGTTGGTTTTCACCTTTCTCTGAATCAGAGAAAGGTGAAACAGGGAAGGAGTATTAAGCTACTCTGAGTAGCTTAATAATCAACCTTCTGAATTCTTTATCTAGCAATACAGAGATTTCATCTTTGTTTAGATCCATTGCTCAAAAGATAGTGCAATCTTTTGAGGGTGTTATAGAACCTTGTTTTGTCATATTACCAGAATTACTTTTCTGGTTCCTTCTTAATTGGGTAGACTGTTTCGGTGGAAAGATCTGAAACTCAAGGGCTGCAGTTCAGATTTTTTTGTCCTATGAGTTGATCCCTTGATATGGTGCTCTCCCCCTTCTCCTAGTGATGGGGCTTCCTGAGAGCTGGACTGCATTGATTGTCATTGCTCTTCTGGATCTAGCCACCCAGCAGGGCTTCCAGGCTCTGGGCTGGTTCTGGGAAATGTCTGCAAAGAGTTCTGTGATGTGATTTGTGTTCAGATGTCCCAGCTGTGCTTAATAGCACCTGTTCCAGTGGAGGTGGCAGGGGAGTGAAGTAGACTCTGTAGGAGTCCTTGGTTGTAATTTTGTTTAGTGTATTGGTTTTTTCAGATGCTGATTATGCTAGCAGTGAAGTTGTTACATGGACACACTAAGGACCTCTAATTAGCCACAGTATTGTAGGTGGTGGAATTAGCTGTTGTTTTCTCCTTCTTTGGAGCAGGGTTATTCTGTTATGAGTTGCTGGAATGGCTTGAGTTGGTTGACCTCCAGCCAGGAGGTGGCACTTCAAAAAAGCACCAGCTGCAGTAGTAGAAAGGGCATATAGTTCTGCCCTACATTGGCCAGGATAAGTACTGGGGTTTCTCAGGTGATGGGCGGGGCCTATTTCTTCTAACAGTTTATGTATTTTGTCTTGAGCTACTAGGGCAGATAGAGGAAAGCCATCAGGTGGGGGCAGGGTTGGATCTGAGCTCAGACTCTCCTTTGGCAGGGCTTGCTGTGACCACTGTGGGGGATTTGGGGTAGTTCTCAGGCCAGTGTTCCCATGGTGGGTTATAGCTGCCTCTATTGCATTATACAGGTCACCAGGAAAGTGGGGGAAAGCCGGCATTGACAGGCCTCACCCAGCTCCCAGGCAGCCAGCAAGGCCAGCCTCACTCTTGATGTGCCCCAATGACAGCACTGAGTTTATCTCCAGGCAGCCATTGAACAGGGCTGAGATCTTGCCCCAGGGTACAAGCCTTCCTGCTGAGAAAGCAAGCAAGGCTGTCAGGCCTCACTCCTCCCCACCTACCTGCCCCTTTGGCTGTGGCTTCTGTACTCATATCTGCACTTCCCATTGGTCCCCCCATGATTCCACTCAGGAAAATTTGTGCTCAGTTGAAATTGTTACAAGGTTCAGCTAGGAGCTTCCTTCACCCTGTGGCCCCTCTCCAGTTCCACTGGCTGCCTTCCCTTCTCCAAGGACCAGTGTGAGATAAGGCCAAAAATGGCTTCCCTGGGCTCAAGCTGGGGACAAGAAATGCCTATAGGGCTTTTCCCACTGCTTCTTCTACTTTTATATTTCATTTGGGTCTCTAAATCCATGTCAGCTATAAGTAAGGTTAAATCCTTCTCCCGTGATCTGGATTTTCAGGTTCCCCAATAGGAATGTGTGTTCAGAGGCAGATTTTTTTTTCTCCCACACTTTGAAAACTCACAGATTTTTGGCTGTCCTGTGGAGTTTGCAGAGGTAAGCTGTTTCTTTCAAAGGGTCTGTGAATTCTTTGAGTTTTCCTGGTATGTTCCTGTGGTGGTTCTTGGAGCAAAAGTTCACAATGTGAGTCTCCGCATACTGTTCTGTCCATCTCAGCAGGAGCTGCAGGTTAGTCCTGCCTCCTGCCCACCATTTTCTCCCTCTCTCCCATACATTGAATTTATAAAGAGGTCAATGTGAGTGACTAGTGGTTGATCAATGAAGATTTCTCTCTAGATGTGAGGTAACAGTAAGCTTTGAATGAGAAAATGCCATATGCCAGTTAGGGGCTAAAACTTCCTGGCAGAAGGAACAGCTCATATAAAAGTCGGGAGTGTGAATGAGCTGGTCATGAGGAACTGGAAGATGACCAGTGTTGGGGAGCTGAGGAAGTGAGGAAGACAGCCACATGGGATTAGCCTAATGATATTGGCTGGGCACAGACTATATATAGATGTTTTTGTCAACCAGCTTAAGAAATTTGGACTGTTTTTCTTGTTGTTGTTTTTGAGACAGGATCTTGCTCTGTTACCTAAGCTAGAGTACAGTGGTACAATCACAGTTCAGAGAAGTCTTGGCCTCCTGAGCTCAAGGGATTCTCCTGCCTCAGCTTCCCAAGTAGCTGAGAGTGCAGGTGCATGCCACCACAACTGGCTAATTTTTATTATTATTATTTTGTAGAGACAAGGTATCACTAGGTTGCCCAGGCTGGTGTTGAACTCCTGGTCCCAAGTGATCCTCTTGCCTTAGTCTCCCAAGTAGTTGGAACTACAGGTGTGTGCCACCACACTTAGCTATTTTTTTATTTTTATTTTTTGTAAAGACAGTGTCTTACTATGTTGCCCAGGCTGGTCTTGAAGTTTTGGGCTCAAGTGATTCTTCTACCTCAGCCTTCCAATGTGCTAGGATTGCAGGCATGAACCACTGCACCTGGCCAAAAGTTTGGACTTTTTTCTCCCCAGTTTCCATAGGCTTTATTGGTATATACACTTTAGAAAAGAATGATTCATCCTATGATTTCCACATCAGGGGTACGGAGATCCATGCCCAGGAATATGTCAAACAGTGCTGCAGGGATAGCTTCTTTGTCCACCTCTTGTGCAGGGATCCAGTCCTAAGCACCAGACTTGTAGTCAGCCAATTCTTCAGCCTTCAAACATAGCCTGATTTCTTTTTCAGCACTTTTTACTGACTCACTGCCATGATATTCCTGCCAACTTAAATACAGACATCCCCGCATATGGTGCTCAGCTTAGACTGCACTGGATTGGTGTTCCCAAGCCAGGAGTTTGCATTCTGTTCCAAGGATGATGAGAAGATATTGATGGATTCTAAACAGGCAAAAGCCAGTTCTAATTTATATTTGAAAGTGATTATTCTGCTGGGGTGAATAAAGAGTTGAAAGGAACTAGAGAAGTAGTAAGAAAAACAGCTGGAAGCTACTGCATTCATCCACACGAGATGTGATGGTGGCTTCACCAGTGGAGGAGGTATGACAATAAGGAAAATGCACAGATTTGGAGTAGGTTTTGGAGTTAGGGCAACTACACTTGCTTATTGAAAGACTGAGAGTGGGGTCTGTGCAAAAGAGAATCTCAGATAATTTCTACTGTTTTGGCTTGAGCAACTGGATACCATTTACCATGGTGAAGAAGACTTGGAAAGAACAGATCTGGAGAAGAATCAATAGTTCCATTTGGATCACATTAACTCTAACATTCCTACTGAGATCATCATTCCTCCTGAGACACAATGTCTATGTGGACATACATAGACAGTACATCTTTGTGTATAAGTAGTCATAGAGTTAGGGAGAGGTAAGGACTGGAAACAAGAACTTGAGTACTTAGATAATATTTATGACCCTGGGAACAAATAAGAGATTTTAGTGAATGAGAAAGGCCTTAGGAGTCTCCAACTTTGCCAAGTCAAGCAGAGACAAAAGATCAAGGAAATGAGACTGAAGGGGTGGGAGGAGAATAGAATCAGCCAGTGAGTTAGGGGGGATATTTGAGAAATGTGCATGATGGAAGTCAAGAGAAGGGCAGAAGGACATGATTCTTGAAAGAGGAAGTGATCAGCCAGGTCAACTTCTGCTAAGTGATTATTGGAGAACATGCAGGAAAAAAATCTTTGTTTGGTCATGAGGACAGAAACCCAATCAAAATGAACCAAGGAGAGGACTGAAGGTGAGCAAATGAATATGGACACACAGTTTTCAAATACCCTTCAGTGAAGGGAAGTGGATAAATGGGATGGAGCTAGAAGTACTATAGAGGCAAAGAAGATTTTTGTTTGTTTTATTTGTTCTAAATTATAGAGATGCTAGAACATTTGATATGCTAATTGGGATGATTCTGTAGAGAGGGCATGGCTTAGTATGCAGACAGGAGAAAGAGGATATAAGAGCAGGAGCAAAGTCCTTGAGTAGATGAGGTTGAATGATATCTACAAAAACAAGTGGAGGCTTTACCTGTAAGGATCAGAGACACTTTTTTTTTTTTCATAAGAGGGAATAGTGAAAGGATGTGAGTAGGTGGTTGGGATGAGTGAAGGGAAGATGAATGGGGTTTTGTATAATTCTTTTTGTATTCTCAGTGAATATAAGGTACACACACACACACACACACACACACATAAAGTAGCAAGCAAAGTCACAATTTGGGAATGACGTGGAGGAGGGGACATAAGGATGTAGGGGCTCAGTAAGAGAGAAGAAGATTTAAAAAATCATCACTTTGGAAAGTAGAAAGAGTGGCAGGAACTCAGGAACATTTTGCATGCTGTCTGAAATCTGTTACCCTGAATTTAGAGTTAGGTCAGTCAGCAAGGTAGTGTGTTTTCCTCCAGCAATATTGGATATCAAAGAGGATACCTGCTTCTCAAGACTGTGCAAAGTACTGATTCTTCATCTGTTGACCATTACAAAAATAGAATCTGGGATTGCTATTACAGTTTGGAATTGGGGTTGTCCCTGAGCTTGGCTCAGTGTTGGCTTTCAGTATTTGTATTTAAGTGAATGATTTTTCAGCCCTTTATTGCAATCTCTCTTGCTCTCTCTCTCTCTCTTTACATCTCTGAAGTGTAGGCCACTACATGAATGAAGAAGTGAATTAATGAGGAGTGGGCTCTGATCAGGTAAGAATGATGGAGAGAGAGAGGAAGACAGAGAAGCTAAGGGTACTTTCAAGGAAGTGATTCCATTCATGGACCATGGTCCCTGAGATAGATACGGAGAAAAGTGAGGGTGCACATGAGGTACTTAAAATAATAGATTGGTAAGGTTAATGAATTCTTCAAAAATTGTTGCAATGGGTACACTAGTTAGGTAATAGAAGGTAATAAAGAGTTAGTGGCTTGGAATAGAATGTCAGATGGGTGCAGTTATGGTAACAAGGTCAAGGATATGACCATACAATTGTGTAGCTGAGAAGATAGAGGGGTAGATTATTGGAGGTGAGGCAAAGGTGATTTGATGGATCACATATGGATATATAAGTCTTCATGAATCATGATAATATTGAAGAAAAGGAAGACAATGAGCCAAGACCCAATGTTAACCATGAATGAATACACGAATGGAGAGTCAGCAAGCTGGTGTGTTTGCTTTCAGTAATAGTCAACTGATCAAGTGTAGGCCACTGCCTGGGTGAAGAATGACTTAGTGAAGTTTGGGCTTGACCAGGTAAGAATGATAGAGGAGGAGACAAAGAGTTCAAGGTGTTTTAGAGGAAGTGATTCCAATGAGAAGCCATGGTCCCCAAGGTAGATGAAGAGGGAAGTATGTGACATGTGACGTATTAGTATATGCCAACACAAGGAGCACTGGAGGACAGGGATCTGATGGCATAGACTTCTAAAGAAATGAAGTTTTGGAAAATGGAGATCTCTCTCTCTCTCTGCAATGACTCATGCATATTATTGTTTTCTCTCCAATAAAATAGAAAGTGCTTAAAGAGCAGAGAATGTATGGTTGCTTATTATTATTATTTTCTCCTTACAGAGTCAAGCACCACAAGATCAGGCATAAAGGCCCATTTTAAATTGGCTTATTACTCACGATCTTGGTTGCTAATGACAGAAACCTAGTTCAATCTGGCTTAATGAACTGCCTTAGAAGACCGGGAATGTCACAGAGTGAAGCTGGCTCCAGGCATGTCTCTATCCTGGGGTTCACTGATGACTTGCACTGGGAGTTTGTTCTTCTCCCTTGGGTGTGTCTGAGTTGGCTTCTATTTCAGATAGTCTCTCCCTGAGAAGTGCAAAGAAGGTCCCAGCAGCTCTAGTTTCTAGCATGCTTAAAATGGCAACCCAATGAGAGAGAAAACTATCTTCCAGTGGTTACACAGAATTTTTCTGGCTGATTTTGACTAATTTGGCTTGGGTCATATGCCCAAGTGTAGACCCTTGTCTAGAGAGATGGAGTTCTCTGATGGCCCAGCTTGTAAGCTCTCAGCTCTCTTTGGGGCCAGGAAAGGGGTCAACCCTATTAAACCTCATAAAGAGAATGTGAAAGAACCGTGGTTTCTCAAAGGAAAATTGAGTTGTTACTATCAAAGAAAGCAGAGGAGGCCTGTTGGGCAGCAAAACCACCAGATGTTCATACACACACGGGAACAGAAGCTGCTAACTGGGTTATCAGGAAGATTAACTAAGATACAGTATATAAAGCCCTTCTACAGTACATGGTACCAAGTAGGTGTTAAATACATTTTCATTTCCTATAACTCTCCTGCTGTATTCTGGGCTCTGATCATAACTTGTTCTGTGATGCTGGATAAATCTCTAACCTTCTTCAGGATCAGTGAATTTATATATCTGATGTCTTCATGGTAAATCTCAGCAAAAAAATGGCCACAATTTCCCCCCTTCCTGTACCCATATTCCTTGCCACAGGACTTGCAGCTCCTCCCAACAGAAGGTGCAGTCTATTGTCTCACACTTTGAATTGAGGCTGGCCTGGTGACTTGCTTTGGCTAATGAAATATGACAGAACTAGTGGGACAGTTTCATACCTAGGTTACTGAGGCCTTGTGTTTCTGCTCCCTGCCTTGGGAACTTGCCCAGCTGCCATGTGAACAAGCTTGAGCTAGCCTGCTGCAGCGTGAGACTGCGTGGAGACGGAATTCTCAGCCAAGGTCCATCCTAGACTAGCTAGGTCTTAACAGACCTGCCAGCAAGTGCAGATTTGGAGTGAGCTCAACTGAGATCAGCCCAACCCAGCCCAGACCCACAGAACTGCTCAACTGACCCACAACCACATGAGCTAAGTAAATGCATGTAATTTTAAGACACTCAACCTTTGGGTGGTTTGTTACACAGCAATAACAATTTGATACTGTCCCTTTGTAGCACAGGACTCCTATATTTTCAATTCTTGTTAAATGCCACTTTCTGCTTGCTCTTTGAATGTATTTGATGAGATAAAAGCCCTTTCCTTTCCACAAAACTGAGTTTCCTGCATACTAAACAGCTCTCTTTCAGTAGCTTCAGTTCCCAGGGTTTCGATCTACACGTGTTAGGCAGCAGTCTCTGCAATAAAAGCATGTTCAAGGACACTTTTCCTGATCAACTATGTCATCTGTTGATTTTTCTTGTTTCCTGGAATCTTGGTGAATGTTTCAATGCCAATGCTTTCCTTTTCCTTTGGTTTTTACATAGTTCTTATCTATGGATTTTATAGGTTTTCTCTTTTATTCCTTAAATTTTAATGTTTTACTGAATGAACCTTTGCAGTTGGATTTAGAGGATACAGGTGCAGAGCTCAGCTCTCCTTTCCCTGGTGGTGCTGCCTTGGACAGCTGTAGCTCTGGGGCTTCCTCACCTGTAGCATTAGGGATTATTAGCATTGGGCTCACAGGATTTCAGAAAGGATCACATGAACCTGAATGCCAGAAGGTGTTCCTGTGGTGCTGGGCATATGGAAGGGGCTCAATACAAGTTAGTTCCTCTCCTTCCTAATGACTGTAACCCTTTTGAACCTACCATAATGGAATTGAGCTCCATTCATGTGTCCTGTGATGGCTGCTGAGAAACAGAGATAAATGAGACATCACAGAGGTTATCTTTTAATTATGATGATTATTTCTAAAAGAATAATTGTAAATAATGCTGTAATAACAAGTCCAGAGAATAAGGGAGCACTGGAGGGACATTTATTCTCATCTGCAGTGGAATCATGAAAAGGCTGAGGTGCAAAGATCTTAGATCTCCCTGTTGGTGGTGGTTAAGAACTAGGATGCAAGGTTGGGTATGCCTGATTTCAAATCCTAGTTCTGCCATTTATAACAGGTGTGACTGTCCACAAAGTACTTCAACAACATAAACCTCAGCCTCTTTGTCTGCAAAATAGGGAAAATCATAATATCTCCTTTATGTGGGTGTTGTAGAATGAAATGAGAGGGTACTCAGCCTTGAGCGCAATGCCTGTAAACAGCAAGAGAGATATTTAATTTATCCACACCTTCCCTGGATGCGTGAGAAAACTGAGACTCTGAGAAGGTCTTCAGCTTCCTGAGGTTGCACAGATGAGTAGGGCTGGGCCCTCCAATTTCTGGTGTTAGTAAGTGTAATTTGAGCTAATATCTTCCAGGGTATAAAATTACAAAGCAGATTCTCATCAGAGAGAAAGAATTTCTGCCAATTTCCAAATCAAACAGCTAGTCTTCTAGTTGTGAAATAGAATTGATATTCGGAGCTTAAAAAAGTAATGTAAAACTGAGCAAGTAAACTATCAGAGTGGTTATGGCATTTAGCAAGCAACCTGCTACCCAGAGGGATTCGTTTGTTTTCTGTGGTGGGCTCAGTGTCCCATCATATCCAGGTATGATGGTGTGGGGCATGGAGAACATCACAGACAGGGACAGGGAATGCAAATACTTGAGGAGCCTCAGACACACCTAGAGAGGACTGTCAGGCAGGCAGGAGCTGAGTGCTGAAGAGTGATAGATGGTGAGAGTTAAAGGTAAAGAGAGGACAAGTTCTGTCTTCTAGGAACTTCTACTAGAAGCTTATTGTTCTGGTGACAGCCAGCCCTGGAAGGGCCAGGCTGAATTAGCACAACATGAGAATTTAAGAACATTTCATTAGGGACATGTGGCTTTGCCACTTCTAAATGAAGCATTGAAACTTAGACTGGCCTGATTTAATGATAAGGAGAAAGGGTAACTTTAAAGTTTCTGAAGGAGTATTCAACCAACTTTGGTTGAACCTCCTAGGAACCCTGCTTTCTGCTAGGCACAGGAGGACAAGATGTAGTTCTTGCTTTCCAGTTGTCCAATCCAGTGGGAACAACAGATGGAAACAGAGAAGTCAGCAGAGAGCGAACTTAGAGACACAGGCTCACTCTGGTGGATGCTGGAGGGGCAGCCAGAGAGCTGGGGCTTGAGGATGAAGAGGAGTAGACCAGGTGGAGATGTGGAGGAATGGGATTGAGAAAGTAGGAGGAGTGTATGAATGCCTTCAAAGGTTGTGGTGCTTGAGAGGTGTGAGAAGGTCATGATGCACATATGGGCAGGGCTAGTCCTAGGGAAGTGGGAGGGGAGACTGGACAAGATTGTTTAAGAATTCAGAGAACTGACCCTTCCTAATTGCTTCTCTATCTCTTAAAAACCCCATCGTGATACCTAATCCATATTAAGACATTAAATCTTTGATGAATAAATGAATGAATGAATGATGTGCCAATGCTTGAGTACAGGGTCTCGTAGAAGGGAAGGGGCTGATCAGAGACAGAGGGGAATGCTGCATGGGGAGTCTCCAACAGCAGCGAGGACAAGGCAAGTGCTGAGGCAGCAAGGATTGCTGAATGAAGAATGCTGTGGAGTCAGAGGAACTAGAGAGGATCCCAGCCAGGCCAAGCATTCTATCTGTGGTCCTGGCCAACTCAAGAAACCTCTCGGCTGGGTGTGGTGGCTCACACCTGTAATCCCAGCACTTTGGGAAGCCGAGGCAGGCGGATCACCAGGTCAGGAGATCGAGACCAACCTGGCCAACACGGTGAAACCCTGTCTCTACTAAAAATACAAAAAAAAAAAAAAAAAAAAAAATTAGCCAGGCATGATGGTGGGCGCCAATAGTCCCAGCTACTCAGGAGGCTGAGGCAGGAGAATGGCGTGAACACAGGAGGCGGAGCTTGCAGTGAGCCGAGATTGTGCCACTGCACTCCAGCCTGGGAGACAGAGCGAGATTCGATCTCAAAAAAAAAAAAAAAAAAAAAAAAGAAATCTCTCTCAGAGCCTCAGTTCCTTCTGCTGTAATACAAGGGTAATAATGAGAGTCTGGTTAGTCAGCACCACTTTGCTTGTAAGGGACAGAAAACCCAACCTGAGATGACTTAGGCAAAAGAGGGATATATTGTGTCTTGAAACTGAAATGCCTGGGTGTGGCTTAGTCTGGGAGCACACATGAGTTGCTGTGACCCACTTTGTCTCTGTCCCTTAGCCCTCCTTTCCTGCAGGTTGGCTTTGCTGTCAGACGTGGCGTGCTGGTGAGTGAGGAAATCAACATCTGTCATAAATGGAACCTCATATCACACATTCTGAAAGTTCAAATGCCAGCTACACAGAGATTATTAATATTGCATTCCCTGGGGCGAACACTGGGACCTCTTTCCAGGTGTTCAATACTGCACTCCTCCAGACAAATTTTGTGATAACTTTTGTGATGGCTAATTTTATGTGTCAGCTTCACTAGGCTGAGAGATGCCCAGGTAGCTGATAAAACATTATTTCTGGGTGTGTCTATGAGGGTTTTTCTACTTCCTTCCTATAATACAGTTCTTGGAATGGCAAAGCCATTCTTGTTCTTAAATGTTGAGGCTAAGTTAAATTTTCCATAGCACAAATGACTGCTGATAGCTCAAGGCCTCCATCTTTCTTCCTAGACTCAAGTCTGGTAGAATAGAAATCTGTTTTCTTTCCCTTATTTCAAGCACAGATCTTGGGTCTAATTTTCCTTGCTCTGAATTTGATCCTGTGCCTATTTCTGTGCCTAGTCCCTGGGGCCAGTGGTTTGGGCTGCATGATTGGCTTATGCCTTGCTCACCTGCCCACTGAGAAGAGGAAGAAGTCAGCTACACCAAATGACATCAATCAAGGATGGATCAGTGATTTTCCAAAAAGCAATTCAGGGTGCTATTACCAGAGAAAGAAATGGCTGCTGACCCACAGCCAACAAGTGTCTAATATACATTACTAATTGGTGATGGTGTGAAGATGGATTAAGATGGCACATACAAGGGCTTTGACACGTGGTATGTGCCCAATAAATACCCAATATTAGTGTATTTTAGAATGCAGTTGCTGATGCTAACAGTAATAAGCATGACTTCCTGCTTCATTCGGTTTATTACACTAGGAAAGAGCATAAATCCCAAAAGCTGCCTGCTTGAACGCCAATCTCATCATTTCCTCTTGTCGGTTGTGTGCTCTTGGACAAGTAACATTCCCTCTCTGTGATGCAAACTACCTACCTCATGCCTTATGAGAACTAACTGAGTTAATACAATTAATGTGTTTAGAACAGTGTCTGGCACGCAGAAAGAGCTAAGCATTTGTGGTTATTACCCAGAGCATGTCCGTGGTCAATTATACAGCAAAGGGCTCTGATCTCTGCTTCTTAGGCAGTTAACCATGCAGAAAGAATAGACTCCAATTACAAAGAAATCCTCCCATCTCCCTCAGTGCATATATAAACAATCCTAGATCCCTAACCAAACAGTGCAGAGGGCCATCTGGAATTCTTCAAGCTAAGGTATGGGATCTGGGGAAATGCACAACCTTCTGGTTAGTGAATTGTGGTCAGAGACAAACAAGGTCCAGCTGGAAGCATAGAGTCCAGGCTAGGTTGAAATGGATTGATTCCACAGTCCAGAGATCCATCTTCAGCCCTGCAAGGATTTGGGAACCAAGCTTTTTGAGGAGTGACAACCAGTGGTGTGATGGTAAATGTTTAACAATTGGCTCTCTAGGGAAGGAAAAATGGCATGATTTACAGTATTCCATGCTGTAAATACTGCCACCATGGCTGACTTCAAACAAGCAGTGTTAGTCATTAACAAGGAGTTGGGAAAGAGAGGTACATAGTTGCTTCTCACAAGCCTGTATAAGCAGGTGCCAGCACACCACTGCCTGGATGCTCCTTGGTGATTTCCAGCTTTGCCTCACTCCTTCAGCATCATTTCTGGCTACTTACACCCTCAAATTTACTCCCTGGGCACACAGCAAGATGTGCAGTTCCCTGAGCAAGTGTCATTGCTCAACTCTGCCTACTCAGCTTTCCCTCCTTTTTGCCTGATTATCCTCACTTCCCCAGAATGACCTAAGGATACTGCATCAGGTAGAGCAGGCTGTGCACTGCACCACTCCAGGAAGGCCATCAGTGAAGGCTGGAGCCGTGCAGGGCACAACAAATAAAATCACCTGTGGCAGCTCAAATCTCAGATTTTTCTTTCTCCAAGAAGTCTTTCCCATTCTTCCAGGCTGGGTTGTTACTGCTCCTCTGTACTCCTATAGAACCCTGAATTTTTCTCTGTTCCCAATTTCCCTAAGATAGGAAAGACATCTTCCCTAAAATATTGAAAGAGTCTCTTTTAGTGTTTGATATGGTTTGGTTATGTGTCCCCACTCAAATCTCATCTCAAATTATAATCCCCACATGTGGAGGGAGGGGCCTGGCGGGAGGTGATTGGATCATGGGGGTGGTTTCCCCATGCTTTCTTATGATAGTGAGTGAGTTTTCATGAGATCTGATGGTTTAAAAGTGTATGGTGGTCCAGCTAAAGCAGTGTTAAGAGGGAAATTTGTAGCACTAACTGCCCACATCAGAAAGCTAGAAAGATGTCAAATCAACACCCTAACATCACAATTAAAAGACCTGGATAAGCAAGGGCAAACTAATCCAAAAGCTAGCAGAAGACAAGAAATAACTAACACCAGAGCATAAATGAAGGAGAAAGAGACACGAAAAACCCTCCAAAAAATCAATGAATCCAGGAGCTGTTTTTTTGAAAAATTAACAACATAGACAGACTGTTAGGTAGACTAATAAATAAGAAAAGAGAGAAGAATCAAATAGACACAATAAAAAGTGATAAAGGGGCTATCACCACTGACCCCACAGAAATACAAACTACCATCAGAGAATGCTATAAACACATCTATGCAAATAAACCAGAAAATCTAGAAGAAATGGGTGGACACATACACCCTGCCAAGAAGAAGTCAAATCCCTGAATAGACCAATAACAAGTTCTGAAATTGAGGTGGTAGTTAATAGCCTACCAACCAAAAAAATCCTGTGACCAGACAGATTCACAGACAAATTCTACCAGAGATACAAAGAAGAGCTGGTACCATTTCTTCTGAAACTATTCCAAACAATTGAAAAGGAGGGACTCCCCCATAACACATTATTTTGTGGAGCCAGCATCATCCTGATGCCAAAATCAGGAAGAGACACAACAAAAAATGAAAACTTTAGGCCAATATCCCTGATGAACTTCTATGTGAAAATCCTCAATAAAATACTGGTAAACCGAATCCAGCAGCACATTAAAAAACTTATCCACCATGATCAAGTTGGCTTCATCACTGGGATGCAAGGCTGGTTCAACATACACAAATCAATAAATGTAATCCATCACATAACAGAACCAAAGACAAAAACCACCTGATTATCTCAATAGATGGAGAAATGGTCTTTGTTAAAATTCAACGTGTTTTCATGTTAAAAACTCTGAAAAAACTAAGTACTGATGGAAGATATCTCATAATAATGAGAGTTATTTATGACAAATCCACAGCCAATATCATATTGAATGGGTAAAAAATGGATGCATTCCCTTTGAAAACCGGTGCAAGTCAAGGATGCCCTCTCTCACCACTCCTATTCAACATAGTTTTGGAAGTCCTGGCCAGGACAATCAGGCAAGAATAAGAAATAAACGGTGTTCAAATAGGAAGAGAGGAAGTCAAATTGTCTCTGTTTGCGATGACGATTTTTTTTGCTTAGAAAACCCCATCGTCTCAGCCCCAAAACTCCTTAAACTGGTAAGAAACTTCAGCAAAGTCTCAGGATACAAAATCAATTTGCAAAAATCACAAGCATTGCTTTACACCAGCAGTAGACAATCAGAGAGCCAAATCATGAATGAACTCCCATTCATAATCACTACAAAGAGAATAAAATACCTAGGAATACAGGTAACAAGGGATGTGAAGGACCTCTTCAAGAAGATCTACAAACAACTGCTAAAGGAAATAAGAGAGGACATAAACAAATGAAAAAAGATTCCGTCCTCATGGATAGAAAGAATCATTGTTGTGAAAATGGCCATACTGACCAAAGTAAATACAGATTCAATGTTATTCCCATCAAACTACCACTGACATTCTTCACAGAATTTGAAAAAACTACTTTAAATTTCATATGCAATCAAAGAAGACCCCATATAGCCAAGACAATCCTAAGCAAGAAGAACAAAGCTGGAAGAAACAATGCTACCTGATTTCAAACTATACTACAAGGCTACAGTAACCAGAACAGTGTGGTACTTTTTACCAAAACAGACATATAGACCAATGGAACAGAACAGAGACCTCAGAAATAACACCACACATCTACAACCACCTGATCTTTGACAAACCTGACAAAAACAAGCAATGGGGAAAAGATTTCCTGTTTAATAAATGGTGCTGGGAAAACTGTCTAGTCATATGCAGAACATCGAAACTGGACACCTTCCTTACACCTTACACAAAAATTAACTCAAAATGGATTAAAGACTTAAATATAAAACCCCAAACCATAAAAACCCTAGAAGAAAACCTAAGCACTACCATTCAGGACATGGGCATGGGCAAAGACTTCATGATAAATATGCCAAAAGCAATTGTGACAAAAGCCGAAATTGACAAATATGATCTAATTAAACTAAAGCACTTCTGCACAGCAAAGGAAACTATCATCAGAGTGAACAGGCAACCTACAGAATTGGAAAAAAAATTTGCAATCTACCTATCTGACAGAGGTCGAATATCCAAAATTTACAAGGAACTGAAACAAATTTACAAGAAAAAAACAACACCATCAAAAAGTGGGCAAAGAATATGAACAGAGACTTCTCCAGGGAAGACATTTATGTGGTCAACAAACATATGAAAAAAAGCTCATCATCACTGGTTATTAGAGAAATGCAAATCAAAACTACAATGAGATACTACCTCATGCCAGTCAGAATGGCAATTATTAAAAAGTCAGGAAACAATAGATGCTGGCAAGGCTGTGGAGAAATAGGAACACTTTTACACTGTCGGCTGGAATGTAAATTAGTTCAACCATTGTGAAAGACAGTATAGCTATTCCTCAAGGAACTAGAACCAGAAATAACATTTGACCCAGCAATCCCATTATTGGGTATATACCCAAAGGAATGTAAATCATTCTACCATAAATACACATACACACATATGTTTTGCAGCACTATTACAATAGCGAAGTCATGGAACCAACCTAAATGCCCATCAATGATAGACTGGATAAAGATAATGTGGTACGTATACACCATGAAATACTATGCTGCCATGAAAAGGAATGAGATCATGTCCTTTGCAGAAACATAGATGAAGCTGGAAGCCATCATCCTTAGTGAAGTAACACAGGAACAGAAAACCAAACACTGCATGTTCTCACTCGTAAGTGGAAGTTGAATAATGAGAACACATGGACACAGGGAGGGGGACAGCGCACACCAGGGCTTTTTGGGGTTGGGAGGTGAGGGTAAGAAACTTAGAGGATGGGTCAATAGGTGCAGCAAACCACCATGGCACACATATACCTATGTAACAAAGCTGTACATTCTGCACATGTATCCCGGAACTTGAAGTAATTTTTTAAAGGTGTGTGGTGGTCCCCCGGCCCCACTTTGCCATGGTAAGAGGTGCTTGCTTCCCCTTCCACCATGATTTTAAGTTTCTTGAGGCCTCCCCAGTCACGTGGAACTGTGAGTCAATTAAACCTCTTTTCTTTCTAAATTACCCAGTCTCAGGTGGTTCTTTATAGCAGTGTGAAAACTAATACAGTGTCTGTCTCCACTTGTATATCATAAGTTCTCTAAGAAGAGGAGTCAAGTTGTATTCACATCTGTATCTACAGAACCTACTATAGGGGTGTCCAATTTTTGTCTTCTTTGGGCAACATTGGAAGAAGAATTGTCTTGGGCCACACTAAAGTACACTGAACACTAACAATAGCTGATGAGCTAAAAAAAAAATATCTCATAATGTTTTAAGAAAGTTTACGAATTTGTGTTGGGCTGCACTCAAAGCCATCCAGGGCTGCATGTGGCCTGTGGGCCATGGGTTGGACAAGCTTGACCTACTAGAGCACGCAGCCCAGGGGCTCTGTCTGGACTGTATTAGATTGGGGCAGAGAATCCTCAGGGCAGACAATTAGAACTGTGCCTGATTACCAGAAGGGACTGCATGCAAAGAGTAACTGGATTTGTTCTGTGGAACCCCAGAGCACTGATATAGGTCTGCTGAAGGAAAGACATTCTGGAAGACAGATGACAATTCTAAAGAATGATATTTTAACTGACAAAACTCTTCAAGCAGTGCAAGAGCTGCCTTGAGAGGTGGTGAGCTCCTTGTCTCTAGAAGTATGTAAGTGAAGATTGAGATATATACAGAAGGTAAGCTATATGGGGATTTATCGATGCAGAATCTTTTGTGAGGCATTGAAGGAGGAAGATAAAATATAAATGGGCATTGACTTCGCCTTAGCTTCATAACAAGTGAGATATCTTCAGAGAATCCATGCAAATCTCTAGACAGTGTATCATAAGGGAGAAAGGGGGAATTCACTCCTCAGCTCAGGTCTCCAATCAGTCAAATTTCACAGGACATCAGCACCCTTGCATTTCCCAGTTGCCACACCCGATCCCTCTGGCAGCCTCTGGAGAAGCTATATCCCAAAAATCTGTGGAGTCATTTTAGGGCAAACCACCTGCCTTCTTAGAGCTTGGAGGGTGGCCTGGCCAGGTAGCAGTGGGTCTGTGAAATCCTGCACCTCAGCAGCAGCAGGGAACACCAGAGAGAGAAGAATATGCAGGCCTGGATGGGAGAGGCACAAGAATTGTGAAGCAAGATGCTTCTGAGCTTGCCCACTGGCCATATGTAAGTCCAGGTTGGCGTGGCCAGCTGAGAGAGAGAGACACCGTTCAGGGAATGGCCCCTTCCCAAAAGATGGCAACATAACTCTAGATTCTCTATTCAATAAAAATGAAAACCTCCTCTCTACAGCCTACATAAATTATATTGATTGCAGAAATCTGCCTGGATGTTCATCAGTAACCTCAAAAAAAAAAAAACAAAAAAAAACACAGCTGAGTGTATCCAGGGAGGCACTTAAACTGAATCCAGCACAGACTCCAATATCACAAATGCAAATCATCAATATGGACATTTTCTTCATTCCAGGGAATGTATTTTTCCAGGATTTTAGTGGTAAGAGAACATGTTACATTCCTTTTTACACTTTCCCTTTTTGCAAATGACAGGATGAAGCCAAGAAGGTTGATGAGGTCTGCACCGAGAAGTCAGGATGGAACATTTACTATGAAGGATGTGCCTGTGCTTGTGTGTGTGTATGTTTGTGCGTGCTTGTGTGCATGCGCATATGTGTGCATGTGTGTGTATGCATGCATGTGTGCGGGTGTGGATGTGTGCGTGTGCATGTGTGTGTGTGCGTGCATGCGTGTGTGCATGTGTGCATGCATGCATATGTGTGTTTGTGTGTGCGTGTGTGTGTGAGTGTGTGTGTATGCACATGCTTATAAGCAAATATAAGTTTGCATTCAAATGAGTGTGTTCCATGTATCAGTGTGAATATGTGGGCTTGATTATACTTAAAAGTACACATGCATTCTCAGCTGTGTATGCACATCTTTGCATGAGCCTAGATGTGGGTGTGAGTGTGTCTTATTCATGTGGATCTGAGTACACAATGAGAGTGCACTCTGGTGTGTGTCTGTGTATGGTGTACAAAGGCCCTGTCTGCTGGTTAATGTGTGTGTGCAGCTTGCTCTGCAGCTTCCCCTCCCATTCTGCCTGCCCCTGGAAGGACCTGTGTTCTCCATATTTAGGAATCTCTGGACCTCTGCCTGAAAGACAGACTGAGGTTCTTTCTGAGGAGGAGCCAGCTTGACCCATCTCTAAGCCCTGGGCCCTTGCCTGGGACAGTGAACTACTCTGTTAACTTTCTCCTCTGGGAATGAGAAAGAATAAAAGCCCAGACCTAATGCAAATATTCCACAAGACAGTGTTACTAAATCCTGCCTGTACTCATTGAAGAGAGCATCAAGGTGACAAAAGTCAACAGGTCAGCTGGGAAATGCAAGTCTGCAGAGCTCCTGCCATTCTCACCAGCTCTGTCCCTGCACTTGCCCCTACCCAGCTGGGTTCAATATGTCTGGTTTCCAACTCCCAGCCCCTCTTGGCCTGCCCTGTCTAATGTCATTTGATTCAATGCAATTCATTTCAAGGCAAGTTGATATCATCATGAAACAAAAATGGAAAAAATCCTTAAAACCCAAAACAGGTTTAAAAAGGTGTAGGGCTGCAAGGTAATTTATAGATTTGATGCCATCCCCATCAAGCTACCAATGACTTTCTTCACAGAATTGGAAAAAACTATTTTAAAGTTCATACAGAACCAAAAAAGAGCCCACATTGCCAAGTCAATCCTAAGCCAAAAGAACAAAGCTGGAGGCATCACACTACCTGACTTCAAACTACACTACAAGGCTACAGTAACCAAAACAGCATGGTACTGGTACCAAAACAGAGATATAGACCAATGGAACAGAACAGAGCCCTCAGAAATAATACCACACATCTACAACCATCTGATCTTTGACAAACATGACAAAAACAAGAAATGGGGAAAGGATTCCCTATTTAACAAATGGTGCTGGGAGAACTGGCTAGCCATATGCAGAAAGCTGAAACTGGATCCCTTCCTTACACCTTATACAAATATTTATTTAAGATGGATTAAAGATTTAAATGTTAGACCTAAAACCATAAAAACCCTAGAAGAAAACCTAGGCAATACCATTCAGGACATAGGCATGGGCAAGGACTTCATGTCTAAAACACCAAAAGCAATGGCAACAAAAGCCAAAATTGACAAATGGGATCTAATTAAACTAAAGAGCTTCTGCACAGCAAAAGAAACTACCATCAGAGTGAACAGGCAACCTACAGAATGGGAGAAAAATTTTGTAATCTACTCATCTGACAAAGGGCTAATATCCAGAATCTACAAAGAACTTAAACAAATTTACAAGAAAAAACAATCCCATCAACAAGTGGGCGAAGGATATGAACAGACACTTCTCAAAAGAAGACATTTATGCAGCCAACAGACACATGAAAAAATGCTCATCATCACTGGCCATCAGAGAAATGCAAATCAAAACCACAATGAGATACCATCTCACACCAGTTAGAATGGCGATCATTAAAAAGTCAGGAAACAACAGGTGCTGGAGAGGATGTGGAGAAATGGGACACTTTTACACTGTTGGTGGGACTGTAAACCAGTTCAACCATTGTGGAAGACAGTGTGGCGATTCCTCAGGGATCTAGAACTAGAAATACCATTTGGCCCAGCCATCCCATTACTGGGTATATACCCAAAGGATTATAAGTCATGCTGCTATAAAGACACATGCACACATATGTTTATTGCGGCACTATTCACAATAGCGAAAACTTGGAACCAAGCCAAATGTCCAACAATGATAGACTGGATTAAGAAAATGTGGCACATATACACCATGGAATACTATGCAGCCATAAAAAATGATGAGTTCATGTCCTTTGTAGGGACATGGATGAAGCTGGAAACCATCATTCTCAGCAAACTAACGCAAGGACAAAAAAACCAAACACAGCATGTTCTCACTCATAGGTGGGAATTGAACAATGAGAACACTTGTACCCAGGAAGGGGAACATCACACACCGGGGCCCATTGTGGGGTAGGGGGAGTGGGAAGGGATAGCATTAAGAGATGCATCTAATGTAAATGGTGAGTTAATGGGTGCAGTACACCAACATGGCACATGTATACATACGTAACAAGCCTGCATGTTGTGCACATGTACCCTAGAGCTCAAAGTATAAAAAGAAAAAAAAAAGTGTAGGGCTGAGACTCTGAGACTGAGAATTGCTTGCAGCGGCTTCATTGGAGAGTGCTGTCCTGAACAACACCACTAGGGTGGTGAGTGAGGCAGGTTTGGGCCTGAGGGAGAAGTTACACTGAGACACACTTGCATCAGAGGCCTCTGTCCCACCAGCAGCTCTGGAGCTGGGCAGCCTTCAGGGTTGTCATCAATTGAGGCAAGGGGGCAGGTGTGTACACATCACCACCAACCCTCTCCAGAAAGTCTTTCCATCTTGCAAAGATGAAGCTCTATACACCGTAAGTAACATCTCCCTATTTCTCCTTCCCTGGCAACCACTCTTCTACTTTCTGTCTCTCTGATTTTGACTATGCTAAGTATCACAAGTAAGCGGAATCAGAGAGTATTTGTATTTTTTGTGACTGGCTTATTTCACTCAGTTTAATGCCCTCATGGTTAATCCATGTTGTGGCAGTGTCAGAATTTCCTTTCTTTCTGAAGCTGAAGAATATGCCATTGTTCGTATATACCACATTTTGCTTATCCATTCACTTAGTGATGAACATTCAGATTGCTTTCACCTTTAGGGTACTGCGAGTAATGCTGCTATGGATACGGGTATACAAATGTCTCTTTAAGATCCTACTTTCAGTTCTTTACTGTATATGCTCAGAAGAAGCAGAACTATTGGATCATATAAAGCATACAATTCTATGTTTAATTTTTAAAGGGACAGCCATGCTGTTTCCTATGGCAACGGTACCATTTTACAATCCCACAAGTAATGCACAATGATTCCAATTTCTCCACATCTTCACCAACACTTATTTTATTTATTTATTTGCCATCCTAATGGGTGTGAGGTGCTAAACTGGGTTTTGAAAGATGGAGAAAAAGGAGTGGAAGAGGATCAGGAGCAAATTGAATGTACACAGCCTTACCCAATTTCACTGTCCCAAGCACCGTCTATGCTCTTGGGTGCAAAAATACAGAGTAAATAATGATTCTAGGAGGGAGAAAGGTAGAGAATAGTAGAGATAAGGCGTGAGTTAGGATGGTCAATAGAGTCTGTGGTTCTGCTTTTTTGGCCACTTAGAAATAATTGAACTCTCCAAATTGCTGAAACCACAATCAGGAAATGTACCTAGATTAGGCAGGCACCTTTTCATAAATCCCTGATGATCTAGAAAACTGTTCTTGTTCTTTCATAGCTATTTGCTTGACATCACATGAAGTGCAGGTGTGACTAGCTAACCTACTAAGGTTCACATCCTGAAGGAAGCAAAGGGCCTAGCCTGGCACTGCCAAGGGCCCAAATAATCACACTTCTACACCCAGAAGCAGAGGGTCAGGCCTCATCAGTTGGTAAGAATCCAAGCCTGGATGTCTGGAGACCCAGGAAGAAGTCCAGCTACTGAATCCAGTCAACCCTGCCCATGGCATCACCTGACCTTGAGGTCGTGTCAACTAATAAATATCCTTACAGGGCTTGGTGCTTTGTGTTTCAGACCCTGGCTTCAGTGCCAGGATACATGGGTGATTAAGACCCACTCTGACCTACAGTAACCTGTAGCCTCACCACATAATCACAATTATAATGCAGTGAGTACTGTTGGAAGGCAAAGGGGAGCTGCACTTTGCAGCCTGAGAATGGGAGTCAAAGAAGGTGAAGGATGAATAGAATTGATCCTATTCTATTGAGGAGAGCAAAGGGATTACAGTCAACTACAGGTCACAATGCTGGCCATATTTTCTGGGCTTAAGAGAGCATCCATGTTGTTGATGACGATGATGATGATGATGATGATGATGCTATGACTCCCAGTTTAGTGCTCTTCTCTGAGTCTCTACCCAGGCAGCCCATTGCAAGAGAATGCGATGAGTTCACCCACACAACTTAACTTGGATTTACACAATGCAAATGCTCAATCAGAAGGATTCTCACTTCTTGCCTACTGCTGTCTGCAGGTGGGATCTCATTTCCGTGCATTTGTACCACGGGGCTAGGAAAAAGAAATGGGGTGGGGTTTTGTGGTTTGTTTCATTTGCCTGCCTGTTTCTTCTTACATTAGGAGGAAGCCTTCTGGTGTGATGGAGAGTGCCCTGGGACAGCCAGGAGCCCTGGCTGGGAGAGCGCTCCATTTACAGTGGCGCATAAACAACAAATCTTTAGACATCCGTGGGTCTGTTAAGCATGGGGAGGGTGGGAGTTTGGTCCGAATAACAGCAATTATGGGCACAGTTTTAGCACTTTTGTATCTTACATGATCTCCCTAAATCTTGGAAGAACTCTAATATAGTTGAAGGAATAGCCATGTCGTGGAAAGCAGATTGTTCTTGGACTCACACCCTTAGCTCCGTCTCTTATGAGTTCCACAGCAGAGCTCATTCTCATTAAACCTCAGTTTTCTCATCCATAAAATAAGATTCATCATGCCTCTCTCGAAAATTGTTTTGATGATTTGAATGAAGCATTAAAGTGTCTTACATGTAGTAGTTAGAGTTGAATGTTAGTGGAATCTGTAGGGGAAGGATCACAACCCTATTTCAAAGCTACTATCCAAGGTGGCGTTCTCTAAGGTTTAGCAACTTCTGTGTTCTGGAAACACTTCTGACACCACCTTTTGGCTTATGTATCCAAAGGAACATTTTTTAAAGAAGTTCTTCCAGGAGGCTAAATATTTATTCCAACAAAGCTGCTGTTGCTCAAAACATAATCAGTCTTGTCTGGAAATGCCCTTTGGAGCAGTGTTGTCTAGAAATACAATGTGAGTCACATGTGCACTTTAATACTTCCTAGTAGCCTCACTGAAAAAAATTAAAAAGCAGGTGAAGTTAATTTTAATCATATATTTTATTCAACCCCCAATATTAAAAATATTATCATTTCAATATGTAATCAATATAAAAACTATTAATGGATATTTTACATTCTTTCTTTCATATTAAGCCTGTAACATCCAGTGAGTGTTTTACTGACAGCACATCTCAATTCAGATGCTAAATTTTCACTGTAAGTACTGGATTTATATTGTAATCTCAGAATTTGCAGTTGCAAAAATAGATTCATACATTCACATTGCTCCAAACAGGCTTAAAATTTTTCAGTAAAGTTGTATTCATGGCAGACTCTTTTACTGTGCTTCAGTTTTTAGATTTAAATTTAAAGTATTTAAAATTAAAGAAAATTAAACATTCACTTTCTCACTCATACTAGCTATTTTACAAGCACTCAGCCACATGTAGCTAATGACTACTTACTGGACAGCACATCTCTCGGGCCTGGGGACATTCTTTACAGGTCCTCAGCAACACTCATCGTTTTTGAAGTTGGTTCCATATTTTCTGAAAAATACCCTGAACTCACTGGAAGTCTTGTCATTTGGGGGAAGATTGTGAAGAATGATAAAGTGTTTAAGTTCAGAATGAAGACTGACTACACTGAGAAGAGGTTACTTCTCTCGTGTGACTCCTGCCTGGAAATTGTTTTTGTGATCATGAAACCTATTTGGGTAAACAAGTCCCAGTGTGTTTGCTTTACAATTGCTTGCATTACTTCACAGTCATGCCTGGCTCAGATGGCAAAATAGGCAGTGTGACCCGATGCACAGAAACACTGACATCTCAGCATTGGTCATGAGTACAATGGCCAGGGAAACTGTAAATCAGCTGGGGAGTTGGGTCAGAATGTCCCCAGGGATGTCTGCCCCCACTAAGTTTGTACCCTTCTTAAGAAGGCAGGTTCCAGGCTACAAGGAGGCCTTCACTAAGGCAGGGCTAACATATTAGCTGTCCCATCGTGGACACAGACAGCCTGATGATTTCCTCCTGGGTGCCTGGCTTTATATCCTACTTCCCATCTGGCTTATGCTGAAACTGTTTTGAAAATGATCTATAGGTAGAATAGCAGCTTTGCTTCTTAACACCCTAACCTGTAATAGCCTCAGCAGGTATGCAAATTGAACTACACTAAAAAAAGATTTTTGGTCACAAAACTCAGAGTTCCCCTATTAGCTAGTTGAATACCTTATTATTTTATTATTATTGCAGTGGACTGCATTGAGCAGTGCCAAGATTATACAAGTACAAGATATGACAACTCTAAGCCCACCTCATGCACAGAATGGTGGTACCAGGAGCCTTAGGGTTAATTTTTACCTTCCCACTCCTTTCTTTTTCTTCAATTTTTCCATTTAATCAAATTTTGAAAGCATCTGGGGCAGGTGCTAGGCTAAGACTAATGACACAGGGGCCTTGTTCTTCTGCTTTAGTAGATGGAAACAGATGTGTAAATACATAAATGTAAGTATGTACATAATAGTAACTATTATCTTCATCAGTTTAAATACTTCCCTAGCCATTATTTTATTCAGGCTCTGAATTGAAAGAGTCCAGGATTTGAAGTGAATGGATCCAAATTCAAAATTCTAAGTTTTTTTATATAACATTTTATGTACTCTTGGGCAAGTCACTTAACTCCATTGAGCTTCAACTTCTCCACCTATAAAATGGGGTATTAATATCTACTTTACAAGGCTGGTTGACCAAGGTAAAACCACATGTGTTCCAGGAGCCCTTGGAACAAAGCTGGCTCTCAATACATGCAATGCCAGTGAGTACTATCTTTAATGAATCCTTCCAGCAGATTTGAACTGGTCTTCACTGCCATGAAAATTGAAGCCCAGAGGAGAAAATGTCTTGCTATTGATTCAAATGTTACATGCCACATGGGAGTCTTAGTCACTTGAAGATGGGACAGGCCATTAACCTGCCTCAAAGTGCCAGGAAAGTACATCTGAGGAACACCTCACCCAGCGGGGAATAGGGGAAGTCTCCCTGGGGGAGAAATCTTCCAATGGGAGAACTAAGGAAGGTCAGCGGAAAAAGGAAGTTGAGGGGAAAAAGAAGGAAAAGAGGAAAGAGATGAAATAATGTCTAAGACCAAAGGACAGAGAATGGGCAATAACCAGAGACAAAAAAAAAAATTATGACATCTACAGATAACAAAAAGAAATTAAGCATGATTACAGTGAGTGTGTGTGTGTGTATGCATGTGTGCATATGTGCATGTATGTGCATGCATGTGTGCGCTCATGTGCATGTGTGTGCTCATGTGCATGTGTGCATATGTGCATGTGTGTGTTCATGTGCACACGTGCATGTGTACATGTGTGTGCATGCCTGTGTGCGCTCATGTGCGTGTGTGCATATGTGCGTGTGTGTGCATGCATGTGTGCATTCATGCGCATGTGTGCATATGTGCATGTGTGTGCATGCATGTGTGCGTTCATGTGCATGTGTGCATATGTGTGTGTTGTCACTGGAGAAGTACATGATGCTCAGGTCACATCGAGCTAAATTAAGATATTGTTTTTATCTTTGAAAAGCATTGAAATGTTTTCAGTTATTCACGTATGAATTTTAGGTGGATCATAATGACTGCTGTGTGGGAAAAATATAGCAGAGGGAGACTGGAGGCAGAGAAAGCAGGAAAGACACTCCTGCCATCATCCAGGCAAGCAATGACGGCAGGTTGCCCTAAGGAAGCAGCAGTGGGGATGAAGAACCCTGCACAGGTTTGAGAGATATTCAGAGGGTATGGTGGATTCAAACCCATGGCTTCTGATCTATGGTCACTAGTCCAAACTTCTATAGAAGCAATAATTCAGTTGATTCCTAGAAGTTCACAGACCATGGTTTGTTTCTAGGTGTCTGCTGTAGCCTTGTCTTGGGCTTTTTTTCTTGATGCCAATGAACGGTGTTGTTATTGGGTGAAACTCATTTTATAAACGCAGCCTTAGATTGGGTGGCTGTGTTAGGGGAATTAATGTTAATTGTTATAACAAGTAACCCCCAAATTTTAGTGGCTTAACACAATAAAATTTTGTTTTCCCTGACATAAAACTAAATGTGGTTGTGGTGGATGACTTTTCTCCAAGCCCATATAACTCAGTAATTCAGGGGCCTTTTAATTAGTGGCTTAGATGTTCTCAGAGCCTTGGAATCCACTGCTCCATCTTCTGCATCCAGCCACCCTATGATCAAAAGGAAAATTGCGTGGGAAGTTTAAGGGGCCAGGTCTGGAACTGATACAGATATATGGATGCCCATATTCCATTGTTCAGAATCAATCTCGTGGCTCATATTTAAATAATCTGACAAATACAGTTTGACCATGTACAAGGGAAGAAATAGGATCTGGTGAACATCTAGCCAAATTCTGCCATGATGCAAGCAGCAACTGGATGAACGAAAAAAGTGGATCCATTTCAACAATGTTTACTTTCCTCAATCCAGAATCCTCTAGGTTTCTTCCTCTACCTGAAATAACTGCCACTCTTAAGAAATGTGAACAGAAAACTTCAAGTGTGTTTAAGGCTGGACTCATCCTCTGTTTGGTTTTGTGCCAGACCCAGTAGGCATGGTAGAGAATGACGATGAGATGCTGATGTTAACGGCAGAATGAGGCTTGAGTCTTTAGTTTCAGCCTAATCTAGGCATTCATTAGACACTAAGATTCTGGTTCCCCTGTCCTGTCACTTGCTGGATTGGCTCAGGCAAAAATTACCCTGTGATTCCTAGTGTATGAGTGGATCTTCAATATTTCCAATTCTTTTTGAAAAGTATAGCCACCCAGTACAATGAAGAGGAGGGCAAGGGAGCTGTAATTGGGGGCATATGATAGAAGACAAAGTTCCCTCAGCAGTCAGCAGGAGAGGCATGTCTAACACTGAGCTTTATTGCTTAGCAGTTGAGCTCTGTCAGCCTAAATTAATTGTTTCCTGTAGTTTTTCTTTTCATCCAAATTACATGCTTAACTAGAAGTCCAAGAACCCTTTATTTAAATTCATTCTCTAATGGTTATTGGTTGCTTGGCTTTTGCAAAGCTCCTTGCCCATTTTATGCTTCTGTTTTCTCATTTCTAAGTTGGATTTGATGATTTCCAAAATTGCTCTGGACACTAATCTTTCATGCCTCTGTCAAGGAATCATGAAAAAGGAGAAAAAAGGTAAAGGAGAAAAAAGCTGACAGTCCTTGCTTTCATCATTACTGAGGAATGTGTTAGGCATTTGACATTCCCAGAAAGGCCTAGGATCTAATATGCTGTTGATCAAACTGTGATTAAGGAATAAAATAGTCTATTCTATACTCAGTATAGCTAGGTCACTGACACTTTATGTGCGGTGGTCCCTCATCTGTCTTGGCAATACTACATGGGTGAAAATGCTGGTCTCACAGTCAAAAAGAGGAATCCTTTACTCCACAAGGCCATGTGAAACATAGTGGGTACCTGACTGATGGTGATTTCCACCTAGAATCAACGTTCAGTGGAAACTGCAGATGACTGAGTTGCCCTCTCTACCGTGTGAGCGAAAGCACTCTGTGATAAAGGGTTGACTCAAAGACCACTCAGTGGAGAATACACTGTCCAGGGAATAAAGAAGCTACACAGATTCAGCAAGGGAATAAAATAGACATCAATTGTTTTGCCCATGACTTCTCCCTTCTTCTACTAGAACACTCTGATTTTCCTGGAAAACTCCCCCTTTCCTTCTGCCATTCTCTGTGGTTATGGTGGGGTTAACCTGGTCCATTAACCCCAGTCCAAATCCAGTCACCCTGGTCAGACGATTGGTTTGAAAATGTTCAAAGACATTTCTTGCGATTGATGGGAGAAAATGTCCCTACGAGGGCTATTCAGAGGGGGATGCTTGAGGAAGAAGCTGCAAGATAGAAATGCCATTTGCAGCAACCCGGATGGGATTGGAGACTATTATTCTAAGTGAATTAACTCAGGAAAACCAAACATCGTATGTTCTTACTCATAAGTGGGAACTAAGCCATGAGGATGCACAGGCATAAGGAAGATACAATGAACTTTGGGGATTCGGAGGAAAGGGTGGGAAGAGGGTGAGTGATAACAGACTACAAATTGGGTTCAGTGTATACTGCTTAGGTGATGGGTGCACCAAAACCTCACAAATCACCGCTAAAGAACTTACTCATGTAAACAAATACCAACTCTTCCCCAAAAACCTACGAAAATTTAAAAAGGAATGCCAGATGAGCAAGTAGAGAAACTGAGTCTTGAGGACCTGTTCAAGATCCTGAATTTTGCCATCCTTGAACCTTGTATGTCCAACAGATACTTTATTTTCCTTTTGACTGAAAATATTTTAAGGGAATGGGGGAAGGATCTCTATTGTGCAACTGAAAAGGCTTTGACTAAAGCAAGAGGGAACCAGATTGCTTATAGTCTTTGAGTAATGATCATTTGTAATTGCATTGATAATGACTATTCTCTGAGCTCCTGCTAGGCACTTCTCACATATGGCTCCTTCTCTTGCAATAACTTACAAGAGATACAATGATCACCATTATGTAGTTGTAATTATGAAGGGTCTGTTACATTGAGTGACTGGACCAAGGTCAAATTGCTTGTAGGAAGTTAAGCAGAGGCCAGGCACAGTGGTTCACACCTGTAATCCCAGCACTTTGGGAGGCCGAGGTGGGTGGACTACCTGAGGTCAGGAGTTCAAGACCAGCCTGGCCGTCATAGTGAAACCCCGCCTCTACTAAGAATTCAAAAATTAGCCAGGCGTGGTGTTGTGTGCCTGTAATCCTAGCTACTTAGGAGGCTGAGGCAGAAGAATCGCTTGAACTCAGGAGGTGGATGTTGCAGTGAGCCAAGATCAAGTCACTGCACTCTAGCCTGGGCAGCAGAGTGAGACTCCGTCTCAAAAAAAAAAAAAAAAAAAAAAAAAAAGAAAGAAGAAAAAAAGAAGTGAAGCAGAGAATCGAACCCAATTTTGCTTGCACCAGATTTTATGGGCTTGTCACTCTTTCATATGGTTTTTCCTGAAGGGAGAGGCTCAATAAGCATGAGGACAAATCAGAGAATCAGAGAACACAATTTGTTTAGTTATTCAAATAATTGGATTTTCCATCAAAGACACAAATATCTAGAAAAGGGGTTATCGTTACATCAAAGAAAAAGATTGAAGAGAAACAAACAAACAAGCACATTTGAAAAGAGCATTTACCTAAATAAAAACAAAGGGTTTGCTTTGTGCCTAACATTTTGTTAGGATTTTTTGGAGCATTGGTAGATATCAACTGGAACTAATTTGTTACAAGAATACAGAAGTCTTACAGAACCTGATGTTGTGGACTTAACTGAGTTTCAGACAGGGTTTGGAAGTGGAGACCAGAAAAACCTCAGGCCTCTAATTCTTATTCCCACTTCTCTCTGCTTGTCTATTTTGCCCTTTTCTTCCTCTGTAGACAGGCTTTCTGTCATCTGCTGTCTGTGGGGCAGAACCTGGCTGCCTGCGACTCCCTGGTTGGCATATTGCACAGAGACCCAGTCACCCACAGAAGCTGATTTCCTGTCTCAACTCCCACTTTCTGTCACTTCCACATTTCTCAGAAGAGGGTATCTGGCTAGGTTGGTGGGGTAAGCGCTCCACCTTGGGAGACTCAATCCTGGATCATTACTGGAGTGGAGAGGGAACAGCGCCAGGACCCCAAATTTAGGAGCCCTCAGGAGGGGGCCTTGTAATGCACTGCTCCAATGCTCTGCCAGGCACTGACAACTTATCGTCTCAGCTAGCATCAGCTTCTTTCCAACATCACCTTGCCAGAGGTCATGCCACCTTCATGGAGGGGAGGGGGTTCTTCCTCCAGGTGGGGCATCTCTGAAGGCTACTTTGCAGGGGACCATTTTGGGCCTACATCCAACTCAATTTCTCCCTCCCTTCAATCATGTTTTCCCCTTCTATGCTCACAATTTCTCTTGAATAAATGTCCTGTGTTCAATTTCCACCTGAATCTCCTTTGAAGAACCTAGCCTGTGACAGCTGGTTCTAAGGACTGTCTGAGAAAGGAGACATTAAGATGAGATTCTGGGACAGGATAACCCACTGATTTTCTGGCAATGAGGACTCTATTCCTGGGGTTAGTTGGAGCACAGGTGCCCCCAGAAGTGGGTAACAGAATAATTGCTGACTTTTCATGAGTGATGATCTGGGATGGATACCAGGGGAAGGAGATGCATTAGCTGGCGTGAAGCATCAGATGTTTATAAATATGGGGCAAAGAGTAAATATGGGTGGAATAGGGTGGTTATTGCTAAGCTCAACTGAGATTTTGGAAAATGGAAATGAAAAGGTGAGAGTGATTAATTGGTAAGTCAGAGCTAAGTACGAAAACCAGGAACCTCCTGGTTAGCATACAAAGAGGCTCTCAGCTTCTATAGAAAGAGGCCAGACCGAGCTGTGGACTTAGTTGTCAGAATATTTGAGCTGTAAAGAAAGTAGAACTCCCCAATTTCGCAGTTCAGCCAGCTTTTCCAAGGTCACCAAATCTTCAATCTCCAGGCTCCCCTGGACTTCTGGGCCACTTGCCTCTACTAAGTACTAAACTCCTTCTTTGCTTGAAGATGATTTAGAGGCCTTGCCTCTTCCAGAAAACATGAGCTGCCCTCAGGATCCACACCCACTGCCCCGCAACCCCCTCGTAGCTAGGCTAGGAACCAGGAACTATTTCCCTTTATGCTTGGGACGCTGAGAGAAGAGGAAGAAAGCTATATACTAAAAGAGCTGTATACTAAAAGACTAAGAGATCTAGTCAGCCTTTGTCAGCAGTAGCTGGGAGAATATGCGAATATGCAAGAGATGAGGTTTTAGGGTGTGAGATCAAGGAGGAGTTTATTGATTTGAGAACACTTTCCTGGGATACAAGAGTTAGCTCTTTGGAAAGAACCCTGGGAGATGCTAAGAAAACACTGACTCCAAGAAGCATGGAGAGATCAGTTGTCTCCAAACCCCAACTTGGGACAATTCCAAAGGTTCATCAAATCTCTAGAGTCCCCATAGGGTCAAACTGAGGCCTTTGCTGGAACTGCAGAGTAACTCAGCTTCTTTTTTTTGCCAAATCCTACTTTCTTCCCCTCTGTTTCACAGGCCTTAAGAGCAATTCCCAATAAACTTTGTGCATTGTGATTTTTATCTCAGCATTTGCTGCCAAGAAAACTTAGCCTGCTACAGACACCACCACTCTTGGTGGGGCTGAAGATCCTAGAGTGTAGATGCTGGATATTTACTCCATAGAAGTCTCCATATATCAGCGTTAGAAGAACAATTGATTTGCCCAGAGAAAATTGGTCATGCTGCCAAGTCCAGATTCAGATACGTCTGTCTTCAAAGCCATTTTCTTGAAAGCCATTTGTATACTGCTGTGTTTTCCTATTTAATACATATTTTTATGATTGATCTGTTGGCAAAGTGTCTAAATTTACAGGCAGAGAAAATCAAGCTGATAGACATCAATTGCAGCATGTGGTTGGAAACAGTTGGAACACGATATATAAGATGAGCTAAGTGTCTGTGATTCATTCATCCATTCTCTGATTTATTCATTTAACAAACTTTTATTAAGTTCTTACTCTGTGCCAGCCCTAGGCTAGCTGCTGAGGATACATCAAGAAATGAAGCCTAGATTCTGATTTCCAAAGTGCATGGTCCAGCAGGAGATTCATAAATCATTTAAAGGCTGATAAAGAATGGTTCAAGCTTCCACTTACATTCCACGGGAATAGCTGAGCACTATTTCTTGAAGACAGAAGCCTACAGCGCTACAGTGCCCCTCAGGGTCAGTAAAATGCTGAAATCATCTGGTATAGAACTGGCAATAAAACTGATAACCCTGTCTTTCCTTGTACAGCTCACTCTGATGTGAGCCAAATACCATGTGCAGGCCTACATCCCATATTAAAGAAACTACAACCAGTGCTTCTTAATGTGATAGCACAGGTAGGTAGGGCCTAAGGCAACTTTTGGTTGAAGCAGCATATGGTGACAACATTGTCCTGTTAATTTCCTCCTTTGGTGATGATTTCCAGTGCCAAGCAGGATGAGAGGCAGGGCCCCTCCGCTAATATAGAAACTAGACTATGGTGTTGAAAGAAAGTGGGATGCAGTGCCACAATGAACTGGTGAACAAGGGGTGCTAGTGAACATATGGCCATGGTGGTGCATGGAAATGTCATCAGGTTTTGTTTTTTTCCTTTTTCTTCCCCCATCATTGGTCACCAGTAATCTATATCTGCCATTCTACTTAGTGGGCACATGCCAGAGCTTCCAGTGGTAAGAAATCCCTAAGTAAAGGGCAACCACAGTGAAAGTTCATCAAGATGAGGAGGTGAAGAATTATGTAGCCATCCCTCAGTATCCATCAAGGATTGGTTCCAGGATCTCCCAAGGATACCAAAATTCAAAGATGCCCAAGTCCCTGATGTTAAATGGTGTGGTATTTGCATAGAACCTACACACATACTCCATATACTTTAAATCATTTCTAGATTACTTAAAATTCTGAATACAAAGTAAATGCTATAGAAATAGTTGTTATGAATTGTGTTGTTTAGGAAATAATGACATAAAAAAGTCTGTACATGTTCAGTAAAGATGCAGTTCTTTGATCTGTTGTTGTTTGAATGAATGGATGCGGAACTCACGGATATTGAGGGCTGACTATAGGAAGAGAAGGGAGAAGGAGAAGAAGACATTTAATAATTAACCAACAAATGAGTACCGCATTGTTTTCCATTCCAGAACCTGTGGCCCTGAGTAGCCAGAGAGGATGTGATTCAGTGCATGGGTGGCAGGGTTGGTCTTAGATCCGGTGTCAGGAGGAGATCGGTGTATAACACGATGGCAGGACAGTAATGGAGGTGTGGTGGAAGGGATGAAGGGGTTTTCCTACCAACAGGGCTGTCCAGTGCCTTTGTCAGTCAAAGCCTTTCTCCAGCTAATGTCAATTTGCATTTCCATGTATCTTACCTTGTCCAAACTTTATCCTACATGACCCAGCCAGGCCTTCAGCAGCAGATGTTACACATAAAGTTCCTTTTGCCCAAAGAGTCTCCTGTGTCCTCTAAGTAGCAAATCCTCCCCACAGCCTGCACAATGGCTATCATCTATCTTGCTTCCTCTGACGTGCCTGGACAGTCAATCCTTCTGCCCTGTGGGCCTCTTTGTTACTTGGTTTACTCCTCTGTTGAAGCTACCTGTGCACAAAGGTGGAGCCTCACTCATTGCTCAATCAGTAGCTCCCAGCGTAGAGCTCAGGGTTGGCCAGTCATTCCACAGACCACTGGGAATGAATGATTGTTAGAAGGAATTAATGAGTGAGCATCTCATCGTGCCACTGATCTAGCTCTCGATGGACTCATCAATGAAAGGACTGCACAGAGACTGGTGGATGAGATTAGTGGCTCTCACTGGGGATGCCCACCAGTGGAACCAGAGGGAATTTGGGGAAGTCTGGGCTCACTTAGAATTAAAAGAATCAGCCTCTCTGGGTATTTTTAGGGGACAGCGGGATGCCACCCTCTGTGTTAGGAATCAACTTCTGGGCAGGTCTCTCGAGGTCCTTTCATTTTGTACATCTAATGAATTCTATTTTGTTCTGTGGGTTTCAGCCTGAAAAAGTGGTGCTCTGATACCAGGATGCATTGAGCCTTCCCTGAGCGGCTGCCCCAATTAGCCTGAGCAGTGACATGCAAATCCCCGAGATGTTTTGCATTTTTTCTGGCATGGTCCTTACCACAGCCTGCTCTGTGTTGTCTTTGTTTGTGTTAAGAGCTGAATCCCAGCTGTTTAGGAGTCTCGACAGCCAGGGGCTGATGTACTCATTTCTGTTTCTCCTGCAGACCTAGTTAGTAACTGACTCACAATGTGTCCTCTGTCCACTTTTTGTTTGCTTTTTTTCCTCATTGAAATGAAATTGAATTCATCTGGGTAGTGCCCTCCTACCCTTAGTTACAATTTTGACCTTTAGAAGTATAATCAGCTGTGTACAAATTTTCAAATTAACAAATTAACCATTTATCTGGAAAGGTTTTACAGCCCAGAAGCTCCAGGTAAATGCTACACTGTTACTGGCACCCAGGCTGGCGTGCAGTGGCGCAATCATAGCTCACTGCAGCCTTGAACTCCTGTTCTCAAGGGATCCTCCTGCCTCAGCATCCCAAGTAGCTAGGACTACAGGCACGTGTGACTATTCCTGGTTAAGTTTCTAATTTTTTGGTAGAGGTATATTTTCACTATTTTCATCCCACGTTGGTCTCAAACTCTTGGCCTCAAGCAATCCTCCTGCCTTGGCCTCCCAAAGTGCTGAGATTACAGGCATGAGCCAGTGTGCCTGGCCACGCAAGCTTATTTTTTATGGAAGTGGGCACAGCACTCCCAGTAGCCTGCAGTCACCGCTGGGCAGTGGGGCACAAGCCAGGGGAAGTAATCCCATTCTCTGAGCACCATGCTGGGTGCTTCCCCACCATCAGCCTGAAAGGAGGGTGCTAATGGCTCTCCTCTCATAGATGAAGAATTTGAGGCTCAGGGATGAAGGTCACCCCTGCTTAACATGTGTTCTGGTGATGAGAAAGCCACCTCTTTGTAGAGAATCCCTCCCCCTTGGCCTCATCCTCAAGGCCATTGACTTCCAAGTAGCTACCTGGTCCTATTGAGAGAAGGCTGTCTTTGGATTGCTAAGGGTCCTGGGATGGTGAGAGAAGTACACACTTGGAAAAGGATCTACAGACACCTCCTGAAAATGAGCCAGAAAGAGCCCTCCATGCAGTCGGAGAAGGATGAATCCATCATGGAAGAAGCTAGCTCAGTTTTCCTTCAGTTTCAGCTCCTGACAGTCCCTGCATTCAGTGCTGCACTCTAGATTTACCCAGAGGCTGTGGTTCTCCCTCACACCCAACTCTTTCTCCATCTCAGACTTTGCTCACCCTGTTTCCTCTTCCTGGAAAGGCCTCCTGATATCCTTGGCTCTTTCTGGCTGGTGCCTCTTCACACTGTAGCAGATGCTGATGGCGCCTTGTCTCAGCTTGCCCTGGCCACTTCCAGGTTACCCTGCAGCAGCCACCTAGTGTCCAGCCTCCACCTCCTCATGCCTCTGCTCCTCTGCCTAAGGTCTTCATTTGGCAGAAGCCAGCTGATATGCTTTGGCTGTGTCCCCAACCAAATCTCATCTCGAATTGTGGCTCCCATAATTCCCACATGTTGTGGCAGGGGCCTGGTGGGAGGTAATTGAATCATGGGGACAGGTCTTTTCCTTGCTGTTCTGGTGATAGTGAGTAAGTCTCATGAGATCTGAAGGTTTTATAAAGGGGAGTTCCCCTGCACAAGCTGTCTTGCTTGTTGCCATGTAAGACATGACTTTGCTTCTCCTTCACCTTCTACCATGATTGTGGGGCCTCCCCAGCCACACGGAACTATGAGTCCATTAAACCTCTTTTCTTTATAAATTACCCAGTCTCGGGTATGTCTTAATTAGCGGTGTGAGAACAGACCAATACACCAGCTCAGCACTGTATAGGGCAGGTGGAAAATGCCAGAGATTTGGCACCCTCAGGGCAGGCTTCAGCCAGCAAAGGAAGAGAATGTGTGTAGAAATGACCTGGCTTCCTGGTCCCCGGAGGGGACAATGCTAAGATGCCTTCTACAAAATTGCCACCTGTTGCCTAGAGGGTCACCTACCCTTTGAGGCCCCTTTCTCGGCTTTTGTTCTTTCTGATTTATGTTCCCTCTCATTCACTTTTGCTTCCAGGGATCACCTCCCACATAAGCTACCTGCATCAAGTCCTGGTCTCAGGGTCAGCTTGGGGTGGAGGGTGGGGGGCAGGGGGCGGGGGGTGCAGGGAGAGAGTACTAAGACTATAATAAATAATAGCACGTTGTATATTTCAAAATTGCTAAAAGAGTGGATTGTAAATGTGTTCACCACAAAAACATAAGTATATGAGATGATGGATTTGTTAATTAGCATGATCCGATCATCCCACAGTGTGAGTATATATCAAAACATACAATCATTATTTGTCAATTAAAAATAAAATTAAAAGAAGATACTCATTAAGGTCCACTCACACCTTATCTGGTGACCCCATCCCAGGTGAGAGCTGGTGAGGGTCTCCTCCTCAGAGGGCCCAGGAATCTGTGGTTTCCCCTGTCCCAGCACACAGCAGGATGGAGTGCAATGGTCTCTTCACTTCTCTGTCTCCCCCAGTAGGCCATGGGTTCCTGGAGGGCAGGAGCTCTGTCTTGTGAGCTTTAGACTCCAGTGCCTAGCAGATAGGAGATTCTCAGTGTTTACTTTTCAGCTCAGTAATTCACCATGTGGCTCAGTTTCTCCATTTATGAGCTTGCCTCTAGGGCCCCGGACCTTGTGAGTCTTCATGAGGACAGGATGTGGGGCAGGCCAGTTGTCACCTGGGGCTCCTGCCACCAGGCAAGGTCCTGATTTAACTACGGTTATAGTTGCGGTGTGGGGCAAGGGCTCCCCAACTCCAGATGAGCAGATTTGGGTCAATTTCTTAATATTTTTTAAGGGCTGTGATGTATCTTGGCTGTAAATGGTCTTTTCTGCACCTGGGGCATTTTCTTTTAGAAATACTGCCTTGGAAGTCAGATTAAGATGCGTTTAAATGGAACATTTAATGATTGTTTTAAAACAATCCACGTCATAGCATACAAACACACACACACTGATTCTGTGCTCTGTATCCTACGGCCTAGAACCAAGACTTGCTGAGTGAGTCCTCACCTTCCAGCTTAGAGGAAACAGGTGAGGACGTGGCCACCACAAAGCAAGAGGACAGGGCAGGGCAGGACAGAATGGAGGGCACCTTATCCCACTGCACTGCACTCCGGGGCTCCTACAACCCATTCAAATATGAACAGTAAGTCGCTCACCAAGGGCTGGATCGGCCACTGTTCCCAGCTCCCACCCAAACATTCCTCTACAAGTATTTCCTCTTAGAGAAAAAATCAAAAACACCTGTAACTGGATGAGGGGAAATGAGTGTAGATTTCAGACTAAACCAATTCAGACCCTATCATCTTCCCAGACTCTCCAATCTGGCAAAGCCCTTTGAGAGTATTTCTGTGAAACCCACTTTTCTTAATATTTATTGTCCCCAGATCTCCCCTTTGGAATATCATCAGACCTGCAGTTTCTTTCCTGGGGGAGAGGCAGGACGTATGCACCCAGCAATCAGACACATCCTCAGGGATGCCTGGATCTCCTGAAACCTAGTGGGTCCTGAATGGAGCTACCTCCAGATGAGAAGTGCAGGCCAAGGCTCTGGGAAGGAAGTGGCCTGGCCACTCACACATCTAAGTCAGCAGGAGGCTTAGACATGAAGCCAGGAAGCCTGGTGCCTATCTCATCAGAGAGAGAAAGATCAGTTAATTCACCAACTACACAACCATTGATATTTAATGTGGTGTCCAGGTTCAGGGCCAATTGTATATATATTTTTTGAGACAGGGTCTTGCTATGTTGCCCAGGTTGGAGTGCAGTGGTGCAATCACAGCTCACTGCAGCCTTGACGTCCCAGACTCAAGTGATCCTCCCACCTCAACCCTTCCAAGTAGCTGGAACTACAGGTGTGCACCACCATGCCTGGCTAATTTTTGTATTTTTTTTTGGTATTGTTATTATTATTATTTATATTTTTTGTGGAGACAGGGTTTAACTATGTTACCCAGGCTGGTCTCAAACTCCTGAGCTCAAGCAATCAGCCAGTCTCGGCCCCACAAATTGCTGGGATTACAGACGTGAGCCACCAGGCCCAGCTGTATTTTTAAAATAGTCTTTTTTTTTTTTGAGGTGTAATTTATTTACAGTGAAATTTAGCTGTTTATCATGTACAATTCAATGATTTTATAGTGTAGAATTGTGTTCACTAAAACAGTGATAGTGATAGTGACTGTCACTAAAAATTTAGTGTAGATTTTTTGTAGAATTGAAGAAAAACTTCATGCCCACTAACTGTCACTCCCCATTCTTACCTCTACCCTAGGTAAACACTAATTTACTTTCTCTCTGTAGATTTGCCTTTTCTGAACATTTCATAGCAAAGAAATCACACAATATGTGTTATTTTGTGCTTGGCTTCTTCCACTTAGCATCATGTTTTTGAGGTTTATCCATGTTGTAGGGCACAGTAGTACTTTGTTCCTTTTTTATTGCTGAATTATAGACCCAGGGCCAATTGTTTGAAGTGGTAGCGTGTGTGTGTGTGTGCGTGTGTGTGCATATGAGCATGTGTGTGCATGTGTGTGTGTGTGCATGTAGAAGAGACACGAGCAGTTGAGGTCCTGTGGGGAGGACTGGCTGGGTTTCTATATCACAACCTGTTTTAGTGTCTATCCATTTTTAATGGTGAGATGACCCATATGCAGGGGCTCCAAGTTAGCTGGAGAGGACAGGGTAAGTATCTGGTGGTTCTTTCTACTTTAGAGGCAAGGGCTGGCTAAGTCTGCCTTTTTCCTCCTTACCGAGTCCTTGGCACATTTCTTCTGAAAACAACAGGGATTTTTGGTTGTTTAATGTATTAGTCCATTCTCACATTGCTATAAAGAGCTACCTGAAACTGGGTAATTTATAAAGAAAAGAGGTTTAATTGACTCACAGTTCTGCACACTGTACAGGAAACATGGCTAGGGAGGCCTCAATAAACTTACAAATATGTTGGAAGGTGAAGGGGACGCAGGTACATCTTATATGGCCAGCGCAGGAGGAAGAGGGCAAAGGGGGAGGTGCTGTACATTTGTAAACAAGCAGATCTTGTGAGAACTCACTGTCACAAGAACAGCAAGGGGGAAGTCCACCCCCATGATCCAATCACCTACCACCAGGCCCCTCCTCCAACACTGAGGATTATAATTCAACATGAGATTTGGGTAGGGACACAAATCCAAACCATATCATTCAAGCTGTAGGACTGTGGGATCTTCTCCCCCCACAAAGCTATACTTCTTTTGTGCTTGACTCATCTGAATTCAAAATCTTGAATATGTTTATTCTCATCCCAGACTCAAGGAAAGAGATCCTCATGATACTCTTCCCTTTGACGTAGGGTCTGGGGTGGAGTTGATGGGGTGATTGGCTGGGCTATTGGTGGTGGGTTATTGATGGGGCAATTGGCAAGGCCAGGCATCCCATAGGCAGCCTTGAGGGGATGTATGTGTTTTATGTGTTATCCTTCCTGACCCAGGTTCAGCCTGAACCTTGGCTGAGAGCAAGGCAGAGTTGGAGCACAAGGCGGTGCCCAGGAGGACACTGGGAGGCTGGAGCCCATCCCAAAGATAGGTTTTGGAGAGCCCAGAGAGCACCATGTTCCAGGGTCCTCCCAAACGGTCTTCAGATTACCAAGGACTGTTACGTGGGAGAAAGTATCTGCACTCCATGAGCTTCCAGTGCGCTGGACAAAAACCAGTGTTCCTGAGTCATAGCTTGTGGACAACAGGAGGGGGCTGTAGCATCATGAGCCACTGGAAAAGGGACTCGGGTCTGGCTAGTGTGCCAGTCCCAACAGGTGATTCAGATCCCAATTAGGAATTTAAGTATAATCCTGGCCATGTCAACTGGGAAGCCTTGTCTTGGGCTGGGAAGGAGAGGGCTGTATTCATGCCTTAAGCTCACTTCTGCTATGTAGACACCAGGCTGAGGGCATGGAGACACTAGGGTTCTGCCTGTCTGTGGTAGCAACTGACTTATGAAATGGGCATGGCTGATCCTTCTTGGGCAGGGCTCCTGGGTCTACCATTGAGTGAGCTGAAGGAAGTTAGGGTTGATTTCTTTTTTGTCACTCTAAGTATCTTCCCATTTCCCTAAGCTCTGGGCTTTGGGGTTAAACTACTGGGGTTAAGTAATAAGAAAGGAGTAAATTCATGAGTCATTCTCATGTCTTTCTGATGTCCTCAGCTCTATTAGTCCCCAGTAAGTCCTCCTTAATATTCCCAGCATTATTGAGGCAGTTTAATGGCTCCTATATTTAAAAGGGACAGTGAACTTGCCTTACAATCATTCTTATAAGATCCTTTAAGAATAGCAACAATGTTCACATTACGATTTTACATTCCGCTTTAATAAGAATGGAATTGCCATGGGCGATTCTGAATGAGCTGGTCTTGGCTTCTAATTGCTGTAGGTCTTCTGACAGCATCCTGCTCTATTTCCTGGCTCTTCACTAGATTAAATTAACTTTCCTCACAGTTCAGCCCTTAACCCTTCTTCGGGCTAGCAATCTGGAGAGACAGATCAAAAGATTACAGAATTTTTGGCACTCAAGGGTCCCCGTGACCCCAACAAAGTGCAGAAATCTTCAAAATGGCAGAACAGACCTATGGATGGTCCAATTTCAACTTGAATCTACCAAGGATAGGTCCCCTGTTTTAGCCCCAGATGGTTCTTTTGCTGAGTAGCTCCAGAGAACTCCCCTTAACGTTGAGCAGAGTGGACCAGAGAAAAGTGGTTTTGGAGACAAACAGATCTGTGGTGAGTCTGACTATATCTATAACATTAAGCAGATTATTTTCTTTCTCTGTATTTCAGCTTTACCATTGGTAAAACGCACATAATGATGTTGACCCCAAGTTGTATGCAGACTTAGCTGTGATAATAGATGGCAATGCTGAGCATGGAAAAGGTGCTTAACAAGCTATTAATTATATTTGTGAGTAATAGTAATGCCCTGGCAGGTACTAAAGACAGACTTCTTCAAGATCTATTCCAAACCACTTCAAACTCACCTTTACAAGAAAGGCTAGAAAGCTCAAACTAAAACAAAATTAAAGAAAGCTGAGATTCCCTGTTCTCTCCTGCATCCAGAGTTCTGTGTGTGTCTCAGCTTCTGCCAGAGATTGGAGCAGCAGTGAGAAAGTGGAGGTGATGGCCTCGATGGGATAACTGGATCTTTCTGGCGGGAATGGTGTCTGCGTTTCCTGGAGTAGTCCCTGTAGAGTTTCTAGCATCTGGTTCCCAAGCACCACAGAAGCTAAGTGGAGCCCCAGTATGGGATTCTCCACTGGAGTCTCAGCTATGGTTAAGCATCTTTCCTGCCTACATTGTTCCTGGTCATGTAGAATCTAAGTCTGATTTCCTGACTCTTCCAGAGATGCTGTGAGCTAAGTCTTTAATAAATTATTTAGTGTCTAAATTAGCTTGAATCAATTCTTCTTTTTAAAATCTGTAGCCTAAAATCATGATCAATGTAATTGCTTGTAACAATTCCTCCACTTCTAAGAACTGTCTAAAATGCTTTTTTAAATTTTTTTTTAATTTTTTGAGACAGAGTCTTGCTCTGTCGCCCACGCTGGAGTGCAGTGGCTCGATCTCGGCTCACTCTAACCTCTGCCTCCCAGGTTCAAGTGATTCTCTTGCCTCAGCCTCCAGAGTAGCTGGGATCACAGGTGCCTGCCACCATGCCCAGCTAATTTTTGTATTTTTAGTAGAGACGGGGTGTTGCCATGTTGGCTAGGCTAGTCTCAAACACTTGACCTCAGGTGATCCACCCCCACTGCCCTCCCAAAGTGTTGGGATTACAGGCGTGAGTCATCACGCCTGGCCTAAAATGCTATTTGGAGCAGCACAGAACACACCTTTGTGCAGAGAGCCAACAACGAAAAGATCTCAACAGCTCATTAATCTGGGCACTTTATTTTACAGAGAGGAAAACTGAGAGCCAGTAGTGAACAGTAACCCTCCCAGAGCTCAGTGTCTAGAGTATTGAGCATTTGCTCCCACTGTGCCGGGCTGTGTACTCAGTCCTGTATTTGTCATCTCATGTAATTCTTTCTAGAGTCCTGAGGTGTAGCCTTTATCATCTCTTTACAGGAAGGAAGTAAGGCTCAGAAAGCATATGTAACTTTCCCAAGAAGTCAAACAGATATTATCAAGCAGAGCTGAAACTTTGGCATGGAACTAATGCCAAAGCCCATACTTTTACCCTGACCATGTGTCTGCCTTTGATGACATGGATTTTCACATCACCCCTTCATAATCCTAACTAACTTGGAGTGATTTTAAGGTGATTAGAAAGGGAATGTAAAATGGCATTGGTGCCTCTTCTGCACCCAGTGGTGCTGGCTGGGTGCTGAAACAAAGGCAATGTTGTGCAAATGTTAATTCTCTGAGACTAGATGTAGGCTTCACTGTCAAGGACAAATGTAGGTTCACTATGAGCACAGAGAACGGCTACCTTCATGGAACAAATAGTATCTTCTATGCATGTAGAGAAAGGACTCCTGTCATTCCTTCCCACCCTTTCACCTTCTTCCCGTCATCCAACCAACTCCCTTATATAGGAGGACGGTTGCTAATATAATGGATCTGGTCTTGTGACTTGGATTGGACCACCTTTTGCCAGTGCCTGGACAGGGACTTTCTGTTCAGGGGCCTTGGTGAGATCTTTCTCTCTATCTCTCTCTCTTTCCTTCATCTCTCTGATTGCAACAGTACGGGTCATGAATTCATGAGAAACGACAGGGGTGCTGAATACCATTCATGTTTGTAGAACTACAAGTAGATTCAGATGACTGAGAGTGTGGTGTATTATAGAAGGAGACGGCCAGAAGGTGGAGCAGATCATATGGAGCTCTGAGTAGCTTTAAGGCACCCAGGTGTTCAATCCCTGCTACCCAGCCAAACCCCATATGTAACTAAAACTACATGGAAGTCCTACTTCAACTTCTCCTTACATTGCCCTAGCTTCTCTCTACCTTCCTTCCTCTCCAGTCTCTGATTCCCTTTTGATGCCTTTTCCCTTCAAATACACTTAGCATGGTGATTTTAATGGGCTTTCACTCAGACCCAACTATCAAAGGTAGATGAACCCTGTAGACCTATATCCTACTCCCATTCCAGAATGTCACACAAACAAAACACCTACTTTAACCAGAGTCCATGCCTGTAGCTTTCCTATCATGATAACTTTTCATGGTCTGAGCACCCAGTGAGTTAGTAGTCATCAGCCTCTTTAATAGGTTCGGGAGGCCCAGAGAGACTTGGCAAAACGGCCAGGGTTGCTCAAAGTCTTAGTAGCAGAGCCCAAAATCTTGACAGTTGTGACCCTAATGCTGGTGCTCCTACTGGGTTGGGGGTTTATTTTATCTTCCTCATCCTTGGCCTTAGCCAAATGCTCCTGAAATCTATGGCAATGTCCTGCTGAACTTGGCCCCACAGAATAAGTCAGGTCTGGTCCTGGGCTTGGTTATCTTTCCTCTTGTGGCCCTGAGCCCCCTCATGTTGCTGGAGAGCTCTAAAGAACAGCATGAAAAACCGAGGTTGCTGTTAGTGGGTGGGAATTTAATGGGTTTGGTTGGTTGGTAGATGATAGCAGAAGCCTTGCTGGAGGACCTTGCTTCTGCTTTCCTTAGTTTCCTTACCTGTACAGTGAGGAAGCTGGGCACACAGCCTGGCTTAGCTCTCATTGCTCATGGGTCTTTAGTCCAAGAAATGGAAGGCCAAAAAAAAAAAAAAAAGGAAAAAGAAGTCCGGCAGGAAGGCCAGTTCCTGTTTTCCTGGGTCCGTCCCTGAGCTTCGGCCGTGTGGTTTCTGAGCTGATGAGGGCCAGAGGCCAACATGAATCTATGTGTCATCTCATGGGAAACTAAGATGGGTTGGTGGAGGTGGCACAGATGGTATGTTGAAAGAATTCTGAGGCTACCCTTGCGCTTAGCAGGGAAAGAATTCTTGACATGATTCATACTGCCTACCATGAGGGCAGGATTTGGAGGTGGTGGCAGGCATGCCACAAGCGGCCAACTCTAGCCAGTGGTAGAATCAGCTCATAAGCTGTGGAGGAAAGAATGACTTTATTCCCAATGGCCTTGAATCAGTTTTTCCGGAAGTGAGCTCTAGGTCTTCTTTCATCCTCAAACCATATTTCATGGACAGATGTCATGATTCTTATTTTATATACAAGTAAATCAATGCTCAAAGAGGTTGGGCAACTTGCCCAAGGCCACTCAGCTAGGACATGATGTATCTAGGATTCAAACCCAGATCTGTCTAATTCCAGTCTGTTTTCTTTCCATGCATTGGTACATTCTGCTCCTTATGTTTCCTCTCTGGCAAGGGCTGAATTAAAGTTTTATAAGTATGCATGTATTTTTTTCAAAAGACTGTCAAGAAATGAAAAGTTGAAATAATCTTTAAAAAAGATTTCTCAGCTCAAGACTAAAAATCCTGATTTGAAAAATTGAAGTCATAGAACAGTTGCAGAGGCAGTCATTAGGTCCTTCAAAATCTCCTAAACTTGAGAGGGAACAGCTAGTGAGAGCTAATAGAGATGCTTGCAAAGGTGACCTCAGGCCTTTCCAGAGATTAGCCCAAAGCAGATAAGGATAAAATACTTTCATTAAGGCAATTAGAGCTAGCATGAGAGGAATGTTCCCAGGAGACATCACTTCTGGGACACTTTAGCTATAAGCCCCAGGCGTTTGACAGCCACAGTACCTTAAAGCAGAGAAAGAGTTAGGTCTATTTCTAACTGCAAAAGCAGGAAAACCCTCCATTGGGTTCAGCAAAGAGTTCATCCATGGGTGGTCTATTCTGATATCAGATGTAAATTTTTTTGTATTCCTTCTCAATGTCTGATTTATCCAGCAGCATATCACATGACTAAACACAAAGCAAGTAGAGATGAGAGAGTTACCAAGTGACGCCCAAGGGTTTATAGACTTGAGGCCATTCTCTGAAATCATAGAACTCTTTAGGAGCTATTATATTGATATCTGTTTTTAGATACAATCTGGGCATGGTAGGTGATAGACATGAGAGATGGGGGCTAGATGATGGGGGCCCTTGAGTGGTGTGCTAAGATAATTGGACTTTATCTTATGGGCACTCTCTTCAAACAGTTTGAAGGGGTAGATTGATATCATCAGAATGGCATTGCAAATGGCCAAACCAGTGAAGTGTGGAACGTGGACAGAGGGAAACCAGGCTGGAGGAAGGGAGATAGTCAAAAAGTAGGTGGAAAAGTGTCTGGTTTCCCATTTTACTGTTTCCATGAGGGAAGAAATTACACCTGATTTACCTATTTGTATATCCCTAGAGCTAAGGATAGTGTCTGCCACCTAGCAGGCTGTATTAGTCAGCTTGCAGACTGCTATAAAGAACTATATGAGACTGGGTAATTTATAAAGAAAAGAGGTTTAATTGACTCACAGTTTCACATGGCTAGGGAGGCCTCAGGAAACTTATAATCATGAGGGAAGGCACAGGGGAAGCAAGGCATGTCTTACATGGTGGTAGGAGAGAGAAGTAGACTTTTAAACCAGCAAAGCTCATGAGAATTCATCCACTATCACAAGAACAGCATGGGGGAAACCACCCCTATAATCTAATTACCTCCCACCAGGTCCCTCCCTAGACACATGGGGATTACAATTTGAGATGAGATTTGGGTGGGGATACAGAGCCAAACCATGACACAGGCCCAAAATAAGTATTTGTTAAATGATTGAATGATGTGATTTCAGTAATCCTATCGGGAAAAGAGAGTAAAGTCTTCAACAAATTCTTAATAAAGTGAACTGAGAGGAGAGGATGGATTTGAGAAACGGGATAAAGTTGGGAGACTTCGGTAATGGAAAAAAGTGGGATGTGAGGGCAAAAAAGAGTGTTAGAAGCCTGCAGTTTTCTGGCTTGGGGACTTGGGGACTCTCACTGAGTGTGATGGAAACAGATTTGGGGAGATGGTGGGTCAGGGTGAGGTTGGGATGCCCTTGAAACATGCATGGGGGCATATTCTCATATCACTGAGCAGCCAACTTTCTCCTCTGCACTGTCCCTTTAGCATGCACTGTTCTCTTCAAACCAGAATCCCTTCCTTCCCTTTCATACAGTTAACTCTCCTGTGCTTTGGACCCAGCTCTACCTCACTTCTCCAGTGAAGACTTTCCTAGACCCAGCTAGGCCAGTCAGATTCCCAGGCTCTAGTAGACTGCCTCCTTCTCTCCTAGCTGTAGATCTCAATTGGCAATGGGCTAGGCCAGTCAGATTCCCAGGCTCTAGTAGACTGCCTCCTTCTCTTCTAGCTGTAGATCTCAATTGGCAATGGGCCCCTTATGTGTGGTTCATGGATTAATGTCTATCTCCCCTTTTAGAGAGGGTCAGCTCCATAAGTACCAGGAGCATGTCTCTTTGGTAGTCACCACTGACTCCCAGTAATAAACACCATGCCTGGCACATGGTAAGGGCTGAAAAAAATATTCGTTGAATAAACGATCAAATGAATGAGTGTCTGTATAAACAAACGAATGCATGTACAGCTGTCATAGCTCTATCTCTTAACATTGAGTCCCAATTAGCTTTCCCGATGGAATCAAAGAGGCAGTTTTGCAGAGCTGGAATAACATGAGTTTCTGGATTTGAATTGATGTGCCTGCAACACAGTAGGTGCTTGGTAAATGCTCACTGAATTATTCCAAGCTTTTCTGATCATCTCATCTGAACATCTTTAGGCAAGAAATACAGTGTTTTGAAACTTTGACTTCATTTATCCATATGAGGATAAAGACATCTATCTCAGTTTTTGAAAAATGAGAATTTGGTGAGATTACCTATATCAATACCAGGCACATAGTATACACTCATTAAATGTTTATGATCAACAACTGAGAGAATCATGTAATAAAAATCCCCAAGAGTTTACAGGGACCAATCAATAAAATAAATGAGTGCAGCATCAAGAAAATCCAGGTCCTTCCACACACAAAAGGACACACACACACACACACACTCACACACGCACATAGCCCTGACCCCATATCTTCCCTCTGTATTTTCTATCAGCTTTCCGCAGCTGGTCAAACTCCTAGAAAGGGGTTAGCTTTCGTGCTGTGAAGAGTTTCCAAATATTTTAAGACATGACTCAAACACAGTGAAGTGAGTGAGTTTCTGAATGTGTGTATGTGCTCAATGGCAATGTCCACTGCATGGCGGACACTTGTTACCTGCCTACTTCTTTTCTTTTTCATTTTCCCCTGTCTTCTCAGCTCTTTGCACAGAGCTTAATACATAGTAGGTGCTCTGTGAAAGTTTGAGCCAAAGATAAAGGAAAGAAGAAAAGAAGGGAGGGAAGGGGGTGGTATAAACATGTGTTCATGTTTTCCTTTCTTTCCAGGCACATTATTGCCAACAGACATGAATTGAAGGAGAGAGTGGAACAGGTTGGAGCTGTCAGAGAGGGCAGGCTCATTGTCTGGAGCTGCCTAGCACCTTTATGTATGATTAACGCCACGTGGAGCCCCCAGTGTGTCTTGAGTTTGCGGGCTCCATGTTGCCCACTTATGCCTAATGTTCACCCTGCTGCTGTTGTTAAATCACCAGGAGATCCTGGCCACTTCCCTGTGACTTCCCTGACTCTGTTTCTGGATGCCTGGATTTGGTGATTCTCTAACAAGTGTAAGAAGCGTAGTAACAGCTCTTTCCATTGTACAGCACTCTAGAGTTACAGATCTCCCTATAGACCACTCTCTCTCTTGAGCCACCTTCTGGACATCTCAGCAGGTGCAACATGGATCTCATGATCTTGCAGGCTTCTGCTTAGACCCTTCTCCTGCATCATTCAACTTGTCAACTGGTAGAGTGTGAGTCATCCTAGAAGCCCCAAATCAGTTGGTGTTGAACCTACCAGCATTCAGATCCATCTCAACCCCCTACCAAATGTGTGACCTTGAGTAAATTACATAACTTCTCTTAGCCCCAAGTTTTCTCATCTGCAAAAATGGAAAAGAATGAACCTTATTAACAGTTGTTCACAGGGATGGTAAAAGGTCATGCTTGCAAAAATGTCAGCTTAGTGTAGACAAGATAATTAATACATGAGTCTTTTCATACCTTTGCTCATCCATGTCACTTCTCAGAAATTAATAAATCATCACAGAATGGCCACTTTTCCTTGCATTATTTTAAGTCTTAAACCTCAGTCAGCATCTGCATCATGAGAGGCACAATTTAAAATGCAGGTTCTCAGCCCTGCTTTTTAAGATGTGACTGCCTTCATTCTGCAGGGCCCAGGAGTCTGCATTTATAAAGAGGGGCCTGTGATGTTGTAAAGGCTGCCCCTTGAAAAAAAACCTTGTTTTCAGTAAAGATCTGTGGTTTAATTGGAGCTCACTCCTTCCCTAGCTGACTGGCTTGAGGGTTTGTGGAGTAGAGGAAAAAGAAAGAAGGGGGACTTAATAAAAGGTTGAAGAGATTAGAGAGGGAGGGTCCCTGCACAGTTGTCTCTCACTGGATGGGAAAGGTTGACAAAGCCTCTGTCTCTTGTTGCCCATAAAACCACTATTGTGCTTAAATTGGCAATGCTTAAGGAAAGAAGCATGCCGTTTTGGCTTCTCGTAGCTGTAATCATGGCTCTCCTGATTAAAGGCTGCTGGCAGAAGGCCGTCCTGGCATCTAAAAACTCCCTCTGGGGCAGCCACATTTCTAAATGCCAGTGGTTGGTTCCTGGAGCTCCGGGAAAGAGGAGCTCCCAGAGGGTTCCTGGGGAACTTTGTTCTGGAAGATTATTTGTATCTCCTAATCAGCATCAGAGAGTTGTAGGGGAGGGGTTCTCAACATCCTTGCCCCCTTCTCATCTCCCAGAGGTCTTTAAAGACTTAAGGGGTGCTGAGAGGGTAAATTGCTACCTTTCACTCATCCTCTCTCCTTGCCTCCTCTCTCCTGCTTGGAATCAAAGGACAGTTCCCAGGATGGGAATCAAGTGACCCAGTAAGTGAACAGGAAGAGAGGGTCTTCACACACAAATCCCAAAGTTCAGATTCAAGGTCTGGTTTTCCCCCTCCTTTTAGCTATTTTGTTGACTTTTGGACATTGAAAAAGTAACTGCAAAGTCACTTCTTAAAATCTGGTGTTGCTGTTTTCAAACTAGGAGATGTCTTGGCTCCATTTCAATAGCACATGGAAATCATACCTTGTAGAGCTTAGGGGGAATCAGAAACAAATCATGGAAGGTGGCTGGCATAGCATGGTGGAATGATTTCATTTGCTACCCATTTGAATGTTGTTTTACAACAGCTTCCAGAGAGAGACAGATAAGAGGAGAAGGTTTGGAAGTGAGAGAGCTGTGGATTCAAATCCAATGCTCCATGTACCATAGTAAGGCAGCTGCCAGGAGGAGCCCACCCTCTCTGATTCTGACTCCCTGAGACTATGCACCAGTGCTGTAAACATCCAGCTCAGAGTTTTAGGTAGAAGTGAGTCATTCCTTCTTCTTGTAGAGCAAAACATCTCAGTAGTCCCCTAAAATATAAAAGTAACACATGAGAATATGTTTGTGTAGTTCATGCTGCTTGGCCTTCAGTTGCTGTGTAAAGTGAGGTCTCAGGAACACTGCTCTTCTTCTATTGGCTTGATGGGTTGCTCCTATCATAACCTGAGGCCCACTTTTTTTTTTTTTGTTTGAGATGGAGTCTTGCTCTGTTGCCCAGGCTGGAGCTCAGTGGCATGATCTCAGCTCACTGTAACCTCCACCTCTCGGGTTCAAGTGTTTCTCCTGCCTCAGTCTCCCAGGTAGCTGGAAATACAGGTGTGGGCCACCATGCCCGGCTAATTTTTTTATTTTTAGTAGAAACGGGGTTTTGCCATGTTGGCCAGGCTGGTCTCAAACTCCTGACCTCATGTGATGTGCTCACCTCAGCCTCTCAAAGTGCTGGGATTACAGGCATGAACCACTGCACCCGGTCCCACTTTCAAGATTTCTAACCTTCTCCTTGGATGTCTCACTAGTGGTAAGATACTCCAGGGCTATTTTACTTCATTTATTGTATATTTGTATTCCAAGGCTCAAGGATTATAAGATATATATCTCATATATATATATATAAATGCATATTATATATACATATATTCATGTACATATATATGAACACATAGAACACACAACATACATACATATGCATGTGCATATATAGGTTTCTATGCATAAATATATAGAGAACACATGTAAGCATGTACATATTGACATGCTTCATATATAAATGTGTGTATACATATGTAGTTATAAACACCCATGGCTACATTATCTACATACATGTGCATGTACACACGTATGAACAATGTGTGCTTGGAAGTCCCAGATGTATGTCAGAGGTCATACTCTCAGTGGTCAGCAAGGGCTCCCAGGCCTTCTCCCTGTATCTAGGTCATCACCCATGGAGCGTCTGAGGCCAATGCCACTGTTAGAGGTCACCCGTGGCATCCTGGCCTCCTGGCCTCTGCCCAGCACCCTATCAGCCCACTGCTTCATCTGCTGCAGCCCACCTTGGGCCACGGTATTGGCGTGAGCAGTGCCCACTCTGTTGCTCCTGACTTTGGAGGAGGCGCAGCACAAAGCGGTTTGGGTGCTGAGCAATTAACAGGCAGGCTCTTCAGGTTCTTCAAGGACCTTTCCTCCCAAGCAGGGCAGGAGCAGGGTAAGGCTAGTCAGCATGCACTTTCCTGTTCCACCCTCAGGCCTGAGGTTGAGTCCCCTTGTAAGATGACCTCGCCCAGAGTCCTTCTGAAACCCCTCACTGCAGGGTGCCCTTAATTGTGCTGCATCTGCTCCAATTCCCTCCATACCCACACCAAGCCACAGGCCTCCACATAGGCCCCAGGTGTCTGAACCCTAAATTAAAATCTGGTGTTGCCCTTTTCCTAAAAGATACCTTGGCTCCACTTCAATAGCAAATGGAAGTCATATCTTGCAGAGATAAGGGGGAGAATAGAAACAAAGAACGCAAGGTGGCTAGCATAGTGTGTGGCGTGATGTATGAAGGGTGGCATTGCTGCCCTTGTGTCACAGCTGAAGAAACAGAGAGGTGAGTGAGCTTGCCCGATGTCACCCAGCTGAGAACTGGGATACTGGAGTCAACCTCAAGTTTGCCCCTCTGACTTGGAAGCCCGTGGTCTTTCCTCTGCGGGGCCTCTTGGGGCAGCAGCAGAGCTGGGAGAGGCACCAGCTCTTTAGGCTCTGGGCCTAGTGTTCTTTATACAGTACCAGGGCCTCTCTGAGTGAAAATCTGAAGACACAAGCTCAAAGCCTGCAGGGCCCAGGGAGCTGCCGGTGTTGGTGAACTGGCACTGGGGCCAGCTCCAGGAGGTAGGGGAGCCTGGCCAGCTGGAGGAGAACACCCCCCACCTAAAGGGGCATCTGCTCCTCTGCCCAGCCTGTGGTTCCCCTGGGAGTGAAGGCCCAGCATTGCAAGATCTTAATGGAAGTCACACGTTGGAGATTTTAGGTAAAATTAGCCAAGGGCTAATTCCCAGCAGCTAATTCAAATTATATGTGTGTGTGTGTGTATTCCTATTATACTAGCTAAACAAAACACATATGTTAGTAGGATCTTGTTGGCAAGCTGCCAATTTGCCTCCTCTGCTATAAACTGTTCTAGAATTTAAGGGAGGTATTTTGGTTAATTTTTGTTTGTTTGTTTTGCAGATGAATCTGACAAACCTACCTCAGTTACCCCAGAACTCCTATGACCAGCTTTAAGCTCTGGTCAGGGAAACAGAGGCAAAAGCAGCCTGAGAATTATGGAGGAAGACTGGACGGAAACCAGGGTCAGGTGGGGCTCATGGCTTTTTGAACCCCTGAGTCTCCAGCTCACCTGTAGAGTGAGCTCTTTGGTTGAGCAAGACGCAAGCTTTGTATCCTCATCCATAGCCCAGGAAAGCACCAACTTATAAGGTCAAAGAGAAGGCTGCAGGTTTGTGTCTGGAAAGAACCTAGGGTAGTTCCTGGGACAAATCAGACTCTAAATGGCAGCTGTAGGCCTGGCTGCTTGATTTATGTGTCCCAGCACAAGAAAGAAATGTGAGGTTGCTTGTTCAAAACTTGTTAAGAATTTCAGTACAGTGACAGAAAAGTATTAAATGGAGCCAGGAGCCCTTCTAAACACAGGCCCTGTGTGACTCTATAGCTTATATGCCCACAAAGCCAGCCCTGGGTGGCCATCATTATTAGCTAGCAGAGACAATATTTGTTGAGCAACTACTGTGTGCTGGGCACCATGCTAAGTGCTTGCCATGGTCTTATGTAATCCTTGCTATAGCCTTAAGCATGGATATAGCTATTATTCTCACTTAACAGGTAAGGAGAATGAGGCACAGAAAGGTTGAGTCATTTGTTCAAGATCACACAGCTGGCGAGTGGCAGAGTTGGATTTGACCCAGGCAGTCTCGCCCAGAAACCCATGTTAGTAACCACTGGGCTATATTATACCGTTCTTATGATTGTCATTATCATTATCATTGTCTTCTTCTGAACTTAAACAGGGAACTTGGTCTGACTAGGATGGAGCACCCAGAGACTCCCTGAGCCAGGCCCAGAGATCAGGCCCAGGAATCTTATTCCCAAAGCCAGGGAGGCTAGGTACAGGAGGCAGGACACAGTCCTCCCTGGAGATGCTGCCTGTGAGGTGCTTACATTGGGAGGTCGGCACCCAAAAAAGCAAGGAGAAGAGAGTTCAAACGAGGACACTCTTGCTGTTCATTAAACCAAGGAGAGGCCTCTGCAGGACTGAAAGCACACGGCTTTATTCTTTATTCTCTGTTCCAAAGTCTGGATCAGAGCTAATCAACCACAAAGCGATTACTCACATTACACAGCTTCAGGCTGACTCAGCACCTTCAGAACCCAGGTTGGATAACAGATCCTCTCTTCCCACTGTCCTGTAGAGATTCCAGGCAGCGGAGGCCACCCCATTTGATATGAGACTGCAGCAAATTCTCCTGAGATCAGACAGGTGCCTGCCCCTGACTAGGGAGTATTCTTCCTCTGTGTTTTCTCTTTTTGGCACGGAGAAGTAAACTGCCATCTTTTTCTTTTTTTCTTTTCTTTTCTTTTTCTTTCTTTTTTTTGAGACAGAGTCTCACTCTGTTGCCCAGTCTGGAGTACAGTGGCACAATCTCGTCTCACTGCAACCTCCACCTCCCAGGTTCAAGCAATTCTACTGCCTCAGCCTCCCGAGTAGCTGGGATTACAGGGGCATGCTGCCATGCCCAGCTAATTTTTTGTACTTCAATAGAGACGGGGTTTCACTGTGTTGCCCAAGCTGGTCTCAAACTCCTGGGCTCAGGCAATCCACCCGGCTCAGCCTCCCAAAGTGCTGGGATTACAGGTGTGAGCCACTGCTCCCAGCCCCCATCTTTTTCAAATATTCTCATGAATTCAAGATTTTAAGTTGAAAGCGGGAGGATAATGTATCGGCAATATTCTTGAAAATGTTGAAAAGAAAAAATGTACCCCAATTTCAATGATTCTCAGAGCAATAATTTAATTTCTCACCTATGAAATAGGAATGATGGTAATGATGATGATGATGATCGTAACAGCTAACTTATATTGAGCCCTCACAATGTCCCAGGCACTTTGCTAAATGCTTGACTCAAATTATCTGACACACGCATTCCTAGTTGACATAGGTGTGATCCTGCTGTCCAAAACACTTACAATCTTTTTTCAAGATGCACTAAATTATAGCTCAGGCAATTTACATGCAATTAATTTCCTTAATGGAATGTTTATGGTTAGATAATAGAACCATGGTATAGATGAGTGGCAATTCATTGAGCTCCTCTGCTCGAGTTGGATCTTGCCTGTTCTAAGAGGGGCGTGGTGGGGGATGTGGAGAGGAAGGTGAAGGGGAGGCAGGGCTGGGAAGCTGACCGCTGCCAGTGACCCCCCCTTGTTTCCCTCTGTATCTCCCTCACTAAGCTTGCTCCCTCACTAAGCTCCAAACACAGTACTCCTTTTGTCTTTCTTTGTTCCTTAAATTCTCTGTGCTCTATCCCTCTCCAGGGCCTTTGCAAGTGCTGTTCAACCCCTTTCTCTTCTGTGTGCCTGGGTAGCACCCACACTTCCTTCCGGCCTGCAGCTTGGTGTCATGTTCTCGGGAAGCCCTCTCGGATCCTGGGTCCCGGTTGTGCTGTGCAGCCTTCTTCCTATCGCTTGCCAAAGCTGCACTTGAACATTCGTTTCGGATCTTATTTGTTAGTGCCTCTCATGCATTAGACTCTTCACACCACAAGGACAGAGAGCATGCCTATCTTATTCCTATTTATTATCATTGCATCCCTACCACCTAACACATAGTATGGATTCAGTAAGTGCTTGTTGAAGGAGTGAATAAGTAGAAAGATGTGTTCAGGTAACACATATGCAAAAGCTCTGTGAATGTGGGTGATGAATTCATGCTGAGCTGGACCCTAGTCCATACCTGGGGAAAGGGGATAGGGTGTCACGGCCTCAGCCAGGGGTCAGATAGGCACACTGGATACTTTGTAGGTTGATGGCAGCATCATCGAGTCTGATCTTCCAGGGTGTGGGGCTGGCCTTTATGTGGACTGGATTTGAAGCTGGAAAAAAGAGGAACTGAGAAAGCCAGGCAGGTGTGAGGCAAATGCCCCTCCACTGGCCCAGAATTTTCTCCCCTGCCCGAAGCAGAAACACTGGGCCCTCAAGATCTAGACCAAGAGGTGGTAAAGAGTCTCTGTAAAGGTCCAGATGGTAAATATTTCAGGCTTTGTGGGCCTTATGGCCTGTGTTGCAACTATTCAACTTACACCATCATAGCACAAAAGCAGCCTTAGACAACGCATCAGCCAATGAATCTGGCTGTGTTCCAATAAATATTTATTGACATTTGAATTTCACATCTTCATGAATCATAATTTTTTTTAAATTTTTTTCTCTCAACCATTAAACGATGTTAAGGCCGGGCACAGTGGCTCACGCCTGTAATCCCAGCACTTTGGGAGGCCGAGGCAGGTGGATCACGAGGTCAGGAGTTCGAGACCAGCCTGGCCAATATAGTGAAACCCCATCTCTACTAAAAATACAAAAAAATTAGCCAGATGTGGTGGCATGCGCCTATGGTCCCAGATACTCGGGAGGCTGAGGCAAGAGAATTGCTTAAACCTGGGATGCAGAGGCTGCAGTGAGCCAAGACCACGCCATTGCACTCCAGCCTGGGCGACAGAGTGAGACTCTGTCTCAAAAAAAAAAAAAAAAAAAAAAAAAAAGATGTTAAAATGATTATTAGCTTGTTGGTTGCACAAAAAAACAGGTGACCTGCTGGATTTGGCTCACCAGCTAGGGTCTGCCGACCCTGGTCTATACTCTTGCTCCATGTCTCTGTTTTCTCTGCCATTTCACTTTAGAAGATGCTTTTTTAGGTCAGCCGGGTCCAGGTCCTCAGGTGCCACTTCCTCCTTGTGAGATCTAGGGGGTGTCATTTGATCTCTTGGGGCCTGGGCATTTAGGGGTTGGGTTAGATAAGTTCCAAGCTGAGGCTTTCTGTTAGTGGTTGGGTGACGCTGATGTCTGGAGACTCCTGCTGGGGTCTCTCCACTCCCTACTGGGGGTTCTTCTGGGGAGGTTCTGCATGGATTTGAGAAAAACTCTGAACATCAGAGTGAGACCACCATGTAGGAAGCCACCAGTGGATAGCAAGGCAGATTCCAGATTCCTGAGCTGTGGGTGCCACTGGGGGTCTTGTTCATTGAAAGAACCTCCAATTCACACTTGGAATTGGACCTGAGCCACGCATTCATTCATTTTCCTTCCAGAAAACTGTGCAAGATTACGGGAATCCATCCTTATCTTCAAACACTCTGCTGTTGTGAAATAAGGACTTGATTTCCATCAAGAAGGAAGATGTGAGGCTTGAGTGGGGTAAGGGAAGTGGGAAATGTTACCACAAGTAATGTGTGGGCAAAGATCACAGCTCACAGCCGATTTGTAAAACAAAAAGCCTGGCCAACCTGCTTTTTGTCTTATTACCTTATTCTTTGTAAATGACCCAAGTATATACCCAACCCGGAAACCGGGGCTTACTCAGGCCTTCTGTCCTTTCTCCCACACACACCATTAATCCTGTCTATCTGTGCATTTTTCCCAGGACCACTTGCGAGTGTGTGACCTTTCTTGGACTCCAACCCACACTTCCTTCACCCAGCACTTTACCTTCCTGCACCTGGACCAAATTTGACCTCCTAAAATCATTGATCATTGTCCTGCCTTTAGACACTTTCTAATTTTCAGGTCATGATACATATTGATGTTGTGTGTTTGTTTTGTTTTATTTTCCAGAAAGGAAAATCTGATTGTATCAGTTACCTGGTAGAAATTATTTAATGGCCTGGGATAATGAAAAGTTCTGGAGGCTGGGCGTGGTGGCTCACGCCTGTAATCCCAGCACTTTGGGAGGCCAAGACGGGTGGATCACGAGGTCAGGAGATCGAGACCATCCTGGCTAACACGGTGAAACCCCGTCTCTACTAAAAATACAAAAAAATTAGCCAGGCGTAGTGGTGGGCGCCTGTAGTCCCAGCTACTGGGGAGGCTGAGGCAGGAGAATGGTGTGAACCCAGGAGGTGGAGTTTGCAGTGAGCTGAGATCGCACCACTGCACTCCAGCCTGGGTGACTGAGCGAGACTCTGTCTCAAAAAAAAAAAAAAAAAAAAAAAAAAAGAAAAAAAAGTTCTGGAGCTGGATATTGGTGATAGATGCCCAACAATGCAAATGGGCTTAATGCCACTGAATTCCACTTAAACATGGTTAACATGATACATTTATGTTCTGTGCATTTTTAATTTTTTTTTTTTTTTTTTTACAGACAGGGTCTTGCTCTGTTGCTCAGGCTGGAGTGTAGTGGTGCGATTATAGCTCACTATAACCTCAAACTCCCGGGCTCAAGCTCTCCTCCTGCCTCAGCCTCCCGAGTTGCTAGGATTACAGGTGTGAAGGCACAGCACCAGGCCTTTAATTTTTTTTTTTTTTTTTTTGTGTGGAGGTGGAGTCTTGCTATGTTGCCCAGACTGTGTTCTATGGATTTTACTACAATAAAATTTCTTTAATCATTCTCCATCATTGCAAAACACATTTGTGAGGTTTATAGGAACCTTGTAGAAACTCGAATCTCCCACCATGCAAGTTTCATTCCACGCACTCTGATCTTAGCTTTACCTTCAGCAACTTGTCATTCCTAGCTGCACTTTTTTGTCTCCCCACCTTCCATTTCCATTTCATCTGCCTGATGTGTATTTCATCTTCCCCTCTTTCCTGCTGCCTGAACATCTACTCAACCTTGAAGATCCCGGTCAACAAGATACTGTCATCTCCCTCATCATTGGCCTCCTACTGATAGCATTAAAGGACTATTTGTTTAATTTTAATACTAATACGAGATCAGCAAAAAAAGCCCCGGATATTTATAAGGGGTATACCAGATATATGTCAGATAAAGAGAACCTCAGTAAAATGAACACCACTCATTCTATGCAAAAGATAACCAACATCTTTGCAGTTGTGTGTATGTCTGTTCCCAAACTTCTTCCCTTCCTTCCTCCTTCAGATTTGACTCCTACCATGAATTTCGTATTTGTCCATCAATTTGTTTTCTTCTGTTTTATCATGCCAATTTGTCTCCCCGTGCAGCAGATCACGTAGTTGAACATGCTTTTGAACTTTACATAAATGGAATCATACTGCATCTTCTCTGTGACTTGCTTTCTCCCCGCCAAAATTAGGTGTGTGAAATCCATCCACTCTTTTGCATGTTATTGCAATTCATTCATTTCACTGGTATATACTGTTTAATTGGATAAATATAATACATTTTAAAAATCTATTCCTGTTGGTGATGGGAATTTTAATGGTTTCCAGCTTTTGCTATTAAAAATTGTGCCGACGTAACCTGGCTGTCTCTGTGCAGATTTCCTGGAGCAAACCCAAGATTGTCCAGGTATGTAGACAGAAGTGGAAATGCTGTCGCAGACTTACGCATCTCCTTAACTACATCTGATGATGCCAAATTGCTGTCTACTGTGACTTTATCAAATTACACTCTCACCCGGCATTGGTTAAGAGGAGTGATTGTTCCATTTCCATGCATCATTGATTATCAGACTTTAATTTTTGCTTACTTGGTGGATGTGAAATGATATCTCATTGTGGCTTTATTTCACATTTCCAAATGACTAGAGAGGTTGAGTTCCTTATTGCATGTTGATTGTTGATTCATATTTTCTTTTTTACTGAGTAAAATCTGTCTTGCTCATTTTTTCTACTGAATTTTTTGTTTTGTTCTTATTGATTTGCAGTTCGTTATATATTCTGAAAAGTACTTATTAATTTATATATTGCAAATGTTTTTATCTAGCTTTGGCTTACATTAACACTCTCTATAGTTTCCTTTGATGAGTCAAAACTTTTAAGTTTAATGTAGATGATATTGTCTATTTCTTTCTCTTTCTTTATTTTAGAGATAGGATCTTGCTCTGTCACCCAGGCTGGAGTACAGTGGTATGATCATAGCTCTCTGAAGCCTTGACCTCCTGTGCTCAAGTGATCTTCCTACTCCAGCCTGCTGAGTAGCTGAGACTACAGGTACATGCCACCACACCTGGCCAATTTTTTTTTAACTTTTTGTAAATACAGGGTCTAGCTATGTTGCCCAAGCTGGTTTCAAACTCCTGGACTCAAGTGATCCTCCTGCCTTGACCTCCCAAAGTCCTGGAATTACACGAGTGAGATACTGCACCTGGACATTTTTCTCTATTGTTTATGCTTTTTGTATCTTGTTTAATAAATCCTTTCCCAGCTTGAGGCCATAAAGGCCTCCTCTATGACATCTTTTAAAATTGTAATAGTTTTACTTTCATGATATTCAAGTCTACTGAAGTTGATTTTTACTTACAATGTAACAAAGGTGTCCCAGGCAAAATATGTTCCCCTGTGGATGATAGTGATCCCAGAATCACTCATTGCACATCTGACATCTTCCCCCAGATCTGCTGCAGGGCTTTCATCAATTGAGGTTCTGTCCCTGGGCTTTCTATTCAGTTCTAGTGTCTATTCCTGGGTCCTCACCACACTGTCTTCATTCCTAGAGCTTGCTAATGTGTCTCAATATTAGTCAAGGCAACTTACCTCAGCATTTCTTCCTCTGAAATGCCTTGACTGTCTCTATTTCTTTACTTTTTCATTAACATTTCATTATAAGCTTATCAGATTTCATTAAAAAGTCATGATTTGAATGATATGATTCTTAATCGTAGCTGTCATAGTGTTTTATATGATGCACATAAATCTGTGCACACTTATTTGTACGCAGGATTCATATCTTATCCTTAAAGCTTTTCATAGCACCTGATACATAGTAAGCTCCTTAAATGAATGGATGAATGATCAAAGTTCTCTATTCAGCTATGGTTCTATCTTATACAAAACCCCAAATTTATAGTGTAATTAAACTATTCACCTTTCAAGAGGATCTATCACTCCACGAAAGAGCAGGGAAAGGCCAGGCACGGTGGCTCATGCCAGTAATCCCAGCACTTTGGGAGGCCGAGGCAGGTGGATCATAAGGTCAGGAGTTCGACACTAGCCTGGTCAACATGGCAAAACCCCGTCTCTACCAAAAATACAAAAATTAGCCAGGCGTGGTGTCAGGCACCTGTAATCCCAGCTACTCAGAAGCCTGAGGCAGGAGAATGGCTTGAACCCAGGAGGCGGAGTTGCAGTGAACAGAGATCATGCCATTGCACTCCACCCTGGGCGACAAAAGCAAGACTCAGTCTAAAAAAAAAAAAAAAAGGCGGGGGGAGGGCAGAAGAGTACCTGCCATTATCTGATCAGCTACCACATGCCAGGAATGTTGCTAGGGCCATGCTTCCTGACCTTCGAAGCTGTAGTCTTGAAGCCTGGTTTCAAATCCAGGCTCTGAAGTTCCCTGAACATCTGACAATATGTGGACACTTGATCTTGGGGAGGGGCGAATTTGTCACTGAAATGCAGAATGGAAATAACCAGGCTTGTCTTCCATGAGGCTATGCTCTTGGAATGAGGAACCCCTCATAACCAGTAACGTGTCATGGAAATTCTAGCTCACTCATTCATTCACTCAAGAAGTATTCACTGAGCACCTACTATGAGCTGGGCTCCACAGAAGAAGTAGACACACAGCAATTGTGCGTTTTAGGAATTGTCTTTTTTTTTTTTTTTTGAGATTGAGTCTCACTCTGTCACCCAGGCTGGAGTGCAGTGGTGCAATCTCGACTCACTGCAACCTCTGCCTCCAGGGTTCAAGCGATTCTCCTGCCTCAGCCTCCCAAGTAGCTGGGACTACAGGCGTGCGCCACCACACCCAGCTAATTTTTGTATTTTTAGTACAGACGGGGTTTCACCATGTTAGTCAGGATGATCTCAATCTCCTGACCTCGTGATCCGCCTGCCTCAGCCTCTCAAAGTGCTGGGATTACAGGCGTGGGCCACCGCACCCGGCCAACTTTTGTAGTCTTAATAGAGACAGGGTTTCACCATGTTGGCCAGGCTGGTCTCGAACTCCTGACCTCAGGTGATCTGCCCGCCTCAGCCTCCCAAAGTGCTAGGATTACAGGCATGAGCCACTGTGCCCTGCCTAGGAGCTGTCTTTTGCTAGTAATAGAAATCCAACAACCTTGGTTAATACAAGCAGATGCTCTTGGGATGGGAAAGCCCTCACAACTAGTAACGTGTCCTGGGAATCCTAGATCACTCATTTGTTCACTTGAGAAGCATTCAGTGAGCACCTACTGTGTGCTGGGCTTTATAGTAGAAGTGGATGCACAGCAATTAAACAACAAAACTCCTCCCTCAGGGAGCTGGTCCAGTGGTAGGAGACGGACACTAAACAAATCAAGAGCTATGGAGAAAAATAAGGTTGCCTAATAAGCGGGGTGGTGACTGTGGGAGTGGGAGTAGTGATGGGAATATTGTATGTGAACTGGACAGGAAAGGCCTCTTTGACCAGGTGACACTTGAACAGTGGGAACTGACATAAGTAAGGGAGTGAGCCCCAGGCTGTCTGGGGAAATCCTTCCAAGCAGGAGAAACTCTAAGTATAAAGTCCCTGAGACTGGAGGTCACCATGGGATGGCAGGTGACCTGAGGTGAGTTGGGTGGGGCTTGCAAGTCTGGTGGTTGAATCCTCTGAGCAAGGGTGTCCAGGGGCACGGGCCATGATTTTCTAGTCTGCAAGTGTGAGGATGAGTGAAAAGCATGTTAGATGAAGCAGGACTCAAAAGGAACCCCTCTTGCACAAAATGCCTCCCTTTCAATAAAAATTTATTCAGCCAGTTGGAAAGGGCTTCCTCCAGAGTCTATTTCCATAGACTTAGTGAGTGACTAAGTCTGTGATTTAAGTCATAGATTCAGTGAGTGACTGATTCATATCACAGCTCGGTGAGGTGACCTGTGAAGTCAGCTTCCCCAGGAAACAGTCTCTAAGGTGGGATTTACCATGTGGGGCATTTATTAAGGGGTGTCATTGGGACCAACATCTGTGGATGGAAGGAGAAGCAAGCAGGATTGGGCAGAAGGGGAAATCGAGCTGTGATGATGTCCCTAAAAAAGTCTCAGGTGACAGCCTGGGAAGCTCTGGAGCTGGAGTAGCCCTGCAGAGTTGTTTGGAGTGAAAGGGTGGGGACTGAGCCTTTCTGTGTCTCAGCATGGATGAGTCCTTACTTCCAGGCTTTTCTTGGAAGGAGGCATGACCTTGGGTGAGGTGGCTTTCGTCAGCTAAGGCAACCCTTGTAGGAACTGACACTGAGGGCTGTTCATCAGCAGTGGGAGTATAAGGCTGATATTGTTTGAATCTGTGTCTCCACTCAAATCTCGTGTTCAATTGTAATCCCCAATATTGGAGGTGGGGCCTGGTGGGAGGTGATTGGATCGTGGGGAAAGTCTCTCACGAATGGTTTAGCACCATGCCCTTGATGCTGTCATCCCCAAAGTGAGTGAATTCTCATGAGATCTGATTGTTTGAAAGTGTGTGGCATCCCCCACCACTTGCCCCTACTCTGGCCATGTGACGTGTGTGCTCCTCTGTGGCCTTCTGCCATGATTGTAAGTTTCCTGGGGCCTCCCGCAGAAGTTGAGCAGATGCTAGCATCACACTTCCTGTACAGCCTGTGGAAGCATGAGCCAATTAAACTTATTTTGTTCAAAAATTACCCAGTCCCAGGTATTTCTTTATAGTAACGTGAGAATGGACTAAGGTCTTGAGTTCTGGAAAAGATCTGGACTGTATTTCAAACTCCACAGCCAAATCCTTACAATGCTCAAGCTCATTTCTTCATACAGGCTTTTCCATCCAGAGGCCTTTCCTGTCCAGCTCATGTAAGGACTCTCTCCTCAGGGTTCCAGTGGCCTCTCTTGCTGGGGAAATGTACCAGTGGACATTTGTGGAAGGCACTATATCCCCAACACTGCAACTTGTCATGGGCTGCAAATGGTAGACCATGCCTCCCTCCTCCATTAACTGTTCTAGATTCTACTCACCCTCAGCCAGCACCTGTTGGGCTTAGTGGCTTACCTGCCTGTCCTTATACCAGAAAACTCTGACACTCAAGTCACCATGCTTTTCTCAGGGTGGGATTGCCACACTTGCCTATTTACAGTCAAAATTTTAAAAAAAGAAGTATCAAAAGGAGAGGTGCATAAGTGGATCAAACATATCCCCCTCCTTCCCACACACATTGTGTAGCAGCAACACTTCATCTCCTAGCTATCAAAGTCTATAACCCCGTAAGATGGTCCCTGAGCATGAGGCGCACTAGCTTATAGTTCCATATGACTCCTGTTGTGTCCCTTAGAAGTAGTCTTCTCCCTTTGGGAGCCAGGGCCACCATATCTGCAGAGTAGAGATGTACAGACAGGAAGCGCATGTTCTCCAGGTGGTCACTGGGAGTGAAGGCCAGAGAGGCCACTTCTTTCTCTCCTTGGCTCCAGGGTCCTTATGTTCTTCCTGCTGGGGACACAGCCACGTATAAAGGGCTTTGATTTAAACATACCCTGCATTCTGGAGGATGGTGCTCTATTCTCATAATGTCATGATTTCTGAAGGGTTTCTATGAGCTCTTGGGTAGGCTATTCCACAGATCTCTCAGGCTGACAGCTCTGGGTGATACAGTACATGATAAACCAGCACACCTCAGCATCAGGCTCATTCCTGCCCCCCCTGCCTTGGCTGTAAAGTGGGGTCCCTTCGTCTGACACAATGTTATGTGAGTGCTTGTGCTAGTGAACAGAACATTCTGGAAGCCCTAGGATAATGGTGTAGATGAGCCTTTGTTGGCAGGAGAGGCAAAGGCATACCTGGAACATGTGCCTATTCCTATTAACATTAACCACTGCACCTTCCAGTACTGAAAGTGTCTCAGATTGTCACTTTGCCACTAAGTGGCCAGTGGGTATCTTCCAAGAGGGCTGCCATGTGGGGGGTTCAGCATTAGTCTCTTTCTGGCAGGCTGGACACTTGGCAGTTGCTGTGGCTAGATCAGCTGTGGAGCCTGCCCTGTTGGGTCCATGCATGGCCTCTAGCCCTGCCACCAGGGCTTCTTCATTCAGGCATCATCTATGTTAGCAATGGAGTGGACAGATTGGGGCTGGCTGGGGTCAAATGCATGCATCATTAGGCCTCCCTGTTCTTCCTTGCTGGGCACTTTCTGGTGGCCTTTGATTTTGGGGGAAAAAAGGCCCTCCCACTCAGGGCTACTCCCACATGTGCATGCCTCCTCCCCAGACCTCCTTGCTATTAGTCTTCTGTCCTTTTTTCTTCCAATTCCCTGAGCAGACAGGAAAGGAACTGCACTAAGTGCTTCATCTGCACCTCTCATTTGACCTTCTGACTCACTCAAAGAGGATGAACATCATTTTACAGAAGAGGAAATTGAGGCAGAAATAAGTTAAAGACTCAGAGTCGGCCAGTTGCGGTGGCTCACTCCTGTAATCCCAGCACTTTGGGGGGCTGAGGCGGGCAGATCATGAGGTCAGGAGATTGAGACCATCCTGGCTAACATGGTGAAACCCCGTCTCTACCAAAAATACAAAAAATTAGCCGGGTGTGGTGGCAGGCACCTGTAGTCCCAGCTACTTGGGAGGCTGAAGCAGGAGAATGGTGTGAACCCAGGAGGCAGAGCTTGCAATGAGCTGAGATCACACCACTGCACTCCAGCCTGGGCGACAGAGCAAGTCTCTGTCTCTAAAAAAAAAAAAAAGAAAGAAAAAAGAAAAAAAAAAGACTCAGAGTAACACATCTTGTGTCTGTCAGGGCCAGGATTGGAACCCAGGCTATATAACTCTGCAAAGTGCACTGAACCAACATGCTGGCCACATGTGGAAAGGGGGGATGAATGAAAACTATAATCTTAGCCATGCAAAGGAACTTTCAACACTGGTGACAGACAGGAGTCTGGGCCTAGCAGGATGAGATCCTAGGAAATCCTGAGGACAGTTGTTCATTCCCACTTCAGAGAGATTCTGAGCACTTCCGTATGTCCCATCACTGTCTGGTCATTGTTCACTGGAGGAGTTGAAAAAGGAGTTAGGAAGAATAAAATACACTATCTTTAGTAATGTGTTCTTTCCTTCCTTCCTACATCCACACCTTCTTTCCTTCATCTCTTCACCAAAAAGTAACTAAGCCCCTGCTATGCCCTAGAAATTGTGCTAGGAGCTGTGATGAAATGGGTCCCCCTCTCCAACTACATCTCCCACTATCTCCCTCCCTCACGACGGTTCTTTCTGTATCTAGAACCCAGCACATTGCCTTTCTGGCTTCAGAGCCTTGGCAATTGCTGTTCTTTCTGTCAAAAATACTCCTTTCCCTTGTATTTCCATGGTTCATTTTTTCCTATTTCATAGGTCTCAGCTGAGATGTTACATCTTCAAAGGGGTCTCTGTGTTTGTTAGGGACTGTCTCTTGCTAGTAACAGAAATACAACAACCTTGGTTAATACACAAAGGGTTTATTCACTCACATTAAGTGCATCCAGAGAAGGCAGCAGAGCTCTGGAATCGATGTTCAATGAGGTCATTAAGGACCCGGGCTTGTTCTATCAATCCTTCCCCCATTGATGGTGGGGGATTGTTTTCATCCTTAAATTTTAGGAAGGCTGCTGGGGTTCCACCCATCATCTATACATTCCAGATGGGTAGAAAATAGGAAGAGTCGAAATAGTATCCACCCTTTAGCCATCTGTTTCTTCTCTTAAGGAGCTTTCTAGGAAATCCAACTTCAAAATATTACACATAGATTATCTACTCTTAGCTGCAGGAGAGGCTGGGAAATATGACACTATCCCAGGTACATTATTGCTGAGAATAAAATAAGCGTTCTAAAAATGAATAGAGTGGGGAGTTGGGTAAGCGGCTAGTTACCTCTGATACACCTTTCCTGGCTACTGTAATACCACCCTCTCAGGCTCTCTTGACTTTGTTATACTAGTCTATTTTTAATTTTTGTAGGAAACATTATTATCTGAAATGGTCATTCTCTGTTGTCTTCTCCACTAGACTGGAAGCTCCCTGAGGACCTATGCCTGTTTTGATCTCTTCTGCATCTTTATATTTCTGTACAGATCTTAGAACACTTAGGTTCTCATGTCAAAAAAAGAGTCAGTGGTAGCAATATATACATAGATTTATTCATTCAATCATTTATCTATTAATTTATTCTGCAATTAATTTTTAAGCTCTGTGTTGCTTTACATTAAACACTGAGAGAGATAAACTGCCTCTCCTAAGGGAGATTGATATGCAGATGTAGAAACTGAACAGTGATATGAAAAAAAAAACTCGAAGTCATGTGTAGAAACTGTAGGAGCCTAGAAGGGAGAATGATTACCTGTCTGGAGAAGGAGCTTCTTAATGGGGCACTGTAGTTAAGTGATGCAAGACTTCTGCCAACAGCTTGCACAGTTCCCCTAAGAGGCAGGAGGGGTGACTGTGTGTGCCTAAAGTTTCTTCAGCTTTTGACACAGCCACAGATAAAATCTTTAGGCAAGGAAATCAAGCTGTAGTAGAGAAGAGCAAACTATCTGTAATGGTGAATATGAAATACAAATTAACACTCCAATTCTGTCGTCCACATGGGTATGTATACATCAGTCAGGGGCTAATGAGCACAATTCAATACTTGTCAAACATCTATTGAGCACCTGCCATATAGGTGCTTATTTGCAAATAGCTTTATAGTTTACAGAGCACAGATTTGCACTGAAATAGCCAAGATTTTACTGGTGGCAAAAAAACAATGAAAACCAGTTCTAATTGTCACTTTTTAAAAACATGTATGTGTGTGTATGTGTGTGTGCATGCGTATGTGTGGTGGATGAGATTTACTGGAAGAATACTAGCACAGTTCAGAGACACAAACAAAGAACATCTAAGACACAGGAGGGCAGGAACCTTGGGCCCTTTGGGATTGCAGGTCACCAGGTAAACAGAGCTTTCAGCTCCAGCATCTTTCTCTCCAAATGAGCTAAGAAAATGCAACCTATGACCGAAGCAAGACAATGCAGTCTATTTTTCTTCTTCTGCAGGATGTTTTTCATAATGCCTATAAGACTGTGCACTCAGGGGATGCTGATGAAGACAGAACAAAGGCTCTCACTGGGGTCTCAGGGTCTCAGAGGATTGTATCTGGGAGGGAGGAGAAAGGATGACAGAGATGGGAGAAGGCGCTCAAGGCTGTATAAAAAGTCATTATGGGCTTTTAAGTAAATTCTCAATTATAATTATTCTAATGGATTTAATAATTCTGCAATTTGGAACTACAGTGTTCTTACATGTCAGCTGTCATATGCCTCAGTGAAAGGGTCTCTTTTTTCCTTTGAAAGCCAATAGTAAGAGGGTACCTGCTATGGAGAATTCTGTCAATTTGTCATTCAACAGGGGTTGGGACTTTCTTTTATATATGTATTATATATATATATATTTATTATACTTTAAGTTCTAGGGTACATGTGCACAACGTGCAGGTTTGTTACATATGTATACATGTGCCATGTTGGTGTGCTGCACCCATTAACTCGTCATTTAACATTAGGTATGTCTCCTAATGCTATCCCTCCCCCCTCCCCCCACCCCACAACAGGCCCCAGTGTGTGATGTTCCCCTTCCTGTGTCCAAGTATTCTCATTGGACTTTCTATCTTATTTTAAGACCAATTCAGCCACCAAGGTGTACTTATAGATCCCAGCCCAGAACTGTCCACCCTGAACTCTACTAACTTTGACTATTAAGTAATTGATAGCAGCAGAGAATGTGCTAGTGGGAATGAATGACTGTGGCAGATGCCGCTTAAATGATTTGGATTAAAATTCTGTTTCTGCCTCATCGTAACGAGGAAACTTTGGCCAAGCCAGTTTCCTCCTCCATGTCTCAGTTTTCTCAGTTGTAAAATAAGGATGATGACAACGCCTACCTCACTGCACTGGAGGAATAAACAGTCTCATGTGTGCCGAAGCCTCTGCTTGACATATAATGGACTTTTCTCATGATAGCCAAAGTCTTTTTTTTTTTGCAGATGAGAAAAAAGAATAAGCTGGCTGTCCAACATCACTTAGCAACAAAATTGCTAGCACGGTGAGCCAGCAAGATGATGCCAAAAGAATGCCTTGAACTTGGGCATCAAAAAGACCTGGATCAAACCCTAGCTCTGTCATTTATCACCTTTGTGGCTCTAAGCAAATTTCTCTCTTGCCTCAGGGCTCTTTCCCATTGCCTGAGGTGTTCTTTCCCGACATCCTTCATGGAAGAAGACATATTCCACTCCTTCAGGTCTCTGCTCAAAAGGCCACTTGATCAGGGAAGGTTGCTGAGTGCCCTGCATCACTCCTTTACCCTGCTTGAGGTGGTCATCTGACATATCGACTTTTTAATTCTTTTATCTTCTGTCTTGCATTGCATGACAATGCAAGCTCTTTGAGAATGAAGATATCTGTGTGTTTTATTCCCTGCTAAACCTCTATGTCCTACAACGCCACCTGGCATAGACAAGGTACATAATGCATATTTGTTGAATAGGTGTGGAATGAAAGGGTCTTAATTTCTCTAAGCTTAAATTCTTCATGGAATGAAAACCCCTATCTCACCAGATCATTGTGGAGATAGCTTTTAAATGCTTAGCATCAGGACATGAATTGCTGGCAGATGTCAGTGCAATGATAATGGTGAGGTCTATAGACCCCTGTGGCTGTGGCAACACTTTTCATAGGCTGCCCCTGCCCCTGAAAGCTTTTGTCAAAGGAAGATTTGGGTCAGTGTTTCCCACATCTGGCTGCAGATCAGCATCACATGGGAGCCTTGTAGAAGCGCAGCTTTCCGGGCCCTGCTGTGATCATTCTGACCCAGATCCCTTGATGGAGCTCAGGAATCAGGGTTTTTTAAACATTGCGGTAGCCATGGAATTTCCCCTTTAGGAATTAGAAAGGAGGCAACTCCAGAGAGAGGTATTGTGATGTCAGTTACCAGTGCTTCCTGTGAAGATCATTATCATTAAAAAGAATAAATACTTCCTGAACAACATAAAGGGTACGTATAAAAAGCACAAGTATAAGTGAAGGAAAGGGAGCAAAGAACTATTGACCAGAGAGAACTTGCTCGCAAGGAGCAAGCAGCTTGGTGAGATACAGAAACTACTCTAGCCACATCCATAGCAGACAGGCTGCATTTCTGTAGATGAAGCCAATGAAAGCAACGTGATAATGATATTTCTTTTTTAAAACGCTGACACTGCTGAGTAGCAAGCAGGTAGTAAATGCTTGCAAGACTGTTTGCATTGCTGAGTGTTTAATCTTTTAATTATTACTCTTGGAGTTTTTTTTTTTTTCAATGTAATGCTAATAAGCAAACACATGGCCTCTTTCTTGAACTTAATTTCATGCATGGAGTGTTGACACAACTGTGAATCCCTGCAGTGCAAAATACTGGGGCCAAGAGTTAAACCCATTGGATAAACAAACTGAAATCATCCTGTGTTTACAATAAAATAAGAGTACACATAAGTAACCATAAGTAACCAGGCTGATATTTTCTTAGTAATTATCTAGATCCGTGCTGTCCAATACTGTAGCCATTAGTCACATGTGGCTTTTTTAATTTAATTAAAATCGAATTAAAAATTCAATTCCTCAGTTGTCCTAGACACTTTTCAAGTGCTCAGTGACCACATGGGGCTATGGGCTATCGTGCTGGACAACACAAACTAGAGCATTCCCATCATGACATATGCTGCTGGACAATGCTGATGGAAATTTTCTAGAAGTGTGTGGAAATCTGCAACATATGGTATATGCTAAACAACAAAATGGGCCCAAAGCATGAAAGATGTGTTGTTGAGAAATTTGAGTCTTAGAGCCAGATTTTACAACCTTGTTGTCTTGAACATTTAAGAAGGGGCTGTAAATTATTGATAGGAGGACACTATCCATATATTAAGCAGACAATTAAAGTGGCTGTGCATGGATGTTTGGAAGCTCTCTCCCAAAGAGTGACTTTGCTTGGGAAGGAAATAGAAAGATGAGACTTCTGTTCTTCCTAGTCTCCCTTGCAAGGATGGCTGTGCTTCTCACAGCCCCTCACCAGGGGAAGGAAGATAAAATGAGAAGCGTTCATATTTGGATCAGTATTTGCATTGCTATGCCCTAAGAAAGAAAACCAGATTGGATTTGAGAGTGGTGTTACCTGAACTCACACTGTCTCTGCCCTGTTGATCACTTTCTCTGCTCATAGCAAAGACAAGCTGGAGTCATACAAACCTGCTGCTTCACTGTAATATTTAAACTGCAGAATCAGCCTTAATAAGATCTGGCTGTGTGACACTGGTCAAGTTATTTCACCTCTATGAGCTTCAGCTATCCTGTCAGTAAAATGGCAGTAACAATGTGTCCATCTGATGGAGCTGTTTTCAGGGGAAAATAAGACAGTGCATAAATGCACTGAACGTGGTGCCTGCCTCATGACACACACATAATAAATGGTTTATCATAATGCATGCACACAGCACCAATCTCAGTTTTGCTATTAATTAATTGCTCCACTAAACATATTAATGCTTTTGTGTTGATTTCCCCATCTGTAAGTTGCCAATGATGTTACCACCTATGTGGAAGTTTGTTATGAGAATCAAATGGAATGAACTACGCCAAGGAGCACTGACATAGGTTGACACACAGTAGGAGCTTCATGGACGTTGTTGCTACTTTTGGCCTAAAAACATCTTTGGGAGCAAAACCTATTTAATTCTCAAGCTTTTAAAGTTTTTCTATTAAGGTCAAGACTGAGCTGGACCATATTCAACAGCAAGTGGATTTCCCCTCTATTCATGAGCTCTGCTGGGCCCAAGCATTCTTTCCACTCACCAGAGGATAGGGGTGCAGAGCTCCATTCCATATCAGAGGGCCCCTGAGTACCATGGGCAGGTCAGTGGGTGAGAACAGAAGACGTCAACTGGGCTTGTTGCTGAAGCCTCAGCTTCTTATGTAGAGAGACTTCGTCCACTGGAAGCTGCCTCCCTGCAACAGCTGGGCTTGTGTGCTGGTGGAAGAGTGGCAGTCCTGTGGATCTGCTCTGCTTTTCCCCCCTAGAGTAACTAATCTGCACATTTACCTGGGGCTTTCCACCACTCCATGTGATTTTTTTTTTTAATTTTTAAAAATTTGTTTAACTTTTTTTAGAGACAGTGTCTTGTTCTGTTGCTCAGGCTAGAGTGCACTGGCAGGATCAGAGCTCACTGCAGCCTTCACCTCCTGACCTCAAATAATCCTCCCACCTTGGCCTCCCAAAGTGCTGGGATTAAAAACATAAGCCACTACACCTGGCCACCCACGTGGTTTTCACAGCACCCCAGGAAGAAGGCAGATTGTACCGATGTGGAAGCTGACCCTCAGAAAGGAGGAATACTTTCTGCGAAGACAGCTTGTACATGGCGAGGCTGGGATGAGAGCCTAAGACCTCGAATCCTACTTCTGTTTTGCTTTGTCTTTTTCACTGTAACTTCCCTTGCACTGTCTCTCAGAGCTCTGTATCCTCTGTAGCATCCCCCAGGCCCTGCCCAGCCTTGTTTTGCCTACTGCAGCCCCTGCTCCATGCATACCCCTTCTCCTCTAATAGCTTCATCCTTACAGCATGACTGAAGTAAATGTAACTTGACCAAAATGATTCTTTCTAAAGGCACAATGACTAATATTTACCAGAAGGTATGGAAAAAAGAGACTGGATTATTCTAACCACATCGCATTGTGGCGAATTCCAGGCACTCAACAACACCAGATCTTGAGGCAAGGGGCAGAGTGGGAGGCATAGCTTTGCTGCTAATCGGCAGGTGACATCAGGCTGTCTTCTTAAACCTGAGCCTCAGCCTCTTCATGTATGAAATGAAGTCATTCAACCCTAAAGCTTTCAGAAGGCACATCCAGCTCTAGGATTCTTTGAAATAAGGAGAAGCATTTCAACCGCTGAAGAGATCATGTTGCTTCATTCTCCTCCTCTTGTTTTGGGTAAGGATGCACCTGGATTTGGAGATCTTATCAAGGCGAGACATGGTCAGTTTCCCTTGACATCCTGCAGCAACTCCCTGTGCAGGGAGCTATGGGGACATAAACCTCAAGATTCCACTCTCCTTGGAAATCCCTAAGGATTCTTCCTTTTTATTTAGTCTCCAGGGAATCTCTTGTTCCCTTTTGGACCAGGTCCAAAGGTTACTATTTAATTCTTACGTTTGTCTCCATATCTTCTCCTTCTGCCAACAGCCTGCACAGTTCCCCTAAGAGTCAGGAGGGGTGACTGTGTGTGTCTAAAGTTTCTTCAGCTTTTGACATAGCCACAAATGAAACCTTTAGGCAAGGAAATCAAGCTGTAACAGAGAATAGCAAACTATCTGTAATGGTGAAGATGAAATACAAATTAATATTCCAATTCTGTCGTCTACATGTATATGTATACATCAGCCAGGGTCTAATGAGCACAATTCAATACTCGTCAAACATCTATTGAGCACCTACCATATAGGTGCTTATTTGCAAATTGCTTTATAGTTTACAGAGCATAGATTATGCACTGAATTAGTCAAGGTTCTACCGGTGGCAAAAAAAACAAAACCAGTTCTAACTGTAACTAACTTTTAAAAAACGTATGTATATCTGTGCGCATGTGCATGTGTGGTGGGTGTGATTTACTGGAAGAATACTAGGGCAGTTCAGAGAAACAAACAAAGAACATCTAAGACACAGGAGGGTAGGAACCTTGAGCCGTTTGGGACTGCATCAGTCAGAGTCAAACTTAGTGAACCAAAACTATTCTAGGTCTTTTGAGTAGATGGCATTTAATACAGAGAAGTGGTTACACAGGAGATGGAATAACTGAAAAATCCAAACAGAGGACAGCAGCGTCACCCAGATTAGCAGTAGCAAAAAGCCTACTTCTTCTGGGGCTAAATGTTTTCATTTCATTGGGAGAAGGTGATACTCAAATTCACAAGTGGGGTTCTGTACTAAGAGCTGGAACTATGATAGGGCTGTCTCATCAGGTGCTAGGACACCAGGGTGAGAGGGTTACTCTAACTTGGCATTGAAGCTACTGAAAAGAGACAAAGTCACTGCTGAAGACACCAAAGGGAACAGAAAGGTGGGAGAAATACCTGGTTCTTCCCTTCCCTTGCCCACAAGTCTTCTGCCTGAGCTTCCCACTGCCTGAGCCTACCCAGAACACAGCTGGCAAGGGCACTGGGGTATGCAGCTGCCTGCAATACAGAGTATTGTAGAAGAGAAGAGTCTGTGAGGAGGCAGGCAAATGGCCAGCTTGGAAACCTCAGCCATCCTTACTCCAGAGCACGGCCCCCAGTGCTAAGCTAACTAAGCTTGACTTAGCTAAGCCAACTTTAGTCCCTGGCTTATTGTCTTAAAGGTTCAAGTTCCCAGCAAGGAATGTAATGGCCCCAGCTTGCTTCAGGCAATTCCTCTGGAAGCTCAGCTATGGTCAACCACAGGGTCCGTAAGGGAACTGTTGGGAGTTCCCCCATCCCTGACCTCCTCCAATATAAAATTATAGAGATACATTTTCTCACTTAATGTCCTGGGAACTGGTCTTTATTTTCAGCTTACTCTGCAGACAAAGACACTGAAGTTCAGCAAGAGAGAATAATTTCCCACATAGCGTGTGATGGCCAAGAGCCACGTGGAGTCACAGAGTTTGGATTCAAATTACGACTTTGACTCTCATTGGCTGAGTAACGTTGAACAGACAATTCGACCTCATAGCATTATTGGGAAGATACAATGAGATCACACACACATACATCCACACACAGACACGCACATGCAGGTACACACAGACCTGGCAAAGCTGGTATTCAGAAATCCCTATTTCCAACAGAGCAGCTGCTTTTCTTTGCATGTCATGACCCAATTCATGGAAGGTTTTAGCAGGTTAGTGAGCTTTCCCATCTCATTAAATAAGGCTGTTGTGATGCAAAAGGTCACTCAGAGTGATCTGCATTACACAGGAAGATGCGATTAATATCTTCTAATCCATGCATTCTCAACATGGTGCCAGGGGATGGTGGTGGTACAAAAATTGGTTCTTGAGGAAAGAAAGTATCTTACTCTTTTTGTGTATAGAGCACATATACACACATAGAGTATGTGAAGGACTATAGAATATGTTTTTGGTATTAAAATTTCATGGGGGAAAGTGGTGATTAGGAAAAACATATGTAAAAGGCTCCTTAGGCAGGCAATAATCAGATGCCCTTAGCTCTCACTAGAAAGTCTTTTATTGCTCAATAGAGAGTCATTCCTGCCATGCCCAGGGGAGACTTTTGGGGGCAGGTAGCTGATATCCTCTGACTTAAGAGAAGCACGGGGCATAGAGGTCATGCTATGGGCTTTTGAATCAGATAGAAGTGACAGTCTCTATTGCATCCTAACCACATGCCCTGGGAAGCTACTTTGCCTCTCTGAGCCTCAGTTTCTTTAACTCTGAATTGTGGATGGTTATTTTTCCTTGCAGACACGTGGAAAGTATGGGAGACAGAGTCTGTGAGGCACAGTAAGTGGCATGTTTTTGCTGCTCCATGCAAGGCGCTTGGATCACCCTAACTTTGCTCAAGGCTGAGACTTGAAGCCTTTTTCTCATTTCTGATTTTCATATCACGCTGTCTTGTTCTCTCTCTCCCATCTCCTGACTCCTTACTCCTCCCCACCCCTGACTCATGGGCCTAATATCTTTCCCTGCATCTGACTTTCCTCCAATGTATAGGACCCACCCTGGGGTCCACACCAGTCCTACCAAGTGCTGGACTTTCCTTGCCTGCCCTTAGTGGCTTTTGAGAGTAGATCAGACAGTCTTGTCTGTCCCTGAGTCCTGTCCACTCACCCTTAGCCATACACCGGGGATGCAACAATTATCCCATGCAATGATTATCCTGTGTGGCTTAGATGGTGGTTCTGCCTTCAGAATTCCAAGACAAGGCCTTGTTCCCCACGCAGTCTCAGAGGCCTGGCATTGCAGAGTCAGTTTCCCTGTTTGTACCCAAGCTGGCAATTCTCTAGCTTCCTGCCTGGGTGCTAAGTCTTTAATGCTGCCCTTCCTATGTTATTGCCAGTGGGTGGTGGAGAAGTTCTCTGCAAACACTCAAGATCTGCCTCCTTCACAAATTACTGCTTCTGCTTTGTCTCAGTTCACCTATAGGTTCTTCAAATACAGACCTGGCTCTAAACCCCTCTGCATTGGTGTTTTTTACTAATTCATTTATCATTCATCCATCCACCCATTTGATCACTCAGCAAACATATATCAGTCACTTACTGTATTAGTTTCCTAGTGCTGTCCTAACAAAGTGCCACAAAATGAGTGGTTTGAAACAACAGAAATGGACTGTCTCATGGTTCTGGAGGGTAGGATTGCACATTCAAGGTGTGGACATGCTCCCTCTGAAGGCTCTAGAGAAGAAGTCTTCCTTATCTCTTCCTAGCTTCTGGTGGTTGCTGGAAATCTCTTGGGTTCTTTGGCATGCAGATGCATTACATCAATATATTCCTCCTTCTTCATACCATCTTCCCTGTGTGTCTCTCAGTCTCTTAAATTTTTTTGTAGAAATGGGATCTCATTATGTTGCCCAGGTGGTCTTAACTCCTATCTTCAAGTGATTCTCCCACTTCAGCCTCTCAAAGTGCTGGGATTACAGGCATAAGCCACTGTACCTGGCCTCTCTCTGTCTCTTCATATATCATTTTTATCTCTGTGTATCTATCTCCAAATTTCCCTCATTTTATAAGGACCGGAGTCATAGAATTTGAGCCCACCCTAATCCAGTATGGCCCCATCTTAACTTGACTACATCTGCCAAGTCCCTGTTTCCAAATAAGGTCAGATTTACAGATACTGAGGGTTAGGATATCAACATATCTTTTTAGGAATGTGATTCAACCCACAATATCTACTATTTGCCAAGGCCTGTCTGTGCTAGACTGTGACCAAGCAATGGACTCACTGCTCAATTTTATTGTGAGTCAACTGGTAAGGAGACAGGAGGCGACACTCAAAGCTGTCTCCCCGATCTGGGATGAGTCAAGCTTTTATGATGTTCCTAACTAGTCCCAGGTGATGCTAATGCAGCCGCTCAGCCAGGCTGGTCATGTTAACAATTAGAAGGTTAAGGCTTTTTCCCATTGAGCATGCCCAAGCCACATGACTTGCAGGCTTTGCTCTACCTTATCTATAGCAACTTAAGCAATGACTAATTGGCTTGAGCTGGTCCCATGGTTACAGTATTACTGCCCAATTCTTAGTGTGGGCTCCATGAGTTCATACCTTCAAGGTACATTCAAGCCATGAGGGGTCATCAAACCAATTCTTTGTTTCTGTCCAGTCGTCATTCTCAGGCAACTGCCTGGATCTCTGGCCATCTCTTTCCATTAGAGCTAATTTTTTCAGATTTAAACAACAACAACAACAAAAAAAAAACATTTAAAAAATCATCCCATTGTCTGTGTGTAACCTCTAGGAAACAAAAAGTTTAGCTCAGTGGCCTATCTGTGCAAACATCTGCCAGGATGAGGCTGTGCTGCTAGCTCAGAGTATAATAAGAAGAAATGAGAAAAGGAATTGAATTAGAGGGAACAAGAATAATCACCTGTCTCAGGTTCTCTTGGAGGGAGAAAAAAACAAGCAAACCATGATTTCAATCATTTTCAGGGGAATCCGCACTCCCAGCTTCAAAGATCCAACAGTTCTACTCAATTTTCCCTTTGGAAACTGGCAGACTCAACAGTTTCCCAGAAAAATCACTTACTGCAAGGGTCAGCAAACTCGTTCTACAAAGGGCCCAATCGTGAATACTTGTAGCTTTGTGGCTGCAAGGTCTCCATCACAACTGCTCAGCAATGCTGTTACAGTGAAAGCAGCTGTGGACAATCCACAAAGGACTCCCCCAACTGTGTCCCAATGAAACCTTGCTTACAAAAAGAGGCAGTGAACCAGACTTGGCATGTGGGCCATACTTTGCCAACCCTTGGGTTATGGCAGAGAATTATGAAGAACCTCCAAGGAACTAAATCTGAGAACCAGAAAGGGCCTTGAGTATGAGCCAGTGGCAGGGAATTGGACTATCTCTGCACAGCCAGCCTAGCTTGCATGTCTCACGATGGGGGTAGGTATTTCTCCAGATCATGTACTCCATCTATTCTGTAAGGAAGTTCCTACTTACGCTGACCTGAAATCCGTCTCCCTGTGTCTTCCTCTATTGGTCCTTGGGGCCACATATAACTGCCCCAAACTCTTGCACCCAATAGCCCTTTGAATATTTATATCCCCCGAGTCTTCTCTCCTTCAGATAAAACATTCTAAGTTCTTGTGATTATCTTTTTGGCTAACATGGCTTTAATTCCTCCCCTTTTCAAATCACCCTCATCATGTGGAATGATGGTTTCAGACAGAAAAGCAGAAAGAGCTGTTACTTGAGACACTCACCAGGAGGGCGAGGTGATTGGCTTCTGGGTGGCAGAGGATCCTCAGCTGGGGAATGGGATAAGGATGCTGAGCTCACAGAGTTGCTGTGAGGAGGAGATGGAAACTATTTGCTCCCATGAAGCCTGGCACACAGAGGGCTCTAGGTAAGTAATTCAGGTAGTATCTTGGGACACCAGAAGGAATGGTCAGGGCTGATGAGGAGAGATGACTCCTGGAAGGTGACTGGCTCCTGCAATGGTGTAGAGAGTGGAAGAGTCCAGCTTGGTGCATTGAAATGGCTTTAATGATTCTGACACAGATGTAGGTGGAGTAAAACCAGGCAAATGAGGGAACCCATCTGAGTCAATCAGGGCGCTCCCACTGGGGAGATTTATTCGTGTGTTAGTGGTGATGCAGGTGTGCCAACAAGCCAGAGGAGACCAGAGTGGAGGTGGTCTTGGCCTCGAAGGGACTGGCAAAATGTCAGCTTGTTCTCTCAGGACGGCTGAAGGATTCTTTGTGTCTCCTCAATTATGTTAATTCCGATCTTGCAGAATTCTATTTTCAATGTGTGCTTGATTAGAAGGATGGGGACTGGGTTGGGGGTAGGAAAGACTATGGGCCTCTCTCTTTTTCTCCCTCCCTCCCTCTCTCCCTCCCTCCCTCTCTCTCCCTCCCTCCCTCTCTCTCCCTCCCTCCCTCTCTCTCCCTCCCTCCCTCTCTCTCTCTCCCTCCCTCCCTCTCTCTCTCTCCCTCCCTCCCTCTCTCTCTCTCCCTCCCTCTCTCTCTCCCTCTCTCCCTCTCTCTCCCTCCCTCCCTCTCTCTCCCTCCCTCCCTCTCTCTCCCTCCCTCCCTCTCTCTCTCTCCCTCCCTCCCTCTCTCTCTCTCCCTCTCTGCCTCCCTCTCTCCCTCACCACCCTCATCTCAATCTCTTCCTCTCCCCATGAACCTGGTCCAAAGGTTTGAAACAGTGGTACTTGCTTTGCTTCAAAATATCATATCTCCTCACCATCCCTCTCCCTCTGTTGAAACAGACTTTACAAACTATTCAGATTACATAGGAAGAATGGCGGCCAAACTTGGCCTGAATAATGTTAACAATTGCAATTTTGTAATTCTAAGGTTCTGAGGACAGATCTGACTGGGTGATAAACTGCCGTTATTTCTCCAAGAGCAATGAATTATTAACCACCCACCCACTTTATCCCTGCTGTCCCCCTCCCTCAAGGAAACGAAGAATTAACTACCCTGAAGTTATTTTTCCCAGTGTGGTAAAATACCAAACTCCCTTCCCCTGATGCTCCAACTTGGGTTTCATCTTCTTTCTGGTCCCTCTCCTGGTAGATAAAGTTAACATGGGGATTCTGATTTAATCTATTTGTTTGACCAAATAGCCTTTCAATTTAAAAACATGTCTTGAAAGTCTACTATATATAAGCCCCCTGTGCTAGGCAATAGAAGTGCAAGTATGAAAATATAGCCTTTGACTTATAAAGTACTGCAGTTCAATTTGGGTGACAGACTTATAAGCAAAAATTATCCTATGACAAGATGATTAATTAAGGTATGTATTTGTGGTATCGGGACCATAGGAGAATAAACTTAAATGTCATTGGCAGGAATAGAAAAGCAGGAACACGGCTGGGCGCAGTGGCTCATGCCTGTAATCTCAGCACTTTGGGAGGCTGAAGTGGGCGGATCACCTGAGGTCAGGAGTTTGAGACCAGCCTGGCCAACATGGTGAAACCCCATCTCTACTAAAACAATCCAAAAATTAGCTGGGCGTGGTGGTGGCCTCTGTAATCCCAGCTACTTGGGAGGGTGAGGCAAGAGAAACCCTTGAACCCCGGGAGGCAGAGGTTGCAGTGAGCTGAGATCCCACCACTGCACTCCAGCCTGGGTAACAACAGCGAGACTCCGTCTCAAAAAAAAAAGGAAAGAAAAAAAGAAAAAAGAAAAGCAGGAACACAGGGTTCCATGAAGGAGGCAGCATGAGAGCTGAGTTTCCTAAGCAAAGACACTTGTGGCTGCAGAGAACAGTTTGTACAAAGTGTTGAAAGAAGCATCGTCTTTGGACATCCCGATCTGGAGATGAGAACAATTTTCTTCATTGCTCAGTAGTGTTCTAACTGGATGCCATTCATGAAAAATAAAGCCTCTATTGACTCCCAGTTGGTCTCCTGATTGGCACTTTTTTGACGTGTAGGTTGGGGGTCTGGTATTTAACCTAGATGGTATTCATGAGTTCATGATTTTTATGGACCGCCTGCCATTTGCCAAGCACTGTGGTAGGAAATGGGGATTTCCTGATACCAGTTTGAGTTCTCCGGAAGCAGATGCTGAGGCTGAGTTTTGGGTGCAAGATATTTATTTGGAACCAACGCCTGTAAAAGGGATGAAGAGGATGCAGGGCTAGGTGAAGAAAGAGTTTGAATTTCGAGGTTGACTGGAAGAAGCTTACATTAGTAAACCCAGGATTTCTCAGACTCAGCCCGGTTGACATTTGGGGCCAGATAATTCTTAGTTGTGGGGGCTGTGCTGTGCATGGTAGGACATTTAGCAACATCTCTGGCCTACACCCACTAAGTGCCAGCAGCACCCTGCTAAGTCATGACAACAAAAATTATCTCCAGAAATTGTCAGACCTTTTGGGAGGAGATGGGGGTGCAATCACCCTTGGTTGAGGGCCACTGAATGGTGGGCTTGGATCAAGACTCATCTCTCAGAGTTGATTCAGAGTGGGCAGAGACATTCAGGTCTTCACTTCTCAGTCACTGCCTGGGGCTGCCCTGGAAAGCTTGACCCAGAAAGGAGCCGACAGAGGTGGTTGGCCATGTTCTGCACAGCAGGACAGCATGCCCTTCCTTGGAGGGGGTCCAGGGCATCTCTCCTGTGTGACAGCCCATGCTTGCATCCTCAGCTTCACTTCTCCATATGCCATGGGAGGCAGCTGCTCTAGGATGTTGGCTAGCTCTTTGTCCTAAGGGGATGACCACAGCCTCTGCCACAGCCGTTGTCATCGGGACCACAGTTGACACTCACTGCTTCTCTTCTCCTGTCTCCAATCTAAATTCCCCTCAGACTTAAATACCACCCATCCATCTGGCTACCTCTGAAATCTCAGCTTTATAGATGGCTGGATGCAATGCCCAGTGCTCTTCTCACTGGGAGGCATTTCTCTTGCTGCTATCCTTCAAGGCCACTCCTGAATGGGGCCAAAGTCCATGTTGGGTTGCAGCTGCATAGCAAACTGACCCATCCATGAACCAAGCTCAGACATTTTCCCCACCTTCAGCTAGCCATACAGCATCTCCCATACAAGCACAGGTGTGAGCTGGGAGGCACCCTGCTGTGACAGCGGGGAGGCCATGGCAGTCTGCAACGCCTGTTCATTCAGCTGGCATGTGCTCTCCAGTCCTGCTTAAGCTTAGATGACCACTTCCATCTTGCTGTGGATGGCTGCTCATCCTGCCCAGCCTACGAGTTAGTGATTCTGAGTGGACCCAGCTCATGATGGGCAATTCCAGCCAGATGGTCACATGGTGTTACCCGGCCAGCCAGTCTATCTCCACCAAGTGGCCAGTAACAAACAGGAGTTGTTTTGAAAAGACGTGATTCTGTTTTGTAAGTGACACAGCTTTTGGCTAAAATCCAAGGGACTGTCAGGGATCCATTTCCTGGAGCTTGCCACAAACTCCAGATGGCATCTCTCTCCACCACTGACACCTCCAATGGCAAAGGCTCTGTTGAGTCCTATAGCCCATGAGGTACAACTCCTTGCACCACAGGCTGGACCTGTTGCAGAGGCCCTGTGTGGTCCTGTTCCCCCTCAAAGCTGGTTGCCTGTTATGTCATCAGCCTAAGAATCAAAGCATAGAATACCATGGGTGGCATGTGCTCTCACAAAAACCTGAAAAGACCCACCAGATGCTGTGCTTTCTGATTTGTGGAGGGAGGCTCAAGATGAGGGAAGTTCCCTTTTACTTTGTAGGCAATGTCCAGGCCTACATGCATGCCTCTGGCCACTGGATCCATGAACATTCTAGGGATGGTGGCAGGACTTGAATCTTGGTACGATTTCTCTGCTAACCTGGGGAACATGTGTCTTATCAATGCCTGCACCAGCACCTCTTGCTCATTTGGTCCTATCAATATAACATCACCAAGGCAATAGATCAAAGGAAAGCTCCGTGGCACATCCAGTGAGTCCCAAGCTCTTAGATACTGTTATGAAAGGAGGCCAGAGAGCTGATATAGCCCTGGGCTCTCTGAGTGTCTATGGTTGTCCGATCGGCACGGGTGAAACCATCTGTGATCTTCCTTCCTTATTCTAATACAACAGAACATATCTGCCATATCAGTGGCTGCCTACCATGCCCTGAGGTTGTTTTAATCTGCTCTAGTAAAAATACCGCAGCTGGCATATAGGCTACCATCAACGGCAACCACTTGTCTGAGCTTGCAATTGTCTAGAGTTGTTCTCTTGGATCCATCTGATATCTGCAGGGGCCACGCCCATGAACTGAATGGGAATACAATGAAGGTTACCAACCCTACCTGCAACCTTAGATTCTTAAGAAGGGCTCTTTTTTTTCCCCACCTCCCTCAATTGGGGATTGTTTTTATTTGCCATTTACTATATTGACCAGTTGGGGGAGGGCACAATTTTAGAAATTCCCTCTTAGTCTTCCCCACTGTGATAGCTTTTATTCCACAGGCCCAGTGTGGAGCATGACATAAGCAACTACCTACTTTCTAGTCTCTTAGAACATGTGTTTCCAACCTTTCTCTAGATTGATAACTGTTACGTGGATTTGGTATTTGCCCCATCTGTAGCTATACGATTTCAGGAAGGGTGTGTATGAATTAAACTCATGTCTTTGGTATCGAGATGTAAAGAGCACCCAGGGCTCACAGGAAGGTACTGATGTCACCAGGGGACCAAATGCTCACAGGAGAGCCAGGACCATCCTCAGAGGACCACATCTCCACTGTGGCTGCTTTGAGGCTCTCACTCCTGCCCCAATGTGCTCACTCCTCTTTTCTATTTATTTATTTATTTTTGAGACGGAGTCTTGTTCTGTCACCCAGGCTGGAGTGCAGTGGTGCGATCTTGGCTCACTGCAACCTCCGCCTCCGGGGTTCAAGTGATTCTCTTGTCTCAGCCTCATGAGTAGCTGGGATTACAGGCAGGCACCACCATGCCTGGCTAATTTTTGTAATTTTTAGTAGAGATGGGGTTTTGCCATGTTGGCGAGGCTGGTCCCGAACTCCTGATCTCAGGGTGATCCACCCACCTTGGCCTCCCAAAGTGCTGGGATTACAGGCATGAGCCACCGCACCCGGCGTCACTCCTCTTTTCATAGGATGTGATTGTTATGCAGATAGAATAATGAACTTGGAGCATCTATAAAAGTGGGGAAATTGGGAAGATGAAATTTTAACCAAAATAAACTGCTCCAAATTACTCTTTTACAATGGACCTGAGAGGTCACATTGCATCACCAACAAAAGACTCAGCAGAGGCAACCAACACAGAAGATCACAAAGGACCGTGGAGGTCACATTTATTTCCTTTGGTCTTCCCGATGAATCCTGGGGTCCTGAGCTGAAATTCTAGATGGAGGAGAGAGGAATAGGTAACAGTAAAGTCTCTTAATAGTAAAAGCTGCTTGAAAATACCAAGTGATCTGCTGTTAGTCTGATGGGCTTCCCGTTGTGGGTAACCCAACTTTTCTCTCTGGCTGCCCTTAACATTTTTCCCTTCATTTCAACTTTGGTGAATCTGACAATTATGTGTCTTGGAACTGCTCTTCTTGAGGAGTATCTTTGTGGCATTCTCTGTATTTCCTGAATTTGAATGTTGGCCTGCCTGGCTAGGTTGGGGAAGTTCTCCTGGATAATATCCTATAGAGTGTTTTCCAACTTGGTTCCATTCTCCCCGTCACTTTCAGGTACAAAAATCAGACATAGATTTGGTCTTTTCACATAGTCCCATATTTCTTGGAGGCTTTGTTCATTTCTTTTTACTCTTTTTTCTCTAAACTTCTCTTCTTGCTTCATTTCATTCATTTGATCTTCAATCACTGATACCCTTCCTTCCACTTGATTGAATCGACTACTGAAGCTTGTGCATGCATCACGTAGTTCTCGTGCCATGGTTTTCAGCTCCATCAAGTCATTTAAGGTCTTCTCTATGCTGTTAATCTAGTTAGCCATTCGTCTAACCTTTTTTCAAGGGTTTTAGCTTCTTTGCGATGGATTCGAACATCCTCTTTTAGCTCGGAGAAGTTTGTTATTACCGATTGTTAACACCCCACTGTCAACATTAGACAGATAAACAAGACACAAAAAGTTAACAAGGATATCCAGGATTTGAACTCAGCTCTGCACCAAGCGGACCTAATAGACGTCTACAGAACTCTCCACCCCAAATCAACAGAATATACATTCTTTTCAGCACCACATCACACTTACTCCAAAATTGACCACATAGTTGGAAGTAAAGCAATCCTCAGCAAATGTAAAAGAACAGAAATTATAAAAAACTGTCTCTCAGACCACAGTGCAATCAAACTAGAACTCAGGATTAAGAAACTCACTCAAAACTGCTCAATTACATGGGAACTGAACAACCTGCTCCTGAATGACGACTGGGTACATAACGAAATGAAGGCAGAAATAAAGATGTTCTTTGAAACCAATGAGAACAAAGACACAATGTACCAGAATCTCTGGGACGCATTTAAAGCCGTGTGTAGAGGGAAATTTATAGCACTAAATGCCCACAAGAGAAAGCAGGGAAGATCTAAAATTGACACCCTAACATCACAATTAAAAGAACTAGAGAAGCAAGAGCAAACACATTCAAAAGCTAGCAGAAAGCAAGAAATAACTAAGATCAGAGCAGAACTGAAGGAGATAGAGATAAAAAAAAACCTTCAAAAAAATCAATGAATCTAGGAGCTGGTTTTTTGAAAAGATCAACAAAATTTATAGACAGCTAGCAAGACTAATACAGAAGAAAAGAGAGAAGAATCAAATAGACGCAATAAAAAATGATAAAGGGGATATCACCACTGATCCACAGAAATACAAACTACCATCAGAGAATACTATAAACACCTCTATGCAAATAAACTATAAAATCTAGAAGAAATGGATAAATTCCTGGACACATACACTCTCCCAAGACTAAACCAGGAAGAAGTTGAATTCCTGAATAGACCAATAACAGGCTCTGAAATTGAGGCAGTAATTAATAGCCTACCAACCAAAAAAAGTCCAGGACCAGACGGATTCACAGCCGAATTCTACCAGAGGTACAAAGGGGAGCTGGTACCATTCCTTCTGAAACTGTTCCAATCAATAGAAAAAGAGGGAATCCTTCCTAACTCATTTTATGAGGCCAGCATCATCCTGATACCAAAGCCTGGCAAAGACACAACAAAAAAAGATAATTTTAGACCAATATTCCTGATGAACACTGATGCAAAAATCCTCAATAAAATACTGGCAAACCAAATCCAGCAGCATATCAAAAAGCTTATCCACCATGATCAAATTGGCTTCATCCCTGGGATGCAAGGCTGGTTCAACATATGCAAATCAATAAACGTAATCCATCATATAAACCGAACTAAAGACAAAAACCACATGATTATCTCAATAAATGCAGAAAAGGCCTTCAACAAAATTCAACAGCCCTTCGTGCTAAAAACTCTCAATAAACTAGGTATTGATGGAATGTATCTCAAAATAATAAGAGCTATTTATGACAAACTCACAGCCAATATCATACTGAATGGGCAAAAACTGGAAGCATTCCCTTTGAAAACTGGCACAAGAGAGGGATGCCCTCTCCCACCACTCCTATTCAACATAGTGTTGGAAGTTCTGGCCAGGGCAATCAGGCAGGAGAAAGAAATAAAGGGTATTCAATTAGGAAAAGAAGAAGTCAAATTGTCCCTGTTTGCACATGACATGATTGTGTATTTAGAAAACCCCATCATCTTAGCCCAAAATCTCCTTAAGCTGATAAGCAACTTCAGCAGAGTCTCAGGATACAAAATCAATGTGCAAAAATCACAAGCATTCCTATACACCAGTAACAGACAGAGAGCCAAATCATGAGTGAACTCCCATTCACAATTGCTTCAAAGAAAATAAAATACCTAGGAATCCAACTTACAAGGGATGTGAAGGACCTCTTCAAGAACTACAAACCACTGCTCGACGAAATAAAAGAGGACACAAACAAATGGAAGAACATTCCATGTTCATTGATAGGAAGAATCAATATCGTGAAAATGGCCATACTGCCCAAGGTAATTTATAGATTCAATGCCATCCCCATCAAGCTACCAATGACTTCCTTCACAGAACTGGAAAAAAACTACTTTAAAGTTCATATGGAACCAAAAAAGAGCCCACTTTGCCAAAACAATCCTAAGCCAAAAGAACAAAGCTGGAGGCATCAGGCTACCTGACTTCAAACTATACTACAAGGCTACAGTAACCAAAACAGCATGGTACTGGTACCAAAACAGAGATATAGACTAACGGAACAGAACAGAGCCCTCAGAAATAATACCACACATCTACAACCCTCTGATATTTGACAAACCTGACAAAAGCAAGAAATGGGGAAATAATTCCCTATTTAATAAATGGCGCTGGGAAAACTGGCTAGCCATATGTAAAAAGCTGAAAATAGATCCCTTCCTTACACCTTATACAAAAATTAATTCAAGATGGATTAAAGACTTAAATGTTAGATCTCAAACCATAAAAACCCTAGAAGAAAACCTAGGCAATACCATTCAGGACATAGGCATGGGCAAGGACTTCCTGTCTAAAACACCAAAAGCAATGGCAACAAAAGCTAAAATTGACCAATGGGATCTAATTAAACTAAAGAGCTTCTGCACAGCAGAAGAAACTACCATCAGAGTGAACAGGCAACCTGCAGAATGGGAGAAAATTTTTACAATCTACCCATCTGATAAAGGGCTAATATCCAGAATCTAAAAGAACTTAAACAAATTTACAAGAAAAAAAATCAAAGAACCCCGTCAAAAAGTGGGTGAAAGTATGAACAGACACTTCTCAAAAGAAGACATTTATGCAGTCAACATACACATGAAAAAGTGCTCATCATCACTGGCCATCAGAAAAATGCAAATCAAAACTACAATGAGATATCATCTCACACCAGTTAGAACGGTGATCATTAAAAAGTCAGGAAACAACAGGTGCTGGAGAGGATGTGGAGAAATAGGAACACTTTTACACTGTTGGTGGGACTGTAAACTAGCTCAACCATTGTGGAAGACAGTGTCGCAATTCCTCAAGGATCTAGAACTAGAAATACCATTTGACCCAGCCATCCCATTACTGGGTATATACCCAAAGAATTATAAATCATGCTGCTATAAAGACACATGCACACATATGTTTATTGTGGCACTATTCACAATAGCAAAGAGTGGAACCAACCCAAATGTCCACCAATGGTAGACTGGATTAAGAAAATGTGGCACATATACACCATGGAATACTATGCAGCCATTAAAAAGGATGAGTTCATGTCTTTTGTATGGACATGGATGAAGCTGGAAACTATCATTCTGAGCAAACTATCACAAGGACAGAAAGCCAAACACTGCATGTTCTCACTCACAGGTGGGAATTGAACAATGGACACAGGGTGGGGAACATCACACACCAGGGCCTGTCGTGGGGTGGGGGCACAGGCGAGGGATAGCATTAGGAGATATACCTAATGTAAATGACGAGTTAATGGGTGCAGCACACCAACATGGCACATGTATACATATGTAACAAACCTGCACGTTGTGCACATGTACCCTAGAACTTAAAGTATAATTTTAAAAAATTTAAAAAAAAAAGAAAATGATGAAGTGAATCAGCACCTGCTCACCTCTTTATCATTGTAGCTAGATTGATGTGAGGTTGACAGTGAAGAATTGGTGATCCCATTTTACAAAGAATGGAAAAGAAGATCTGGGAGATGTAATGAGTTTTCCAAGGCCACGCGGTCAGTGAGAGACAGTGCTAGGCCATTCCTCAGGAACCCAGGCTGGTTCAGTGCTTGTGTGACCACCATAACATATCACAGGCAGCTTAGAGCCAGAACTGGGACCAGAAGCCTGTCCACCTTGGCATTATTCTTCTCCCTGCTGTGTGGGAGTAGTGAGGGTATGTACTCTGTGCCTTCTTTGGCAGAATCCTCACGCTTATCAGTGTCACTGAGGAGGAAAGTGACAGCCAGCGCCAGCTCCCTTTGGCTCCAGAGAGCATGATCCAGTCATCTCAAAGAAAAGCAGTGGGGGAGGCAATCTGTGGCAGACACTGTGTTATTACCTTCCAGGATATGCAGTGGGACTCAGGAGGGAGCCTGCTGAAGAGGATGGAGCCCAGGAAAGTGTTGGGACACAGCTCTGGGGCACGTGATGGAGGGATGGGCCAGCAGGCTGACCCAGCCACTGGGACACTAAGCCTGCCCCTGGATGCCAGTCTGGCAAGGATGGAAGTGGAAGAAATGGCAGGTCTAGAGAATGGCTCAGACCCAGAGAGAGAAGTGGTGGGGCCAAGTCCTCACGACTTGGTAGCCATCAGGGTGAAATTAGAAACCCATCTCCAGATTGCAAGGCTCAGGCTTTGCTATACAGCCAGCACTGCTCATGGAGCCTCACCGCAATACTCAGCTGTCCTTCCTTTCCACATCCGTCCTCCCCACACACGTACCCTGGGCTGGGTAGGACTATAGGCACCATGCGGGCCCCATCCTCCCTCCCCACAAGCTCTGACCCTGTACCCCCACGTCTGGTAGGTTCTCAACAGCTATCTCAGTCACTGCCACCCAGGCTGGGGCACAAGCTATCCTCCAGCACCTCTGCTATTCTCTAGCCCATCCGGCATTAAGCCCTGGTAGCCTGCAGAGCTATGAGTTCATTCTCTGCCCATCACCCCGTCACCTCGGCCGGCTTCACCAGATGTTTCCCTGGCTGGCCTCCTGCTCCTTCCTCACCCTCCTTTCAGCTCACCAGCACCACTCTTTCATCCAAGCACTTGCTTGATCATTTAACCAATATGGGTTGAAGCCCTGCTATGTGCTGGGCACTTTTCTAGACACAGCTGTGAATAAAATGAATAAACCTTGTCCTCATGAATCTTATATCCCAGAGGTGAGAATGCAGACAATAAGCAAATCAATAAGCAAATGTGGTGTGTTGGGATGATAAAAATGTACACAGCAAAACACACATACACACACACATACACAGACACACACACACACACACACACACACACACACACACACACACACGAAAGAGCGATAGGGAACCTGGGGTGAAAAGTTGGTGTTTTAAACATTTTGGTTAAGAAAAACCTTATGGAACGGGGATTTTTTTTAAGTGGCTAAAATTTATGTTTTTAAAAATTTTATTTTATTTTAAGCTCTGGGATACATGTGCAGGACGTGCAGGTTTGTTACATAGGTAAACATGTGCCATTGTGGTTTGCTGCGCCTATCAACCCATCACCTGGGTGTTAAGCTCTGCATGCATTAGCTATTTATCCTGATGCTCTCCCTCCCGCCACCCCGCCACCAGGCCTGACCCAGTGTGTGTTGTTCTTCTCCCTGTGTCCACGCTTTCTCATTGTTCAGCTCACACTTGTAAGTGAAAACATGCGGTGATTGGTTTTCTGTTCCTGTGTTACTTTGCAGAGGATAATGGCCTCCAGCTCCATCCATGTCCCTGGAAAGGACATGATCTCATTTTTTTTTATGGCTGCATAGTATTCCTTGGTGTATATGTATCATATCTTCTTTATCCAGTTTATCATTGGTGGGCATTTGAGCTGATTCCAGGTCTTTGCTATTGTGAATAGCGCTGCAATGAACATATACGTGCATGTGCCTTTGTAATAGAATGATTTATATTTCTTGGGGTATATACCCAGTAATGGGATTGCTGGGTCAAATGGTATTTCCGGTTCTAGGTCTTTGAGGTGTCACCACACCATCTTCCACAATGCTTGAACTAAATTTACATTCCCACCAACAGTGTAAAAGTAAGGAACGGAACATTTGAGCAGGCCCTGAAGGAGGCCAGGGAGGGGTCCTGTAGTTATCTGGAGGAGAACATTCTAGGCAGAGGAAAGAGAAAGTGCAATGACCCTAAAGTAGGAATCACTGGGTGTGTCCAAGGCATCAAGGAGGCCATGGGCTGCAGTGAGAGGGACCCATGGAGAGACTGGCAGGGGAGGAGGTCAGAGGGGAAATGGGGCTGGCTCTGGAGGCCAGGGCAGGCCAAGGCAGGGAATTTGACATCAGTATTTGGAGCTCAGGAGTTGCACCATCTGACTTGCACTTTGAAAGGATTCTTTTGGCTACTGCTCAGGTAACAGACCTCAAGAGACAGAGAAAGGACACTGATCCACTCTTCTCGGCAACAATCAAGTGACAGAAGAGGGTGGGTGGGAGGGTGCTGGCAGTGTAGATGGTGGGATGGGGTCAGGTTCTGCCTATGTTGTGAAGGTAGTGCTGGGAGAATTTGCTACACTTTGGGTGTGAGTGGAAGAGAAGGGGCAAGGTTTTTGGCCTGCAATCTTAGAGGACTGGAAGGACCATTTACAGAGATGGAGAAAAGATTAAAAGAAGCAGGTTTTGCAAGGAAAAGATGAGGTGTTTAGTTTTGATACCATCCAAATTATCAAGCATTTGCTGTTACAGAGCATTTTTAATATACATTCTTTGATTGGATTTCATCCTTATAACAAACCTGTAAAGTAAGCAGGAGCACGCACGTGCACGCATGCACACCGCACCCCGCCCCCAACAAGTTTCCAAATATATCAGGATACTTTTCAGAAAGGGGACAGATACATTCCAGAGAGGGCAGTTGCCACAGCAATTACTTTTATCTTGTCATCTTCTTTATTGCAAAATTATAGAAGGTTATTTCTCTCTTGTATAACAGGGTAAAGCTAAGTGTTTCTGGGAAATCTATTGTCCTCTGTCTCTGGTTCTAAAACAGTGGTTCCAGTCACACCTGGAATGGAGAAAGAGGACGGGAGGGCATGCCCCTCGTCTTTGAGAAGCACAAGCTGCATGGTGCATACAGTGCCTCTGCTTACATCCTGTTGGACAAACATGAATCACACAGCCTTCCCCAGCTACAACAGAGGTGAGGAAGCAGAATGTTTGCAACTGGGTGGCCATGTTTCCAGCTATAGTTTGGAGAGGTCTACCCCTGAAAAAAAATGTGAATTCATAAAAGAACCATGCCACACTTATCCTCCCCCAATCCCATTTAACAGAGAACCTGACCTCAGCAAGATGACAGTTTTCTCAAATCACCAATCTGACTGTTAATGTCCTAAAGTGTAATATATTCCTTCACTGATTTTCTGTCTCCAACAAAGGGTCAGTAAAAGAATGATTCCACTGTATAACATCCTAGAGACCTTCCCAAAGTCTTCTTTACCCAACATCTCTCTCCCCCAGATCTCAACCTCAGCTTAGCTTATAAATGTCGTTTTAGCTTCTGTTGACCTTTCCATTCCTATCTCAAGCCAATCACCAATTAGCAAACTAAAGTCCAGACAAGCAATACAAACATTTTCTAGATCATCAGGAAGGAGAATGGAAGGGGAAAAGGTATGAATAATGATAATGTAATGTTTTGACACATATACGTGTGTGTGTGTTTGTGTGTGTTTGTGTGTGTGTATATGTGTGCATGTGTGTAACATCTGAGTGGTCTCCCTCATAAAATCTCCTCAAATCACCTAATGTCCATGCAGTTAGAGGCTGAGGTTTCTTTCCTCTGTCCAAGACCTATGCATAGATTTTCTTTTATTATTATTATTATTTATTTGTCAACCAGGAAAGCGGGGACACATTATGGAGCCCAGAACCTCAGAGCCTTCCTCTGTCTCCTTGCTCCAGCTTTTATGCATACTCTCAGGAAAAATATACACATTTCTCCCTTTTGTTTTGCAGCAAAATTCCATTCCAACTAGAAGGAAGCAAATCTATCTGAAGGGATGAGTTATGGTTTGCCAGGGAGGCAGGTAGATGGCATTTCAGCATTTCAGTTGGGGCAATGGATAGGCCTCTGAGGTCTTCCCCTATGTTAGCTCCCCTGATGTTTGAATTTCATGTATAATTGTTCTGGCCCATTGAACACCTTCTCTCTCTCCTTACCTCCACAACAATTCACACAAAAAGTAGTGAAAACTGGAGATACCCAGTTGCCTGTTCATTCGTGGTTCATCTTGGATCTCTACAGGAGGGAAAGCAGCTATTGGCTGATTGTGTTCAGAGTGTGACAAGAGAATGACCCACAAACTAGCCAGAGCCTCTGCAATGAGGCCAGGTTGAGAAACCCACTGGTGCCACTTGAGGCACCACATTGCAGAAATCAGCCACAAAGTGCCTGGAGAGCTTGGGTTGGGGGGAGTGGGGCAACCCAGAGGATGTGGGTGGGCAGCCGGGGGCAGAGGCATCCAAAGGTTTCAGCTCTCTTTCTGGCTCTGCCACATCATGCCCTGTGCCCATTCCAGCTCTTCTGGGAGCCTGTGCCTTCCCGGCTTCTCTGTTCCTCCCTTTGGATAATAGGAGCTTCTCCTGTTTCCACAAACAAATTAATGACAATGACCCCCATTCCCAGGCTGGCCAAAGGAAGGCTGGCTACATAATTTGTGCGGTATGGTATAACATGAAAATGCAGGTCCCCTTATTCAAATATTATTAATTATTCCAAGGCAGCTTCAGCAGTGTGGTGAATGAAGCAGAGAAGCTCCCTGGGTGAAGGTGTACTCACCTCACCCTGAGTTTTGGTGAGGACAAAGCACATCCAAGCCATAGCAAGGGCTTTCACAAATGTCTGTTGCACCAAGCTGACCCTACAGTTCCTCATCCATGTCACATCTGCCTTAGAGAGTTCTCACATAGATTCCACACAACAATAGAAGAGGAAGGGCTGAGCACAATGCCTGGTGCAAAGTTGCTGTTTAATAAATGGCAGCTGCCTTTGGAACAGAGTAAGAATAATAGCAGCTACGTCTTGTTTAGTGCTTACAATGTGCTGGGGATTAGTCGAAGCACTTTTCATGCATAGTAACTCATTTCAGCCTCAAATGCGTCTTATGTGGCTGGTACTATCATCATTTTCACTTTACAAAACTGTGCCTGTGTATGCATTCAGTAAGTGGTGGCACTAAAATTAAAATGAGGGCAGTTGGGTTGGAATCTGTGCTCTTAGCTCCTAAGCTTGCTGCCTTCCTCTCAACACAATATGAACTAGGGCCTTTAAGTGATCTCTGATGGGGCAAGGTACCTGCAGATGTTCAAAGCTGCATTTCTTTACTTTCTAGTGATACCATTTAATGATTTATTTCACTTTTTAACTTAAAATTGAAAAGAATTTTAATTGTGGTAAAATACACATAACATAAAATTTACCATCTTAACTATTTTTAAATGAACTGTTCAGTCATGCTAAGTACATTCACATTGTGTGCAACCAACGTCCAGAACCCTTTTATTTGCGAAACAAAATTCTATTTCCTTTAAACAACTTCTCACGTTTTCCTCTCCCTAGCTCCTGGCAACCGTAATTCTACTTTGTGATTCTGTGAATTTGACTACTCTAGATTGCTCTTGGAAGCACACAGTGTTTTTCTTTTCGTAACTGCCTTATTATACTTAGCATAATGTCCTCAAGGTTCATTCATGTTGTAACAGAATTTCCTTTTTTTAAAGACTGTATAATATCTTATTGTATGCATATATTATGTTTTCTTTATCTATTTATCCTTTGGTTAGCAAGTGGGTTGCTTCCCACCTCTTGGTTGTTGTGAATAATGCTGCTATATACATGGTATATGAATAATTTTTCAAGGCCCTGCTTTCTTCCTTGGCTATTATTTCAGAAACAGAATTGCTGGATCATATGGCAACTCTACTTTTAATTTTTTAAGGAATCACCATACTGTTTTTCACAGTGGCTGTACCATTTTGCATGCCTACTAACAGTATACAAGGACTCTGATTACTCTATATCTTTGCCAACATTTATTTTCTCTTTTTAATAGTATCCATTTTAATGGATTTGAGATAATATCTCATTATGGTTTTGATTTATGTTTTCCTAATTATTAATGATGCTGAGCATATTTTCATTTGTTTGTTGGTCATTCGTATGTTTTCTTTGGGAAATGTCTATTCAGATTCTTTGCCCATTTTTTAAATTGGGTTATTTGGTTTCTGTTGTTGTTAAGTTGTAGTTCTTTATGTGTTCTGGATATTAACGACTTATCAGATGTTGTATTATTTGCAAATATTTTCCCTATTTCATGGGTTGCATTTCACTCTGTTAATTATGTCCTTTGATGCACTGAAGTGTTAAATTTGGATGTAGACAAATTTGTCTATTTTTACTTGTGTTTTCTCTGCCTTTCACATCATATTCAAGAAATCCTTGCCAACTCCATAATCATGAAGCTTTCCCCTATGTTTTCTTCTAAGAGTTTTATAGTTTTAGGTCTTATGTCTAAACCTGTAATCCATTTTCAGTTAATTTTTATGTATGGCATATGGTAAGGGTACAATCTGATTCTTTTGCATGTGGATATCCAGCATTCCCAACACTAACTCCATCCTTTTCCCATTGAATAGGCTAGGCGCCCTTGTCAAAAATCATTTGACCATATATCATTTGGTTTATTTCTGGGCTCTCTGTTCTGTTCCATTTTTCTGTAGGTCTGGCTTTATGCCAGTAACACACTGTTTTGATTAGTGTCATTTTGTAATTAGTTTTGAAATCAGGAAGTGTGAGAATTCCAACTTTTTTTTAAGATTATTTTGGCTATTTGGTGTTCCTTGAGATTCCATATTAATTTTAGGATGGATTTTTTATTTCAGCAAAAATTTCCATTGAGATTTTGATAGAGATTGCATTGAATCTGTTGATTACTTCGGGTAATATTGTCATTGGAGCAATATTGTCTTTCAATTCATGGACATAGAATGGCTTTCCATTTATTTATATCTTCTTTAATTTTCTTCAGCAATATTTTGCAGGTTTCAGAGTATAAGTCTTTTTCCTTCTTGGTTAAGTTTGCTCCCAAATATCGTATTCTTTCTGATGCTCTTGTAAATAGATTTATTTTCTTAATTTTCTTTTAGATTGTTTATCATTACTATACAAAATGCAACTGATTTTTCCATGTTGATTTTGTATCCTGCAACTTTGCTGAATTTGCTTATTAGTTCTGAAATAATTTTTATATAATATTTTGGATTTTTACATATAAGATTATGTAATCTTCAAATGAGGGTAATTTTACTTTTTTCTTTCCAATTTAGATGGCTTTTCATTTTCTTGCCTAATTGTTCTGGCTGAGATTTCCAGTACTATATTTGAATGGAAGCAGCAAAACTGGGCATCTTTGTCCTATTTCTAATCTCAGAGGAAAAGTCTTTAGCCTTTTGCTATAGAGTATGATATTATTTTGATTGGTAGGCTATTAATTACTGCCTCAGTTTCAGAACTTGTTATTGGCCTATTCAGGGATTCAACTTCTTCCTGGTTTAGCCTTGGGAGGATGTATGTGTCCAGGAATTTATCCATTTTTTTCTAGATTTTCTGGTTTATTTGCATAAAGGTATTTATAGTATTCTCTGATGGTAGTTTGTATTTCTGTGGGATCAGTGGTGATATCCCCTTTATCATTTTTTATTGTGTCTATTTGATTCTTCTCTCTTTTATTAGTCTGCCTAGCAGTCTATGTATTTTGTTGATCTTTTCAAACCAACTCCTGGATTCATGGATTTTTTTGAAGGGTTTTTCATGTCTCTATCTCCTTTAATTCTGCTCTTATCTTAGTTATTTCTTGTCTTCTGCTAGCTTTTGAATTTTTTTGCTCTTGCTTCTCTAGTTCTTTTAATTGTGATGTTAGGGTGTCGATTTTAGATCTTTCCTGCTTTCTTCTGTGGGCATTTAGTGCTATAAATTTCCCTCTACACACTGCTTTAAATGTGTCCCAGAGATTCTGGTATGTTGTGTCTTTGTTCTCATCGGTTTCAAACAACTTATTTATTTCTGCCTTAACGTCGTTATTTACCCAGTAGTCTTTCAGGAGCAGGTTGTTCAGTTTCCATGTAGTTCTGCGGTTTTGAGTGAGTTTCTTAATCCTGAGTTCTAATTTGATTGCACTGTGGTCTGAGAGACTGTTTGTTATGATTTCCATTCTTTTGCATTTGCTGAGGAGTGTTTTACTTCCAATTATGTGGTCAATTTTAGAATAAGTGCAATGTGGTGCTGAGAAGAATGTATATTCTGTTGATTTGGGGTGGAGAGTTCTGTAGATGTCTATTAGGTCTGCTTGGACCAGAGCCGAGTTCAAGTCCTGAATATCCTTGTTAATTTTCTTTCCCATTGATCTGTCTAATATCGACAGTGGGGTGTTAAAGTCTTCCACTATTATTGTGCGGGAGTCTAAGTCTCTTTGTAGATCTCTAAGAACTTGCTTTATGAATCTGGGTACTCTTGTATTGGGTGCATATATATTTAGGATAGTTAGCTCTTCTTGTTGCATTGATCCCTTTACCATTATATAATGCCCTTCTTTGTCTTTTTTGATCTTTGTTCGTTTAAAGTCTGTTTTATCAGAGACTGGGATTGCAGCCCCTGTTTTGTTTAGTTTTGTTTTGCTTTCCATTTGCTTTGTAAATATTCCTCCATCCCTTTATTTTGAGCCTATATGTGTCTTTGCATGGGAGATGGGTCTCCTGAATACAGCACACCGATGGATGTTAACTCTTTACCCAGTTTGCCAGTCTGTGTCTTTTAACTGGGGCATTTAGCCCATTTAAATTTAAGGTTAATATTGTTATGTGTGAATCTGATCCTGTCATTATGATGCTAGCGGGTTATTTTGTCCATTAGTTGATGCAGTTTCTTCATAGTGTTGATGGTCTTTACAATTAGGTATGTTTTTGCAGTTGCTGGTAATGTTTATTCCTTTCAAGGTTTAGTGCTTCCTTTAGGGGCTCTTGTAAGGCAGGCCTGGTAATGACAAAATGTTAATGATAAGCTTTTCTTTTCTGTTTTCTTTTTTTGAGACAGAGTCTCACTCTGTTGCCCAGGCTGGAGTATGCAGTGGTGCAATCTTAGTTCACTGCAACCTCCGCCTCTTGGGTTCGAGCAATTCTCCTGCCTCAGCCTCCCAAGTAGCTGGGACTACAGGTGTGCATCACCACCCCTGGCTAATTTTTCTATTTTTAGTAGAGAAGGGGTTTCACCATATTGGCCAGGCTAATCTCAAACTCCTGGCCACAGGTGCTCTGCCTGTCTCAGCATCCCAAACTGCTGGGATTACAGGCGTGAGCCACTGCACCTGGCCATATAAGCTTTTCATAGATGGCCTATGTTATGCTTAGGCAATTTCCTTCTATTTACTAGTGTGTTGAGTGTTTTATCATGAAATGGTTTTGTATTCTGCTAAGCGCTTTTTTTGCAACATTTGGGATGGTCACCTGTTTTTTCCATCATCCTGTTAATGTGGTATGGTATATTGCATTGACTGATTTTCATATGTTGAACTATCCTTGCATTTCAGGTATAAATCCTTTTAACAGTAGAATCATTTTAATAGTGATATTATTTTTGTTAAGTGTACATGGTGTGCTGTTATTAATAATATCAACAACTTATGAAGATTATTTCCACTATTTCAAGTGGCATTATTATTAATAATAATTCATGGTATATGTACAGTACCTGATAGCAATCAACACTGAACTTTTGCAAATCAATGCTGATACTCCTAGTTATCCTATAGGTAAAACAAGGTAGTTTTAATGTCCATTTCATAGATCACAAAACTGTGAAAACAGAAAGGTAAAGCCATTTTCTCTAGGTCACCAGTAAGAATAGTCAAATAGCTGCTATATGAATATAAATTATTGATTAGGCCTGTTCTGTGTGGCCCTGATGAAGGTAAGTAGGAATTCTTTGGTAAATGGCATGTGAAGATGGGCTTTAGTCAGCAAAATTACAGCACTCTGATTCTCAGAACTGCTTAAAGTGAGAACGGGATGCAGTAGGCAGTGTGGTCTTCATTTTAGGGGATTTACTTGCAAAGGTGAGGAGGTCTTCACCAAGAAAGATGCTGTTGAGGAAATGGCTGAAACAACAGATGAAGATGAGAAAAGAATGGATATTGTTTAATGCATCTCCAGGTCTTTATTATTTTTGTAGTTCTTTTCAGCACTAAGCACTAAAGGTAAACAAATTTAGAATTACCACAATGTTCCAAACCTGTACCTATATTCTAAGAAATATGATTTAAGAAGAGAAAGATCTAGAATCTAACGACAATCCCTCCACTCTGGGTATTCTTGAAGACAATAGCTTTGTCTTACACATTTCTTTATCTGTAGTGGTTAGTGCAAGACATGACCCATAAATATTTGTTGGATGAAAGGACAAAATAAATAAATGGATGAAATAAAAGGAATTCATCGGCCGGGTGCGGTGGCTCATGCCTGTAAACCCAGCACTTTGGGAGGCTGAGGCGGGTGGATCACGAGTTGAGGAGATTGAGACCGTCTTGGCTAACGTGGTGAAACGCCATCTCCACTGAAAAAAAAAATACAAAAAATTAGCCGGGAGCAGTGGCGGGCTCCTGTAGTCTCCGCTACTCGGGAGGCTGAGGCAGGAGAATGGCATGAACCTGGGAGGCGGAGCTTGCAGTGAGCCGAGATAGCACCACTGCAGTCTGGCCTGGGTGAAAGAGCGAGACTCAACCTCAAAAATTAAAAAAAGGAATTCATCTTCCTCCAAACTAATTTCAAAAGGTTTTTTTATAGCTGGTTAAGGAAAGAATTATTGTAGAGATCGTTAATTCTACTTGTCTCTTTTGATAAAAGGAATCAATGACCAGAAAGATTCAGAAATTTGCCAAAAGTTAATTTGGGGAGGTTGTGTTCCTTCCCTTCCTTCCTGATCATAACTGTTATAGACCTGTTACCAGCTGTTATGGACCAAATCCTTGTCTTGCCCTAAAATTCACATGTTAAAACCCTACCCCTTAATCTGATGGTATTAGGAGAAGGGGTCTCTGGGAGGGAATTAGAACTAGATGAGGTTGTTAGGCAGAGCCCTCAGATAGAATTAGTGTCCTTCTAAAAGTTTCAAGAGAGCTTGCTTCTCTTTCCAGAAGAGAGAGCTTGCTTCTCTTTCCAGAAGAGAGAGCTTGCTTCTCTTTGTGTAAGGACACAAGAATAAGACAGCCATCTATAAAACAGACCCTCACCAGACACCAAATCTGCTGGTGCCTTGATGTTGGACTTCCCAACCTCCAGACTGTGAGAAATAAATGCTTGTTGTTTATATCACCTAGTTTATATTTCAAGATTCAAGGTATCTTGTGCATACCTTTTAACAGCCCAAGCTAAGACACCAGTTAGCACTGACATCTGCTCATTTTTCCAGTATATCCCACAACAACAACAAAGTGTTTTTATATGATTATTGAATGTATTTCTAGAGGGCTTGCTCTAGGGAACTTACCAAATTCAGTTTCATGGCAAAGGTAAAATTCACAAGTAGTATTACTTACTTTGGAAAGATCTTTCAGGGCCTAATCTGCTACTGAGTTTCTCCTTGTAGTTTACTTTAGTCTCTCATGCTATAATTTCTGAGTTATCTCTTATAATGCTGAATTCATATGTCCACTATTCTCCGGGGTCTGCGAATGTCTTCTATGAAAGATCTTACACTCTTAAGATTCAGAGTACCCTGTGTGTCTCTCTCACTAAAGGACATGCTGCTTCAGGCCAAGGATCCTGCAGGTGCCAGTGCCAAGCATGGATGGGGCACTTGGAGCATGACCAGGAGATGTGTTGAATCAGATTAGCCTAGAAGAAGCCCCAGAGACCATGGGGTACTGTGCTTTCATTGTACAGTCAAGGAAACACAGGTTGCACAACGTATTCAAAGTCACATCGCTATTGTGTGGCAGAGCTAGAACTCAATGATTTCAGCCACTCAAATAACAAAGATGATGACATCACGAAAGAAACAGCAACACATCTTTAATTTTTCCAACACTTTGCTATTCACAAAGAATACCTTTGTGTCTGGATCAGGTATCCTCACAATACCTTTATCATTATTATGTGTCTGATAATACCACCCCAACTCTCAAGGTACCTAAAGTTGAATTTAGGGAAAACTCTTCTCAGACTTTCCTCCACCACCACCTTATTCACCTGAAATTCCTGTTCATTGAACAGAAAGATGATAGTACTTCTTTGTAGTATTCACTGAATGTCCTATTCTAGGCAAAAGTAAGTACTTTCTGGTCTATTTTTCTCTTTCTGTTTTATACATTCATTCTCAGCATTCTCTTATTTTTAGAACAAAAGTTCATAACACAGTCTGCCCTCTACCTGTTAACTTTATTTATCTAATTTAACTTTTAAGTGATTTGAAAATTATTTTAAATGCCTCAGTGAATGACCTGCATTTTTATTAAGGACTATTCAATGACTTGTGATAAAAATACAAATATTATTTGTATTTTTGCAGGACAAAATCAGACAACTCTTCTCTGATGGAATTCCCATATCTTGACCACATTTCCATCTTCATTCTTATGTCTATACTTTCTTTTTTGCAGATGGAGAACCAGAGTAAACCCTCGTGGTGTCCTGGCTTCTAAGCATTTTGTTGGCAAGAAGGGATGACCAGGCACCCTGTTCATCTGCATGTACAAAGTCTGCAACACAGGTTTTGATGAGGAGTAAACAAGCTGCTGAACAAGCTGCTTGTCCACACACAAATATTGAACTAACATGACTGGCCAGATGCACTGAAAAGAGAATTGACACACTGAACTCAGAGCACATGGAGAAAAAGAGAGAGAGAAAGATTAAATTTTGTCTAACTGCTCTTGTATGTTTCCTCAGTTTTGTCTTGAAAGGAGGTAAGAAGAATATACTCTCAACTCACCTTTAAGCCACATCTTACAACCAAGAAATGAAATCTCAAACCAACCACTCCTCCGTCTCCTGCCTTCTTCCCTGTGTGCCCCTTGGATATCTATGAAATCAATGGACTGAGTGCGGGGACTGGTGCTTTGCACACTGACTTAAGACATTCTTCTTAGGGAAATGTGATTTTTTTTTATATAGGGAGATATAAAAATGCATATGAATATGCAATTTTATTGCTTGATTTGAGCATTAAATTTTATTAGTGCAGTGGGTGTGTTTTGTCATATCCCTTATTGTCTGTTAACAGTGAGGATAAGAGTGTTGTTCTAGCTTGCATGAAGAGGGAGATTTAGAATAGCGTTCTAGGGGAGCTCCCTGCAATATTGCACCAGTTTTCCAAAGCACCAGTCTCATGAGTCACAAGTTATTTGATGCTCTGTCTATTTCTGCAAGCATTACAGGACAGTTGTCTCCTTATGGGCAAGGAGTACTCGTTAACTCTTTATCTGGTATGTGCCTGGTGTACAGTTGGTGCTCAGTAACTATCTTGATTTCCATTTCCTTCTTTTGATTGTAATTGCAATGTTCTCCCCTCTGTCCTGTGCTGCCCTTAGAGATAGATCAGGCTTTTTATGCTTCCTCCAAAGCTCGTGCTTTATCATTCACCAAACCATCCTTCTCTGTGCCCAGGATAATGTGTCCAAGGATGGCGTGTGGCCTTGCTGATGCAGCATTCCTTGGAGAGGCTGTCTCCTGTCCAAGGCCCTGTGAGAGCAAAGGTTGGCAGGGTCCCATCTTGCCACAATTGACCTCTGTGTGATCTGCTCAGGAAATGAATTGGCAGGCAGGTTGGGAAATTTTGCAAAATGAATAGTCACTTATAAGGGATCAGGAGTTGGAGCCAGAGCCCGAGAGAAACTTATTACCAAACACTAAGACTTAGTGAGAGGTTCCCCAGGATGCTAACTTCTGTGCTGAGAGCTCTTGTTAAGCTATTTAAGCCCCTGCAAGAGAGATGTCTTCAATCATAGAAGAAATGAAGAGTAATCCTGAGTCATGGCAGGAGAAGACCCTGGAGCAAGGCGAACGGAGTTCACATCTGTGCCCTCCACTTACTAGGAAGGCTTTGAGCAGGCTGCTTAAGGTCTCTGAGACTCAGCCTCCATAAAATGGGTACCAGAACACCTTTTTCTGTGAGAGGTACGTGAATTAGTAGGGATCCGGTGGTGAATAAATAATCTGTTGAATGAATGATTTAACATAAATCACCTTTCCCAGTGCCTAGTTCCTCATTTATGCTTTTAATGAGTGAATAAAGAATATATTTTTCCTACCATAATGCATGATATATAGTCTGTTTTTAAAAATAAAAAGTTAGCTCTTTCCCCCACTAAAATTTCACCCTCTTCAACTTCTTTTCTTTCGTGATTTGTAATGTCTGGCCCAGAGAAAGGAAATGATCCTGTGAAGGTCACAGAGAGCCAGCAAGTCAGAGTTCGGTCTACTGCCCCTCACCCCAACTCCTTTTCTCTATCTGACACCTTGTGTTTTCTTTTCTACGTAATTTACTACCGTGTATTGAATTTGTATGCATTTTGTCTGTCTGGGAACACCTTGAGGGCAGAGATTCTCTTATTCATCTCACATGTTGTAGCACAGAGCAAAGTTGTATTTTAAAAAAAGAAGGAAAAGAGGAAGGAAGGAAGGGAGGGAGGGAGGAAGGCAGGCAGGAAGGAAAGAAGGAAGGGAGTAAGAAAGGAAGGAAGAAATAAAGGAAGGAAGGGAGAGAGGGAGGGAAACAAAATGGCCCAAAGGAAATGCAATACCGGCCTCCATTGATGGGAATGAGTCACAGGAAAAGAATAACCAACTGGAAGACCTCCTGATGGCCAAAGCTGGAACAATATGAACAAGGAAATGAATGAATATTGGATTAAACCCAAAGTATAAAATATTCATGAGTACATGCTCACATAAATAAATAACTGAATTAATGAATGAGGAAATTTTTCAAATAATGTAGATATTCCATCCTCCAAGAAGAGAAACATAACTTTCTACTTCTTAGGTGTCAACCATACATGGTGACTTTCTTCTAAAGAGAACAGTAAGGAAAGAGGGAAAAGTAGCAACTTTTCAGTGAAGAAACCTGACAAACCCTACCTCAACCAGGTGATCAAGGTTAAACATCAACAGTCGTAAATCATGTTGATTATGTGTACCCTGATATGATGTGAAAAAAATGGCACTTCATCTCTTCCTCCCAAAAAGACCAATCATGAGGAAAAAAATTAGAAAAAAATTCAGTAGTGGAACATCTTACAAACCATCCTCAAAACTGTTAAGGTCAGGCTGGGCGCAGTGGCTCATGCCTGTAATCCCAGCAGTTTGGGAGGCCGAGGCGGGTGGATCACCTGAGGTCAGGAGTTCAATACCACCCTGGCCAACATGGTAAAACCCTGTCTCTGCTAAAAATACAAAATTAGCCTGGTGTCGTGGCGGTCACGTGTAATCCCAGCTACTTGGGAAGGTGAGGCAGGAGAATCATTTGTACCTGGGCAGCGGAGGTTGCAGTGAGCCAAGATTGCGTGACTGCACTCCAGCCTGGGCGACAAGAGCAAAACTCCATCAAAAAATACCACAAAAACAAGAAAAAAACCAAAAAAACAAAAAACAAAAAGTCAAGTTCAAGAAAAACAAGGTAAGTCTGAGAAAGAGCCAAGTAGAGCCTTAAAGAGATGTGACAAGTAAATGTAACGGGGTATCCTGGATGAATGCTGGAACAGAAAGAGAACATTAGGTTAAAACTAAGGAAATCTGAATAAACTGCAGACTCCAGTTGGCAATATGGTATCAATATCACTTTACTAATTGTAACAAATGTAACATGCTAATGTAAGATGTTAAAAATAGAGGAAACTGGGTGTGGAGTAAGTGGAAACCTGTAATATTTTCTCAAGTTTTCTGTAAATCTAAACTGTTCTAAAGCATAAAGTCTATTAGAAGAATAAGAAAGTCAGACAGTTATCTAACATCAGCCTATAGCAATGTCTTTAACTTCCTTATTTGGACCTTGATTCACAACAAACAAACAACAGCAACGAGAGAGTGAGAGAGAGAGAGAAAGAGAAAGGAGGAGGGAGAGAGAGGAGACAGACAGAGAGAGAGAGAAGGGGAAGGAGAGTGAGAAAGAGACAAAAAGAGAGAGCGAGAGAGAGACTGGAGAAGGAGGGAGGAGAAAGAGAGAGGGAAGGGGGAGAGAGGAGAGAGGAAGGAGAGGAGAGGAGAAAAAAAAAAGAGAGAGAGAGAGACTGAGAACCAGGACTCAAACCCAGGGCTGCACCTTTAAGTAAGGCTATACTTATAACCTGTGAAAAAGAAAGTATTTTTGTTTCTTCTACTGATTTTCCCTTCTCATAGAAGATTATTCCCAGAGCTTAGTTTAAGTAGCAAATTCCAGTTTAGCCTTAATCTTTCAGGTTTGGGAGACTCATCTCCCTTCACCCCAAGCCTAGCTCATAGGAGTGATTTTTATTCTGAAGAGGGAAATCAACTAACAAACAGGATGAGGACAATATTCAGATACTAGCTCCTCCTCATCAGCCACAGAAGTTTGTGTCTACTCTCTAGCTCCACCTACTGGACCTTGTGTAAATCACCTGAATAAATGCACAAGCGCTCACTGCAAGACCCCATGCTATACAAGGCACTGAGGGAAAGGAAGCAACATTATTCTTTCAGGGACTGCTAGGATTAAAAGAAACTTTTAAGGTGAATCTCCTCTTTTACTGAAGAGAAAACTAAGTGCTAGATGCATTGGGCATTTGCTGCATGTGGAGTCAAATTGGCCAGAGTTTGAACCATGGTCCTGCCACTTCCTGATAATGGCACCTCAGGTAAGTCACTGACTCTCTTTGGAATTCGACTTCCTCCTCTGTAAAATGAGGATAACAAACCTATACTCCGTGGTTGTTGCTATTGTCGTTTTTTATTTTTATGACTTAGTTATTAACCTTTAATATGAGGGCAAAGATATTTTTGGTAGATATTTCTTGATGGATACTTGAACTTATAACTGTCTTTCTTTTGGTCCACGTACACACACATGTGCACACACACATTCACACATATACATCATCCTTCTCTTGGGAGTTTTGGAGAATGGACAGACAGCAAGACTTGAGTTGGATCATTTCAGTCTAGGCTGGGGCAGGTAAGGAGGAAAAAACGCAAAAGAAAGACAGCTGGAACCAGTAAGATTAGCAAAAGTGAACATCTGGCTCCATCTCACTGTCACATTGCATGAAACCCATTATATATTCATGCATTCAAAAATATTGACTTCATACCTTCTATGTGGGTGATCTCTGCCCTCATGCCACAGCATCACAGCTATTGGACTTTCATTGCAAAGAAATTCCTATAAGAATGGTTTTTGGTTTCTCTAGTAATATTCTCAAAATGTGAGTGATTGTCTGGCAATCAGTATCTGATTAACTGAGAAGTTCAATCTTTAGGCAAACATGGGCCATCAGGCTACTATTGCTCCAAGTCTGTAGTTATTAAGATCCTAACTAACTCCCCTAACCCCACAGCTTATGGGCAGCAACTTTCAAACTAGTAACAACAAAACTGAATGTAGCTTTGTTTCCAGGGATCAGATGTTCTGCCCGACAGATGCCCTCATTCTGGTTTTTCTCTTAGTTACACTTTCCAGCCACTGTCACCTAATGGTAGGACATAAGGATTTCTACATTGTAGAAGCTCAGTTTATATCTGTTGAATGAATGAATGAATGAATGAATAAGAGAATAAATATTAGTCTCTACATAATGTAATGGTTGTAAATTAACAGCAAGAGACAGGTCGCCTCTCCACTAGTCAAATGGAGATTTTGACTTGAAGATCAGACCTTGGGGTTGTACTAACACCAGGAAAACTTCACCTATTTGCTTGTAAATGAAACACAGAGACAGCCTCAGTTTCTTATGACTCAGTACATGACACCCAGTTTACTGCTTGTTTGCATACCTTTTAAAGGTCATATTGCAATTTTTACCAATATACTTGCTTATATTCTTAGTTAGATTGTTAACTACTTTTGAAAGAAAAATCCTCAGAACATGTTCTCAAACTAAGGCACGGGGGTCCTTACCCATCACTCTGGCTCTTGCTTTGACCCTCATTCATTAACTTTTATCTGCCGAGAGTCCACTGTGAGCCAGGCATTGTGCTAGGCTCTTTGAAATAAGGATCTACACCTTTTATCACAACATTTTTTTCCCTCTCATTCCTTCATGAAGTCATTGCAATTTGTGTCTTTATCCTCCTACCAACATAAATGTGTCTGATAAGGCAGTGGTTCCCAACCTTTTTGGCACCCAAGACCGGTTTTGTGGAAGACAATTTTTCCATATATTGTAGTATGGGGGATGGTTTCGAGATGAAACTGTTCCACCTCAGATCATCAGGCATTAGTTAGATTCTCATAAGGAACAAGCAACCTAGATCCCTCAAATATACCCTCTCACAATAAGGTCCATGCTCCTATGAGAATCTAATGCCACCACTAATCTGACAGGAGGCAGAGCTCGGGGGTAATACTTGCTTGCCGGCCACTCATGTCCTGCTGTATGTCCCAGTTCCTAGCAGGCCATGGACCAGTACTGGTCCATGGCCTGGGGGCTGGGGACCCCTGTAACAAGGGAAACCATTGACTGCTTTGTTGCAAAACCTGATAAACACATCCCTTTATTACTCTATCAGACTTCTCTGTGGTATCCAATTCCATTTACCATTCCATTCTCATAGAAAGTCTTTACTTTTAGCCAGGAGCAGTGGCTCATGCCTATAATCCCAGCACTTTGGGAGGCTGAGGCAGGTGGATCACCTGAGGTTGGGAGTCTAGACCAGCCTGACCAACATAGAGAAACCTTGTCTCTACTAAAAATACAAAATTAGCCGGGCGTGGTGGCACATGCCTGTAATCCCAGCTACTCGGGAGGCTGAGGTGGGAGAATAGCTTGAACCCAGGAGGCAGAGGTTGCTGTGAGCTGAGATTGCGCTACTGCGATCCAGCCTGGGCAACAAGAGTGAAACTCAAAAAAAAAAAAAAAAAAAGCCTTTCTTTTTTCTGCTTTCCATGTCAATACTGTCTTCTAGTCTTTTTCACTTTCTTTCTGGAGCTTTGAACCAACAGATCCACAGTAGCCTCTCAAGCATTGTAAGTTCAACATATCTGAAATTAAACACGTCACTACATTCCACTGAAAAAATGGTACTGAGAATAAAGGGGTGTTTTCTGAATGGGGCACTCAGATTGGGTCGAAGTGCAGACGGTTGCATTCCAAAAAGATTTTGAGGTCAAAGATGATTCCACTACTCCAAAACCAAGTGGTCAATGCAAGGATCTAGATGCAGAATAGGAGGAGATGCCTGTGAAAACAGGAGCGCTGCAGCTGAGTGGGAGATGGACGGCAATATTAGAAAATTAAAATGCTGACATGGAGATGCTAATGAAATAATTTTTAAGCTGCTTTATATGGATGCATGAAGTTCGTTTAAATGGGCAGGCTGTCTGCTTTCAAAGCCCAAGTCTTTTAAACTATGAGAGATTTCAGGCAGGGGAAAGTAATATATGGCCGATGAGAATGATATTAATGGAAACCCAATAGAGCCATCCTTGAAATGGGCCCTGCAAACTCTACAGTAAAGAGAGCTTAGAATTCTCAGTGCAGAGAAACAAACACATTAGTGACCACATGCACGGCAGTCTTCTCTTTCTAAAGGAATTTGACTTCAAGTACAGAAGTCCTCATAGCCATATGCTGTAGACTTCCAACTGATAGAGTCCAGGAAAAAAAAAATTGGCAAGAATTGTCTTACATGTTACATGCTTTTGCTTTAGAGGAATGAGAGGAGAGAGAGAAAGAGATAGAGCAAGAAAGAAAGAGAGAGAGATATGTGAAAAGGTTAATTAGTATTTAAACACACAGTTGTGTTTTCTATTTGGTCTGACTGGGAAAATAAATTATGTACTTCAAAGCACAGGCTTGCAGGCTATAATTGAAAATAGGCATGGTGAGTACAGCTTTGCCAATGTGGCACAAAAAACCAGAAGAGAATCAAATAGAAACAAGCAGAAGAGTTACCCCCCACACCAAAGCCTGGGGCTGAATGAGAAAGCAGAGAGGGGGCTGCAGCAGCCGAGAAGCTCACTTTTTACTCTGGCCCTGCCGCTTTTCTCAGGTCACATTGGGTAGGTGACCTGGCTTTTCTGAACCCTGGGATTTTCATTTATAAAATGATGGTAATAATGTTTTTTTCTCAGTGTGTTGTTAGGAGTTAATGAGATAGTGTTTGGGAGAAGGGCTGGCATGGTGTCAGGCACAAAGTGGTTATTCAGGAAGTGCTTGTCCCCAATAAGTGTCTGTTCAGTCTACTTTCATCTCCCTCATCTCTGAATTTCTGTAATTTTATAAAAGCTGGAAGAAGCCCCTAATGAGATGGTGTCTCCTATTGTTCCTTAATTGTATCATGTTTAGGTTGCATCCTTGTCAATTCAATCCAATTTCATTCCATTTACTTTAGCTCAATTAAAAAATATTTGTTAATAAGTGTGTTCCTAGAACAATGCTTGGGAATACAAACATGAATAAGAACCAGTAAATGCCTTCAAAGACCTTAAGCACATTGAGAGAAATAGGAAAAGTATTCAAGGGGCTCCAATCAGCATTTGGACGCCCGTTATTAATCAGTGGGGAGCTCCTACAAAGATGTGAATCAACACGTCCATCATTATTTTCATAGCAATCTCATGAAGCGGTGACTGTACAGATCGGGAAACTAAGACACAGAGAAGGTAACTGACTTGCTCAAGGTCAAGACAAGAGGATGGGCCCTGAATCCACATCTGCGCGCCGGAGGCCCCTCTGCGCTTTGGTTTTCTCCAGGACTGCTGTACCACTCCCGCTCAGCCCAAGGCATCTCTTATCTTCCAGGGCTCAGTGGTACCGGTGTGCTAAAGCCCAGCTATTTGCAACTCTTCGTGCTAAACCCATGGGATGAAGACATACATAATACATCAAATATGCTCATTGCTAAAGACAGTGGCATTGGGGTTCTCAACAAGACTTCCTTTTTCCATGACCGTCAGGGAAGCACCCTAATACAGTTTGCATATTTGTCCTTGCCGACATGACATATCACATTGAAATGTAATCCCCAGTGTTGCAGCTGGGGCCTGGGGGGAGGTGTCTGAGTCATGGGGGCAGAGCCCTTATGACTTGGTGCTGTCCTTGTAGTAATGAGTGAGTTCTCACCAGATCTGGTTGTTGTAAAGTGTGACACACCCGCCACCACACAGCTCTCTCTCTCTTGCTCCTGCTTTCACCATGTAAAATGCCTGCTCCTGCTTCACCTTCTACCATGAGTAAAAGCTCTGTGAGGCCTCCCCAGAAGCCAGCAGAAACCAGAGTCATGCTTTTCTGTACAGCCTGCAGAACTGAACCAACGAAACCCTTTTTCTTTATAAATGTCTTCTTTCTTCCTTTCTTGAGACAGAGTCTCACTGTTGCATAGGCTGCAGTACAGTGGCACAATGATAACTCACTGTAGCCTTCACCTCCTGGCCTCAAGCAACCCTCCCACCTCAGCCTCCCCTGTAGCTAGAACTACCATAACCTGCTAATTTGGGTGTTTTTTTGGTAGAGACAGAAAAAATTTCCAGCCTCAGAATTTTTTTACAGCACTGCAAGAAATGAACTAACTCATATCCCAAAGGCAAGTCCCTCCCCATACAACACCCCATCTACAGTTTACATGCACCACCTCTTTTTTTTTTTTTGAAAAAACAAAAAAAACAAAAAAACTAAAGTGGGTCTCAGCATTGTCATATGTTACCAAGGTTAGTCTAGGAATACATTACAATTTACATTAACAAATCCATGCAAAAAAAGACTTTTCTGTCTTGCTCATCTCTGTATCATCAATGCCTAGAAGAGGGCACCTAACAGGAAGGTGCCGGATATTTACATTCACTGCAAGATGATGACGATTTCCATTCTTTCTGCTGTTAAACTTTATTTCCAATATTCACACTCAACTAATTATTTTTCTAACAAATTCTACATTTATTCTTTATCTCAATCATTCTCATAAGGCACATATTATCTCACTTTACTCATTAAACATCCCAGTATCTTCTTTGTTATTAATTTTAATTTCACCACCTGTAAAACACACAATAGCAATCATTATTAATTTCTTGAAGTCAATTGTTAAATACGCTTTCCACTATATTTTACTACTTTCTGTGATCACCTGTATTTTCTCCATCCCGATCCATCCTCTTGCTGATTTTGTTTTTCAGTAAGGGCCAACGAGTAGTGAATTTTTTGTATTCCTACACGTCTTTATTTAACTCTCATATTAAATAATCGTTATGCTGAATACAGAGCTCTAGGCTACCATACAAGTGCTCAAAAATGGATGCCTACTATTTATTGTTTATATTAGATTGTTAATCATTTCTCCTCAGCACCTTCCTGATGATACACCATCTTTCATGACATCTGTTGTTGGGGAAACAAGGTCTACTGAACGTATAATTGCCATCCCTTTATAGGTAACCTCTCCCTTTCCCTGATGACTTTGAATACTATCATTTTCACTTTGATGCTCTGAGGCTTCTCTCTGAAAAGTCTAGGCAGGGGCTGCCTGTAATCTACCCTTTGGGCTTGCCACCTATGGGGTGCTGAGGGGCATCTCCCGGCACTCTTGTCTTGGGGCTGGAGCCATCAGTATCTGGTGTCAGCTCCTCATCCTCTCCTGACAGTGTGTCCCCAACACACGCACCTCTTTCCTTTCAGTCACGTGGAAAGATCCATGGTGTTTCCTCACATGCCAGGTTCTTTCACAGCTTCTCACCAGGGCCGGGGCTAGGGTGAGGCATGTGAGCCACCCAGGGTACATGACTGAAGGAGGCTCTCACTCCCATGCACTGGCCCTGCACTTGCACCACCCTGGAAGCTAAAGTCATCCTGAGTTAGCAGATAAGAAAACCAAAGCAGCCTGGCACAGTGGCTCCTGCCTGTAGACCCAGCTACTCAGGAGGCTCAGGCAGGAGGATTGCTTGAGCCCAGGAGTTCAAGACGAGCCTGGAAAACACGCAAGACCTGTTTCTTCCAAAAAAAAATTGGCTGGTTGTGGTAGTACCAGCTACTTGAGAGGCTGAGGTGGGAGGGTTGCTTGAGCCCAGGAGGTGGAGGCTGCAGTGAGTTATGACTGTGACATTGTACTCCAGCCTGGGCAACATTGAGAGTGTCTCAAGAAAGAAAGAAAGGAAAGAAAGAAAGAAGGAAATAGAAAGAGAGAAGGAAGGAAAGGAAAGGAAGGGAAGGGAAGGGAAAAGAAAGGAAAGGAAAGGGAAGGAGAGAGGGAGGGAAAGAGAGAGGGAGGGAAGGATAGAGGAAGATAGGAAAGAGAGACAGAGAAATAAAGAAACAGAGAGAGAAGGAGTGAGGAAAGAAAAGAAAGGAAAAGAAAGAGAGAAAGGAAAGAAAAAAGAAAGAGAGAAAGAAAAGAAAAGAAAAAAGAAAGAAACCAACGCAGAGGGAATTAAATACATTGCCCAAGAGTTGGTGGCTTATCAGAGACAAAACTAGGATTGAAGCTCTGATCAATCTGAAGTCAAAGTCATTCTTTCTAACAATCCTGGGCACAAATCATTATGCAGCTCCTGCTCAGTGAGATGGGGCTGGAACAACTGCCATACACAGGCGGAATGGACATGGGATGCAGGAGGGTTCCTTGTTTGCCCACATGCAGGGCTCACTAGCATGGAGGCATCATACTGCATTGCTCTGTTTTTAGCTACAGTTTGGGTTTCACTTCTGCATCAAAAAGTCCTTCTGGGGCTATAGACTTTCTGACGACTAGGAGGGGTTGGGTGTTGCTGCTCAGAGAGGCCCATGTCCTGCAGACTCTTGCTATGTCAACCTTTACTCAGGTTCTGAGCCTCTGTACTTCAAAGACCAAATTTGGCCATGGTTTTTAGAATCACAGATGGAAGCCAGTGTCTATCAGCAAAAAAAAGTGGTGTACATGGAGCTCTGGGCTAAATTCCAGCTCTTACACCACACGTGTGTGTGCATACACACACACACACACACACCACAAGCACACACACACAGGGGCATTGAACAATATCCTATTGCAGACTTACTGAATAACCTGGAGGCATGACATTTATTTCTTCTCTCAGAAAATCAGGTTTTTATTAAGTAGCTAGTATGTGCCAGGATCATTTGTGATATATATATATATATTCTGGGTGAATAAATACATCAAAGTGGGGTAGGATGAGAATCACAACACAATGCCATGCTCAGTAAAGCCTGGTATTTATCTTTACTCTCTCATCATCCCAAGACTGCCGCATGCCGAAGACCCTTACCCTAGCTGTTCCATCATACCTATCTCCCTACCACCGACTTTCAGTTTCTCCTTTCTCCCACTTCTTCCTTCCAGATTCATTGTGTTAAAGTTCAGTTTTAATCATGTGATTCCCTTGCCCAAAAATACTTATCGACTCCCCTATTGCCTACTTGATTATGTACCAATTATCTGGCTTCACTCCCAAGTCCATCTATCTGGGAGATCTGTCCTTCAATTTTTACCTCTGAAAGCTCCATTGTGTTTACCTTCATGAGGCTCTTCCTAAACCCCCAGAGAACAATGTACAGCATAGCCTTCATGCTGGATCCAGCCAGTGGGTTCATCCCTCAGCTCTTCTATTTACCAGCTGTGGGATCTTGGGCAAGGTGTCTAGGACAGCACCAGTTTCAGAATGGCACTGTGAGATGAGATGCATTGACTCAGCGTGAAGTCCTCATAACACTGCCTGGCACATGCTAGGTGCTCTGCAATATTTGTGTCCTTGCAATGAAGTCCCTGGGCACTCTGTTTATAATAGACTTATTTTTAGCTGTATGCCTAACATTCTAGATAATTGTATATTTTTAAAAATCTTCTCAACTCTTGGAGGATGGGGACAGTGTCGTGTTAATCCTCTACAGTACCTACAACAGACATTAAACTAACACCAATGAATGTCTGTGAAATGGAGTTATTTATCAAATGAACATCTAGAATGTATATGTTCAGCTCTGTTGGGTTGTGCCAATAGCCCATTTGGATGAGTCAGTCTTCTTTGTTAGCTCATTTATTCCACACTTGATTATAAACACTGTCCAAGAAGCCTACATGACCTCCCATAGAAAATGAAGAATAAGTGGGAGAGGCCTGGTGTCCCAGGGTCCTATAACACTTATGCCAGACCAGTCTTCAGAGAGGCTGGAATCCACCCCCCAGGTGCAAATCTGATGGGCTTGGAAATTTCCATAGTTGACTCAAGGTTTCATGGCTGCCTATAAGTAGATCTGAGTTCCCCTTCCATTCTGAAAGTTCTCCCCCTAAATGGAGGAGTGAAGCAGCAGATTTCTGCTTTCTATAAGAATTCTAGAATACTACAAATTCTTTCATAATTCCTCTTGTAGACGATTTGAACATCACTTTCAAGTGGGATGGAAATCAGATATCCATCATGGCTCTGAGCTTGACATGTGGCCAGCTGGACCACCAGCCTTGTATTTCAATTCCAACATCTCCATGTGGCTCCCAGCAGGGCTGGTAACTCTCTAGAAATGAGAGATATATTTTCCTCACTGGACTATTTAAGGTTTCCCTCAACCCCTTAGGAAATAGCAATAGAGTTGATGTCAGAACCATCTCCTTTGCTGTGAAGTTTATTGAAGTTATGCACAGTTACATCACCTGTGATGTAATAAATACCACCTCACCACATGGCGTGTGTTGTCTTTTATTTTTAAATTTTTATTTTTGACTTTTGTGAAGTGTAGATTAAAAGACCCCTTCAGTTAGTTCAAATCAAAACCATGCCAGTCCCCATATCTCATGCATTCCAAATACCTACATGTCTGCTGGTGGTCATGTCGACTTGGACAGCTGTTTTGGAAATCAATGTGGTAATATTTGTCAAGACTGTTCAGGATCTCAATTACTTTATTTCAGTAATTTCACTTCTAAAAATTTACCCAGTGAAAAGAAGTAGAAATGTAGACAAAGACCTATATGTGTGTAGGTATGCATTTGGAAGATGATCTTTTTGGTAAGAGCACAAAGTGGAAACAACCTATCTAACAATATCGTGTCATTAAAATGACAGTACATTGGAAGGCTAGGATATAATGCAGCCGCTAAAAATGACATTTATAATGAATGTTTAATGATGAGGTGCAATATCATGACGTGACGTTAAGTGAAAATGCAGAATATAAAACGGTATGTGGATCTCAACTGATATTTTACACATGCATTTGATTAAAATGTATTTTTTTTGTAAAAGAACAAGAATTAATATATGATGGATCTAGGTCAATGGTTCTCAACCGGAGGTGATTTTGCCCCCTTGGGCAATGTCTGAGGACATTTTTGACTGTGATGCCTTAGAGGAGGGGAGACTGCTGGCCTTGAATTGTAGAGGCTGGAGATGATGTTAAACAGCCTATGAATTGCAGGACAGCCCCCCGACGGCAGAGAATTTTCCAGCCCAGCATGCCAACGGTGCTGAGTTAGCAAACTCTGTGTCTTCACCTCCTTTCAGACTTTTTCTAACATGAGTAAATTTCCTCATCTCTTCCTCCCTCTTTTCCTCTCTTTCTTTTTCTCTCTCTTCTCTTTCTAATATTTATTAAGGCCTTAGTATAGGCCAGGCACTGTCTTAAACATTTTACCACGTATTAGCTAATGTTAATACACAACAGCCTCATGAGGTAGGAACTGTTATTGTCATCCTAGGTGAGATAACCTTTCAAACTGTTTTGTGGTTTCAAAATAATTAATCAAGAGTGCTTAGTAGCACAGTGTCTGATACACAGATAAATACATACATACGTATATGTGCATGTGTATGTATACACATACACAGAAGGAGTGTATATGTTACCTGTGTATATTATGGCAAGATTATAGAAATGACTAGTTTTGGACAATGGAATTGGAAAAAAGTTTTGTGTTTTTTCTTTATACTTTATATTTTTCTATATTCACACATTTCTATATTTCCACATTTTCTTCCATACATATAATTTATTTTTGTTACCTAGACAACCTGATAGTATATTAGAGCCCCAGAGGGCTTAAGGGCTGTCTATGAGAAGAACAGTCCCTGTTACATGAGAAAGTTTAAAGACACTCTATTCCCATCAAGCCACATACTTCACTAAAATAGAGCACTGGATCACATCGTCAAAACAAAACTTCAACTTCCTCTGATTCAAGGCAGTCAGCATTAGGGCCACAGATCCTGCTTGTAGCAATCAATTTGCTTGTTATATTTTGCCACGGCTACCTCCCTTGGGATTAATCATTTCCTATTGATCTCATTATGCAACAGAAATCTTTTTCATTTATCCTTTGAATGACCCTTCTCATTTCCTCTCAGTCAAATAACACTCTAGTAGGGCAGACGTAGGGTTTTCAACTTTGTTTACATATCAGATTTATCTGGGGAACCCTTAAGAAATAAAAACGACCCATCCCTATCTTGAGAGATTATGATTTGACTTCTCTGGAGCTGAGCACTATATTTTTAAACTTCCTAGAGCTTTTCATATGCAGCCAGGCTTGAGAATCACTGCCCGAGCTATAGTCATGCTTACAATTTTTGAACTGGCCCAAAGAGGAGGGAATTAACCTTTCAGATGCAGCCTACATCAAGGAAGCTGCCTGCTGTTAGGGGAACACGATACCTGCAGAGGCTCCGGTCCTGACAACGCCTTCAGCTCCACCTCCTACCAAAGACCTGTGTGGTGTCAGCAGCAGCCCCATTTGCAGGTGAGGACAGAACTTAGAGCCCTGACTGTTGGGACTCTCTCCACCTAAAATGCAACCCCCTGAGGTGCTGAGGAACACACCAGAGCATTCTTCCACTTGCCAGCCCTTCAGCTATTTACAGGTGGGCCTCACGTCCCTCCACAGTCTTCTCTGCCCCCCCCAGATAAACATTCCCAGTTTCTTCAACCATCTCTCAGGGGATAAACGTGCTCCTCACACATTCTGTTTCTCTTGGTTCCTGCTTTCTATCAAACAAGTTGTTTATATCACCTGGCTGATCCTTGCCATATGTTACTGCTCATTTCTGGAGTCCGAGTAGTCTGACTAATTATCATTTCTCCCATGGGCAGAACTTCCCAGAGCAGGTTATCTGCAATGGAAGCAGTGATGCAGCACCCACATGTCCCAGAGGAAGGGTTGTCAGCTGACAGCTCACAGCTGGATCACGCTGGGGGATTTTTTTTCTTTCCCCTGGGAGAAAATGCATCTAATGTCTGATTGAGATGACGAACAGAAGCCTGGCCCTTTGCGTAAGTATGAAAGGTCTTTGAAGGGCCTTGTCAACTTCTGCACTCCCCATGGAATCAGCTGAGATCTCTGTTTCAACTGTATGGCAAGTTAACCTTGCCCTCTGCCCAATTCTGCTTCCTTTATCACTTAGGTTGCTGATCCTGACAGTGCACCATGATAAACCTTCTGCATAGATATTTTCATCTCGGGGCCTGTTTCCCAGAGAGCCCAACCTAAAGACACCTGCTTGTAAATGCAAAATGAGCCTGTGAATTAACTGCCTTGAGTCAGATAGTTAGAACTCATGGTTGGCCATAACTTTCTTTAGGAAAAAACAGCCTAGGGACAAGGATAGAGCTGTTTCCTTTACAAAGGGGGGACAGGAAGGCCTGTCTCCATGACCATACCAGAAGAAAATGCTTTCGAATTCCTTTGCCACCCTGGCTCCCTTCTCTGCTTCACTTTTGGTGGTTTCAAAGGTCTTATATAGGACTAGAAACTTCAGACGGGATCTGGATAGTGGAGAATGGAGATGGAACCTCACACCATAAATAATTGCCACTAATTTATGTACTATTCTAGCTCCAATAGCTACAGTCCTGTGTCTATTAGCCTAAATATGACCTAAAGTTGTGTTGTAATCTTGGCTAGCCTTGTTTCTCTGACTATATCTCCTGACATAATCCTGTGTTGCACCCGTTGCGATAGCTTGTATACTCTATTTACTTTAGTATAGCCAGTATATGCTATAGCCATAGTATATAGGTTGTGCTGTCTGTAACTGAAGTTGCCACCTAGCTTGAACCTCTTTTTCTTTTCACCAGCTATTTCACCTGCCCACTTCAGTCAGCCTGAACAACTTCTGTACTTCCTTGAAACCTCAGTTCACTCATCATCTTCTTCTACATTCTTAGCACCTTTGCTGACCTCTTTAAGCTAGATGGGTCATCCCCACTTTGTGCTCTCACCCTAGTTGCCCTGCAGACCTCCATCACAGCATTTGCCATTTTTCTTTGCAGGACCCTATCCTTCAGGGCACTGGTCACATCTCATCCACCTTTGTACCTCTAGAAGCTAGCGCAGTGGTCACATCTCATCCACCTTTGTACCTCTAGCAGCTAGCGCAGTGCCTAGGACATAGATAGTGGAATTAGAGTAAACTAAACTCAAATTTTATAGTTCTAATTTTGAGACTTTCAGCCTATTAGAGAGATACCAGCTCTGCCAACCTACCACATTGCCTTGTGATACATTAGGCAACTTTGCAAGCAGTTTCAAAGTTTCCATTTTGTGACTGACCTAACTAACTCCTCCCTAAACCCACAGGAGGGAAGTGAAATGGGCTTGATGTTTACAGTAACAAAACTAGACATGCGAGTTGCTTCTGTTTGTTTTGATTCAGAAATATTTCAGCACAGAGCGTTGGATTAAGGGGGATGCCTGGCGGAGGTGAACCATGTGATCATCCTGACTTTATGTTTGTGGCTACTGCTGAATCATGGCTTAGGAAAGGGGAATCCAAGCAGAGCACAGCAGGTTTGCTAAACTGGGGAGGCAGAGATTAGAGTTTAAAGTTTACAAAGTTTCAGGATGACAGAGAGAACAGAGCTGCATAAAAGAGCAGCTCCAGAAATTTATGTATCAGCCCCCTTAAGGCACTGGATGCAATTAAAGTATACATGTTTAGGGCAAGACTACCCAACCTTTGGCAAAAACAACTTCTGGAGAGCTACGAGATGAGCAGAGATCGCTGATGATACACAGTGCTGAGAAATACAGGTGTTCCAATAATCCAGAGTGGAGAGAAGACCTCAACTGAGATCCAGAAAGACTACATCTGAGAATCAGGGTTCCTCTCATCCTAGAGTAAGAGTGCTCTAGAACCACTCTAGCAAAGCTTAACAACAAGCCTTAAAAGATCAATCTAATCTTCTGGCAAATTAACTGCCCGCAATAACAAAACTTAGCATTCTCTGAAAAAAACAACAAAATGCAGACTCTCAATGTAGCGTCATAATGTCTAGAATACAATAAAAATTTATAGACAAACGTAGAAGCAGGAAAATGCAATCTATGCAAACATAGCTAATGAAAACTGATCCTAAGATGACTCAGATGTTGGGTCAAGAATTTTAAAGCAGCTTTATAAATATGTTCGAGTACATAAAGGAAAATGTAGTGATAATAAATTAACAGATGTGGAATCTTAACAGAGAAATGTAAATTATAAAAAGGAACCAAATTAAAATTTTAGAACTATAAAGTACAATATCTGATGTAAAACATTAACTGATGGGCTTAACAACCAACTGGAGACAACAGAAGAAAGGACTAATAAACTTTTACAAATTAATAGAAATTTTTCAGCAGAAAACAGCTGGCAGAAGTGTCAATATCTGGTAAAACTAATATTTATTTTAATATTAGTTTTGCCTTAAAATACTTCTCTCTCTCTCTCTCTCCACTCAGTTCTCTCTTTTTCTTTCTATTTCACAGTGATAACTCCAATTTTAATTTAGCACCATAGGGTTGATTCTAGTTTTCTCTTTCCTATATTTGTCACTCCCTTCTCTGACGGTGCAAAATCTAGGTCCCATTTTCTTTAATACTATTACTTATTGGATCAATCCTCCACATATGTTTCAATCATATATGTCCCACACCATCACCACCCTCTCTCTTGTGCAGGTGCCCTCCTCACTCTGCTTAGGCTCTGAAAGCCCATGCCAAACCACTGCCCTCTGTGGACACTGCCCTTAACATTCTCTAGCTTTGCTGCCTCATTGTGTTTCCTCCCCAACCCTTGCAAGTGGAAGACTCAACATTATTAGACCACTTGGATTTATGAAACATGCCAGACTCACTTGTATTTCTGCCCATCCTCAAATTTTCATTCCCTTTGCATGGAATATCCTCTCTGACATGACCAATGGGCAAAGTCCTCTTTTTAAATTTGAGTTTAAATATTTCCTAATCTTCAAAGCCTTCTTCTGTGCTGGGGATGGTTGCAATGCTCCTTTATCCTAGTCTTGATCTTGCATGCCCCTCCACTGCCCAAGTATTTCCAGACCCTTGTGCACCCGGTGCACTCTGAATTCCTTGCAGGGTGAGCATCATCAGCATCTCACACATCAAAGATGCCTGATGGTGTGGCCACTGAAATTTACCCCTGTTGCAGCAGCACCAGGGATGTGAGAATGGCTGTGTATGGCGAACAATGTGTGAAGTTAATACACCAGCTTCAAGCGTGTTTTGGGGCACCTGCATATCTATCTCTCATGCCTTCCACTCTACTGCGACGGGTCAGATTCCACCCCCTGCCGCTTCATTGCTGGAGGATCCTAATAAATTCAAGATCATTTCACTCCTTAGTTGTTTTTCAGGATTTGGACAAAGTCTGCTACCCACAGTGCAGTTTTTGTCCTATCAAATAACTTGGGAATAATTCTGTCTTCACAGTTAAATGAATATGAACCTTTGAAATCCATAAAATAAATAGAAAGAAAATTTAGCCCATCAGATTTGGCAGTTTCACAAAACTCACCTAAACCTTCTTGTGCCTCTTGGATTCCAGTTTCCAGCCTGAGGCGGGGAATGAGAGACAAGCTGATGTATTTAATACTCATGAGAACCACACCAAGGTTGGAAAGGGAACCCCAAGAGAAAAGTTTTGTGAAGAAATAGGAGGTGAGAAGGGACTTCTTTCTGCCTCTGAACATAACACGCAGGAGGAGGCTGGTTTTTAGTTTGGGGCTAGTCTGCATTTCTTCAAGGGGCAGAGTAAAGAAAGAGGTTTTGGTTGCAGGATTCAGGATTCCCTGAAAGACAAGGATGAAACACTCCCTCTCCCCACCTAAGCCACCACCATCTTGGGGCAGCCACCATCAGATCTCTCTAGAATCCTGAGGGGCCTCTCACCTGGCCTGCCTGATTTGAACCTCTCTCCACTTTGATCAGGTAACTTGTCTCTTTCAGGTATCTGGGCTGCTGACCCAATAAAATGGAGCCCCAGTGACCTGCTGTCAGGGCTTTCACAACTGGTCCCGCATGACGACCCTGCCTGACAACCCCAACTTGGCTTCAGCCTTCCTCTTGCCGGATGACTTCAGCAAGTCAGACACTCTCCATGCATGTGCCTTCTCGTTTATAAAACAAAGACAGGATTATTGTGAGAATCAAATAAAATAATGGATATAAGCATTTGTTGATTGTCAAGTGTTAAAAAAGTTGTTATAGTTGTTGTTATTACAAGAACTCAATGAGACATGTTAAAATGAGTTTCTCAGTGGTTTGGATAGTTAAATATTATAAAAATTACTTGAGAGACATGTGGAGCCTCTTTGAGTGGATCATAATATCAAAAACTGAGAAAGACCATGGTGGTGATTAAATCTACCACCCCAAACCATGGCTTTATGATGACTATCAGTATCTTAGGGTTAAGTATATGCCTTTATCAGTTCTATGACATATGGAGCCTTAAGGAAGTCCAGGATCTTGCAATCTAATCCTGAAAATTCACAAATGAGGAAAGAGAGCCCCCAAGCAGCATGGTTTGCTCAACGTTGTACAGCTAGCAGAAGTGCAAATAATAATAAAAGTAAAGGACAGTACACTTTCAGTGAAACGCCATTCCTACATGACTTCACTCCGGCTTCAGAACTGCTCAGGACGGACATTAACTAGCTTACCAGAGTTTCTCGGATACTCATTTTTCAAACCAATCCCTGAAGATAGGCTACAAACATTCTTCAAAAACCAACCAAACAAAACCAAACAAAAATTTGTTAAAGGTTTCTCCCCCCATCCAAAAATGGAGATTTAAATGTTCAGGGAACCCATGTGCTGCTTTTATCTATTTTATGATAATGTTGGGGTTTTGCTAAAGACTCCCTTTGAAACACAGGGTCTGCTACTGAAAATGCTATGAAAATCATTGATCTAGAAGAAAACAAGTATGTGAAGGGAGCAAGGATAAGACTGCATGCAGGTGGGTTTGTATGTAAGTGTAGAGGGGTGGCGTGTATTCAGATGGGAGCAGGGGAAAAGTCAATGCATTCATCAGATATTTTTCAAGTCCCTCACATGTAAATGTGTCAACAATGGGAAGTGGATTTTACAGTTCCCCAAGTACACCAGAAAGTATTTTCTATGCCACTCTCTGTTACTAAAGCTCTTTCATAAGGCCTCCTGCCCTTGTCTAGCCGAGTCATCTGCAGAACACACATGGCTCTATTCTATGAGGACAGATGGATTTAGCCCTCAGGTAGGAGCAATGAACACAGGTTACTCTCTATGTTCCTAAGGATGTTGCCATTGAAGTGCTCTCATGAGGAAACATATCAGGGAGTCCTTTTATTTTATCTTATTTTTTTGATAAGGGCTTTCTCTTAGAAAGAGAAGAGAGAATGCTGTGGATAATTCCAGTCAATGGGGCTCCAACATTTTTTATGTAAGAAAAACTTAAGATAGTGTTTTATAAACTGCCTTGTCCCATGACCTACAGTAAAAAATATAGTTTACATTATACTCCAATATGCACACATGCACACAAAAGACATAAAACAGAACCAAATATATTACACAATACTCACTACAGGCAATGCACTCATTCCATTCTATACTCTATAATTTTTGAACATCTGGAAAGTACCCACTAAATTGACTTTAGCATCCACTAATATAGCTTGTAGTTTTAAAATATTTACTAAAGGGCAACAATCTGAAAGTTGGCAGCTAGAGGACTAATCTTAAAACTGGTTTTGCACTGCGTGTGACAGTAGATTGAGACTATGTCACTGTCCATATCAGTGAAGGGAACAGGTAGAGATTATGGGGGAGCTTTTCACCTCCACTAGCTCCATGTCTCTCTCTGGCATGGCCACTGGTGCTGACAACATATCGGCACCTGCTGATTTGCCACACATCGACTCCCCAAAGTGTTCCCAGAACAGAGTAACCAGGTTGGGAGGGGACTTCATATCTGGTCTTCTGAGGAGCTGGGTACTTAGGGGAAGAGGTGGCTTGGGGCAGTTGAGCATGGTTTGAGCATGGACTTCCAAGGACAGGGTCAGGAGGAAGTATGGAGACTCTAGGGAGAGGGACTGGGGTGCCCTGTGAAGGTGGGACCTTTTTGCAAGCCATCACTGCCTTCAGGGGCTGAGTGCCCAGGGAGGGAGTCAGTGTGGGGAGAGCAGAAGCCGAGAAGAGGCACTTCCAGGCAGGCTGTGCTGAGCCTAAATGCGTATTTCCTGCCTCTTTTGTGATGGTTATCTATCTACTGATTGTTAATATTAGCTGATTGTACAAAGAAGTCATTAGGTGTCAAGAGCTGTTCTAAGTGCTCTATATATAAAAACTCATGCAAGCCACACAAGAACCCAGGAGGTAGGGTTTATTATTATCATCCTGCTTTACAATTGAGGAAATGGAAGCCTGGAGAGATTAATTGCCCAAGATTGCCAATTCAGGTTTGACCTCATGTGTCGGGCTCAAGAGCTCCCCATTCACCACAGATCCACGTGGATTTTTGCAGGGCAGCCACGTGCCCAGCATGCTGGCTGACACAGGTCAGGGACTGGGTGGACTCGCCATTACCTGTAATTGTTCTCTTATAGCACAAACTATGAAGCAGGGATTGACAAGACGTAAGGCTACAGAGACAGAGGACATGCATGATGCCCTGGGCCATCTACATCCTGCCTGAAACCTTGTACTCTAGTCTATAGGTTGGGGTTTTCTAAAACACCGGTTCTGAAGGACAGGATCAAATACGATTTTAAAATATTAGGATTAAAACAAATTAAATAGGTTCCTGCTATGCAGGTTCAGTCAACACTTGAGGCTGGGGTGAGATATAGCCTACAACATTCCCTTCCAGTATTCTAGGCTCTTGGCAGCACTGATGAGAGAACAACTCCTCCAGGCATCGGAAGTTATCTTGAGGTCTGACATGGGGGCAGTGATATGAGGGGCTTCCATTTTAGAAAGATCATTCTGGTTTCAGAGTAGAAAAAGGATAGGGTGGGAGGCTGGGTGGAGGTGGACGGATGTTGCTCGGAAGACCCATTGGGAGGCACATCCACCAATTCTGGGTGAAAAATGCTTAGGTAAATAGAAGATAATCCGTATATGCTACAATGATGTATGAGGAGCATTTGTGGATGGGAAGGATTGCAACATGTGTTAATTTTCAAATGTAATTGTACGTGTCGTGGAAAGGAAACAGCCCAATTAGAGCATCCTAAGGTGAAGATAATTATATTTTGGACCTTTCATTTTCCTAGAAACAGAGCACATGGATTATAGCCTCTTTCCCTGATATGAACATTGTCAGAAAGTAAAAACGAAAAAGCTATTCCTTGTGGTTGACTTACAGGCATTCTCTCTAATCCTTCTTCAGGTTGATAAGAAACTAAGAACCTGACCCCTTGACTGCATTCTTTAGAAATAGAGGAAAGATTGTATCCCTTGACGATGTCTGTCAGCTTGAAAGAGCTATGAATCACAGCAAAATGGCATTTTATATTTAGTTATTCATTTCCCATTCAAATCCAGGTGACAAATCTTGTGCAAAACAGCTCCATATGACTCACATCAACTTTTAAAGATGTTGGTAACGAAGTCTGACGAATCGTTATTGACCCAGCTTTGAGAGTGTACACAGTTTATCTCAGCTATTAATAAGATATGCAATCTTCATCTGGTTCAGAACATAATTATTATTATTTTCTCCCTCGTCATGACTCTCATGACAAGAGGGAAGATGTTTCCTGACTTAACAGAGCGTCTGTGAGCTATGTCAAAAGAAATGCTTCTGGATTTTACCACATCTAGAAGTCTTGGAATGGATTCTAGATATAAGACAAAAGTGAGGAACACATAAAAATGGGCATGTTACAATAATAATAATTTTATTATTAATAGATCAATAATTTATTAATGTTAAAATTTATATAATAAAAAGTGCAAAAGGTTGAAGAGATGCTAAACATACAGGTGGTTCAGAATCGCCCCATTGTTGTTTCTTGTGGCTCAAGCCTGGGTTTTTTTCTATCATCCCCTCTGATTGGTTGTGCCAAATCTGACCTTTGTTATTTAATTAGTTAAATCATTTTTTGAATGGATAGTTATTCAGAAAACATATTAGGTGCTGGAATATCAAGCTGGATAAGGCCTGGTTTCCAGCTAAGAATGTGCTCACAGCGCCAGGGAGAAGTCCATGATACTCACAATTCACCTTGATTCTGCATAGATTTAGGTAGGCATATGCGACCACAGAGAGGAGACTGAGCAATTTTGTATGTGTGTAGATTCCCCTCAGATTTCAGAGAGGAACAGACATTTGATTTGCAGTACAGCACAGTAATTAAATCACAGAATTGGGAGTTAGTGGCTTGGGCTTGAGTCTTAGGTTAGAAACTTTGGACATGGTGTTTACCTTTCTAGCTCTCACCTTTTTCTTTTGTAAAATGGGACTCATCATCTTTACAGTAAAGGGAGGCTTAAATGAGCCTATGTGAACAGGCTCACAAGAACACATGAAAAGCATTTAGTAGTGTGTTTGGAGAGTCATACTGAAGACCTGCTTTCTGAATGAGTAAATGAATACTCACTCTGGGTCAAGCATTTGGCAGACTTAGAAACCCCCTGCCAAGCATGAGCTGGAGGGATTGGATGGACTTGAATCTAGACCATGAGACCTCCACACTGGCAGCAACAGCTGTCTCTCTGGTGTCCATATGCATATGTATCTTGGTGCAATATGAGAGATGGCTTCTTCAGCTATTTTCTCTTCTGTCCTTGCCTGCTCCCTGCCTCACCTTGTTTGTGTCATTATCAATCTGATCCTTACATGCATTCAGTGGCACATAAAAGACAACGCAAGTAATGAGAGTTTCACCACCAATGGATTTTTTTTTAATCTCACGTTAAACTGTTGTGTTGGAAATCATTAAAAACCAGGGCCTACCATGCCATCTCCATGTTTGATGTTGTGATTCATCCTCATGGTCACATGAAAGCTGCTGCATCTCCAGGCCTGCTATCTACATTCTAAACAAGAACAAGAGAGAAAGGCACAGGAGCCAAATGAATGGATGCTGGGCTGAAGTGCATTCTAGCTGGGTCTCTCTTAAAGAGTTCTACCCAGGGACTTCTGATATTCCACAGGGCAGACTGGGCCACATGATCACTACTATCTATAAAGGAGTCTGAAAAGGAAGGCAAGGAGACAAGGAGTTGTGATGGTTTGGGGGTTGCCCTAACATGGTGTGTGTAACACCTGCCACCCTTCAAGTCCTAATTTAACTATCACTGGCCCCATGAATCCTCTCTTGACAATTGGCATCATGCCTGTTACTCTTGCCCCATGAAAGGCCACAGCATTCGCCCTACATACCACATTGTCAAGCCTTAAACACTGGCATTGATGACAACAGTGGTGAGCACATCACTTCACAGTTAACAATGCACTTTCTACCATGACCCCATGACTTCCTATTCAACTCTAACAACCGTTCAGTGAGCCATGCAGCTTTTCGGAGGTTCCAAGAAGGAAATTCCCCAATCTCACACAGAAGGATGGTGAGAGAAGTACTAGATTTAGTGCTGGAAGTAAAAACTTTTAGTCCTAGCTTAAGAGTATTTTGGAATCAGGTGGAATCAAATTCCAATGTTGGTTTGGCCACTTATTAGCCATGCTAACGTGGTGTCTTAGTCTGTTTTGTGAGGCTATAACAGAATACCACTGACCGGGTAATTTATAAGGTGCAGAAATGTCTTTCCTTATATTTCTGGAAGCTAGAAAGTGCAAGATTGCAGGACCAGCCTCTTGCAGGGTCCCTTCTTTCTGTGTCATCCCATTGTGGAAGGCAGAAGGGCAAGAGAGAGAGAAAGGGAACTGAACTCACTTTTATAATGAATCAACCCTCATAATAAAGGCATTAATTCATTCATAAGGGAAGTTAGACAAGAGATCTCAGCCTTGATTTTTTGAACAAGTGAGCAGAAACAAAAATAGCATGGTACAGAAGGAAATAAAATAAGGTCAAAAAGCACAGATACTAAGGACTGTGTGATGGAGCTTCATCTGGTTGCTTATGAAGGACTGAAATTCTAAGATACAAGTGTTTTGCTCAGCTCACCCGCAATGCCATGCAGAAGATAGGATCCAAGTCTCAGAATACCCAGGGCAAGTGTCTTTCCAACACGCTCTTCATAAATAAACCAAATAAGCAGCTAATGTCCAGAGTATATCTCTTCAGCTTTGTTCAAGAGGAATGATGTAGCCATTTGTTCAGATTTTGTAGCTGGGACCTCAGAATGAGATGAATGGTAAATGCCATTGCTAAAGCCCCATTCAATGCCCAGATGCTGTTTCTGTGTAACAATTTATTGTTCTTGTTGTTGCTTCCCTTTCTTTTTCTAAAAGTCGTTTATTCCTTCATTCATTCTGCTATAGACATTTATTATTTATTAGGCACCTACTATGCACCAAGCATGCTGCCTCCATCTGGCTCTTTCCTCTCCCCACTCACAGTGTGGCACTGTGGATGCCACACTGAATGAGAGGAGCTGCTTCATGAAGCTTTGAGTCTTGTGCAGAAAGAAACTCATCAGGTAACAAACAAATAAACATGTCATAACAAACAGAAGAGAAACATGAGGCAGGAAGCCCACCTTCTGGCATGAGGAAGAAACCAGGGGTGATCCACATGGTTAAAGAGGTCAGGAAAGACCCTACTGATCAGGAGACATTGGGCAGACAGACTGCAGGGCCAGGACAGGAGCTGGGATGAGTGCTTAGGAACCCAGGTAATCCAGAAGCTTCTGAGTGACAAGAGTTACCAGCCGGAATAACACAGTTTCTTGAATTTTCAAACACTAGACTTGTCTGCAATTGAGCAGATGCACACATGCTATTGAGCATCTGGCAGAATGCAGGAGGGCTTTCAGCAAGGCAGGCAGTTAGCATGGCTCTTTGCCAGGAAAGCCCTGCCTCCTGGTGGATTTTTAGGGAGACCATGCAGGGATGGGCTGGGGAGGAAGGGCATGTCAGAGCCCCCGAGAAAGGAGAGCATGGTTGGTACAGAGACAGTCTAGGCAGCTCTGGGCACTTGATTCTCTGGCTTGCACAGGATCTTGTTCCAAACCCTCTCATGGCCCTAATCCTAAGATATTTTGCAATTTACTTCCACATCTATGTCCTTGGATGGAAGAAGTTTCTCAGAATGTTCTTAGTAGAAACTATCATCCCTGCCACCATTCTCCTCATCTGCATCTCAATAAATACATCATCCCAATAAATTCCCATTGCAATAGAAACTATTTATTTTACATAAACTATCTCCCTTGCTTCTTACAGTAAGGCAATGGCACAGACAGTGTGCCAATTATTCCCACTTTACAGAGAAGAAATGAAGCTCAGACCTTGCTGTGTGGAGAGTAATGGGAGAGTTCGCATTTGAACTCAGGGCTGACTCCAAATCCGATGCTTTAAGCCCTGTGGAAGACCACTTCCTCCTTGAAACAATGTGTTTATAGCCACCAAGAACACCATGTCTTGTGACACTTACTAGTAGTAACATCAGCAGCAGTAGTAGCAGCACTGCTAGCAGCAGCAATAGCAGTAACCATATTCATAGTAGCAGTTGCAATAGTGGTAGCAGTGGCAGCAGTGGTAGCAGGAGTAATAGTAGTCGCATCAGCAGTAGTAACAATAGCAGCAGTAGTAGTAACACTTTCTGAGCACTGCCTATGAGTCAGGCACTGCTTTATGTGATTTCTGTGAGTCAGCTCATTTAATTTCAGAACAATACTGAGAGGTAGGTAGTACTGATGTCTCCCTTTTCCCTGCACTGAGAATCATAGAAGGTAAGTAGCTTGTCTGAAGTCACACAGCTGGTAGGTAGCCATGTGGGTTTTCTGCCTCCCCCTGGCCCTTTCCTCTCCCCACTCTACCTCTTTCTAGGTTTTCAAGTGGAATGTCTTCATGTCATAGATTAGAAGGTGGGTGATCACTAAGGGCAAACATGGCTATGATGAGACTCAGGTAGGCCCCTGTCGAGATTCCAGTTCTACTGCTTACTCAACAAAGGACTTTACCTTTCTGTCCTCAGTTTCCCCTTACATAGATTGGGGAAGGGAATAGAGTCCAACTAAGCAGGTTGTGTCAAGAGGACAGAGGCATTCAGCATGTAGTTGGCTGGTGCAGGACTGGCCCTGCATCTCTTGCAGCTCACGTGAAGAGGTGTTGGAGAAGTCCAACCTGGGTCCTGTCCAACATTCCAACAGCCCAGTGCATTGCTGACAACCATGCATTAGCCTCAGTCTGCAGGCATTAGTGGAAGGAGCTCATTTGTCCTGCAGCAGCCCATCCTAATGTGAGTCTCCTAGAGGACTCTGAAAGGAAAATAAAATCGCAGGACCCCAAACTGACTATGCCAAAGGGAAAATTCAAACTTGCACACTGACTCATGCAAAAAAAAAAAAAAAAAAAAAAAAGCCTGCTTTTCCTTTTGCTCCTAAACAAATAGCTACAACACAGAAGACCACATATCTCCCTAGGTGGCCTCTCTCACCCTGACGATGTAAATTAACAGCTTATCTTCACAGGTACAGGACAAAGACAAAACTAGACATCATCCCTCTGCCTACCCAGAGACAAATGCAGATTTACTGAGCATGAGATGAATGCATAATTGACTATTCTTCTACCCTCTCCTTTCCAATATGACATACGGATTCAGTGAGCACTTCTCAAGTGCTCACTTATTTCACTATGAACCCTCCATTTTTTTCTTTCCCCCTTCCCTCCTGCCTGCTCTTTTTCCTTTAAATATTGAAACCAGCAGGTGGGGTGGCTCACACCTGTAATCCCAGAACTTCAGGAGGTGAAGGTGGGAGGACCGCTCAGGAGTTTGTGACCAGCCTGGGCATAGTGAGACCCCCATCCCTACAAAAAAAAAAAAAATGGTGGTGCATGCCTGTAGTCCCAGATACTTGAGAGGCTGAGGAAGAAGAATCGCTCAAGCCTGAGTAGTCAAGGCTGCAGTGAGCCATGATCATGTCACTGCATTCCAACCTAAGCAAAAGAGTGAGAACTTGTCTCAAAAAAAAAATGTATATATACATATATGTGTGTGTGTGTGTGTGTGTGTGTGTGTGTGTATACATGTGTGTGTGTGTGTGTGTATTTCCAAAGAAGGTTTTGAGGGCTTATATATGTGTGTGCACATATATAAGTATAAGCCCTCGAAACATATATATATATATGTACACATTCACATACCCCCATATACACACACATATAAACACACATATTTGTGTATGTGTGTGTGTATGCATGTACATGTGTGGTATGTGTGTGCATGTGTGTGTGTGTGTATGGGCTTATATATACATATAAACCTTGACAACATAAACCTCTAAATTGATTGAGACCTGCCTCAGACACTTTTTGTTTCACAACACAAAACAGACAAAATCCCTGTCCTACATATGGCGACGCCCTTGAGCATGCTTTCCTGTCAATGACAGATCTCAGCTGAACTCCCCAGTTCTCTCCAATGCAGTAGCTTGGCCCACGAACCAAATGTGTACCTTGATCGTTGCTCTTCTTTTCTTTTTTTTAAATTTTATTTTTAATGTTTTTAACTTTAATTTTTCTTGTAACTTTTAGGTTCAGGGGTACATGTGAATTTTTTTTTTCTCAGGGTGGAGCTCTGCAGGCCTGCCATACAGAGTCCTCTTTCCTGAAGAGAACCTAGCCTTTCTGGCTCTTCCTTGGCACCTGTGTTCTGGCCACTTTTTCTCCAAATCTTCTGCTTCTTTGCCCTGCATTCCTTCCATGGAGACCCCACCCTGCATCCAGAGGAAATTTCTGGGGCCCTTTCTTCACCTGGCATGATCCCATCTCCTCACCATTGTCTAAGCTATGCCCTCTGCTAGTGTGCCCTCCCTCCTGCACCTGGGGCCATTCATTCCTGCACCGTCCAAGCACCGAGGGACTGCTTGGCAAGGAAACAGGCAGGTAACCAGGTCATGCAAGTCTAATTCACACTCTAGGGAGAGAACTGAACAGAGCCTGTCCCGATGATGCCAGCAGAGGAGCTCCTTATGAAACGTGGGAGGAGGAGATGGGGAAGTCCAGGAAGGCTTCCTGGGGGAGGTACCATCTATCTGCATTGGAAATGTTGAGAGGGCCTTTGCTTGCTGAGAATGGGGCAGGAGTCTAAGCAGAGGGAACAATGTAAGCAAAGTCATGGATGAGAGAACAGCTGGTATGTAGGGGAAGCACTCACCATCTGCAGCTTGTTGTGTGTGTGGGAGAGAGAGAGCTTGGAGCCATGGGCCAACCTCTGTGCCAGGGGAAAAAGCTGACTTTACTTTGGAGTCTTGGATGGGTTCTAGAAAAGAACGCGCCACAGTATTTTGGAAGTACTACTATTCATCCTTCAAACCTGCAATTCAATCCCCACTTCTCTGAAGGGCCACCCGTGCTCCTCTCTCACAAGCAGTAGGGGAAATGTGGTCCCAGGAGGCAGACAGCCGAGGCAAAGGCCAGGCAGTGCTATGTCTTCACTGTGTGACCAGCAAGTTACCCAGCCTCTCTGTGCCTTAATTTTCTTATCTATTAATTGGAGGATATTTTAATCCACTTCACAGGGGATTTTTTTTTTTTGATAATTAAATGGGATGCGAAGTACATTCAATAAAAATTGTTCTTTTCCCCACTAGAATGGAAGATCCGTGAGGTCAAGAACTGAGTTTTGTGCACTGCTGCATCCCCGCTGCTTAGAGGAACATGTGCCATATTGATGTTTAATGAATAAACAAAGGAATGCAATACAAGATGACATAACATGGTATGAAGGGATGTATTGTTCTTAGTAATTTGTTTGTCTCCCCACCTGGCCTCTGCCCTCCGGGATAAAGGTCTTTTTCACTGGCCTCTGAATCCCAGTCCTCACGCTGTGCCTGGGACCCAGAGGGTCCTCACACAGCCTTTCATGAATGAATGAATGAATGAATGAACATGTAGCTGAAAGGAGTCCATAAATCAAGGTGAGTATTGGCAGAATGGAGGTGGGACGCTGCAGAGCCTAGGCCTGATGAACTCCTTTGGTGGTCCTTTTTAAGGAGCTTCTCTTGGCAGCTCTGAGAGGCTGGTGAAGGGGAAGTTGCCAACCTCAGTCTGTGGCTCCATAAGCACATGCTGTGGATTGGAGGCTGAGTCCTCTTTTAGACCTTCAGGATGCTCGAACTGTCATGTGTGAGATTTGTCCAGCCCTGGTATCACGAATTTACACCTCTCAGCTGCCCTTGACCACCTCCTCTGCAGGAGCTCGAACTTGCCGGAGTCTTATTACTCTTTTCAAAGGCTCCCTTTCTGCCAGCACTCACAGGTCTATTCTGCATCACTCATGGCTATTGCCTAACAGCTGCAGATGCAGCTTCCCATTCACATTCACCAAAAGCTGTGCTCCTCCAGCCTGTGAAAGCAGAGCTGGGCTGTCTTACAGGGCAGGAGCCAGTGTGGAATAGCGCAGGGGCAGGTGGGAGGTGAGACCCTGGAAACAGAATTCTAAGGCCCAATTGTGCAAGACCAGAGCGGTGGAGAGAACACTCAGGCAGGTCATAGGAAGCAGATTGATGCCTCTCTGCACTGATCCTTTCTGAAGAAAGAATGGGAAGATCATTATAGCTCTCTTGGGGCTTTTTATTCCCTGTATGTATGTATGTATGTATGTATGTATGTCTTTCCCCAGCATCTTCAAGCACCGGGTACTTCCACACAGAAATATGGATTCTGAGATGCAAGTGCATTTCCACTCCCCCTACCCTATGGTGCCCGGTTGATCGTTCCCAGTTAGGGAAGAGACTCTTGTCCCCAAAACTTGCTCCCCATGGCAGGCTTTTTCTCAGCCTCCCTCTCTTCTGGGCTTCTTTCTCAAACTCTCCACCCTGGCTCTCTCTGCTTCCCAACAATCTTCCTCAACGTTTCCACACCCTTTTTCTTTCTCCCTTCTGCATTTCTCTCTTCTGACACTCTCTGGATCCTACTTCATTCTTTGTGTATCTCCTCTTCCTCAGTTCTCCTATTGTCATATTGCTCTTTCTCTGCTTCTGTCTTTTCTCTCCTTTCCCATTCTCCGCGTCTCCCTTTGGCATCTGGATTCTTTATCTCATTCATTTGCTCATCTTAGATTCAAGGAACACATGCTTAGTTAGCGCACTTTGTGGGTCATGCACTCTGGCAGGCTGTAGGGATGTGGTGGGGACTTTATAAATAGCAGGATAGGCAGTCACTGATCTATACTTAGCACACTTCTCCCCTCCTCACAGCTCAAGACACTTGCTGTCTTTGGTCTGTGTGGAATAATGTAAGAAGCATGAACCTCAGTCATATGAATCTGAATTTGAACTCTGGTTCCTTTGCTCACAAAGGGTAATGTAGGGCAAAGCTCTGGATCCTACTGAACTCCTCTCCTCAACTTTGTGTGTAAAGCAGTTGGTTATTGCAACTGCTTAATAGATTTAAATAAAGGGAAACCTTCATCTCCACTCTCAGTCAGCAAACAGAGTGTCTGCATTACGACAGGCACTAAACATTATTAATAAGACAAAGTTATATTTTTCTTTCCAGCATCTTACACTCTAACGGAGAAGAGAGATCGTATATAAATGACGCTGTAATCCAAGCATAATCTGTGTCCACATGCGGTTCAGACCCTGCGTAAAATCACATTTAAAGAAGCCCAGTCCAGCTATAAAATGTCATTTTCAGAAAGCAATTCCCAACTTCTCTTGAGTCTTTTGAGGAACTTGGACGATGATACAATTTGTAATCCACGTCAGCCTTTCACCGTCTTCTTCCTTGAGTCCTTGCTCCTTCAGATTCTGCCTCTGCTCAGAAATGTCTCACATGCCACCACCCCAGCATCTCCTTCCAACTTCCAGGCCACCTGGCTCAGCCCTCCCCCTCGTCCTCTTCTTCTGCCCATCTTCTTTAGTATATAAATTGACTTTGCCTCTTTGGCTGAGATCTTGTCCCTTTCCTCTCGTCTCTCATGTTGGGATATTCTTTTTCTGCTCTTCTGACAAGACATGAAAATCATCTTGTAACCACTCTAGCCAGTACTTGCCTTGCATTGAGTACAATGGTAAAATAAGGGTTGCATGTATTAGTAAATCCTGCCCTGGTTATGATGTTAATGCAACCCACATGTTGATAATTACTCCTAACAGTTAATAACTATGAAGAATATGTTGTCTTCACGTACACTGTCCTTCAAAACTCAGAAAACTTCAATGAAAATGTGAATGCTGAGTTGCCTTCATTTAGCTCCTCCTCCTCTTTGCCAGGGCCTAATGAACCCATCCGAACTGCGGGAGAAGATGCATGGACACATCTTACATCGGGCGTAGAGGTGGTTCTTCTCTCTCTGCTGCTGGGGATGAACAATAAACAACCGGCCTCAGCTGCAAAGGGAAGCAGTGCTGAGGGCAAAATGAACATTGACAAGAAGGCCAAAAATCATGACAAAATGGGCGGCAACTGGTCACCCCATGCCTGGGCTCACACTTCCTCCTGATTTCCTGCCCAGAAGTGTGCTTGTTTCTCAGGTCACTTTAACTCAGAAACCCACTGACATGTTCAAAGCTCTAAGATTTAGGGTGATCTAATGGTTTTCTTTTTTCAATCCTCCAAGACACCTGAATAACTTTCTTCTTGACAAAGTTCATTTCCATATTTCCAGCACTAAACATGTGGGATTTTAAAGATAAAACCAGAAAAAAATATTGACAAGAAAGACGCAATTTCTATTCCTGGGTTTCTTCAGGGTCTTTCTGTTTGGAAGCAGCTGTGTAGAAGGGCTGGGCTGGCTGCTAACTTCATCACGCTGGTTTCAGAGCACTGACCTCACTGTTGACTTTGGAACATGTTCTAGGCTCTGAAAAGAAAAGAGAGTCTCCACCAAGTAACTCCATGGGATTAAAAGCAACTACAAGCAATAGTTTCCTTTGAAGCTCAGCTCTGGAGGGAACCCATTCATTTCATAATCAAATTAGATCAGAGGGTGAGAAGGCAGCCCAGTGGAAGGTCCTCATGAGATCTCCCAGCCCTTGGATCTGAGGAATAACTGAGGAAGAGTTGGTCTTAAGAGAAGAGACATTAGCCGGGTGGGGTAGCTCACGCCTGTAATCCCAGCACTTTGGGAAGCTGAGGCAGGTGGATCACCTGAGGTCAGGAGTTCCAGACTAGCCTGGCTAACATTGTGAAACCCCATCTCTACTAAAAATACAAAAATTAGCTGACTGTGGTAGCAGGTGCCTGTAATCCCAGCTACTTGGGAGGCTGAGGCAGGAGAATTGCTTGAACCCAGGAGGCGAAGTTTGCAGTGAGCCAAGATGGCGCCATTGCACTCCAGCCTGGGGGACAAGAACAAGATTTCATCTAAAATAAAAAAAGAAGAGGCATCATCTTTAGCAAACTAACACAGTAACAGAAAACCAACTACCACATTTTCTTACTTATAACTAGGAGCTAAATTATGAGAAGTCATGGACACAAAGAGTGGAACAACAGACACTGGGGCCTACTTGACAATGGAGGGTGGGAGGAGGGAGATCAGAAAACTTAGCTATTGGGTACTAGGCTTAGTGCCTCGGTGATAAAATAATCTGCACAACACGCCCCATGATATGAATTTACCTATCTAACAAAAATTCACATGTACCCCTGAACCTAAAAGTTAAAAAAAAATTAAAGTTAAACACATTAAAAATAAAATTTAAAAAAAAAGAAAAGAAGAGCAACAATCAAGGTACACATTTGGTTCTTGGGCCAAGCTACTGCATTGGAGAGAACTGGGGAGTTCAGCTGAGATCTGTCATTGAGACTGTCTGTAGACAGACCCCCAGCCAGGCCCCATGTCTTCCAGCCTGAGTTTGAGGTGAGAGGGCTATTGCCTCAAGGCTCTCTGAGACACTGGAAGCTCAGAGCTGCTGTGCCTTGGGATGTCAGGGTACAGTGGTGGGATGGAGAGAGGCCCTGCCTTGAGCTGAGTGCACATGGGAGCTGTGTGGAGCAGCATGGCAGGGCCGAAGCTGCCGGTTAGTTATGAAAGAACAATCCCCACTGCTGGTGGGCAGGTTTCAGCAACGGGGTCCCAGACATCAGGAAACCAGAGCCGCAGGAGGAGAGGCCATGGCGAGTCCCACGCATCTGATCAGGCAGGTAATCTTGCCCCTCATCAGGATCCCAGAAATGGGTGGGCATCCCTGGTCATGGGAAAGGCTAAAAGCCTTTACTGGGTGGTCTCCTTCATTCCCCAGCTGGAAAAATCTCAGGGTTAGCTCAGATTAAAAATGCAAAGACATGTTGTCCTTTATAATAGAAACGTTAGGCTGGGTGCAGTGGCTCACACCTGTAATCCCAGCACTTTGGGAGACCAAGGCAGGCAGATCATGAGGTCAGGAGACTGAGACCATCCTGGCCAACATGGTGAAACCTTGCCTCTTCTAAAAATATAAAAATTAGCTGGGCGTGGTGGCACGTGCCTGTAGTCACAGCTACTCTGGAGGCTGAGGCAGGAGAATCGCTTGAACCAGGGAATCGGAAGTTGCAGTGAGCCCAGATCGCACCACTGCACTCCAGCCTGGCAACAGAGCGAGACTCTGTCAAAATAAGAAAAAAAGAAAAAAAAAAAAAAAGAAAAAGAAAAAAAGAAATGTTAGGCACCATTGATTGTGTTTAATTTCTTTTTTTTTTTTCTGTTCAGACCCCTGTTTCCCAACGGAAACCAGTCCACTCCCTGACTTTCGCCACCCAGATCCTGCCCTCTCAGAGCATAGGAGACAGAAAAAAAATGCAGGCTCTGGGCAGTACCATGTCCCTTGAATAGTGAGGGATGCAAGCAGGGAATCAAAACTTTTCTATGAAAAATGATACATAGATTCTGGGAAATAAATGTTCTTCTTTTTACAGGGATCATGAGCTATAAAAATACAGGCATGGGATACACAGAAGGCATCTTTTCTACCACCATTGCAGGAAGTCCAACTGAGAGTGAAGTCAACAAACAGGAAACAGGCAAAGCGCTGCTGGAGACATAGAGACCAGGCATCCACTGAGCCCCTAGACCTGATGTGCCTGTAGCCAGTTTCCACCTTGGATTTCCTTCTATTTTAAGCCTACATTTTCTTCCCTCCCTCCCTTTCTTCCTTCTTAATTTACTTTTAGTTGAGTTATTTTGAAAGATTTCCATTTAACCAAGAAATTAGTGCTTGGAAGTGACAAGCCCTATAAAACAGGCTCACCTGGGTCAAAGTGAGGTGTAAGGTGTGAGGAGTCCCCTGTTGCATCTGGGAAGCTGGCAATCCCTGGTTTGCAGTAGTAACAGAACAGTCTGTTAAGCTGTTACAATGCATATCTAAGGCCTCAGTCCCTGATCCTTCTGAGAGGAATAGTTGGTAGTCACTACCAGGACATTAAGAAGTAGACTCCTATGGCTTTAACTATTGCACACTCCATCCAAGCCAGTTATTTTTAAAGAAGGAAGGAAATGGTGGACATTTTGTTTAGAGGCATTTTTTGCCTCTGGGCAGCTGTTCAAGATCATGGAGAGTCAGATTTATGGGGCCTGTAAATTTGCAAAGGCCCTGTTCCTTACCTCAATAAAGCTAGTGAAGTTGGAAAATATAACTGGAAGTAAGATTGTGGTCCAGAAGGAGTTGGAAAATTGGGAAAGCCTGACCCCTCATATTCCTCCAGAGATATTCTCTCTGTATACTCTGTTTTACAGCCTGGAGGCAGAGCACAAGGAACAGATCAGCCTCCCTCCTGAGCCAGCCACCCAAATGGAGGCCATCTAGCTGAAGAATATGGGAAAGGACAGAGCTTTAAGATCCATTAATAAGTAACAAAACCTATGGCCGGGCACGGTGGCTTACGCCTGTAATCCCAGCACTTTGGGAGGTCAAGGTGGGTGCATCACGAGGTCAAGAGATCAAGACCATCCTGGCCAACATGGTGAAACCCTGTCTCTACTAAAAATACAAAAAGTAGCCAAGCATGGTAGTGGGTGCCTGTAATCCCAGCTACCTGGGAGGCTGAGGCAGGAGAATTGCTTGAAACCCGGGAGGCAGAGGTTGCAGTGAGCCAAGATCGCACCACTGCACTCCAGTCTGGTGACAGAGTGAGACTCTATCTCAAAAAAAACAAAAACAAAAACAAAAAAAAACGTAATGAAAACTTCAAGGGAGTATCCAGATTTGTGGACTCTGACTCAAAAAGCTCTTGTCTTGGTTACTGGCCAGTGGTGTTTTCAGAAATTGCATCAATTAACAGATGACTGAGACGTTAGGGGATTTTTTGTGACAGGAGGAACTTCAATCCTGGTAAATGCAGGATGGTGGTTACACAACTCCCCAGGCCACTGAGACAACAGGAAGCAGGCTGCCAAGTGACTGCAGGCTGGGGAGGGGAATCCTTCCAGTGCTTGTCTCAAATGCAGCATAGGAAGGAGTGGACAAAAGCAAGCTGTTTAAAGAGGAGAACTGGATGGGCCAGGTTGACTGATCAGGAAACTTCCTGACTTGCCATAACAATTGAATCTGACTCTGCTGCCCGACACGATGGATGTGCAAACATAAGCCATTTCCCCTCCCCATTTATCCAAAGGTGGAGACAACCTTGATCTTTTTCTTTCTTGTTTTTCCTCTACTATTGTATACTGGGTGTCAAGACTAGTTAAAGTTATTATTCATTTCATAGGTCAATCGACCATGAAAAATACACTGGAAGATAACTAAGAAGAATTTAATCAGAAAAATGTGAATTTGGAACTGAATGTAGTAACTGAAAACATCTTGGAGTTGTCTCTCTTTGAGGAAGGAGTGGGTACATTTTCATTTATATATGGGATAGTTCTCTTTCTTAAGAAAGGAATATTTCTGGAATTTATGAAAATAAGGGTTCAGGAATGCACAGGGCAGCCAAGGGGTGGAATGTAGTGGTGAGAGCACATCTGTTTTCTTTGGGTCTACTAATTCCCCTCCCCATTTCTATGTGTTCACAGTGGGATTGTTCATCATGATGGACCATCATGATGATGGACCATCCCAGTGTGATTGTCCGCCCTCATTAGTTACAAGGTGTTTCAGTTATCCATTGCTGTGTAGCAGATGACACCAAAACTTAGTGGCTTAAAACAACCATAACGCATTATATCCCATGATTTGTGGGTAGGCTGGATTAGCTTGGCCCTGCTGCTGTTCCGTGTGATTGTTGTGGTACATTCTGCAGGTAACTCATCTGCTGGGATATATCCAGGACGGCCCCGAAAGACTAAAAATGAAAGCTGCAAGGTCTCTGACGACATAATCCCAAAAGTTATACAGTGCCACTTCCACCACATTCTATTGGTCAAAATGAATCAAAAGGCCAGCTCAGATTCAAGAGGAGAAACATAGACTGTGCCTCCCTCTTAAGGAGAGGAGCAGTATGCATAGACAAGGATGAGAGAATGTTGGTAGATCTCTTTGCTGATGATATATTACACTTCACCCTGGCTACAAATATTTATGTCTCTCATGTGTACAAAATACTCTCAGACCCTTGCAAGATCCCTGAAGTCTCATCCAATCATGGCATAAGGCTGCTCCAAGTCCAAAATCTCATCATGTAATGAGGTCTAGGTGCAGATTAAACTTCTTAGGTGCGATTCCTTGAATGTAATGCCTTGGGTGCAACACCACTTGATCCAGTGGCCTGGGCACTAAAAAAAAAAAATGATCCTCTGCATAAACACTCAATATGCAATGATAAGACAGGACCAAAGAGCTGCATTTGATACTTGTGTTTATGAGTGGGAAAGGAGGAAGAATGGGAAGCACAAAGCCATCATTAGCCACTCTGAAATTTAGCCAGGCATATGTAACTTGTACCCTAAACTTAGTTGCTTAAAAGAGAAAACTATAACAATTTATTCTTTGTTGATGATTCTATACATTGGCTGGGTTTTGCTGGATGGTTCTGCTCCATGAGCCGTTGGCTGGTGTCACTCAGATAGCTGCAGGACTAGCTTCATGAGCATGTGACCAGGGCATTTTAAGGGCCCTGTACTTAAAGGGCCTCAAGATTGAGGTTTAAAGCTTTGTGGTCACTATCTTAAAATAGTGATCACATTTATCTTTGAATTTGTGTTTCGTAAATAATAGGACAACTGAATATTCACAGAGGGCTTGGAACATGTGGCCCTGCTTCCCACTGTATCACTCCTGTCTCCCCACCACATCCCCAGACAGGATTTTTAGCCACCTTCTCCATGTACCTTGATGTCCTGGGCTCCACCTAGCATTCCTCTCTTGGCTTCTGCCCCATGACCACTGTTGCCCTCCACCTGGGATGGTGACCAGGTTGGGTCAGCAAGGGGAAAGTCTGTTTTCTGCCACCACCCTCTACTCTCTAGTGTTGGAGGGACCCAGGCACAGGGTGTTGGGAGGGTCTAGGTCAGACATCCATGCCCCATGGCTCCTTGGGGTGGGTCATGGCAGTGGCCATTCCTGCCCTTGGCTGGCAGCACCACAGCACCATTTGGTGGGGGACTCAGCACTTGGGAGCTTCTTACCCATCCGTGACTCACATGTCCTGGCATGGAGGTTGCAATACCCTTGAGGATTGCTTGTTCGCTATGGTTGGGGTGGCAGGTTATGGGATGAAAAAATGCCTCACTTGACTTCTCCATTCTCATCCCAGTCCCGGCCACCATTCCAATAGTTTGTGGAAGGAGGATCCCAGTGGCCAACAGGCTTGATCCCCGATTGCAGGGCAGGAACCCCAGAGACCTGTGAGAGTCTGCACCTGCCCCATGAGTGTCCTAAGGAGGCCCTCCCTTGGTCTTCTCTGTGCCTGGGGTGTCCCACTCCCAAGTTTTCTTCTGGTCCTCTGGAGGCACTATCCGGTGATGAGTCACAAGACACAAATTGTGAAATTTCAGTGATTCTGCATGTGAGTTAAGTGCTCTGATGTTTGTACTTAAAAGTAGAATTAAGAATGAATGGTAAAATTCATGCTAATAATTTGGTATCTTAATGTTCTTTACTTAAAACAATATTAAATTGCAAATTTTTTAAAAAGTCACAAGTGGAGAGATAAACCATGAACTAAAGGGGACAACTTGTATACTTTAATACATTTAATGGTACTTTTTTTCTGCTTTTTGTACAAAAGGCTCCATATTTTTATTTTGCAGTGGGTCCCAGGAATTCTGTAAGCAGTCCTGTGTGGATGCAGTTAACTGGGAGCTTGGCTAGTGTTGCAACATCCAACACAGCTTCACTCCCAGGTCTGTGGGCTCAGCAAAGAGGCTGAAATGGCTGGGACTACCTGTACCTCTCTCTTGTGTGATCTGTCACCATTGAGCCGTTTAGCTCAAGCTTCTTTATGTGGTGGCTTGCTCCCAAGAAGATGAAAATGAAGGTAAGGGAGCTCTAAAAACTTAGGACTGAGAGTCTTACATTGTCACTTCCACCGCACTTATGAGTCAAACTATATCACAGAGACATCCCAGATTCAAGGGAGAGGTTACAGATATACTTCTTGATGGGAGAAGTGGCATGTTCAACCAGGGTAGAGAGGGATTGTAGTCCGCCTTGTTGCAGACAATCAACCACAGAAGAGCAAGCGACTGGCTGCTGAAGTTAGGTTAATCATCATGCCCTCTCCCTTCAGTAGCAGTCAGAAAGTGGTCCCCAGATGGACACATGCCACAAGAACATCTATTCAATTCACAGCATCTAGCATTTATACTCTGGAAGAGGAGTTTCTTTTTCTTTCAGATTGCAGTTGTACGGATTTAGACTTGAAATGATCAGTAGTCATTTTTCCTTTGAGGTAGAAAAGCCTGATCATCAAATGAAGCAACAGAGAAGCAGTGTCCTGCTATCATCTTTGGAAGACCTGGAGCATTTATGCATACGGCCAGCATGACCCTTAGCTTCCCACTGTGTGAGTCAACACTATTTTTTGTGCTTAAGCCATCTTGAATTTGCTCTCGGTCATATCCTCAAAATATTCAGTAATACAACGAGGCACTATAGACAGGCTATGCACATTGTTTTACACCATCCTTTCAATAACATTATCCTGTTGCTTAAGCCAAAAGCCTAAGAATCATGACCCTTTCTTTCCCTGCCTTTTCAGACTTTAAATCCAATCTATTAACATTTCTTTTTGACTCTATTCCAATCTAAAGCCTAAATTCATCTACTGCTGATCATCCTTTCTCTATAATTTAAGCCAACATCATCCTTCTTCCTATAACAGAATCCTAACAAACCCTCCTGCTTACACTCTTGTCTCCTTATAACGAATCATCATGCAGCATAGTAATTTCTAAAATAAAATGAAATCATAACACTCCACTAATTACAATCCTCCTATGGCTTTCTATTGTGTTTAGGTTAAAATCTAAACAGTTTAATGGCATTTACAAATCCATTATGTCCTGGTGCCTGTTTATCCCTCCAAATAAACCTTGGACCCACCTCAGCTCAAGTTCTCTGCACACCAAACACATTGTCAGGCTCTTCCATGAACAACTTGTGACTTTTCCGTGTACAGGTTTCTCCTTCTCACTTCACACCCATGATTTCCATATATCTTCTCCTATTCACCCTTTAGGACCCAGATCAAATGTTTCCTTTTCATAGAGTCTCTCCCAGAAGCCTCTCTATCTGTCTAAAAGAGCTTCCTCCCATTCACCGTCAATCACATTGTAAGATAGAGATAATTTCTGTGGTAGCACTTGCCATTCTGTGGCATTATTTTATTATTATTTTTAAAATTTTGGTTTGTCTACCATCTGAATTGTTCTATTAAAATATAAGCTCCTTGAGGGCAGGCACTATTTTCAGTGCCTAGCACAGTTTTCTAGACATTCAACAAAAAGTAGCAACAATGAAAACCAATAAAACAAAAATCCACACTATGAAGCATATGTTGTAATCCTCATTTTACAGATTTAAATTCTAAGGTTCAGAGAAGTCAAATGACATGTCTAAGGTCACATATCTAGGAAGAGGTGAAGCTAGTATTCAGGTCAAACTTTGCCTGCCTCCAAAATCTAAGCCCTTGCTGCCTTTGTGTGCCCTTTTTATAAAGATGATCTACTCACGGGTTATATTTGAAGGTCTTGTAGATCAAGAATCATCCACAGTGGGACACTGAAGCTATGAGGCAATCAAATGGTGTCTTGGCTCCTCTCACTATGTTCTTACTACCAAGCATAGATTCAAATAATTCTCAAGCATGGCTGTCAAGGTAAAAGGTAGCAAATGGTAACACACAGCCTCCAGGTGAGTCCAAAGGGTTTCTTCTTGACTCTAGTGAAAGTATTCAGGAGCTGGCTTCACATTTAAGAGTTTTGTTTTACCATTAAATAAGTCACTTTCTTCTCTCCATTTGGAAAGAGGGAGGGATCTCCCTTTGAAAGCTTGGAGTAATTGACTTAGTTTGTGCTAAGATGTTCTTTCCTCATTTACCTCACCTTCTACAGGTCTTGCTCCCCCTTCTTGCTAAGGTTTCTGCTCTATTGACCTTCTTAGGGCAGCCTACACCCACCACCCTATGCACTTCTGTGTCCTGAGCCTGCTCCTTTGCCTCAGTGCACTGCACCAATCATTACCTGTCATATTTTCTACATATGTGTCTGTGTCTATGTCTACCAGGACAATGAAAGCTCCCTGGCATCGGGGACTTTATTTTATTTACCCACGCATACCCGGGGCCTAGAAAGATGTCGGTGTATAGTAGAAATTCAATAATATTTGTTGAATGAGTGGATAAATACATAAGTGAATCCTTTTGAGTATGGATTTAGAGTGTGCTAAGGAAGACCCTCTCTGCTCGAAAGGAATGGGAAGGAGCTGCCATTTCTTGAATTTCCCTGATGTCTAGGGCTCTTTCTCCTAAGAAACTCACTTGTCCTTCCCACTCTGCAGTTAGAGAGCTATCTATAATCATGCCCATTGGTCCGATGAGAAAGCTCAAGTGTTGGAGAGGTTGGGTGACATGTGCATGATACATAGCTGGAAAATAGTGCGGCTAGGATTGCATTCTGTTCAGTCCTACTTGAAAGGCCATGCTCTTTCAGCTAAGGAATATTATACAAGGCTAGGTGGTAGGGAGACTAATATTAATTACAATATTGAAATAGAATTGTAGTAATTTAAAAGTATGAAAAATGTCCTACTCCCATTCTCTATTAGGCATTTGACATTTACCTTTCAAAGTACAATGAAATTTTATAGCTCTGGATGATCAGACTTTTAAAAAAATATGGCTCAAAAGGTTTTTTCTTTGTCCTTTTGGTTATTTCACCATTTTCTTTGCAGTAGCATTTTTATTTCTAGAATCTTTCTTAGCAGAATGAATTCCCCTGGTATGTAAAATTTATTTAACTTAGAATTTTAGTTAGGTAATTTGGAAAGCTGAACTCATCAATTGAGTCATAAATCTTGGACTATTTTAAGACAAGCCCTCCAAACACATAACCTTCAGGACTCTGATCCTGCCTCGTGTCATAGTAAGGAGAGAAAGCAGTTATTAGGGGGTCACTGTAGAACACGTTGTAGTACAGATGCTCTTTGACTTATGATGAAGCTACCTCCAAATAAACCCGTCATAAGCAGAAAATATCATAAGTTGAAAATGCATTTAATACGCCTAACCTACTGAATATTAGCCTACCTCAAACATGCTCCAAACACTTACCTTACCCTACAGTTAGGCAAAATCATCTAACACAAGGTTTATTTTATAATAGGGTGTGGAATATCTCATGTAATTTATTGAATACTGACAGTGAAAAACAGAATGGTTGTATGGGTACTATCAACTAAAATCACACAATATAAATTTGGAAAGGAGACTTTATTTCCTATAAATGGTTTCAGCCTGCAGGGTGGCCATCTGACAGGCTGAGAAGTGCAGTCTTTGGCCAAAGCCATTAGCACATCTTCGCAGTAGGGAAGGATGAGATGGGAATCTAGGTTGCACAGGTTAGCCAAGTGTACACATTCAACAGGTTATAGGAGGAGCTATGAATATTCATGAAGGGGGAAGAGTATTCTGTTTATGTATACAGAGCAAACATGTATGTTACCTGCAGCCCATGTTCACATTGGCATGGAGACTTAATATTTAAATGCATCACAATTGGGCCCTATATGTCAAAAGATGAAGTGAGGACACAAAGGCACTCCATGCACAGCCTCCGTAAATCAGCCAGAATCAGTCCATAGTCAGTGATCTTTTTTTTCAAGTAGGAGTTACTGAAATCAATCTCTTGTTCAATTGAAGCTGTAGTTATGGCTTGTGGAGCAGGGAGTAAGTCAGTGTCTGGCAGTAGATGAGCTGCAATTGTTTTCATGTTGCTTATTTTGAGGCCAGTGCTTGTTTAGCTGCTAGAGAAAAAGAAAAATCTTGTGGCAGTTAGAAAATAGTTTATCCTTTCAGTGTTGGGTGTGATATGGCTTGGCTGTGTGTCCCTATCCAAATGTCATCTTGGATTATAATCTTTATAATCCCCATGTGTTGCCGGAGGAACCCAGTGGCAGGTGATTGGATCACAGGAGCAGTTTCCCCCATGCTGTTCTCATGATAGTGAGTGAGTTCTCACAAGATCTGATGGTTTTATAAGGGGCTCTTTCCTCTGTGCTCCTCACTCTTCTTTCTCCTGCTGCCTTGTGAAGAAGGTGCCTTCTTTCCCTTCTGCCGTGATTGCAAGTTTCCTGAGGCCTCCCCAGCCACACGGAACTGTGAGTCAATTCAACCTCTTTCCTTTGTAAATTACCCAGTCTCTGGTGGTATCGTTATAGCAGTGGGAAAATGGACTAAAACAGGGTGTGTGACTTAATCCTTACTTGGCACAGTCTTAGGTTCTATTTATAATTTGATATCTTGTTGCCACAAAGAGTTCATTCCATCAATCTTACAATCTCCATTTCAACATCAGTGCTGGTCACTTATGTCTATACCATAAAAGGCAGGGAGTATAATGAAGTGTGTCTCTGACATCCCATCCTGTCATGGTTTGGAACCCAGTTTTTAATTAAGTTTTCTCTGAAGTCCCCTGGGTCAAGAGGAGGTCAGATAGGGGATTTAGATTTTATTTTTGGTGCTAAGTACTCATCATTAACATACAGAGCTAAAAGCACACTGGGCCTGAAGAATGTTTGAAGCATTAAACTAAAATTAATTGCTGGGTGATGGGGAAGCTATAGCAACAGGATCATCAATTTCTCTCTCTTCTGATGAAGGGAACAGAAGAGAGACTGGAACAGTGGTCCCCAACCTTTTTGGCACCAGGGGCCAGTTTCATGGAAGACAATTTTTCCATGGACCCCGGTTTGGAATGCTTCCATGGAGGGGATGGTTTTGGGATGCTTCAAGGATGTTACATTTATTGTGAACTTCATTTCTATTATTATTACATTGTAATATATAACGAAATAATTAGACAACTCACCATAATGTAGAATCAGTGGGAGCCCTGAGCTTGTTTCCTGCAACTAGACAGTCCCATCTGGCGGTGATAAGAGACAGTGACAGATCATCAGGCATTAGATTCTCATAAAGAGTGTGCAACCTATATCCCTCACATGTGCATTTCACAATAGGATTCATACTCCTACGAGAATATAATGCCACTGCTGATCTGACAGGAGGTGGAGCTCCAGTGGTAATGCAAGTGATGGGGAGTGGCTGTAAATACAAATGAAGCTTTGCCCACTCACCCACTGCTCATCTCCTACTGTGCAGGGGTTGGGGACCCCTGGGCGAGAGATTGGCAGGTAAAGGCACTGAGACACCAACACTGTATAGTGTTCTTCAGAAGGATATCAAGTTTCAACTGCATAGATTTTTTCTTTTTGTTATATATTTCCCTATAGCAAGCATGACCATCCTGTTTCTGCTGGTCGGCTCCTGTGAATCTCTTACAATTGATCATTTCTTCTAAATTCCATACACCACTTCTGATAGTAGCAAATACTTTGGCCAGTTTCTTTGCTGTTAACATTCTTGGTGCCTCAGGTATAACTTCTCCTCCCTCTGCCTCAACTTCTTTACATTTTTTTTTTTCCAGTTCAGTCTTCCAGGTCTTCATTGGAAAGCTCTCCAGCCTCAATGCCAACAAGCTTGTGAATATCCTCTTCATCATTGTCCAACTCTAGCTGTTCCCAAGCAGTAATATCTTGTGTTTTTTTACTAATTTCATCCACAGCAGAATTTTTGTTAAAGCCTTTGAATGTGTTCACATATGTTTTCAAAACTGTCTTTCAAAAGCCATTTATTCACTGCTGTGTGACTTCTTCCCATACTGCAGTGATATTCTGGACAGGATTTAGGATGTTAAAACCTTCCCAAAACTCAGATTCAGTAAACTTCAGATACAGCCAGATTCAGTCACTTCAACAGCCTGCACAAACGTTTGGCATAAGTAGTATGCTTTAAACACAGCTATTGTGCCTTGGTTTGTTGGTTGAATCAGTGTGGTTGTGTATGTGTGGTGGCAAATGCACAACTTTCACAGCAGGATGCATGTCCCCAGTATGCTGTGGGTACCCTGGATTATTGTCTAAGATCAGAAGAATCTCGAATGAGATGTTGTTTTGCCTACAATATTCTCTTGCCTGTGGAATAAAACTGTTCAAAACCAGTCTTCAAACAATGCAGATGTCACCCAGGGTTTCTTGCTATAGAGCTAATAAAGAGAAATGCATACTTGCTCACGTTTGTGAATGCTCTAGGGTTCCCCATGGTAGATTAGGAGAGTCTTTTATTCAAACCTTGCAATACTTCCATCCCAAAGCAGCATTACACAGTTCTTGAATGCCTTGATCCTGGCATTGTTTGGACTTTTGATGAGTGTATGTACTCTCCAGCATATGCTTCCGGAACAAGCTTGTTTTATTGACATTAAATATTTGTTTCAGCAAACATTTCTAATTCACAATTACCCTCTGCAGCCCTTTCTTAAGAGCTTCAACACCTTCAGTAGTGGCACTTGCTGCCTCACTACTGACCTTCACGTTATAAAAATTAAAATGACTTACGAAGGATTGGAACTGCCCGTGCCTTGCTATAAGCATTTTGTGTACATGAGGTCACTGAAACTCTCTTTTAGTGTATTGAAAAGACTTCTTGCCTTAGTCTGGACCATTAGGAGAATAAGTGGTGTGGACTTCTGTATCTGGTCTTCTGTCCACATGACAAGTAATTTTTTCATATCATAAATCTGTTCAGCTCTTTTCTTCATGGTGATGATGGATTTAACCAATGCTGACAATTTCATGCATTACTGATTTACTTCTTTTCCTTTAAGACGGTCGAGATAGTGGATTGTGAAAGTCCTAACTCCTCTTGCACTGGTTATTACTGGCTTGCTGCCTTTATGCCAGGCAATTATCTTGAGTTTCATCTCAAGAGTAATTGCCTTCCTTTTCTTCTCACCAGAAGCAGGAGATACAGATGGGCATTTTGTAGACATGATGGGATGTGAAAACACTAAACACTGTTTACCACTGTGATCCTGTGGCTGACTGGGAGCTGCGGCTTGCTACAGCATCATGGCAGAGTAATGCTAGCACAGGAAAAGATCAAAATTCAAAATATGGTTTCTAGTGAATGCATATCACTTTTGTGTCATGATAATGTAAAAAAAGTTAAGTCAAAACATCATAAGTTGGGGACCATCTATAGTCTGTTTTATAAAACCTTTATAAAATTTATTTCTCTCCATTGACCTCATTAATATTACAAGAATGTTACCTGAATTCCACTCACACCCATCTAACCTCTAACCAGATTAAGAAATAGAACAATCCTGGAATCCCATAAACTCTTCTTAGGCTGTGACCTGCTACTCCCTCTTCCCAGAGGCAACCACAGTCCTTGCTTCTCTTGCTCCAGATTAATTATGCTGGTTTATAAACTGTGTATTAGGTTATAATATGGTATCCACTTCTTATACCTAGTGTTTTTCCCTAATGACATGACTGTGTACTTTATTATGTGGTTGTATATAACAAAGTTTAACTCATTTCCATGGGTGTTTTGTTTCCCATTGTATGGACATAACATCATTTGTTGATCCATTTCTTATGACAGACATGTGGGTGGCTACCAGTTTGGGGCTTGTCATAGGTCGTGTTTCCTAGAAGCATAACTTAAGACAGGAATTCTTGTACAAGTGATTCACTGAGAAGCCGTTTTTAGAAGAAACCAGTAATGAGGTGAAGGAAGCAGGATGGGGAAAGTTCTGTGGCTAGGGGAGAAGCTAAGGGTGAATGTGGGTTCAGGTAAAGGCCAGCCCCAGTCTGATCCTGTAGGAAGCTCTGGAGCATAAATTCCACCACGGAATCTGGCCTGCCTTAAGGAGAGAGAGTGAGGCTTTTGCTTTCTCCAGTGGTCAGTCCTGGCTCCGGGCCACCCAAGGTGGTGCGTATGAATTTACCTCTTAGGAAGTTTTGGGGAAGGCAGTCCCAATTGCTCAGGACAGTGCTCTGAGGAGGTTGCAGTTACAAGCCATTGACAGTGGCCACTGCAACAGGAAAGCAGATGACATTGGGGGGCATTTTTAACAGTGTCCACTTCAGCTGATATAAAACATGCTGCTATTGGGGTCAGGACTAGTGTGAGGCAAGGGAGGCACCTAGGGAACAAAATTTAAAGAACCAAGCACCCTCAAGGCTCTGCAAAGTGCAGGATCAGCACTTACATGATCCTGAGAATGACAGCCTATTTCAGTTGTGCACCCTAGCTGCCTTGCTGACCTCACCCTAGTCCAGGACTTGCTGCTATGAACACTTTGCACTTCTTTAGTGCATATATGCCTATGCATCTGCTGGATATAGACTTAGGAGTGGAATTGCTAAGCCATAGAGTATGTGGGTATGTTTATATCCAGCTTTAGTAGATATGGCCTAACAGTTTTTCAAAAACGGTTGTATCAATTTTCACACCCACTATCAGAGTATTGAATTCCAGTGCTACACATTCTTTGTATTTTCAGTTTTTATAATTTTAGCCATTCCGGTCACATATATTGTTATCTCAGTGGGTTTAATTTGTATTTTCTTGATTACTAGTGACATTGAACACATTTTCATATTCATTGATTATGCATTGTTTAGTGCTTTTGTTTTTTATTTGTCCAATTGTATTTGTTCTCTGATTTTTATTGGTTTATAGGAGGGGGAGAGAGAGAGAGAGAGAGAAGACAGAGAGTATTATCCTGGATACAAATTCTTTATAGATAATATTTATTGAAAACGTCTTGTTCCCACCCTGTGGCTTTCTATTTACTCATTTAATGGCATCTTTTGATGAACAGAAGTTCCTAATTTTAATATAGTCCAACTCTTAGCAATCTTTTTTTATAAGGTTTGCTTATTTTTGTGTTCTGTGTAAGAAACTGTCACTACCCCGAGGTTATGTATATTTTAATTTATCTTCTAGAAGTTTTATAGTTTATATTTAAATAAATTTTTATTTTAAGGTAGACTTAGATTTCCAGACAAGCTGTAAAGATAATGCAGAAAGTTCCTATGTATTCTTCACTCAGTTTCCCCTATGGTTAGCATCTTATATTACTGTGGCACATTTACCACAGCTAGTGAATCAAATACTGATGCATTATTATTAACTAAAGTCCTTACTTTATTGAGATTTTCTTAGTTTTTTCCAATATCTTTTTTTAAAATTTTTGAGACAATGTCTTGCTCCATCACCCAGGCTGGAGTGCAGCGGCATGGTCTCAGCTCACTGCAATCTCTGCCTCCCCAATTCAAGTGATTCTCCTGCCTCAGCCTCCTGAATAGCTGGGATTACAGGCACCTGCCACCACGCCTGGCTAATTTTTGTATTTTAGATGGGGTCTCACCGTGTTGCCTAGACTGGTCCCAAATGCAATATCTTTTATCTGTTTCAGAATCCCACTCAGGATACCACATCATGTTTAGTCTTCATGTCTGCTTAGACACCTATGGCTGTGATAATTTCTTAGATTTTTTTTGCTGTTTTTTTTTATGGCTTTGACAATTTTAAAGAGTTTTAATCAAATGTTTGTAGAATGTCCCTCAGTTTGGATCTGTATGATGTTCTCTCCTGCTTAGACTAGGGTGATGGGGTTTTGGGAGAAAGACACAGTATCTTCCCAAAACACGGTCTCAAGAATACATGCTATCAACATGACTTGTCACTGATGATGTTAATTCTGATCCCCTGGCTAAAGTCATGCTGCTAGTTTTTTCCATTGTGGAGTCACTATCCTTTCCCCTTTTTCTACACTGTACTCTGGAGCAAGTTCCTAAGCATAGTTTGGAACTTAAGGTTCTACCTCCTTGAGGGCACAGAAGCTACATAAATTGTTTGGAATTCTTCTGTATGGTGGATTTGTGTCTTTCTCCTCCTCCATTTATTTATTTATTCAGTCATTTATTTACATTGATATGGATTCATGGATATTTATTTTAGACTTTGAGTTATTCATTTTTTTGTTCAAGTTGTTTTAGTTTTGACCAATGACTCTGTTGGCTCATGTGTCTTTTTAATATGACCCAATCCTTCTTTTTTATTACTTCTTTACTTTCTAGCACCTCAAGATTCTTCAGGTCAGTTTTGCATCTTCCATGCCCCCATCCCAGAATCAGCCATTTCTCTAAAAAGCCCTGGTTCCCTTTATTGGAGAATGGTATTAGAAATCAAGATCTGAGTGTTAGGTGTGCTTGTTATACTGGGGCAGGTGTCATGTTTCTAGGCCTTCTCGGAGGACTGTTAGAGAAAAATTATTTAATGATATGTATTAAAGCATGGTAAGGAAGATTTTATTCAAGGCCATCACAGTTGATGTAGGGGCTGCTGCAACACATCTTCCAGTGGAGGAGAGAGATTGGATTCAACTCTGAAGATAGCATGAGCAAGTGGGAAATGATAGCCAAGGAGCAGTATGGGAGTCAGTGAGTGAGAATTTACTAAGAGTAAACATCAGGGTAAAGGAAATTCTGGCTCAACTGACCTAAAAGGATTATTGCTGAAGATAGGCCAGAGTCATCAGACATTGCCTGGGGGTGGGGGAGGATGAGGAACTTGATTAGATATCAAGGATGAGGGCTTCTCACTAAACTGAGTTAGCAGGTGTATTGGTCCATTTTCATACTGCTATAAAGAACTGCCTGACACTGGGTAATTTATAAAGAAAAGAGATTTAATTGACTCACAGTTCAGCATGGCTGAGAAGGCCTCAGGAAACTTACAGTCATGGTAGAAGGCAAAGGAGAAGCAAGGCCCCCTCTTCACAAGGCAGCAGGAAGGAGAATGAATGCAGGAGGAACTACCAAACACTTATAAAACTATCAGATCTCTTGAGAACTCACTCACTATCACAAGAACAGCATGGGGGAAACTGCTGCCATGATCCAATTACTTCCGCTTGGTCTCTCCCTTGATATGTGGGGATTACAGAGATTATGGAGATTATAATTCAAGATGAGATTTTGGGTCGGAACACAGCCAGACCGTATCAGCAAGATTCTTTGTTAAAACTGGAATTTGCAAGGAAGTGCACAGATGGTGCTAGCAAAAGATTCAGAAGCCTGACTAAAGTTTGTCCAAGCAAATAATCTTTGTCAGGACGGAGCTAAGAAATATATGTATGTGCATTCAAACCATTTATGCATGTATCACACACATCTGTAATTATTTTTATGCCTATGCAGTAGTATCTATATTAAGCTAAACATTAGTTAATACTGATGGTTCCAAATTTAATTCAATATCACATGGATAATTCTAGTCTTTCTGCTTGTCTGTAACCTCCCAATACAACAGTGAAAAATCTAGTTTCCACCGTCTATTTACATATTGTTTGGTCACTGTATGCATTCACAGTGGGTTTCAGAATTGTTTTTGTTTTTCTTTTTGAGTCTGTTAGATATGAGTTCTACATTTCTCTTCAAATAATCAATATGTCAGTATGTTCAATTCTTTGCCTTCTACTTTTAAACTTAACTTCTTCATAAAGCAACCTTTTCTGATTACCTGCTCCACCCTGACTCATTCCAATTACTTGCTCATTCTCTACCCTGACTCATTATGATTTCCTGCTCTGCCATAACCATTTTTCCCACCAAACCACTCACCCCATCACTCTCTTTAAATTAGCCAATTGGAATTAGTTTAGCCTGTGCAGTCTAACCCTAGCCAACAGGGGAATGACACAGCAGCAGGGGCCATGTGTGTCAGGAATAAGACCCCCTTTTCCTCCCTTGTCCAGGTATGCACTCACCATTGCTCCATCTGTGAGGCCACACCCTTCTATAGAAGTAAACTGCCTTGCTGAGAAGAAAAAAAGAAAATTTTATATTCGATTGTTATTTCTTTTGTGAAACTGAAACTTTATTTATAACATGACAGAGTCTTGCTCTGTCACCAGGTTGGAGTGCAGTGGCATGATCTTGGCTCACTGCAATGTCCACATCCCGGGTTCAAGTGATTCTTCTACCTCCGCCTCCTGAGTAAGCGGGATTACAGGTACCCACCACCACATCCCACTAATTTTTGTATTTTAGTAGAGATGGGGTTTCACCATGTTGCCCATGCTGGTCTTCAACTTCTGGGCTCGAGTGATCTGCCTGCCTCGGCCTCCCAAAGTGCTGGGATTACAGGTCTGAGCCACTGTGCCTGGCCTTCAGTGTTGTTTTAATCTGTGTTTCCATAAAGATAATTAATGTTGAACATCTTTTTACATGCTTATTTACCGTCTGTATATATTCTTTAGTGAGGGGTGTCAATCAAGGAAAATGACCAAGGCAAGACAATCATTTTAGATTTATTTGCCAAAGTTAAGGACACGCATCCTGGAGACAAGTCTATACCTTTTTCTGAAGATGGTTTTGAGGCCTTCAAGTTTAAAGAGGAAAGGGCAGGATATTGAGAAATACACAGTTTTCATGTGAGGGCAGGTAGAGGAAAATGGTCATTCATGCCTTTGTCTGCCTCAGTGAATCTGCATTTTTACATAAAATAATATAGAAATAGGGCAGAGGAAACAATCAGATATGCATTTGTCTAAGGTGGGCAGAGGAATGACTTTGAGTTCTGCCCTATGTCCCAGCACCTGTGAAGATAAGCTATCAATTTACATTGCCAGGGTGAGTTTTAACAGAAACACTTTAGGGTAAAGATCTTGGGGCCCACAAGAAATTTCCTTGTGTGCAAAATATCAAGGAGGCATATAGCTTTTCATCTTTGTAGTCATCTTGTTTAGGAACCAAAATGGGAGGCAGGTTTGCATGACCCAGTTTCCAGCTTGACTTTTCCCTTTGGCTTAGTGAATTTGTGAGTGGAATATTTACTTTCCTTTCACAGGTGTCTGTTGAGACATTTTGCCTGTTTTAATTTGGGCTGTTTGTTTCCTTACTGTTGTGTTTTAAGTCTTCTTTGGATATTCTTCATATAAGTCTTTTATCAGATATTTGATTTTCAATATTTTATCCCAGTGTCTTTTCATTCTCTTAACAATTTCTTCACAGAGTAAAAAGTTTTAATGTTAATGAATTCCAACTTATCAATTTTTCTTTTATAATAAAGCCAACTTTTCAATTTTGCTGTACTTTATGCTATTGTGTCGAAAACTCTGTATACATAAAATATGCATCCACAAAATATAAAATAAAATAAAAACTTATCACCAAACGTAAAGTCATGCAGATTTTCTCCATGTCTTCTTCTAGAAGCTTTCTAACTTTGCATTTTATATTTAGTTCTGTGATCCATTCTCTTTAATTAGAAGCTTTATTTCTTAAGCTCTTACATTTAGATCTAAAAACCACATGGAATTGATTTTTTTTTGTAGGGGACAAAATAGGGGTCAAAATTCTTTTTTTTCTCCATATGAATTTTAGTTGACACAGCACTATTTGTTGAAAAGATTGTCCATTACTCACTAGTCTGCAGTGTCACCTTTGTCATAAATAAAGTATCCTTATTTGGCTCTATTTCTGGACTTTATTCTGGTCCACTGGTATATTTGTCTGCCCTTGTACCAAGGCCATACTGTCTTAATTAGTGCAGCTTTATAAGAAGCACTTATAATGGTTAGTGTAAATTCTCCAACTTTCTTCTTTTTTAAGATTGTCTTGGCTATTTTTTTTTGACTATTTGTATTTTCATATGAATTTGAGAACAAGCTTGAAATTTCCCTAAAGAAACTAGGAATCCTGGTTAAGATGGTATCAAATTTATAAATTGTGGATAGTACAATATTAAATTTTAATAATATTATAATAACCCTTTCCAGGCATGAACATGATATATTCTGCCATTTATTTGAGTCTTCTTTAATTCTCCTCAATAGTCTTTTATAATTTTTTTTGGTTGCAGAGTTCTTGAATATCTTTAATTAAATTTATATTTATGTATTTGGAGTTTTTTAGTTACTCTTTGAAAGGAAAATATCTTGAGGCCCCCAAAACACTAAGCTAAAGGGAAAAGTCAAGCTGGGAACTGCTTAGTGCAAACTTGCCTCCCATTCTATTCAAAGTCATCCAAAGTCTGCCCAATGAGATAAATACATATCTGATTGCCTCCTTTGGAGAGGCTAATCAGGAACTCAAAAGAATGCAACCATTTGTCTCTCATCTACCTATGACCTGGAAGCCCCCTCCCCACTTGGAGTTGTCCCGCCTTTCCAGGCTGAACCAATGTTCATCTTACATATTTTGATTGATCCCTCATGTCTCCCTAAAATGTATAAAACAAAACTGTGTTCAGACCACCCTGGGCACGTGTTGGCAGGACCTCCTGAGGCTGTGTCATGGGTGTCAGTCCTTAACTTTGGCATAATAAACTTTCTAAATTAACTGAGATTTGTCTCAGATTTTCAGGGTTCACATTATATACGTGTGTATGTGTGTGTGTATGTAGAGAGATATATATATTTAATTTATGTATTTATTTTATTTTTATTTATTATTATTATTTTTTTGAGACAGAGTCTTGCTCTGTTGCCCAGGCTGGAGTGCAGTGGCGCGGTCTTGGCTCACTGCAAGCTCCACCTCCCAGGTTAACACCATTCTACTGCCTCAGCCTCCTGAGTAGCTGGGACTACAGGTGCCCGACACCACGCCCAGCTAATTTTTTTTTGTATTTTTAGTAGAGACGGGATTTCACCGTCTTAGCCAGGATGGTCTTGATCTCATGACCTCATGATCCGCCTACCTCGGCGTCCCAAAGTGCTGGGATTACAGTCGTGAGCCACCGCACCTGGCCATATATATTTAATTTTTTATTCTTTATTCCTGGTATATAGAAATACAATTGACTTTTTTAAAGTATCAATTTGTATCTAGTGATTAATTGTAATAGTTCTCTGAATTTTTTCTTTGGCTACTGGGCTGAATATCTTCCAGGTGCCTCCCTAAATATGCATTAATGGTCTTCCACTCTTCTCTGCTCTAATGATTAATGATCAAAGGATCCAATGCCTTTTGCTCCCTGCTGAGCTTGGTCAATGGGAGCTTCACTGGAGAGAGTTGTCAGTGAGGGAGGAGAGTGTAGCCAGGGTATTTATCCCTGTTTCTACCCCTCTGGGATTGCCACTGGCTGGCTGTATCTTTCAACAGATGATCATAGCTCCTCTTAAAACAGCTGATTCCAGAGGGATCACTCTCCTAATTTCTAAAACTGCTTGTTCCCTTGGGCTTAGAGGTGATGAAAATTCTAGTGCCTGCTGGCCCTGGGTCTCTTCACTATTCCTTGTGCTTCCACTACATTCTGCCTGCAATTTTCTAGTTGTCCTCTTGTAAGTAAATTCTGTTTGAACTATCCCAATTTGCATATGCTATCTGTTACTGTTGAGATCTTAACTGAAACAGGTAGAGACTTCCAAAATAGTGGAGCTCATATTGCATGGATGGGAATAAAAAAGTTTGTAAGTATCTTCTTAGGAGAGCCACAACTGCCTCATTTCTACTTTTGTCTCTTAGTTCCCACCTCCTATTCTAGCAATGGGAGAAATGGCACCAAACATTGGCTGCTGGTTCAGAATATATTCCACATATGCAAGATAGTCCTCATGCTTACAAGATACTGGAGGTAAGGACTTCAAGATGTGCGTTTTGAAGAGGTACAATTTAGTCCATTACAGAAGATAAAATCATGTATTTTCTGTATTCTTAATTGATCTAATAAATAATTGTTTGCTCAATATTATAATAATATCACTATATTGGGTGATTATAGTTTATGGATAAATGAAATAAAAGACAATGTGTAATGACAGTAAAGAAAAGGGAAAGAAAAATCACGAATACTCTGTTTTAAGGTACCTACACAACCTGTGAAGTGGCTGTAGAGAAAGTAGATGGATTAATTGTAAATGTGTACTACAAACTCTAAGATAACTACGAATTTTTTTTGAAATAAATATATACTAAGATAGAGAGAAAATGGAGGTATATAAAATGATAGGACCAGAGAATGCAGAAAAAAAGGAATTTTTTTTTCTTTTTTTGAAACAGAGTGTTGCTCTTGTTGCCCAAGCTGGAGTGCAATGGCATGATCTCAGCTCACTGCAACCTCTGCCTCCTGGGTTCAAGCGATTCTTCTGCCTCAGCCTCCCAAGTACCTGGGACTACAGGTGCATGCCACCACACCCAGCTAATTTTTGTATTTTTAGTAGAGACAGGGTTTCACCATATTGGTCAGGCTGGTCTCGAACTCCTGACTTCGTGATCCACCTGCCTTAGCCTCCCAAAGTGCTGGGATAACAAGCATGAGCCAAGATGAATATTTTAAAAAGAAACGAAGAAAGGATAATGAATAGAAAGTTACAAATATGGTTTAAATTAATCCAACTATATCAATAATCACTTTAAATGTGAATGGTGTAAATACACCAATTAAAAGACAGGCTGTCAGAGTTGATAAAACACAGGACCCAACTATATATTGTCTAAAAGAAAGCTATCTTAAATGTAAAGGTACAAATAGGTTAAAAGTAAAAGGATGAAGAACAATATACCATGATAACACTAATGAAAAGAAAGCTGAAGTAGTTATAATAATTTAAATCAAAGCTGACTTCAGAGCAAGGAAAATTATGTGATGAAGAGAGGCTTTACATAATAATAAAGGGGCCAATTCTCTAAGAAGGTGTAATAATCCTTAATAAGTATATGCCTACCTGAGGCAAAAACTGATAGAACTGTAAGGAATAATAGACAAATTAACAATTGTCTCTGGGGACTTCAATACCCCTCTACTAGTAAATGACAGATCCAGCGGGCAGAATATCCTAACGGCATAGTCGATCAACTGAATTTAATTGACATTTATGGAATACTTCATCCAGCAATACCAGACTACACATTCTTCTCTAGTTCACATGGAATATCAACCAAGACAGACTACATTCTGAACCATAAAACACATTTTAACAAATTTAACATAATAGAAACCATACAAAATATGCTGTCAGACCACAATGGAACTAAACTAGAAGTCAATAACAGAAAGATAGCTGAAAAATCCCCAAATATTTAAGACAACATACTTCTAAACAATAAATGGGTCAAAGAAGTCCCAAGAATAATGTAAAAATATTTCAAACTAAATGAAAATTAAAAATGCAATTTATTAAAATTTGTGGGGTATAGCAAAAGCAGTATTTAAGGGAAAATTTATAGCATCAAATGTGTATTATTAATCTGCTTGAACTGCCATAAAAAAGACCACAGATTGAGTGGCTAAAACAATATTTTTTTCTCTCTTAGCCCTAGAGGCTAGAAGTCCAAGATCAAGATGTCATCAGGGTCTCTTTCTGGTGAGGCCTTGCTTCCAGTCTTATAGATGGCTGCCTTCCTGCTGTGTAATCACATGGTCTTTTTCCTGTAGTCCAATCTAATAGGACTGGTGTCCTTATAAGAACATCTTTATGACATCATTTAATTTTTATGGCCTTCTTATAGACCCTAACTCCAAATATGGTAACATTAGGAGTTAAGGCTTCAAAATATGAGTTTTGGGAGGAACACAATTCAGTTCATAATATAATACATATTAGAAAAAGGAGAAAGGTCTCAAATCAATAATCTAAAATTCCACTGTGGGAAACTAGTAAAAGAAGAGTAATTCACATCCAAACAAGCAGAGGAAAAAAAAATTAAAATCACAGTGAAAATATAAAAAATACAGAAAAATAATTAAACCAAAAGAGTAGTAAATTAATAAACCACTATCCAGCCTAACCAAGAAAAACAAGAGAAGCCCCAAATTATTTATATTATAAACAAAAGAGTAGCCACCACTATTGATCTCATGGACACTGAAATAATAATAAAGAAATATTATGAACAATTTTGTGCCTACAAATTATATCTTAGATTAAATGGACCAATTTCTTAAAAGAAACAATCTACAAAAACTTACACAAGAAGAAATACATGATATGAATATGTCTGTATCTACTGCAGACATTGAATCATTAATTAAGAATCTTCGGCTGGGCCCGGTGGCTCACGCCTGTAATCCCGACACTTTGGGAGGCCAAGGTGGGTGGATCATGAGGTTGGGAGATTGAGACCATCCTGTCTAACGCGGTGAAACCCTGTCTCTGCTAAAACAACACACACACAAAAAAAATTAGCAGGGCATGGTGGTGGGCACCTGTAGTCCCAGCTACTTTGGGAGGCTGAGGCAGGAGAATGGTGTGAAACCAGGAGGTGGAGCTTGCAGTGAGCCGAGGTCATGCCACTGCACTCCAGCCTGGGCGACAGAGTGAGACTCCGTCTCAAAGAATCTTCCAAAACAGAAAGCATCAGGCCCATGTGGTTTTAATGTTAAATGTTATCATATATTTGAGGAAGAAATTATACTAATTTCTATGACTTGTTCCAGAAATTAGAAGTAGGGGGAACACTTTCTAACTTTTTTTCTGGATCCAGATTACCCAAATGTCAAAACCAAAGACATGACAAAGAGAAGCAAAACAAAAGGAAACTACAGACTAATATGTATCATGAACATAGATTCAAAAATCCACAAAGAATTTTAGGAAACAAAATTAAACAACGCATAAAAAGAATTATACACCACAGCCAAGAGGGATTTATTCCAGGTATGCAAGGCAAGTTCAATATTTGCAAGTCAATTAATGTAACCCATCACATCAACTGACTAAAGAAGAAAAACCATATGATTATATCAATTGATATAGAAAAAAATTTGAAAAAAATTCAACATTCAATCATAAAACTCTCAGCAAACTAGAAATAAAAGGGAATTTTTTCAACTTGATAAATAACATCTACAAAAGACCTACAGTTAACATAATACTTAATGGTGAAAAACTAGAAACTTTCCCATTAAGATCAGGAACAAGGCAATAGCATCCTGTCTGATCATTCCTATTCAACATTGTGCCGGAATTTCTAGCTAATGTAATAAGACAAGAAAATAAAATAAAATGTATATAGGTTGGGAAGGAAGAAATAAAACTATCTTTGTTCACAGATGATATGATTGTCTACATAAACAAATCCCAAGGAATTCAAAACAACAATAAAAATTCCTGGAACTAATAACTGAATTCTGCAGAATATGAGTTGCTTTTCTATGTACTAGGAATGGACAAATGAAATTTGAAAGTAAAACACACACACCCTTCAGAACCTAAAGAAGGAAGCAGATTTCAACTTGGAATGTAAATGAAATTAATCTGGCTAGGACTAATGAATCAAAAAGGGTGGAGAATGGTAATATCTATATTTTGAAACTTTAACCCCTCTATGAGATCAAAGGAAGAGAGATCTATTTTGTTCAAAATTTAAATTTTACGTGGCACACAAGCTGGTGTAACCTGTCTGGTAAATTTGTTTAGATAATCAAATTCAGGTTTTACTTGAGACCTAGAATAGTAGATAAAATCTTGGGATTCTGTGTAAATTCTTGCAATACTCTGATGTATTTAAGGAAATGTTGTGTATAAAATGAAAGAAATATTTGCAGAAGCCCTTGAGGGGCTGGGAAAGGAAACCATGAAACTGTATGCATTGCAGCTAAATTGTACGGGAAAGACCCATCTTCAAGGTTCATAAGTTGACCAGGTATTGTAACCACACAACAGGTTCTTTTGCCCACTGTGCAGAAAAGCCAATACATTGAGAGCATGGTATTGCAGTAGAGAAAGAGTTTAATTATCATAGTGTTAGCCAAGCAAGAGGATGGGAGATGTTTCTGAAATCCACTTCCCTGAGAATTCACAGGCTAGATTTTTTTCAAAGACAGTTTTGTGTCTTCACTATTCACGGCTAGTGAATAGTGAATACTGATTGGTTGGGTTAGGTATGAAATCATAGAGGGTCAAAAATAATCTTTGTGTACTGAGTCAGCTTCTGAATGGGGGTGATAGGACTGGTTGAGTCAGTTCCTTAGTGTGGGTCATAGGTCTAAGTGATTCCAGGTAGAGTCAGTCAGTTATCAGAATACAAAAACCTGAAAAATATTTCAAAGACCAATTTTAGGTTTTACAATAGTGATGTTATCTATAGGAGCAATTGGGGAAGTTACAAATCTTGTGGCTTCTGGCTACATGACACCTGAGCAGTGATGAATCATAGAAAAGCAAGCTAGGGGACAATGGCTGGTTATCATTTAGCTACACCTACATCTTAGAAGAATTCAGGCTCTTCCAATAATCCTAACCTTCTGGCCTTTCATTAGTTTTACAAAGGTGGCTTTTTGTTCCTGAACAAGGAGAAGGTCAGTTTCAGGAAGGGGCTATTATCACTTATTTTGAGCTGAGACATCCAGTTTCTCTTGCCCCCAGACATTGGTTCCACAGCCTTTGAACTCTGGGACTTACATCTTTAGCCTCAGACTCAATTACCGCATAGACTTCCCTGGTGCTCCAGCTTTTAGACAGCATGTTATGGGACTTCTTGGCCTCAATAATAGCATGAGTCATTTTTCCTATTAAATCTCTCTCTATATATGTGTGTACATACACACGTATATACATATATGTGTGTACATATATGTATATACATATATGTGTGTGTATATATACACGTATATACATATATACGTGTATATATACACACCACGTATATACACGTGTGTATATATATATACACGTATGTATATATATATACACGTATACGTGTGTGTGTGTATATATATATGTATACACATATATATACGTTTATATGTATACACATATATACGTATATGTGTATATATGTGTGTGTGTATATATGTATATACGTATATATATAATCTCCTATTGGTTCTGTTTCTCTAGAGACCCTAATAGAATTGTCCAATTTATGGGAGATAAAAAGAGTCTCCATGAGATCAAAAGAAAAAGCAGTAAGACATTATTAACCCCATTGATTTTGAAGTTAGTGAAAATTACTTTTTTGGTTTTCACTAGATTTACCGTCTGTTTTGGTAAGTTGCAAAGGAATTTGTTTTTGCCTTTGGCTGAACCTGAACTAATATCTAAGAAGAGACAGAGCAAGTTTATTCAAGCTATAAGCTGCTACGCACACATGCATACACATATACACATAATGTGAATGCATTAAACTTTTAAAATGCTTTAACTTTTTAGCCTTGGAAATAAAGAAGTAAATACAAGGGCAACAAGGGAGCTAAGCTATGCGGACACAAAGACATAAAAATGATACAATAGACTTTGGGGACTTGGGGGAAAGGGTGAGATGGGGTGAGGGATAAAAGACTACACACTGTGTATAGTTCACCAAAATCTCAGCAATCACCACTAAAGAACTTATTCATGTAACCAAAAACAACCTGCTCCCCAAAAACTTATGAAATAAAAAAATGCAGTAATACAAGGGTAACTTTTTTTTATGTTATGACTGTATACATATAGGCTGACAGTTCCTAATTGTCCATCTGTCCTTCCTTCCTTCTTCCTTCCTTCCTTCTTCCTTCTTTCCTTCCTTCTTCCTCTTCCTTCCTTCCTTTCTAACTCAAGCTGCTTACAGCCCAGAGGTAGAGATTTACTCCAGTCAGAACAAACTCGGAAGTGTCAGGCAGTAGTATAGGTTTTTCTCTGTACTAGAGGGCTGTCAATAGTAACTATCCTTGGCACAGCACTACTGTGCCAGCTATGAATTCTGGTAAATATGCATAATTTGAAGATAAAAGTTAACTACAGCTTGAATTGTTTGCTCCATACAGAAAAACATCATTTGTAATAGGTCTAAAATTATTCTTTTCTTTAAGAAAATAACTTACTGAATTCATTCAGCCATTCAAGGTGAACTAGACTGAGTGATGCTTAAAATGATATGTCATCCTACAATAGAAATTTTCAATTCTTTGAGAACCCCTGGAGAGAGGGCTGAGGGGCCTAGAATTAGAAGAAAGAGGGAGGAAAGAAATCTTCAGAGACAAAGGAGGGGCCACAACAAATGATATGGGTAGCAGGAATTCATGGAAGGACATAGCCGTGGAAGCTCTCTGGTACGGGAGAGTGTCTAAGAATTTCTAGGAACAAGGACGTCAGACATTCCATTTGAACTACCCTCCATGGCAAATCCTGTAGAATATATTACTCAATAGCCATTCCAACATTTTACTCTCTTCCTTCTCTTCCTCTACTGCAGAGTCTGGGAAGCTAAAGACTCTCGTGCTCCAGCAGATGCCTGCTGAGGATTTGGGAGAAAGTCTTTGCTTCCTAATTACAAAAGCTATTCCTGCTTTCTCTACTTCCTCTGTTCCTCCTTCTTCCTTCCTGAATGGAATTGCTGGAGCTATGTTTATCTTGTGACCACAAGGGAAAGGCCAAAAGATGTCCACAAACTTTAGCCCTGCTATCACAGGAGATATGCAAAGGAAGCTCAAACTATTTGGGAACCATTTAAGGAATCTCACAAGTTATAGGTGATTTACAGATATTTATGTACTGTTACATTAAGGTGTTCCTGCTTAATTTTTGCTCCTAAATACAAAAATTTTGTCAACAGTAATTGTAAATATAGATCATGATTTGTTTGACATGCTGATCAAGAAAATGGTGTAAAATGGTACTTCATATGCATATTTCTAAAAATACACGACAATATTCACAAGCAGCTAATTGAAACAAATAAGCAAGGGATGATAATGGGAATATATTGCAAAATGCTCACTTTTATGTAAGCATTAAGTAAAATGCATATACTATCTTAATTAGTGAGCTTGTCTATTATTCTTAACAGCCATGCATGCACCATCTTAATTATTCCAACTCTGCCTTTTGCTATAAGGTTTTAAGTTTCTCAGCCATAAAATTTTCTACTGTGGGTTCCTTTAGGAATTTGAATCTTCAGAGGAAATGCTAAGTCTATGTCCCCAGGAGACGGATGTGGACTTGAGATAAGAGATAGTCAGAAGGGGTCAAATGAAAGCCAGGCTGTAAGGAAAATGGCCTTGTGAGCCCCCCTTTGTGACTGTCTCCACCTTCATCATGCAGCTTGTTCTGCCAGTCAGAGGGTAGCAAGGGAATCAAGAATGACATTTATCCAAATAGGATGAGCAAGTGAAGACCCGGTGACCCTGGAAGGCACACAGTGCAAAAAGCATGTGCCAGTACCTCAGTTCATAGGCAGCTCATCTCCCATAGAGCCTGTCAAAATATCACCAGTTTCTAGGTGTCTCATGAAAATATTGAAAACTGTGCTTTATCATCCCTGCCCCCACCTTGACCCTCTCCCTGCTCATTGGTCCTGGATGCCAGGTGTTGCTTTGAATTCTAGCTAGGGTAACCAACTTCTCTACAGCTGCCTGAGACTTTTCTGGATTTTGCACTGAAAATCCCGCATCTTAAAGAAATCCTCTGTTGAAGTCAAATTGGGAAGCTGGTCCTCTTGGTCCTGGAAAGGCTGCAGGTGCATGAAGACTCTGCTGATAACACAAAGCTTAGCCTCAGGATTGTCTTGAAAACATCATGCTAAGATACGGGCAGCATTGCATGATATCCAGGCTCAGGTCTCTGGAGCTTTCCTGGAATCTGGCAGAATGGACAGCTACAGTTGACTTTCTTATTGCTAAAAGCCAATTTTATAATAAGTAATAAGGCTTATTATAATAAAACTGATTTAATATAACATTACAAGAAAAGCTTATTAAAAATGTTTTCTTACAAAAGCTCAAAGAAGAAAGTAACCAAAAAAGTATTGAGGTAGCTAGAGAAGATATAATTTTAAAAGTGCTTAAAGATGATATCATGAAGTATTATAGCAATTTTTTCTAAAGGAAGGGTATGTCTTTGGAAATCACAAAAGGCAAGATTGAAAGTGAGGTTTATATGTTTCAGCAGAAACTTAAATAAGTGAATGAACTTTGTCAAGAAAATGAAGGGGACTTGCAGGAAAGTAAGTCTAGACCAAAGAGATAGTTTAGAGAATGCAGAGAAATTTGTCAAGTAGATAAAATCATGAGTCTTGCCTCTGAAGAGCCAGAGAGCTTCAGGGAAAAAAAGCTACAGGTCTAAGGGAAGAAATGGAAAGATTCTTTGAATCTTTCAAATGTCAGCTGATTATACTTGATATCAAAACTTCTAATAAGTGGTTGACAGTTAAGGCTGGTAAGACTGGTCAAAGAAACCCCAGTGAATTTAGAAAAGAAAATACATATCACAGATAAAATTTCCCTGAAGCAGATATTAAATTTGAGCCTTTACAGATGATCTTCAAGACCTCCGTATTTCAAGATCAGCATCTGGCAGAGGCTTATGGGAATAAGGGAATCCTATGAGCTATCAGATCGCTGAGGCTTCAGGTATGTTCAGCTGGGATGGCTCAGGGATCTGGTGTCCAAGGTGTGTTTTGTGGACCAGAAGCTACTTCCACAGTATTCAGATCTCAGGATGAAAATTCCTCCACCAAGGCAGCCACATCCTAGAACAACTCTTCTTCCTCAAGCAAAAAACGCAGAGTTTGCCCTCTTGTTCCCAACTTTTGTTATCTCTTTCAGACCAACAGGGTACTGATGTTTTTATATGTTTCCTTTTAATGAGTCAAGTGGCCCAAGATCCTCAAAAATGATGTTAATGGGCTAGGCACAGTGGCTCATACTTGTAATCCTAGAACTTTGGGAGGCTGAGGCAGGAGGATTGCTTGAGCCCAGGAGTTGGAGACCAGCCTGGACAACATAGGGAGACCTTGTCTCTATGAAAAATAAACAAAATTAGCCAGGTATGGTTGTACACACCTGCAGTCCTGGCTACTCAGGAGGCTGAGATGGGAGGATCACTTGAGCCTGGGAGGTCAAGGCTGCAGTGAGGAGAGATTGCGCCACTACCCTCCAGCCTGGGCGACAGTGTAAGACCCTATCCAAAAAAATGAGGTTAATAACACCTTTGATATCTTAGGTTCTCTTGATATGTCTCTCACACTTGAGAGTGGCACAGTTGATCCAGGCTTCATTCCCCCACCTCATGAGCCAGTAGGAGGGACCAGGAAATCAGGCCCTGAGGATGGTTCTAGGAGAAGGACCTCCTTTCCTTCCCTCTTCCCTAGAAGCTCATCTGAAGTCTTGATATTAGTTTGCTTTGGCTGCCATAATAAAATATCACAGATTTGGTGACGTAAGCAATATAAATTTATCTTCTCACGGTTCTGGAGGCTGAAAGCTTAAATATCAACATGTCAGCAGGGTTGGTTTATGGTGAGGCTTCTCTTCCTGACCTGCAGACAGGTACCTTCTCTCTACGTTCTCACATGACCTCTTCCGTGTGTATGGGGTGGGGGTGGGGGGGTGGATGGCTGGGGGGAGGGAGAGTAAGAGAGAGAAGAGAGATGTCTCTTTCCTTTTTATTTTCTCATAAGGATACCAGTCCTGTTGGATGGAGCCCCACCCTCCCACCCTAAGACCTCAGTTCATCTTACCTCCTAAAAGACCCTATCTCCAGATGCAGTCACATATGCAAATTTTAGGGTAAGGGGACAAAATGCGGTCTATAACAGCCTCCATAGATTACTTTCTGCAGTCCAGCAGGCTTCCCTGAACCTCCCTATTTTCTAATAGCACTGAGGACCCTCTAGTCACAAGGGAGTTTCCTTGTCATTCTTGTCCAAGCACTGCATGTCCCCACATCCTGAGAGAAGAAGTGAATGTTCAGCAGGGCTGAGTCCATCCTCCAGGGTACCTCCTTCTGAAGGTCTATAACCAGATAAATACTAAAGTCATTTTGAATTGCCTTCCTTTTAGTTAAACTACTGGTGTTTAAGAAATTGCACAAGTATTCAAATTGTACCTTGATAATATTATAATTCATAGAGTTATATTTTATAAATAGAGATTATATTACATATAAAGAATCCTATAAATTATTTTCATTTTGTAATTCTCTAGGTAGTACATGTATTGTATTTGTATTGCATTTTGATATCATTAACCAGTCCTTTATAACATAAAATCCTCTACCAGGCATTTTGCATGAGCACTTCAGCAATGAGACATATTTAAAATTTTAAATGCCACATTGGGTTGCCAAGAGTTGCATTTAATATTGTTAAAAGGCAATTGTGGAAGGAGCTTAAAGTTTACCTAAATAAATTTGCATTGGCTAAAAATAATCAGTTCAATATATGAAAATCAATCAATGTAATACACCACATTAACAAAATGAATACAATAATACACGATCATTTCAGTTGATGCAGAAAAAGCATTTCATAATGCTCTTAATACAATTCACCATTCATGATAAAAGTACTTAACAAAACTAGAATTAGAAGAAACTACCTCAACATAATAAAAGCCATATATTAAAGAAATAGCACACAGTTAATATCATACTTAATGGTGAAAGATTGAAAGATGTTCTTGTAAGATCTGGAATAAGGAAAGGGTATCTTCTCTGGCAACTTACATTCAATGTAGTATTGGAAAACCTTGCAGAGCAATTAGGTAATAAAATAAAATAAAATAATTAAAAATGAAAAGGAAGAAGTAAAATTCTCTTTATTCTCCGATGGCACTATCTGTAGAAAACCCTAAACATCACACACACACACACACACACACACACACACACACACATTAGACTCAATAAACAACTTAGGCAAAGTTGCAGAATGTCAATTTAACACACATAAATAAGTTATTTTCTATACACAAGGAATGTGTGGTATATACAAAAAAATTTAAAAACAGTTCTATTAAAATACCATCAAAAACAATAAATATTTTGGAATAAACTTAATCAGAGAGGTAAAAGATTTGTACACTGAAAACTATAAAGCATTGCTGAAAGAAATTCAAGAAGATATAAATGAATAGAAATATATTCTGTGTTCATGGATTGGAAGATTTGATATTATTATGATGCCAATACTATCCAAAGTGATCTACAGGATCAATGCAATTTCTATCAAAATCCCAGTGGCATTTCTTTTGCAGAAATAGAAAAATCTATTTTGGAAAAAAAAAGAGGCTGGGCACAGTGGCTCACACCTGTAATCCCCGCACTTTGTGAGACCGAGGCGGGTGAATCACTTGAGGTCAGGGGTTCAAGACCAGCCTGGCAAACATAGTGAAACCCCGTCTGTAATAAAAAAACAAAAATTACTCAGGTGTGATGGTGTGTGCCTGTAATCTTAGCTATTCGGGAGGCTGAGGCAGGAGAATCACTTGAGCCCAGGAGGTGGAGGCTGGAGTGAGCTGAGATCATGCCACTGCACTCCAGCCTGAGAGACTGAGTGAGACTCTGTCTCAACAAGAAAAAAAAGAAAAAAGGAGAAAAAAATGATAGTTTTACACTTCCGGATTTCAAAACTTAGCTACAAAGCCATGGTAATCAAAACAATGTGGTATTGGCATAAAAAACAGATATATAGAACAATGGAATAGAATAGGGACTTCATAAATAAACCATTGCATATGTGGTCCAGTAATTTTTGAAAGTGGTTCAAAGATTACTTAATGAGGAAAGAACAGTCTTTTCAACAAATGGTGTTAGGAAAACTGAGTATACACATGGAAAAGAAAAAAGTTTGGTCTTTACCTTATACTATATTCAAAAATTAACTCAAAATAGACCAAAATATAAAAGCTAAAACTCTAAAATTGTTAGAAGTAAACTTAGGGGAATAATTTCATGACATTGGATTTGGCAAACCTGTCTTGAATATGACACCAAAAGCAAGGGCAACATTTTAAAGAAATATAATTTTGCCTACATTAAAATTAAAAACCTTTGTGAATCAAAGAATACTATCAAAGGGAGAAGGCAACCCATAAAATAAGAGATGACATGTGAATATCATGTTCATTGTAAGGGATTAATATCCAGAGTATATAAAGAACACCTACAACTCAACAACAACAAAAAACAAACAACCCAATTTAAAAAGGGGCAAAGGACTTGAACAGACATTTTTCCAAAGAAGATACATTAATGGCCAATAAGCATATCAAATTATGCTCAACATCCTTAATCACTGGGAAAATGCAAAACAAAACTACAGTGAGATATCACTTTATAGCCGTTAGTATGATTATTACAAAAAAATCAGAAAATAACAAGTGTTGGTGGGGATAGGGAAAAAAACGCAACCATTATGTTCTGTTGGTGGGAGTGTAAAATAGAGAAGTATCTAAGGAAAACAGTATGGTGATTCTTCAAAAAATTAAAAACAAAATTACCATATGATTTACCAATTCCACTTGAAGAACTGAAGCAGGAAATTGAACTGATATTTGTACATTCATGTTCATGGCAGCAATAATTACAATAACCAAAAAGTGAAAGCAACCCAAGTGCTCACCCACAAATGAGCTCATCCAGTCATCTGTGGATGAGTGGATAAATAAAATGTGATATACACATATCATGGGATATTATTCAGCCTTGGAAAAGGAAGGAAATTCTCACATATGCTATAACATAGATGGACCTTCTGAACATTCTGCTAAGAGAAATAAGCCAGCTACAAAAGGACAAATACTGTATGATTACAATTATGTGAGTTACCTACAGCAGTCAAATCCACAGAAACTGAAAGTAAAATGGTGGTAGTGCAGGGCTGAGAGAAGGGTAGAATAGAGAGATATCATTTAATGTGTTGAAGTTTCTGCCTGAGAAGATGACAAAAGTTCTGGAGATGGATGATGGTGGGTTTTGCACCACAATGTAAATGTATTTAATACCACTGAACTGTGCACTTAAAAATGGTTAAGATGATTCATAAGATAATTCATTATAGATATTTTACTCTCACAAAAAGTCATAAACATCAAACATGTTTCCTCTCATAAAGTTGCCTGACCACCTCTTTTTTCTTTCTCCAGAAAAAAAGAAACCATTGTCTCTTATCTTAATTTGAAGATTGTAAAGATTTTCCGACAATCAGTTGATCTACTTTTAAAGTTTAAGATAATTAGAATTCTCAAAAAAGAGTTTTATCATCTTTGTCCATTGCTTTAGATGCCAACTCCCTTTATGGTCCTTTAAATATGCATTAATATGAAAATGAGGCATAGCTCCTTCACATATTTTCATTGCTGGATTCAGAGTGTGAAGATGAAGTGGATATAACCAAACCTGCTCAGATTCCCACTGCTACTTAAGTTCTGGGTTGATTGCAGACTTTGAATGCAGCCCTGCTCAGTGACATAAGGTGATGGGAGAGCATGGGCTGCAGGGAAAATTAGCTCACCTTGAATTTGTGACTATGGCTGCTTTTCATCATGATTAATGGTCACTGGTCCTTGCTCACATCAATCTAGGCTGGTTCCCCCACACAGAAGAAAATCAGCCTCAACATCCCAGGCATTAAATCTGGTCTTGACAGCTGATGCAAAGGCTGAACTGGCCAGGAGAGGTCCCATTACCTGCTGTGCAACACCTCATGGTGCTTCCAGCCAACAGGTGTGCAGGCACAGTGACTGGCTAGCTGCAGCTGAGATGAGGCTGGGCAGTCCCATGGCAGAGGTGAATTACCTGGCAGAGTGGTGGAGGGCCAGGCAGAAACTTCAGGAGCCTGGGACAAAACCTCACACACTCCTTATTTTGAAAACAGTGATGAGTTATTTAATCTCCTAATTTTTGTCTACTTATTTGTAAAATGGGAAGAAGACTTGCCTGGCAGGTTTGTTTTCAGGATTGAATGTGACAATCTACATCTCTTGTCTGGTCCCAGTCAGTACCTGAGAGAGTTCAATTTTCCCTTGCTCTCATTGCTCTTATTTAATATGAGGGTCCGAATAGAGCAATTTGATTCCTGTCTTGGTGCTTTTATACGAGCTGCTCCATGTGCCTGGAACGTCCTCCCACTGCTTTGCAAACTACTATTAATCCTTCAATATGCAACTCAGATGTCATTTCCTTCCCTATTACAAAGGCCGCTGTCACCCTTCCTTTTATGGAGACGAATGGTGCCAAATGCCACATAGCTTTCCCTCTCTTCCACTTCTGTGTCCTGGTCATAATTCTATTTTTGGGCTCTCTCTGTTCAATTATTGTTTCCTGTGCCTCTGTCCCCTGCACTCATCATTGTTCTATCCTAAAGGGTCAACAAACATTTTTTGTATGGGGCCTGATTGTAAATACTTTAGGCTTTGCAGGTCTGTGTTTTCCTGTGCCTCTGTCCCCTGCACTCATCATTGTTCTATCCTAAAGGGTCAGCAAGCATTTTTTATATGGGGCCTGATTGTAAATACTTTAGGCTTTGCAGGTCTGTGGTCTCCTCTGCAACTATGCAATTGTGCTATTACACTGCAAAAGCAGCCATAGACAACTTGTAAATGAATGAGTGTGGCTGTGTTTCCAATAAAACTGTATTGATAAAAATAGGCAGAGTCAGATTTGCCCACTGGCCATAATTTTCAGCTCCTGCTTTACTCCATCCAGGTGGCATGGAGCTTGGCATAACAAACATTAGAAAAATGGTATCTGTCCCAAATTCTGGATTTACATTAGTCCGTTTTCACACTGCTATAGAGAACTGCCTGAGACTGGGTAATTTATAAAGGAAAGAGGTTTAATTGACTCACAGTTCCGCATGGCTTGGAAGGCCTCAGGAAACTTACAATCATGGTGGAAGGTAAAGGGGAAGCAAGCCATCTTCTTCACAAGACAACAGGAGGGAGAGTGAATGCAGGAGGAACTACCAAACACTTATAAAACCATCAGATCTCAGGAGAACTCACTGACTATCATGAGAGCAGCATGGGGGAAACCACCTCCATGAACCAATTGTCTTCACCTGGTCTCTCTCTTGACACATGGGGATTATGAGGGTTATAATTCAAGATGAGATTTGGGTGGGGACACAAAGCTTAACCATATCAGGGATCAAGTCTGACCCTGAAATGCCCTCTTCCATCCAGGTGCTCTGTTCTTATCTGTGATGGACCCACTGGATGCACACATACACAAAAAATATCCAATGTGTTCCATTGCATGTGCCTTTTGCTCCAGAGGCCAAAAATGCAAGGACATGTAATGATGTAAAAAGCTGCTCTTCATAGAATCAGAAGGCCTGGGGTGAATTCCTACTTTGGGCACTTGTGTGTAGTCTCAGGCTGGCCATGTCACTCTTTTGAGCCTTTATCTACAAAATGGGTTTCTTATCTTTACAAAATGCATTGACTGCCTCCACCAGAGACTGTAGTGAAAATCAAAATCATATCACATGTGATGTTGCTTTGTAAGCTGACTTGCTAGTCAAATGTATTATGTAATTAATGTCATCATCATTATTATTATTTAGACTCAGGTTGTAGCTTTCTTTCACACTCCACACCCTGGGCTAGTAGGAGAGGTACGCATTCATTCTTTTATTCATTCACTTATTTAATTACAAATTCAAGACTGGAAAGTTGTCAAATAAGGAAAGAAACTATCCTAAAGGGTCAGTACAGACTCATAGAACATTCCAAGCACATCTAATTGAGGTTTTATTGCCTAGTTCTACTTTTATGTGTTCCGGTAATTTGGCTGTAGAACAGGGGTCTAAGATAAGAGAAACCTAAGTGCTTGCCTGGATTTTTAGACCGTGAGAAGCAGTAAGTCATGCATTGTTACGAAGCCTCATTTAAAGGGTGATTGGTATGTCAGATATTGTTTCTATTCCACCAAAATCTATTCTCCTGTTCTCCCTAAGTTACAGCCACATTACCTGTCCCTTGCAGGAAGATGTGGCCATGAGACTGAGTTACAGCTAGTGGAGTGTAAACAGAAGTAGAGTGCAACATTGTAACTTGACCCTCAGGAAAAACACACACACACCAAAACAAACAAAAAACCTCTCAAGCACATTTCTTGCTTTTCCACTTCTCCAAGGTCTGAAAGGATATGGATGACAGCAATCCTGGAAGCCACATGTTAACAACAGCAGTCTGGGTCCCTTAATGACCTAGTGGAGCAGAGCTGCCCCTGACTCGGAACCTTCACTTTGGACAGATGACTGGGCTAAATATAACTACTTGTTGTTCATATTGTATTGTCAGCCACTAAATTTTAAATTCTATATATGGCAGTATTTTCTTACTAAAAATTATATAGGTATATCTATCTTTTTTACTTACCTCCTTGATGTCTTCCTTTCCATCTGTCTTCCTGCCTTCCTCTGTTTTGCTAAAATGCACAAATCCATAACCCTCAAGGTAAGAAGTGCTTTGGTTTCAAAACTTTTCAAATTTTACAAAGTTAAGGTGATATACAAGGGCTGATCCCTGGTGAGGCTTGAGGCTTAATTCTTATGTAATTTGGGAAGATTCTTCAAGTAAAATATTACAAATTTTTGAATGCAAAATTATGTACAAAAGCCTTGAAGCCTAAGCTTCATCAGCTTAACAATAGATACCTCACTGGTGGTGTGGCCACACTATACATAGTCATGTAATATTACTGGCAAGTTTTGGTTGAACTTCCTAATCAAATGTATTAATATTTATTCACAAAACATGAATATTCTACTTGGGATCAATAAAGACTGGGCCAGGCTTGGTGGCTCACACCTATAATTTCAGCACTTGGGGAGGTCAAGGCGAGAGCATCTCTTGAGGTCAAGACCAGCCTGGCCAACATGATGAAACCCCATCTCTACCAAAAAATACAAAAATTAGTCAGGTGTAGTGGTGTGCACCTGTAATCCCAGCTATTCAGGGGGCTGAGGCAGGAGAATTGCTTGAACCTGGGAGACAGAGGTTTCAGTGAGCCGAGATCATGCCACTGCACTCCAGCCTGGGCAGCAGAGTGAGACGCCATCTCAAAGAATAAAAAATAAAAAAATAAAGACTGTACATAGTCTCTCAGTGATTTAGGTCATAGTTTCCATCTCAAATAGTTAAAGTCAGGTTTGGTCTTGCTGTCAAATTAATTTTTAAAAATATAGCTTTGGAACTTTTTGGATTTGGGAATTGTAAATATAGGAGATTTATGTAACAAATCATCTGTTCTTAGCAGACAATGTGAAGGGAGGAGGATACCTTCTATACAATCTAAACCCTTCCCTTCAAGTAGTCTACAATCTCATTAATAAGTAGAGCATGAAGAAACTTAGCTACAATGCGATTACTTCCACAAGAGTAGCTCACAAAGGGAATGAATGTAAGCTTTGTGCAGCCCGTAAGAGCTTCCTGTTAATGAGCACTAAGTTCTTAGGGAAACAGGGATCCCAAAGTGTCTGCTCCCAGCAACTGTGATGTTAACTGATGTTCACCTAGAGGACATGGCAGGTTCAGGTGTCCCAAACAGTGAGGCAGTTAGAAGCAAATTGAAATCAGAAACAGGCAGATCTGAGCTCAGATACTGATTCTTCTATTTATTAATTGGGTAAGTTAGCTAACTCTTCTGAATTGTTAGTGATAATTAATGAGATGCAACAATAATTGTATTACTGGCTACCATTTTTAAGTCCTTACTACATTTCAAGCATTGTGATACGTGCTTCACCTGACTGATCGCCTCTAATCCTGCCAATAACTGTGTGAGATAGATGTATTACTATTTTTTAGAGTAAGAATTGAAGGTCAGAGAGCTTTAAAAACTCATCTAAGATTCAGGTCTCTCTGACCCCAAAATCCAAGCATGAACTATTGTTACTCTGCCCCGCCTTGAGACAAGTCATACTATAAAAATAACACCAAAAGCTGCAAACATAAAATTATGCCAAAGCTGTGTGCTGAGGTCTCTCCAAAGCTTCAGAATTTTTTCCCCTGACTCTGCTTTTGACCCACACACTTGACATCATTTCCTACCCTAATCTCTTCCTTCTCACAATGACATTATCCTACATTTTAAGGCAATAATAATAAAAAGAAAGACCATAAGATCCAACTAGAGTATGACTAGTTTTTGCGACCTTCAAAACATCTTTTATGTTTTAAAATATTTTAATTTGGTAATTTTGCATAAAAATCTATATATCAGGCCTCTCTTAAGAAATTGAGAGATATAACACCAGGCTTGCATTTTTTATGACAATAACTGACAGCCCACCACATCTCAAGTAGGTTCCCTTGTTATACTTGCTCATAGCACCTTGTACTTTTCTTTATAGCATTTAACATAATTCATAATTCTACATTTATTTCTGTAAATATATATGTACTACTTGTTTCCCAGACTCAAAAGTAAGCTCCAGGCCTTATTTGCTTACACTGTATCCTCAGGGTTTAATAGACAATCCAGTTTAAAGTAGGCAGGCAACAAATGCTTGTTAAAGAAATAAGCATTTCTGAATTAATAAGAAAGAAAGACAACATGGAGGTAGCATATTCATGGGTCCATTTTGCACCCTGTTACTAGGATAATTCATTAAACTATGCTCTCCAATGTGGATCGGTCCTCAGCCTTTTTGAAGAATTGATCCATAATGGCTAAGAACAACTGCCATCTGGGTCCAAATGTTGTAAGTATAATGACTTCATAGTGATATCTTTCTGCCACTTAATGACCCTAAACATTAAAGAAATTAGAATTGGCAGAGTCTGTGGGGCTATTGTTTTTTAACTTACTGGGGTTTCCAAATGGTAGCTTTATGCTGCCAGCTAGTATAATATTAAGGATTTATAGGCAATAAAACATAGGCCCCCAATCATAAGACTTGTCATGAGCTGCACATGGGAAAACAGTCTCCAATTTATGTTGCCCGATGAGACAGTGATTGACCATAATCATATCTTGATTCTATAGACTGGCTTTCTTCAGAGGACCATAAGGTCCTTGAGCATGTGGTTTATGATCTTACTAACAGACATCAGTGCGGACACACATAGATAGGAAATGTCCCTCACTAAACCTTCTGCAAAGCACTCAGCACATTAACCTCCCCCCGCTGTTTTGAGTCTTTGTTATTTGAGTGAATTCATTAATCCAACAAATTTAGCGACTACCAAGAGTCCGATACTGTGCACACAGCTCCTCTCCTCATTGTGGTGAAATAACCTCTGCAGCTAATTCCAGGTATATGTTTTCCAGTGAGTATTTTCTGATCCTCACAGGTAGATAAACTTCTCCCAGTTCTCCTCCCCAGTGTTCTTAGCATTTTGTCAATTCTTACTTCATGGTCAGCCTCATGTGAGAATCAGGCAGCCCTGGCTCATTGGAGAGGCACAGGTTTTCATGGCACATGGACATGGGTGTGCCCTATCCACCTTCAATCACTGTGTGAATGGGTTTGAAAATTAATTATTTAATTCACAATTTCCTTATCTTCAAAATCAGAAATAATATGACTTGCTTTACTTAGTTGGGAAAAATATGTAGGATATTGTACATAAATTATTTAAATATAGAAATGGCATTAGATAAATATTAAATTACTTCCCTTCTAGAATGCAGGAAGTGTGCACTTTCATCTATTCATCTCAGCTCTTGGCAGAGTCCCTGATGAATTGGGGGAGATCAATAAAAACTATGAAAACAAATAAGAGAGGGAAATACAGAGTCATTAAATCATGTTAGTCTTTTAATGGCAGCAGTAACTGAACAAACAGAAAATCTGAAAGTTCCCAAAACTAATCCAACAAAAAATAGGTTTAAGATATGAATGGATATTTCTTAACAAAAGGATCCCATAGTCAACACAACCACCAGTGGTAAGCTTTAATTTGAAGATTCACTATAAGTTCTCTTCAAGAAAAACCCATTTGACTATTTGAGCTAAGTGTTTGACATTCCATTTCTTCCATCATGAGAAAGCTCTTAATTTGCTCCTCTGTGGGTGTCTCCTACTTCATGACAAATCCAAGTCCCTGGGGTTTACTTGGTCCCAGGACTGACACAGGTCAATCCTAGTTGCAAATTGCCATGCAGAGTAGAACCTGAAAACCTTCCCAGTCCACTGGGGGCCATGCTGTACTGTATTGCTGAAGTCAATGACACATGCTAAAAAGCAGATGCTCTTTCAATGTCTTTAGAAGACTTTCTTGACTTCCACTGTGGTGATCTAAACATGCCACCACTACTGGCCAAGCAATTACTTACACAGGCAGTGCGGGGAAAGGAACAGTAGGTCTTATCTCATTGTCTACTCTGCCATGGTCACCCCATACCTATGCACACATGGACTCCATATTGGTCAATGTTCTTGCAGGAAGTCATGCCCAAGGGGTTTAGCTGAAAAAAGCTTAGAAAAGGAATGATTTCAGAGGAGAGGTCAGTGTTGAAGGGGCTAAGTGGGGTTAGTGAAGCTTGCAGGCACCAGCAACCACAAGAAGCCTTTGCCAGCCCAGGCCAGAGAAGCATGTGAGAGCCATGGAAGCCATGTACCCAGCAAAGAAGCCATGTACCCAGCATAGGAACACAGCCACTGCCAGATCCATGTGGAGGTAGGGAGGGAGCAAGGGAATAAACACTCTAACCTCTCTATCTTCCCACTCTCCATCATCTGCTGGTAGCCCCCATTGGTCAACTTTAATGAGATGTCAGGAGGCTAGAGATCTTGATGTTATAGATCCTGGAGATCAGCTTGCCCGGGAACACTAAAGGGCAGAGAATGGATTTGGGGGACACTGGAGCACAATCAGCATAAGCTCCTAATGCTGCAGCCTTTGATAACATGGATTCATTCTCTTTCCTCCTCCCAATGCACCAGAACGCTGGAAGGAGAATGTTTGACTCGGTTATAAAGTGTATCCCAAGTGAGATTTAAAGTGTATCCCAAGTGAGATTTCTTCTCTGATAAATTAGGTCTTGATGTTGAGCCCAGATCCCCCATTTGAGTATTCCCTTGTCCTTTCAAAGGTTTTGCTTGGTGGCTTTTGTGCAGGTCTCAGTCAATGTCACCTCAATCAAGAAGATGGTTCATGACATTGAACCTTAAGCAGGAAGGTATCAAGGTGCTAGTTTTTCAGAAGGCCCCTTGGTCCTGCTACAAATTTGACTACTGCCACCTTTGCAAAGTTCAGTTTCCTTTAAGCAATATTTACGTGAGAAACAGAAGTTGTTTTTAAAACAAAAACAAAACAAAAACAAAACAAAAAGTAAACAAGAAAAAAACCTGTTACATTCTATTGCAGATTTTCTACCCAAGTAATCTTTCTTAGAATAAAGATATTCACAAATATGACTTCCTGTCTGGACATAATTACTTGAGGGAAACTTTAAATGAGAATTTCATGGAAAAAAACCACACAGAAAAACAAAAAACGAGATAACAGCAAGAATATGTGTCTGTCTGAATGTTTATCTAGACACAGATATAAATTGACAGATATCTGTTATTATAATTATTACTATATTATTTCATTATCATCATAAGCCTGGTAAAACGAAATTAAAATAACAATGAGATAATTACGTTTTTCCTATTGGCAAAAGTGATATTTAAGACATTATTTAACTGGCGTGGCATAGAGAAAGTTCCTGAGAGCTTGTTCCCTCAGGTATTTACCCTGTAGTTGCTAGATCCTGGGGAGGCTGGAGGGCCCAGGGTAGAGTCTGGGTTGACTTGGTCAAGGAATAAACATTTAAAGAGCTTCTTAACAATGGTACAAATGTATTTCAATTTTTCAAGAACCTATATAATGTGTACAGGTGTATTGCAACTGAGTAACAACCCTGCTTATTAAATATGGCACAGTCCTCTGCTAATGGGGTGTTGGAGAAAGGGCACCCTCAGTCATTTCTAGTGGCAATGTGAATTCTCAGAGCCTCTTAGAAAACAAGTATCCCATGTAAAATAAATCTGTTAGATATGCTTTATATTACTTAATACTTAGCCACTTTCCTCCCCTCCCCTTTACCTCCCGATTCCAGGGACTCAATAATAAAAATGATAATGTTTTAGATTAATATTAGTGGGAATTAACAGAACATAGAATTCTCCAACACTTCGGAATTTATCCCACGGAAGTATTAATAAAAAAGAATATATCAATACTTAAGGATAGATATACTGATCAATTTATTGTCATGTTATGTGAAATAAAACATTTTTTAAAAAGGATCCGGAATCAAAGAAATGGCTGAATTATCTCAGAAATAACATAAAGAGCAGGAGCGACTGAGTTAAGCAGAATCTGTCCATTTCTGCAGCAATGGTTTTAATAGCATCTTTTAAAGCTCGAACTGCACCATGATGAGCCATGTTTCACAGAGCACTTTGACAACATGGTCTTGGTGTTTCTCAGCCAACATCTCCTGAGATCCACAAATGGGTAATCACTGACTTTTCTTCCCACATTGGAGCCCTCAAGATTGTGTGCAATATTATGCTAAAGGCAAACCTCATGTGGCCCACATGAGATCCTTCAGTCCTCTGTCCTCAGTCCTCAGTCAAGCAAAAAGGTTTGGGGAGGCTCAGTGTTCCATTGTTGACTCTGTGGGAGAAATGCAGTTGGCGAGGGTTGGATGGGTTATTTCAGAGAGTGGAAATAAAAAATGGAAATTCAGTTCCACAGTCAGCTGTCTACCTCTTGGGGAGACTCGTTTCACACATCCTCTAGTTTTCATTCATGGTCTTAGAAATTCATTTGTTATCCCCAGATGTATCTCAGGGACTCAGAAATGATATTTGTAATCATGAGAATTTTAGGAAAGTGAGAACAGGATACTCTGTCTCCAGTATCATTTCCATCCTTTTGGACACAGCCTCCTATTATTCAAACCTGTCAAGCCACATGAGGGTGGATAATGGGATACTGGAGATCTAAACCAGCCAAATAGGCAGAGCGTCATCGAGAATCATATTCTAGCTGTTCCAGAGTGTGAGCCTTGGATGGAGATCAGAGATAAGCATGAAGGCTTTCACAATGAAATTTATAAAAATTATGCAATTCTGGTTCAAAATTTTCTAAATATTTTAATAAAAAGTGAAAATGAAAATTAATCTATAGGTGGTTTTTGTTGTCTCACATGTAAAGTGGATAATAATAGTCAATTTCTCACTGGAGGGTTTTAAGGGTGAATAAGATAGTATTAATCAATCTCAAATCATTTGTTGAATGAGGCAGTAGATAGAAAGACAAATAAAGTAAGATAAATATAGCTACATAGATAGATAGAGACTGGCAGCTAAATGCTGATGGTGAATATTAAAATCTGAGCTCAGTGTTCATTATTCACTAGGTCTTCAATACATGTTTGTTGAATATATTGATTATTAGAACAAAGTTTTGTTTTGTGTGTGTGAACTTTGAATCTGTAAACATTATGTCTTCACATGCAATAACTATCTAAAAGTTAGGATAAAAGCTGTATTTCAAAAAGTTGCATTTCCACTGGTCAATTCCACTTGTAGATTATTGAACAATTATCCACAGCAGTTACAAGGACAAGTATCTTCTGCCTGAACTGAAAGCATAAACTTCCACAGGGCAGATACCTATCTATGAGTACAGAGTCCATGAGGAAATGTAGATGCATCCCTTTCCTATTTGGAGGGAAGAGTTTCTATAGATGATGTGTGAGGTGTATGTAGGGGGTGTTTCATGTACAAATTGGTCTATACAATTATAAGCTGTATCTTATAAAATCATTCTATCTTGGTCATTTGTGAATACAACCTGGTTTGGATGAATCTAGTTACCAACTTCTGATAACAATGACATTAATAATGATGATGATTGCTAGCACTATATGTACACAGTTCTGTCTGAGAGATTTGTGTCTATTAACTCATTTAATATCTCCAAGAGTCTTATATGTTAGGTCCTATTAACATGCCCATTTTCCTGATGAACCCACTGAGACACACAAAGATGATGAATTTAATGATATCACACATCTTATAAATGGCAGAGCTGGGGTGAGAATACAACAGTCTGAATCCAGAATTTATGCTCCTGGTCACTAAAAAACACTTTTTTTTTAATAGCATAGGAAACGGAGGCCTAGGAAAAAAAAAGATTAATAGTTCAGAGCCAATGTTCAGCAGTGCCTTTTGATTTAATTAGTACAAATCCACTAAATGCTTAGTTCAGTCCAGCGAATGGGCAAGGTACTTTCTATGGTTCTAGTATTTGTGCCCTCCAAAATTTGTGTTGAAACTTAATCCCCAATGTGACAGCATTGAAAGGTGAGGCCTTTAAAAGGTGATTGAATTAGAAGGGTTATCCCCTCAAAATGAATTAATCATAATTAATAGACTAACAGGTTATCATGAGAAGGGAACTGGTGACTGTATAAAAGAGGAGGAGAGAGTCAGGAAAGGCCCTGGCATGTTCAAGAAACTTCGAACAAAAGGCAAGTGGGCTTGACTCTTCCCGTGACTGATTTAGTCACCTCCTCTCTCTGGCTGATAATGGTCAGTTTTTTGATAATGACATCTCACTGTCCCTTGACCTGCTCACAGACCCAGTGATCACTCTATGTTGGTTTTCAGCATATTTTTGTGTTGATATGATATCCATTTTTCCAACAATGGGATGAGAAGGCAAAAATTGAGGAGGCAACTCTTGGAACTGTCTCTTTCCCCCTCTGTGCTCAATCTGTTCTCTCTTAGATAGCACATTAATACACTCAGTCCCCTTGCAACGGGACACCCTCCTGGGGAGGAGGACACACCTCCTTGGGACTCTGCAGAGAGTCACCACCAGTAAGAAGACTCTTACCAGATTCAGCCCTTTGACCTGAGACTTCTCAGCCTCCATAACTGTAAGAAATAAATTCGTTTAATTTATAAATAACCCAGTTCAGGGATTATTTTATAAGCAGCAGAAAATGGACTAAGACAGTACTAGAGAGACAACAGAGAACAAGCTGGGTAAAGTCCAATCTTTGTCTTCACAGAGAGGAAACACAAATCAGGACACAGAGCAACATGAGTAGGTGCTGGCAGTAAAGTGTGGTGGAGGCCATGCTGCTGGAGGACAAGGAACAGAGGCAGCATCGAGGCACCAGAGTGAGAGCCGAAGGATGATTGAGCTGGCCCAGTGAGTACTCTGCAGCTTGACTCTCAAGCCCGCTGCACTAGAGGAAAATATCAACCTCACCATAGCCTTGGAAGGTCAGAATGGTCTGGCCCCTGCCTGCCCCTAGAGTCCTATCTTTGCCACATTTTCCTATCCTTTCAGGAGTCAAGCCCACCCGCCTTTTTTTCAAAGTTTCTTGAACATGCCAAGGTCTTTTCTGATTCATGCCTCCTTCACATATGCTCTTGCTTCTACCTAAAATGCTCTCTGTCTCTCTCCAAAGCTAATGTGATTTCCCCACCCCAGGGCTTGGTTCCATGGCTTCTTCTGAGGGAGGCTGTGCTGAACCACTCTTTGAGTAGTTTCCTCCAATGATTTCAATTTGTGATTGTTAGGAGTTGAGTTACATTGCCGAGAAAATTCATACATCAAAGTCCTAACTCCCAGCACCTGAGAATGTAAACTTATTTAGAGATAGAGCCTTTACAGAGGTAATTAAGTTAAAATGAGGTCATAGGAGTGAGGTCATGGAATAGGGGTGAGCCCTATTCCAATATGACTGGTGTCCTTATAAGAAGGGGGAAGTTTGGACACAGGCACACACACAGGAAGAACACCATGTGAAGATGAAGGCAGAAATTGAGGTGATGCTTCCACAAGTCAAAGAAAGCCAAAGATTGCTAGCTAAACACTGGTAGCTAGGAGAGCAGTTTGGGATCCAGCCCTTCAATACCTTGGTTTCAACTGTTAGCCTCCAGAACTGTGAGACAATACGTATATATTATTTAAGCCAAGCAGTGTGTGGTTCTTTGCTACAGAAGCCCTGGCAAACTAATATAGTGATTCACACTTTATGGGTCTACCACAAGCTCCATGGAGTAAGGGAGTATGTGAGTCAGTCATCAGTGCCCTTAACAGGACTGGTTACAGTGTGTACTTAAGGAACTCTTGCCATTAACTGATTTTCCTCTCCTCTCCCGTCTGCTCCCTCCTACCTTCTCCCTTTCCTCTCCCCTCTCATCTTCCATGCCCCTTGCTTATGAAATAATTTCTGGATGAAGCAATCTGTAAGTTTTCAGAACTTGATTATAGCTTGAATCAGGTCAAGAAACAACTGAGACCAATTGGCAGATCAGATGTCAAGGAGACCCCCCACAGACATCCTACCAAGAGACCCTGATCTAATTTCTGGGTGGTCTTAGGCATAGCCTGTTTTCTAAAGATGGGTCACAAAGAACTTATAGAGAGGCAGAGACCCAGAGGGAAAGTAAAACACACATGGCTTAGTGGTGCTACTGAAGCCCGATTTAGAACCCTGTTTCTTTCTAACTGTGTGCCCTTGAGATATCTCTTTACCTCCAATTCCTGCTTATCTATAAACCAGAAATACTGTGTCAATCTGCTTTGTACACTTAACAATATACTGTGAGTCTTTTTTTCTGTTAAAACAAATGCTGATTTAACATTTCATTCTTAATATTTGCAAAACTAGATATATGGTATATATATATTCACACAGTATATATGGTAACATATATGGTGTGTATATATATGGCATATAGGTATATATATAGTATATATGGTGTGCGTGTGTGTATATATATATATTCACACAGTAATGTATTTAGCCAATAGTCATTATTATACATTAAGATATCGTCTAAATTTTGCCATTATAATAGTTCATGTGTATATATGATGTGTGTGCATATATATATAAATATATATATACACATATATTCACAGTAATTTATTTGGCCAATAGTCATTATTATACATTAAGATATCTTCTAAATTTTGCTATTATAATAGCTCATGTGATAAACTCTCCTGTATAGTTACTTTATGAATTACTTATCCAATTATTTTCTTAGGCTATATTATAATTATTTCTTTAGGATCAATTTCCATATGATAAATTTAGGTCTAAGAAAATGCAAATTCTAAGATGTCTTCTACATATTGCCAACTTGGTTCCCGGAAAAGTTGGATTCATTCTCCTACCAGCGATATATGAAAGTGCCTGCTTTCCCACACCAAATATTGTCACTCTTTCATGCATTACCAGCTTAGCAACATTGAACATTTTCACGTATTTATAAGCCATCTCTGCTTATCTCTTCCCACATCCTGCTATGCTGGTTACTCCCCTAGTGCACCACAGCTGCATGCTCACTGTGCTGTGGTCCATGTCTAGGGGAAAGCTTCACCCAGGCTCTCTTAACTTCCAGCATCCTGTTGGATTTGGTCCAATGGTGGCCCCTAAAGAGAATCAGAGGGTCAGCAAGAGATTCTCTCCCCTCCACCAGGCCAGGCCAAGGTTTTTCCAGTGGCTGTAATCCTCTGCTCGTGGCCACCATGCTTGTCTGGGGCTTCTCTTTCACAGCCAGGCTTTGGTAACACCGCCCTCTTCTATGCCCCTTGAGATCTTGCCTGGGAAAGAATTCTGCTGTTGCTGTTCCCTGGGTGTTTCCCATCCTGTGCATTTCTTAACCCTGTCCTCATCTCTCCAAACAGTCCCCTTACTACCCTTTCTTCAGTTACCATATGTCTCTAGCTAGTTTTATTGCTGTTGTAACCATTTTTGATTTTGGCATTTGCCAGTTGTACATATTTGAAAGATATTTTTTTTTAATTATTCATTCTTTGTAATATATTGTTGCCAGTATTTTCCCTAGTCTGGTTCTCTGGTACATTTTTTTATGTTGCTTAAAACTTTTTTAAAAAAATCAATACAATGTGAGGCAAAGGGAAGTGTAATTTAGCAAAAAGTCTGAATTATAGGTTTTTATAAAAGGTTATATAATTTAAAGTAAAGACAGTTATGGAAAATAGAAAAGTGAGTTAAGAAGTCTTTCTGAAACAGAGGTAAGCCAGACATTATTCAATGAACAGAAATCATGATGTGAAGTAACACTTTGGCAGTAAACCGAGTTTCTTTAAGTGGTTCAAAATATTTTTTTTTTCTCTTAGGTAGGTTCAACTTTCTCCCTCAAAGTTGTGTTTATATTACTCATTATGTGTACAAGACCTTTCTTCATGATTTCAAATTCAACTAACATTTCATCAAGTATTTATTATGAGCCAGGTACTTTCGTATACCTAACTTAGTATGAGAATTCTGTAAGATTGGTATTCTCACCTCCATTTTAAGGCAAGAAGATCAAAGTTCATAGACGTTGAATAACATACGCAGAGTTACACAGATAAAGAATAAACAAACTCCTCAGCAGGAGAGATTTTTTAATCTAAACCTTTTGCCTTTAAATCGGTGCTCTTGTCACAGTATCAAATACCAAACAGAATACATTTAAACAGAAGTCATGAATATTTAACAAAAATAAAATTTAGCCTACATGAAATGATGCCTCTGCAATATTCACATTCAGTTTATAAGTGGTAAAAGATACTTGGTAAGAAATAAGGGCCAAATAGAGTTGATTTGAGAAAATTTTCCAAAAGTAGTGAGTTATAAGCACGATGTTTAAGTGAAATAAACATTTAAAAAATCCTTTATAGATAAAAATAAATACTATAAAAATATACTAAGAAACAGGTGGTAAAGTATGCCCACACTGACATTAGCTATAACCAATATGCTCAAATGGATATAAAAACTGTTAGTGGGAACTGCTTACCATGGACTACCTTGAATGGAAGGTACGTAGAGCATCAAAGTCTATTGATTTTGGGTGAGCTAACAAGAGTTAGTGGACCAGAGACTGTATTGCCATTTTCCTCATTTTGAAAATAATAGGCTGTACAATAATAGAAGTGTTATCACAAGCGCATTATCAAAAACTCATGGGTGAGCCTCATCGGAAGCAGAGTTTGTAAAACATATGGCATTTATGGAAATTCCTCCCCTTCAGTGCTTGTAACTGCAGACTTTAGCTGCTTCCATGTGATGCAAGCAACTTGCCAATAAATAAAAAAGAGATAAACCAGTCTGCCCACATCATTATGAGCAACAGCGTCAGAAACAACAGCCATTGAGAGAGGGAAGTCTCTTGTGGCAACATCTGGAGTAGAGAGGATGTGGTGGCATTTAGCTTGACACTTCCAAGTAATTTATTTGTGGAGAAAGACAGTGTTCACTGAATATGGCAGCATTCATAGATGCATAATACACTTCAGAATCCAATTCTGGAAAGATGGCATCTTTATGATATCTGCATCTCTTTCTCAACTCCCAACTGCTAACCACCTCTATGAACATGGTATCAGTAGATAGAGGATGCATAATGAGGACAAACAGGGCCTTGGAACATGCAGAAATCTTGACAGAAAATGCTGCTGAAGGATTTCTGTTCCCCCAGGTTAGGTGAGAGCCTGGAAACCAATGGAGAGAGTCCTGGGTTGAGGAGTGGAGCATGCAGAACTAGAAAGAGTGTGACCTCTTTGGCCCTCCAAATTTTCCAGAGCTGGAAAATGTGTTTCTGGGAAGATCTGTTGACTTCCCTGGTCTCAGAGAAGCTTTGTAGGATCTGGACAGGTAGACTGAGTCCCCCTTTTAACTGAGTCTAGTAGATTATTAGTCTGTAGCACAGAGACCAAAGTCCTTTTTCTCATATTTGGAGATCAAAACTAAGATATTGGTAGCTGAACCTAAACTCCATTGAATGGGTAGTGGAAAATTGCAAACCACTGAAGAGAGGCCTAATAGTTAGAAAAAGGAAACACAAGCCATCTGGTAGCAAAACAATGCTAGAGAAGGCAGGCAACTTAAACAAACAAAATAATAATGCTTGAGAGTACATTACAGCATCAGAAAACACTTCAGAGAAGTAGACACAGCCAAGTGTCGTTATTGGCAGTAGTTGTTTAATAAAGTTTCTGTGAGTAGAGAATACTGAACTATTGCTCTTAGAGGACATACAAGGTGAGGTTTCTGTGAGCCTCTGATCACAACAATCTTACCAACCAATCAATGCATAATCTTATTCTATATGTGATTCTTTTTAAAAAACACCTGATTTAGTATATATTGTAGATTCATTCATGTATTAGTCCATTCTCACATTGCTATAAATAACTAGCTAAGACTGTGTAGTTTACGAAGAAAAGAGGTTTAATTGACTCACAGTTTCGTATGGCTGGGGAGGCCTCAGGAAACTTACAATCATAGCAGAAGGTGAAGGGGAAGCAAGGCACATCTTTCCATGGTGGAGCAGGAAAGAGAGAGGTGAAGGGGGAAGTACTACACACTTTTAAACCATCAGATCTCATGAGAAGTCACTCACTAGCATGAGAACAGGATGGGGAAAATCCGCCCCCATAATCCAATCACCTCTCACCAGGTCCCTCCCCCAACATTGGGAGTGAAAATTCCACGGGAGATTTTGGTGGGGTCACAGAACCAAACCATATCAATTAATGTGCCTGAACAACAGTATAGCCCATGCCTGAACAAAGCTTATCTAACACGTACATTTTTTTCCTAAGGCACATCATGGCCTTGTTGTGCTTAGGAACACTAGACTTCAGCACCAAGCTTGGGGGCTATTTTACATAGCAAAACTACCCAAAAAGGCATAATAATGTAAAAAATGTGGCAGTAAATACACCATGAAAAATACATTTGTTTACAGTACAAGAGCTGAAGCAATAAGGTGGTGTTGTTTGGCCTCAGCGGGGAACGTGTGCATTCCCCCACATTTTGCCACTCTGAGGATGTCCACGTATGACAGTGAAAGCTCCATGGGTATTGGTTTTAAAGTTAAAAATATATCTTAGTAAGTAGACAAATTTGCAAACACAGAATCCATGAATAATGAGAATCAACTGTATATAATAATTCTTTTAAACTAAAACCTTTGGTAGTTGAAGGAGAAGGTGGTCATTGTTAGAACCTGGAAGACCAAGTAGAATAAAAATCTCTAACCAGGAGAAAAGATTAAGAAATGGGGCCAGGCGTGGTGGTTCACGCCTGTAATCCCAGCACTTTGGGAGGCCAAGGCGGGCAGATCACAAGGTCAGGAGATTGAGACCATCCTGGCTAACATGGTGAAACCCTGTCTCTACTAAAAATACAAAAAATTAGCTGGTCGTGGTGGCAGGTGCCTGTAGTCTCAGCTACTTGGGAGGCTGGGGCAGGAGAATAGTGTGAACCCGGGAGGCGGAGCTTGCAGTGAGCTGAGATCTCGTCACTGCACTCCAGCCTGGGCAACAGAGCGAGACTCCATCAAAAAAAAAAAAAAAAAAACGGAATGGATCTGTGAGGAGAAAGGCAAGACATGAGGAGAATAGGTGGGTTATGTTTGATTTACAATACTGGTACTTACAGGTGAACAAAGACAGTAGCTGAAGAAAGAATAATAAAAAGTTAATACATTTTAAAGTATACGGAGTTAAAGAAAGGCCTGAGTCAGAAGCCCAAAGCCTTACCCAATCCTAGGCAAGACTGATATTAAAAAATACACACACATCAAGCCAAAGTCTGACACTGTTCTTCACTTTTGGATCTCAGGGATAAGGAGAAAACATTTCAAGCTTCTATGCAGAAAAAAGCAGTAAGTTTCAAAGGTAAAAAGGAGATAGTAGAACAGTATTTGGAGACTTCTAAGAAAATGAACATTGACCCAAGAATTGTATGTTAAATCACAACAATAAGATGTACTTGTTGATGTGAAAGAAAGATCATCTTGTAGCCTGGGCAACATGGCAAGACCTTGTCTGTACAAAAATGCAAAAAATTAGCCAGGTACGGTGATGCATGCCTGTAGTCCCAGCTTCTCAGAAGGCTGAGGTGGAAGGATCACCTGAGCCCAGGAGGATGAGGTTGTGGTGAGCCATGATTGCACTCCTACACTCCTTCCTGGATGACAGAGTGAGGCTCTGTCTCAAAAGGGAGAGAGAGAGGGAGGCAGGGAGGGAGGAGAGAGAAAGAAAGAAGGAGAGAAGGAGAGAGAGAGAGAAAAAATAAAGAAAGGAAGGAAGGAAGAAAGAAAGAAAGAGAGAGAGAGAAAGAAAGAAAGAAAGAAAGAAAGAAAAGAAAAGAAAGGAGGGAGGCAAAGACAGAAAGAAAAAAGAAAAAAAGAGAAAGAAAGAAAAAGAAACGAAGGAAAGGAAAGGAAGGAAAGAAAGAAAGAGAAAGAAAGAAAGAAAGACAGAGAGAGAAAGAAAAGGAAAGAAAGAAAAGAAAAGAAGGACGGAAATCTGCAAGGACTTAGAGAAAATAGCACCCACATCTCACCTGAAGAAAATGCTGAAGTTCAAACAACAAATGTTGTTTGTTGTTAAACATTTGTTGAGAGATATCTAGACAAGCGAAGACAGAGGGTTTTCATCAGAATGAAAAGTGAATCAAGACAGAGGTAGGGATACAGATCCAGTCATCAAGAGTCTTGGAACACATAGCAGACATACCAAAAAAGAATTCCTGAAATAGAAGTCACATGCTACAAAGGACAATGTTTAAACCTGGAAGAAAAAAAACTCCTTCTGTGAATAAAACCCTGAAGATGTGAGATAGATGATGGTGAAGACAAGCATTTCCAAATTCACATTACACTGAGGTAAGAGGAAAGCAATGGGGATATGGGCTAAGGAACCTTGGCTAGGAGTCACAACTGATATCTTATTTTAACATAATAGTAGAGGAAGAGCAATTTTGAGCTTCAAGCAAGAAGACATCATTGATTGTGCTATCAAAAAAGATAGCATACATTCTAAACTGACAAAGGCTAAATAGGTATAGATAGTAACTACATCAGACTAGCAAAAATAAAGAGAATAACTGTAAATAACAAAGGGCAATAAATAATAAATATGAAGAAGTTGAAATAAATAAATCATATGTTGTTGTTCTTATACTGTATGTCAATGAGAACAGGCTGCCAAACTTGTTTAAAAAAATATGAACCATCTCCATGTGGTTGACAAAAATGAATTGAATATGAAGTAATTAAAAAGTAGAAAATAGACAAGATGAGTAAAGATATACCAGCCATCCAATTAAAAAGCTGAAATAGTTGTACTAGTATTCTATAAGCTGTAATTATGCAATTTATATATTGTATACATATTTGTAAATTATATGTGCGTATATTACTCTTCATTCTTCAAATATATACTATACATTTTACATATGTCTAACAAGAATTTATGAAAATTGATCAGAATCATGACTACACAAACCCTAAAAAATTCAAAATAGAAGTTTGACAGAATACATACTATGAACAAAATCATAATGACTATAAATAATAAATAACAAAAAAGACCAAAACTTATTGACTACTTAGAAGCAAAAAACACAAAGCGACAAGTGTAACTGAAATTACATTCTATCTGAAAAGCAATGAAAAGGAGAAAACTTTATATTAAAACCCATGGGCCACAATAAAATCAATATTCAGAGAAAAATTTAGACCCTAAAATGGCATTATTCTGGAAGAAGGAAGACAAAATACAAAGAAAATTAGTCCTTTTCTTAGGAAATAACTGAGTGTAAACCCAAAAGTCTAATGAAGAAAGAACTATTCAAGTAAAAACTGAAATTAATAAAATATACAGGAAAAAGTGTATACATTTTAGAAGAAATACATTAAAAATATGGTTCTTTGAAAAGATCAATAAAGTATATAAATGCCTTATGAGACTAAAAAAAGAGATAAAGTAAAATATTTATGATACAAAATGGAACAGGAGGCTTAAACTCATACGTAAAAAAACTAAAAATTATAAATAAATAATATGTGCAAATCTGCTGCAAATAAATTAAAACAAACCTAGAAAAAAAGGATATCTCCCAACTAAAATACAAACTACCAAAACTACTCAGAAGTAGAAAATCTGAGCAGACCAGTTACCCAAAAAAGTATTGAAAACTCAAATAAAGATTTATTCTTAAAAAAGGACATCAGGCTAGGTGGTTTCTAGAACTCAGGCTAACTCAGTTCTATGTAAACTTGTAAAAACCACCTATTTCTAATGCTATTTAAAACCTCTGATGGCACAAGGTAAATGAAAAGCTCAACACAACTTTTCAACCAGTGTCACTTTAAGACAAAGCTCTGCAAAGTTCTGAAAAAGACACAACAATGGCAATAATTACAGTAACTGTATGTCAATGTTATTTATGACTTAGGATGCAAAATTTGCAATATTGCCAAACACGATAATGGCACGACTTGGTGGGCTTAATTCCAAAAATACTCTATTAGGAAATTTATTAATATAATAGTAATAAAAATATTGATACCAAATTTATCTTCAGTATTGATTGTGCATCAGATACTCTGCTACATAATGTATACGTATTAACACAGTTACCATCTCATTGCAACCCTATTTTGGTCATTGTAATCATAATTATCATTGAACTGTGAAGATGGGAAACCCAAGGCATAAAGAAGATAACTTGTATCCCCGTGATCGCGTGGAGAGTAAGTGGTAGGCCTAAAACTCCCAGAAATTTTGGCTTTGTCCCTGACCTTAACCACTCCACTACTAAGACAAGTGTGTGCTGGGGGCAGGACGGAGGTAGGGTAAGCTCATAAGAACAAATGCTAGAAAGGAATTTGGTTAAATTCAGTAGCTATTATGACTATATAAAAAAATCAAAACTACCTCATGATTCACCATGTAAATCTACTCTTAAGCATTACTCTGTTTAAGATGTTCAAAATGGTGAAACTCTGAAGCCACTGCTCTTAAAATCAAGCACAAGATGGGAGGTCCATTAACTTCAACAATATTCCACATGTTTGATGGTTATCATAACTGCACTGACATAAATGAAATAATAATTTAAAACACTGTAAAAGAATCCTCTAAGACATTGCTCTTGCAGTTCTAAACTTCACTCTTATACCATTACTCTTTCTGCTTCCTCCAGCATCAGGGCCATTAGCATACAAACATACTACCACCTTCTTGACTCACTTCGCCCTCCAGCTACCACAGCAAATCTTTGCTGTTCTTTGCATCAAAGCACATTGAAGTGGCTGCTATGTATTTGCTTATTCTTCAATCTCTTTCTAACCACTTATTCTTATCCTACTTCAAGCTGGCTTTTGTCCCGACCACTCCAACCCCAAAGTGCTCATGATCTGCAAAAAACCTCCATGCTGGTGAAGCCTGTGTCAGTTTCATCTTTTACCATGTGTGGGTGTAGTGGTGTACCACCCACATTCCCCTTTAGGGACAAGAAATTCATTTGCCCAGCTGCCGGGAGCCTTGGCTGCTCACAGCTCACCAAGTCCCTCCCCAGTAATTTCCCAAGAGATTTCACCCAAGATTATGTTCCCTTTTTGGGGCAGCCCATATCCAGTGATTGTCCACAGGAGGCTACCAAGTATAGCACCTCTACCTCAATTCAGGATATCCCCGAATGGCCATCCCAGCCCCTGAGCTCCTTTTGGGTGCTGCTGAGGCCTCTGTTACAGCCCCATCACTGCTCAACTTATTTTTCTGTTTAGTTCTGTGTCTCTTGCTTCATTTCAACCTTCTTCCTGAGAGTATACCTCGAAAATTGTCTTCCTGGAAACCTCTGTCCCAGTGTAGCTTCCCAGGGACACTGAGCTGTGATCATCAGTAGCTTTGAGGTGGTTGATCATTTCCACTTCACTGACACACTGGCTTCCTGTGATCCCTCCAAGTACACGAGGCATCTCTTTCTCAGTTTCCTTTGCTAGTTCCTTTTCTTCATCACAAATTTTGATATTGTAGTGACTTGGAATCACAGTCCTGACACTCTCCTCCATCTGCATTCCCTTCTTGGTGATCTCATTCACTTTTAAGGTTTTTAAAATCATTCATATGCTGAGAAACTTTTAATGGTTATTTCCAACCCTCCCCTCTTCCCTCACAGTGAAATTGCTCTTCCCACAGCCTCCCCCATCTCAACTGGTGAAAAATCCAGTTTCTTAAGCCCAAATCCTAAAGTCATCCCCGACTGCTCTCTTTTCCTCAGACCCGACATCCAATCCAGCAAGAATTCCTGTTGGCTCCACCATCATATTACATCAAGATTTCAGCCATTTCTCATACCTCTGTTCAGAGCCACCATCACCTCTGTCCTGGATTTCTGGAAAAGCCTCCTAACAGCTTTCTGTTGCCTCCTTACAGGCTGTTGTTTTTTTTTTTCCAACATAGCAGCCAGAGTTATTCTTTTAAAACATAAGTCATATTGGGTCATTTATCTGCTCAAAACACTGCAATGGCCAAAGTAAGCATTCAATAGAAAACAATTGCCTGCCTACTTCCCCCTTTTTGCTTTTTTTGAGTGTCGCTTTGTCACCCAGGCTGGAGTGCAGTGGCATGATCTTGGCTCACTGCAACCTCTACCTCCCAAGTTCAAGCAATTCTCTGCCTCAGCCTCCTAAGTAGCTGGGATTAACAGGCGCCCACCACCACGCCCAGCTAATTTTTTTGTATTTTTAATACAGATGGGGTTTCACCATCTTGGCCAGGCTGGTCTTGAACTCCTGACCTTGTGATCCACCCACCTCGGCCTCCCAAAGTGCTGGGATTACAGGCGTGAGCCTCCGCACCTGGACAACTTCCCCCATCTTTACAATCAGGGAATTGGAATCCTTCTCCTGATTGAGGCCACTGATTGGCTTCTGCTGCCAGCCTGTGTAGGCAATGAGCAGACTGGAGTGTCCTACCAGTTACTGTGTTTGCCCAAATGTTCCAGCATTGCTGCACAGGGCAGAGGCACAAAAAGATGCAGAGTAAAGTCAGCCTGAGAAAGCGGTGAAGGGATTGAGGTCAAAGAAGGAATGGACCTTATTTTTTATCTCTGGATAAAAGCATCTATATTAATTATAGCCCTTTGGAACCCACAAATACTTCTTGTTTGAACTCAAGTTCTGTTCAGCTACTCTTGTGCTGTAATTCAAGTTTTTCTTTTAAGTTTATGTCTAGAAAGAAAAAAATAATAAAACCACTGCAATGGCTCCCCATTTTTCTTTCTCTTAATATCTCTTGCTCTCTCTTTTGCTAAAAGGCAAATTTCTTACAATGGTCTATTAGATTCAACATGAATTTCCCTCCATACCCCAATACTTCATTGTATCTCTGACTTCCTCTCTTACTAATCCTCAACCTCCATTTGGCCACTTTGGACCCCTTATTGTTTTGCTTTCCTTTCTAGTGCAGTTAACTCTGCTACAATTTAAGTTCCACCAAACCAGGAATCTTGAGCTACTTATTTACCAGTAGAGTCTAAGCACCTAGAAAAGTTCTTGGCACATGGCATTAATCCAATCAATAAATGGTAAATGGGTGAATGAAGGAATTAATGAATGGGTGAATGAGATAAAGTTATGAATTTCTGATGACACTTTTGCATACCTGTAAAGCTCAAGAGACTATTTATGGCACATACACTGCCAGAATTAGTAAGTTTTGATTTGATGAGTTGGCTGGCTAAAAATATCAAAATTTTTTTATCCATTAAAAATATAATGGGCTAGAAATGAAAATGAAGGAATTGTGACAAAAGCAATAAAATATTTTAGAAATAAAATTACCAGAATGTATCAGACATATATGAAGAAACTATAAAAATCTGACTGAAGCCATAATATTTTATCTGAATTAATGGAAAGAGAAACTGTGCTCTCAGTTGGAAATATTGAATATCATAGAAAAGGCTAGCTCTTCAAAGTTGATGTACATATATATATATAGTTGAATATTAATTAGAATGCTTTTTTTTGAAATTGCATAAAATAATTTCAAAGTTTATACAAAAGAATACTGCCTGAAACTGATGAGTGTTCTCAAAAGAAAACTGGTGAGGGGAAGTGTTTCATGGAACATAAACCACGCAAAAAAGCCTCTTCAACTCAAATAGTGTAATATGTGAATGGGAATAAATAATTTCACAGTAAAGTGAGACACAGTGATACAGTTTGGCTGTGTGTCCCTGCCCAAATCTCCTGCAGATTGTAATCCCCACTGTTGGAGGTGGGGCCTGGTGGGAGGTGATTGTACCATGGGGGTGGATTTCTCATGAATGGTTTAACACCATCCTCTTGGTGCTGTCCTCACCAGAGTGAGTGAGTTCTCATGAGATCTGGTTGTTTCAAAATGTTTGGTACCTCCCCAGTCTCTCTCTCTTGCTCCTGCTCTTGCCACATACAAACTCCCACTTCTCCTTTCGCCATGATTGTAAACTTCCAGAAGCCTCCCTAGAAACAGATACCATTGCTATGCTTCCTGTACAACTTTCAGAACTGTGAGCCAATTAAACATCTTTTCTTTACAAAAGTTACTCAGTCTCAGGTATTTCTTTAAACCAATGCAAGAAGAACCTAATACACGTAGATTCCAAGAAGAAACCCCATTAAAAAAGAGAATGTATAGATGATAAAGGTGATTTCTATAGTAAAGAGAGTGAAAGTAGGCTTATTTAATAAAGAGTTCTGGTACAACTGGCTGTTCATGCAAAAGAAGATAGACCTAGATCTCCTTTAAATGATAAAATAGCAGTGGATTAAATTTTTAACTATAAAAGAAATCAAACAATAAAAATCTTGGCAAATTTCAATATAACCATTAATAGAAGAGGAAATTTTTTTAAACTAGAACAGGAAATGCAACAGCTACAAAAAATAAATCCTAAAACTAAAAGTAGATACCAGAAATTAAGTCAAAATAAATATTTAAAATTATTATTTCAAAATAAAATATTTGCAATATATGTAACTGAGGAGATTATTATTGAATACAATCTTTTCAGATTGATAACTAAAAATCTCATATAAAATGGGCACTGAATATGAATAAGCAGCTCGCAAAAGAACAAAACCAGTTTTAAATAATACAATTAAGAAAAGTTACTGAGCCTACCTACTAATCAGAAGAACGCAAATTAGACTACGCATAATGTAACACTTTACATCAAAAATTTGACAAAAACTATAGAGAATAAGTACGCCTACTGCAGGCAGGAATGTAAGAAGAGAAAATAGAGTTAACATTATACATCACTGGTGGAAATGTTCATTGTTGTGTGGTTTTGAAGAATAAAATTGCAATATCTTTCTTAATGTAAGAAAAAAATTACATTCTTTGACCCAGCAATCACATTTCTGAACTTCTATCCCAAATGAGTAAATATACCAGTTTAATGTTTAACTGGCAAATAAATAAACAGCATGGTGTTTTTTCACCAACAGGAGTTTGTTGACTACCATGAGATTTATTCCATGGGGTGAGGGTGTGTGTGTGTGTGTGTGTGTGTGTATCCTCAATATGGATTTTCTCTTTAACAATTATGAAAATCCACCCAAGGCAGTTTATATAGATCTGACTGTGAATATCCACACACACAATTATATACATATATATGACTATATATGTAATTTTAAAGTAAAATATTGATAATATTTTCATAAACTCGAGTGCATGTGGAAGAAAGAAATAGAGAAAGAGAGAGTAATGTTATCTGATAATTAATGGGAAACAAGGAAAAAGAACAAGTTATCCCTGATAAAAATAATACAGGGATGGTCACAAGAACCGGCAAGAATCAAAATGATTCCTGTGAGGTTGTTTAACATGAGGTGCTTTATAAACTTTTATTTCAGGGGGTCCTAGCTTACAAGGAAACCTTTTATGGGACAGAAAAACAATAAAACTAACACAAAAGCATTTGTTCTGGGGGAAGTAGGATTGCGTGGCCTTGGGAACACTCTACAACGTAGCCCAGGCTCAGAAGCAACTGCTAAAGTTGTTTTGCAAAAAGCACAGGTTCCCAAAGCACATCATATTTAGACCATTTCTATAGAAGCCTTCCTTTTACAAAACCGTGGATCCCTTTGGTGGGCCACTGGGATCTTGAATCATGGATAAGCCAGCTTGGTGTAAAGAATCAGGATTTTGGCTGGGTGCAGTGGCTCACGCCTGTAATCCTAGGACTTTGGGAGCCCAAGGCAGGCGGATCACAAGGTCAGGAGATCGAGACCATCCTGGCTAACATGGTGAAACCCCGTCTCTACTAAAAATACAAAAATTAGCCAGGTGTGGTGGCGGGCACCTATAGTCCCAGCTACTCGTGAGGCTGAGGCAGGACAATGGCGTGAACCCGGGAGGTGGAGCTTGCAGTGAGCAGAGACCGTGCCACTGCACTCCAGTCAGGGCAACAGAGCGAGACCCCGGTTTAAAAAAAAAAAAAAGAATCAGGATTTTATCCAACAGAAGTGGCAACTACTGCCACCAAAGCAATGACGAGATGACTGTTCATGGTCAACACCATCAGGAATTAGCCTTTTCTTAAGTTTAAGTAATACAGAGATGCAAGAATAGCCCAACAGCCAATTAATTACTCTTCTAACATTGCCATTTACAATCAAGTATAAAATATAATGTGTATGTATGTGTATTATGTATGAGGATGTAATTATATATCCATGTGTATATGCACTGCAACATTTGTTATTTTTGTATGCATTATGAGGTCAAAATAGAAAATCTAAAGAAATGATGTATTTTGATCCACTTTAAGGACTTCATTCAGTAATTTTTATAATGATTCATCACAGTTTAATTATCTCATTCTTTTCTCTTTGAGGAGAGAAAAGCCTGTTTTCTCCCATTGATACTGCAGTTAAAAATTAACATAAGCCCAACAAAAAGCTTAGTAGGTCACTCTTCATTACTATAGAATTTATGATAATGAACAACTGGAAGCCATCCAAACAGTAAAAAGTAGGGGACTAAATAAAGGAAAATTCTAGTGCATCTCTAATTGTACCGTATGTAAGTATAAAACGGATGCTCAGAGTTAATAATGAAATGTGAATTCCCTGTACCTCACTAGAGCACATAATAATAGTATGTCAAAAGTCATTAGCTCTTGTCCCCACCTGCTCATGACATCTCATCCGGTTGTTTCGGAATGTCCCAGGAGAATGCTTCATCTGTGTTCACTGGGAAGTCTGTCCTAAGCTCACATGTGGCATTCTCTTTCTGCTTGCTTTTCCTCTCCATGATCCCTCGCTTATGTCCACTACCCGCAAAAGTCCTGCAACCAGAACTCAGCATGCCTACCCTAAATCTGGCCCCAGATAGCTGTCTTTGATTCTTCTGAAACCACAGTCCTCCTGGATACCAGGGAGGGGCAAGGAGCCCATATTTCCAACTCATCAGTGACTCATTGTCTTTGTCTAAGAAGTGGGGGATCATCCCCTTCATAAAGTTCCCTCATGAGAACCCCTCTTCAAATTTTCTTTTTTTTTTTTAAGATGGATTCTCGCTTTGTCACCCAGGCTGGAGTGTAGTGGCACCATCTCTACTCTGCAACCTCCGCCTCCTGGGTTCAAGCGATTCTCCTGCCTCAGGCTCCTGAGTAGCTGGGATTACAGGTGCCCACCACCATGCCCAGCTAATTTTTGTATTTTTAGTAGAGACAGAGCTTCATCATGTCGGCCAGGCTGGTCTTGAAGTCATGACCTCAGGCAATCTGCCTGCCTTGGCCTCTCAAAGTGCTGGGCTTACAGGTGTGACCCACTGCACCCTGCCCCCACTTCGAATTTAACCAGAAGGTCTTTTCTCTCTTAGGCTCACACATAAGACCACATGGACTTATGAACCTGACAGGATTCATGCCATCTACGCTCTATTTCTCCTCTTCTCAACAAAGGACTCCCTTTTATCTGCAAAGTAACACATGCAAATGTTTATCTGAGGGCTTTCTCCCCTTCTCTCAATGGATATTCCTGACCCTGCCAGTAGTCACTGGCCAAATTCAAACTATTCTACAAACACATGTGAAAATATTCCTGTGAATTACACTAAGTGAAAACAAGGTAACATATTATATATAATCATGTGTAGAAAATTACATAGACTATGGATAGTAGTAATATTTTTCTATTTCACATATTTTCAAGTATCACCATAAATTAATTTAGCATAGGAGAAAAACAATAAACATGTATGAAAGATAAAAGTTGTTTAGGCTGGGCGCTGTGGCTCTTACCGGAAATCCCAGCACTTGGGAGGCCCAGGCAGGCGGATCATGAGTTCAGGAGATCAAGACCATCCTGGCTAACACGGTGAAACCCCGTCTCTACGAAAAATACAAAAAATTAGCTGGGCATGGTGGCACGCACCTGTAGTCCCAGCTACTTGGGAAGCTGAGGCAGGAGAAACGCTTGAACCCGGGAGGCAGAGGTTGCAGTGAGCCCAGATCAAGCCACTGCACTCCAGCCTGGGCAACAGAGCGAGACTCTATCTCAAAAAAAAAAGTTGTTTAATTTATAAATAATAAAAATGTATTATATATGCAGTAGATGCCTAATACACAAGTGTTGTTGCATCTAATCCTTACAATAAACCTAGAAGACAACCTGCTGTTGTTCCAGTTTTATGGATGGGCAAACTGAGGTTCAATATAATTCCCTAAGGTACATAACAAGTAATATGTAATCTGTTTTTTCTCTGAGCCCACTCCCTTTTACTGGGAACTTCTTATTCCTTCTGGTTTTGGTCAGGGGCTCAATTCTCCAATGAGATATCCCAGTAATCTCTCTCTTGGCCTCAGCTAGGTCAGGCTGGCTTTCTGATGTTTATAATACATGCAACCAAAAAGCCATACATAATACAACAGGTTAACTGGTGAGCCAGGATTAGAACCTAATCCAAACTCTCATTCTTTGTATAACCTTACACTTCCTTGCACGAGACAGGCAAATAAAGAACTCACAGACAGAGGAACAAAAGGATTGTGGTCACAGGTCACAGATCCTTGGGCCAGTACCACTCCCTCAGGCCTAGAGTTTAAAATTTGATTTAGGCCTCTCATGTTTCCAAAACATTGACCTCAAAACTGGGTTCCCACCCTCAGGATTAAATTAGTTCCCAAATTGAATTTTATGTTTCTTAGTTCTTTGCATCATCTCTGGCTCAAGGAGCTGGAGGGATGTTTTTGATTGCACAGCAAGGAATACAGGAGGGTGCTCTGAGCCTTAAAAGATGCTCTACAATCTCCTAAGCCCTGAGGGGCTTCCCTTTGGTCTGGCATGGATCCCTACCAGGCCTGTAGCACTGAGCTATAAGCACAAGAGGAGCCCAACCCTGATCTGCTCTCTACCACTCAGCCGCTTCATCATCTGTCCTCATTTCCCAAACTCTACGGCTTCCAGATCAAGTGCCAGGAACTGGAAACCTTCATGCTGAGAAGCTGAATGGGGCAGTGAAAGCTTCAAGCATGTGGCATATTGTGCAAACATAGGTTCAAACACAGGTTCTTCCAGGGACCAGCTAGTTGACCTTGAATAAATTACTGGCTTGTTTTAGGTTTCTCCTGTAAGAAAGGGTATAGTTAAGCTGCTAAGAAAATATCAAGGACTTTCCAATGGAAGATTTCCCTCCCTTCTGCTCCTTTGTTTCTTCCTGCAATGTATTAAGTTTTCAACAAATATTTGTTGAATGAATGAACATCTCTATTTAAAACTGTCTTGCATGACAGAGTGTTCAGCTCTGACTATTCTACTGAACAATACATATTTTAGAATGATATTTATTGAGCATATACTATGTACCAAAACCTACATTATGTGCATTATTTCTTTTCATTTCTGAGTCTCCCACATCACCTTATATAACACCTGTAGTAACGATAATAGCTAACATGTTATTGGAAGAAACCAGGATGCTAAGAAGAGAGAAGCTACCCTTTTATAACACAAAATAACTCAGTTAAGAAAGAGATTTTTCTCCCTTCTCCCCAGAGCCTGCACCTGGCAGAACCAGCACACCACTGGTGCAGCACACCACTCACTGCAAGGCATATCCCTCCCCTGAGCCTCTGCCCCGTCATTCCATGGTGTTGCTATGAATGTTAAATGAGAAAATGCCTTCACGGTATCGACACACACTAAGTACCCAATTAGGACTCCATTACAATCATAATTTCACCATTGTTGTATCTCTAGAATAACAATAACAAAAATCATAGCAACTAAGCAGCAATTTAATTTACTAAAAAGCAAATCAGTTTTCACTACACTTTTGCTCATCCATCTTATTTATTCTCCTTTCAGTTCTGACTGTTGCAGGCTAAGTGGAGGTGTGTTTACAAGATGCGAAATTATTTTTTTAAAAATATAGAAAACAGCCAACTCTTTTAATTGGCAACATAAACACTGAAAACATGGCAGCTTCGCTGGATACTTATTTTTATGAAAAGAGATCAAGAAAAGATAACCATGTCTTTGCTGAACCTATCTTGAATGGGATGGCCTCTAATGACATTCATTTCAGAAACTTGAGTTCTTAGAGTAGTCAATCAGAAAATCTTCAGATCACTTTGTGAAGTCTTCACAGAAATTGAAACTACTATTTAGGACTCACTACTCTATGATTCATGCTGCTAATGGTTTAGAGCTTATTCTCCTAAGAAAAGACTCTCTGACCTATGACAGAATTCTCTGAGATGGAAGTTGTTCTATCTACAAAATGTGCTGCAGAATTGAAACGAAACAGGTCTCTGTTTTTCCTTGCTTAATACCAGGAGGTGGTACATGCATGGAAGGTATGGGAACTCTCCTTAGCCAGATAGTAAAGGATGAAGTTATTACAGGCATAGAATTGATGGGGCACTATGCTGATCACGTATCTACAACACTACATTCAGTTCTGATTATCACATTTGTTTTAGAAGACACACCTACAGGAGTTCATCCAGTGGAGAGTCACTAGAATGTTCCGGGGGTTTAAATGCCTGCTGTAAGAGGAACACTGAAAGCAAAACTAAGTAACACAAAGAAAAGGGTCTGGAGAATTTCATCTCTAAAATATCTCAAGCATGTTATTGTCAGAGCAATGTGTTTGTTCTAGGTGTACCTAGTTGTAGGTTGAGGGTAAGTAGGTAGAATTATGAAGGAAGAAACTTGCATCAGTCTAAGGCAGGTATTTCCTATCTCACTGTTGCCCAAGAACATGTTAGGCTGGTTCAAGAAGTGAGCCCCACCAATGGGGGTGCTCAAATACAGTTTGCAAGTACATACCAATGGAGCAGAGGGGATTCAGACACTTCTTTAGGATCTTTAAGTTCTTTTCCATTTCTTAACTTCGGTGAGCCTATAAAAGCCACTCACTGCTCCCCATCTCCAACCTAGGGGTGAAGTTTTGTGGTTCGATATGTCAAAGAAAGTATTTGCTTGGCTAACTTTAAGGCCACTGATACAGAAAAACGATATAGTAATCAGTAGATAAATGGCAAAAAAATAGATAACTAAGAGGAGAGCTAAGGATTTCAGCATCTTGGGGAACTGGTATTATTAGCTCAGAATCCAGCATGGCCTGTGGACATCACAGGCCATCTACCATTTCTTCAACTCTTAGAGACTTTTCCTTCCATTATCTCCTCTGTCTCTAGTTCCAGGGTCCACACCATCTCTGCTTTTGACTTCTCAAAGCCCGGATACAAAACTTGGCAAAGTTTTGCCTTCCCCCAAAGAAATCCACTGTCCCAAAGAGAACTGGTGATCAATGTAGACTTTACTAAAAGATGAGGAGATGAGAGTTAGGGGAACTTTTCTCCACAAGTCCTTCTCTGGCCACCCCACCATGGGCTGTCACTGACCCATGCAGTCACTAGTTGCCTCCTTTCTCTTTTCTTCTTGATTTTCCCCTAGGAATTCAAACTTTTCTTTGGTTTTTATGCAAAACCACTTTCCCTCACTGGGTAACTGACAGTAGCTAATTCCCAGAACAATACAGGGTGGTGAGTCAGGGCTGGGAACTGGACCCACCTCCTATTCTATTGATCAAAACACTTATAAAAGCATTCCTTCCCAATAAAGATAGTTTTCTACTTATTAGAAGGGCTCATGAGTAAATACGTTAGCCTCCTGCTGCATATTAGTGTGTGGGTAAGAGTCAGTGCATGTGTGTGTGTTGGAGAGCTTTACTAAGATTCTTAATGAAGTGTGAAACTATTTGCAAAAGATCAAGGGAAGACATTATTAACTGAACCTGAACTGGCAGCTACTGAGATGTGAGGAGATTTATTTTGTAGGTAAGCAATAATCTCTTAATAAAATTGGGAATAATGTGTGGGTGAATTGGGCAGGCTGCAGATATGAAAGGAGAGTAAAATTAAAATGTCAAAGGAACATTGAATGGAAGGAAACAAGTGTGGATGTGGGAGGACTTGGAGAAGAATGAAGTTGTACAAACCCAGGATTTTGAAGAAGGAAACAAAACTGAAACTCCAAAGTGAATATGCTGTATTGACCATTCAAGAAATGAATGTTGCTTTTTGCTTTTGGGAAAAACTTTAACACACCGAAGGATCTAGAGGAGAAACCAAGATGGTAGAGAGTTTGGAAACCTGGCTCTGGCAGGGAGATGGACACCTGGAGGATGTGGGGCTTGAGGAAGCTTGGGAGAGTGATGGTCACTGAATCCAGAGCAGAAGAGGTGATCACATAAAGGAGGATGAAGAACTGTCTGAGATTCCCAGAAGCAGTAACAAGAGAGGCCTCAAATCCAACATCTAAAGGGGCTGGGCCAACAATGACGATGAAGAGGTGGACCAGGTGAAGATGACCCAGAGTGTGTTGAGTGTGGCCGTATGGCTTGCTCAGACTCCAACAAAACTCAGGCAGCAGCTGCTCAAGTCCTTCCCATTTTTCTTTTTAGGAAACCAGCCCTGTGTTTTAAGATCTGATTTTCTGAGAGGAGCCAGATAAGTAAAATCTCTACTTCTGAGGCTAATAATTAATTTTAAGCATTAAAACTTTAGTCAAAAAACAAAATATTTTCATGGGCCTCAAGCATCTACTATACAAGTTTGATAGAGACTGCAGAACAAAAAAACCAGATTGACGTTCAAAATTAAGGCCTGATTTTTAATTATTTCAGCTGTCCAAAAATGGATATGGTTTTACTAGAATAGTGGAAGAAGGTGAGCTCCCCTCTCAATCACAAAGGTACAGGATAAAAAATGTTGGCAGGGACCGGGCACGGTGGCTCATGCCTGTAATCCCAGCACTTTGGGAGACTGAGGCAGGTGGATCACGAGGTCAGGAGATCGAGAACATCCTGGCTAACACGGTGAAACCCCATCTCTACTAAAAATACAAAAAATTAGCCAGGTGTGGTGGTGGGTACCTGTAGTCCCAGCTACTTAGGAGGCTGAGGCAGGAGAATGGCATGAACCTGGGAGGCAGAGCTTGCAGTGAGCCCAGATCGCGCCACTGCACTCCAGCCTGGGCAACAGAGCGAGACTCCGTCTCAAAAAAGAAAAAAGAAATGTTGGCAGTTGGATGGAGGCTTCAGAGGATTAACTGTGTATTAGACATCTCTTTAGCTAGGCTAAGCCCAGCAAGTTGGGAGGCAGAGGTTGGCAGATCACTTGAGCCTAGGAGTTTGATACCAGCCTAGGCAATGTAACAAAACCCCATTTCTATAAAAAATACAAAAATTATTAGGTTGATGCAAAAGTTATTGTGATTTTTGCCATTAATTACAAAAACTGCAATTAATTTTGCACCAACAAAATACCTGGGCATGGTGGCACATGCCTGTAGTCCTAGCTACTTGGGAGGCTCAGGTGGCAGGATCACCTGAACCTGAGTAGATTGAGGACATAGTGAGACATGATTACACCACTGCAATCTAGCCTGGGCAACAGAGTAAGACCCTATCTCAAAAACAAAATAAAGGCTAGTTGTGGTGGCTTATGCCTGTAATCCCAGCACTTTGGGAGGCCGTGGCAGACAGATCACCTGAAGTCAGGAGTTCAAGACCAGCCTGGCCAGCATGGCGAAACCCTATCTCTACTAAAAATACAAAAACTATCCGGGCGTCGTGGTGGGTGCCTGTAATCCCAGCTACTCAGGAGGTTGAGATGGGGGAATTGCTTGAACCCGGGAGGCAAAAGTTGCAGTGAGCCAAGATTGTGCCACTGCACCCCAGCCTGGGTGACAGTGAGAGTCCGTCTCAAACAAACAAACAAAACAAAACAAAACAAAGATTCTCTTTAAAATAAAAATTCGTGGGCCATTCTTGGGGAACCAAGTTGATAGTTATGTAGTGGGCTCAATCATGAGTATTTTATATTTTATAGAAACACTTCAGGTGGTTCTGATGGGAAGACAACAGGGGAACATGTTCTATTTGATTAACACCAAGGTTCTATCTTTCCTAAGATTTCTCAGACATGGAGTAGAGACAAGACTCAAGGAACTGGAGCTGGATAATTGGAAGAATTGATCTGACATGCCCCAGACAAGTTTAGATTCCCCAGTTACATGCTTCCATTACATTCTACATTTATGTAACATGCATCACACTATACAATTTTTTATGATTTGGGTAAATGTGACAGCTATTGTGGAATTATTTTTTCAGTGTCTATGTCCTTTGCTTGAATGTAAGCTCTATAAGAACTGGAACTGTCTTGATCCTGTGCACCAGCATGACCCACTGTTACCCTCAGCCTGGAATCTCCCTCCTTCCTTCGACATCTATGTGGCTTGCTCCCACCTTTAATTCAGGTCTCTGCTTGAATGTCCTCTCTTTAGACATGCATTCTGTATTAGTCCATTTTCACATTGCTATAAAGAACTACCTGAGACTGGGTAACTTATAAAGAAAAGAGCTTTATTTGACTCACAGTTCCTCATGGCTGGGGAGGCCTCAGGAAAGTTACAACCACGGTAGATGGCAAAGAGGCAGCAAGGTACATCTTACATCTTATGTGGCAGCAGGGGAGAGACAGCGAGCAAGTGGGGAGCTGCCACACATTTTTAAACCATCAGACCTTGTGAGAACTCCCTCACTGTTACGAGAATAGCATGAGGGAAATCAGCCCCCATGATCTCTCATCCCACCTCCCTCCAGATCCCTCCTTCTACATGTGGGGGATTACAGTTTGAGATGAGATTTGGGTGGGGACACAGAGCCAAACCATATCACCTTTCTTATCCATGTTTCTTAAAACAGTGGCCTCTGTTGCTCTCTATCCCTTTATCTGGCAGTAACTCTGCTTACGGTATTTATCACTGACATTGTGCTATATATTTATTTGCTTCTTACCTTAATGTCCGTTTCTTCCTTAGAGTGTAAGACATATAGCATAAAAAATTTGAATTGCCTGTTCTCTCACGTCTGAACCTAGAAAGCAACATGGTACACCCGAGACACCAAATGACATGTATGGATTAATAAATGTGTGAAGACACAGAGCCATGACAGGATCCAGCAAGTTCCACGGAGTAGAGATGACTCCAGTTTGTTTGCACAGGGCCTGGGGAGTGTGGCTGTGTGCAGAAAAGTGCAAAAAAGTGTGGAGCCATAACACCAGAGAGCTTGTATTGGGTCAGATTATGATTTGGCTGTTAAGCCAAGGTAAGCAGACTGGACATTCCTTGAGGGGCTAGGAAGCCAGGGAACAGCTCGATTGATCTTGAGTCTTTGGAAAGATTATTTGGAAAATAAGACAAGGGTTCTTAGCGTATGTCTTTGGCGAAGTATGTCATCTCATGAATTAGTAAACAGGCCTCTGAATGCTAGGAAATGGGATTCAACATTTTTCTTAGAGGAGACTACAGTTTTTGTTTTGTATTTTCTAGCACTATGAAGGCCCATTGTCTTAGTCCTTTCGTGTTGCAATATCAAAATACCCAAGAGTAGGTAATTTGTAAAAAGTAGATATTTATTTCTCATTGTTCTGGAGACTGAGAAGTGAAAGATTAAGGTGCTGGCAGGTTCAGTGTCCGGTGAGGGCCTGTTCTCCACTTCCAGGGTGGTGTCCTATTGTGTTGCTGCATCCTCTGGTAGGATAAATGCTGTGACCTCACAAGGCAGAATGGATGAACAGGCAAAAGGGCCTAGCTAGCTCCTTGCAGCCCTTATATAATGCACTGATCTCATTCTTAGGGTGGAGCTTTTGTGGCCCAATCACCTTCTAAAAGCCCCATCTCAATACTGCTGCACTGAGGATTAAGTTTCAACAAAAATTTTGGAGGAAACACAGACATAAAAACCATAGCGCCCATGATGCTGCCTTAGTTATGTTGAAAGTAAAGTCTCTTTCAGAGGAATTTGAGAGCAGTTACCAAGTTACACCCCTCATATAACTTGACCCAAAATATAGAAGCACTGAGGCTGGCTTGGAAGTCACTCTAGGTCCAAAGTTATCTAGACGGATGGGCCAAATCCAGTTTGATGAATTTGAACAAGGTGAAAAATGAAGCCCTGCAATAGCCTTTGTCAGCTCCACCTGTCTTTAAACTGCATGCAAACAGGACAGAGAGGCTTCTGAGGATGTCTAGGGGCTGAAGACGTAGCCCTGTTGGTTGTTTATGTCTGTGTGTGCCTGCCCCAGTTCTATTCCTGACCCTTTGCCTTTAGAGGGCGCAATCTCCCTCAGCTCTGAGCCGTAAGGAGACAGGATGGGTAGGGTCTGGGAGTCATTTGGCTGCCCCCACATCTAGGAACCAGGATCCCTAAGGTAAGTCGCTGGTGCCAGGCCTCCTTCAACCCCTGCTATGAGTCTTTTTCACTAAGCTCTGCCAAGGGTCCCACCATGCACATGGTCCCTGTATGGCCTGAAACTCTACCCAGACAGCATTCTAATCTCTAATGTGTCTGCTCCTTTGCCTCAACCCACTAGGCACCTAACTCCACCCAAAACCCTGTATCAGCCTGGATAGAGACCCTTGTTCGCATGTTCCAGAGAAGTACAGTGATTTTACATCCTGCTTCCTCTCCTTCTCTGCTTGAAATGCCATACAAGGTGACACCAGCTGATGTCCAGGGGCTGAGGGCAGAGAACTTGAAGTCAAGAAAGGTTAATATTAAAGGAGTAGCAGGAATATGGGTAGGAACACTAATGGTAACACCATTTACATCGCTTCATGTCTCTGCACACACAGAGCCGTTTCCTCATTGTCCCAAGAGGCAGGAAAGTCAAGTCTCAATGTTAACATTTTAAATCAACAGAGACTGACAGAGACTGGCAGAGACTGAGGCTTCTCCAAGACTCAGTCTTGTTCAAGCAACTTGTTCAAGGCCACCAGTCAGCTATTAAGTAAAGACAAGATTCCATATACCCTAACTCCAAAGCAGTGCTACTGTTGTTTTTCATTACATTGCTGACTCTATGGGCCCTAGATCTCTTTGAGGGGTTGGAAAGTTCTTCTTCTTTTCCCCTTTATGTGTCTTAGAGTTGAAGCCCCAACTTTAAAACCCAGCTATGTGAATTATTACCTGAGTGAATCACTTTACCTCATTGAGCCTGTTTCCTTCTCCCTAAAATAAAATTGATTAACAACTATCTCATAGGGCTGTGCAGATAAGACAAAATCCTGTAGATCAAAAAGCTTTGTTACTAGAACACATTAAATAGGTGGGTGATGATATTTTTGGGGCAAGGATACCCAAACCTTACCTTTTGTCATTACCACCTGTGAAAAGTCATATATATGGGCAGGGGGATGGGGGTGGTATCTTGGCCACATTGCACCATAAAGAGAATTGAGTGTCAACTCATAGACACAGCTTGGTTCTGCGCCAGTAGAATTTCTTCCTGTGAAGTAAGTACTATAGAGAAGGTAGCCAGGCAAGACACAGAGACAGAGAAGATTGACCAAGAGAGAGAAAGAGATGCACAGAGAACGGAATCACCTAAGGTTACAACCAACCTCGAGGGGAAAGGACAATTTTGATGATGGAATCATAAAATGTAGGAGCTATAAGAGTAAAGGGTGAAGATGGAATAGCTAGCCCTCCCTCCAGGCTGACAGAGTAAGTATAGACATAAGCGCCCCCCCATAGTCAAATATGGATGAGCTGTTAGTTTTGTCCATTGATAAAATGGGGATAATAATGGTAGCTAGCATTGTTGTGAGGCTTGAACAAGTTAAAACATGTAATGCACACAGTAAACATTCAAATAGCATGAGCTGTTATTATCACTATTTTAAACTTAGTTTATTTCATGAACTAACATAGACTGATTTGCAGTGGTCATCTAGACAAGGGTTTTGAAGCCTGTCTGGGCTCAGCAGGAAAGTATCCTGATGAGTTCCTGATGTACATCGTGGGCTTTGAGTAGAGGAGGGGATGGCACCTGTGCCTGATGCTGACGAATACTCCAAAGCCCCGATTCCTCTTATTGATGAGATAATGGAAGTTAGAGGTAGATAGTGATTCCTAAAGTCAAACACAAAAGGACAAATATGGAAATAAAACTCATACCTCTCTTCCAGTCCAGATATCTAAGTCTGCTATTGCTCCCTCAAGCTCCCCAGCCAACAGGGCAACTGGAGGAAAATGGGAACAGGAAGAACAAGTCCAGTAGATTCCAGAATTTCATTCCGGAAGACGGGGGACTTCTCTGCTCAGGTTTGGATCATAATCCTGAAAGTCATAATCACAAATGCCATAATCCTGAATGTTGAGATCCTGAAAGATCAAAATCCCTAGTCTAAATCCCTAAATTCTAAAATCCCTAAATTCTAAAATCCCTAATGTCTAATAGACATAATGACATCTTTGGAATTAGGTGCTATAAAGGCTTCTAAAAGTAAACTTCAAGGACTTACCAATAAAGTTTGTTTTTTTTCCCATTCACCCCAATGCATTTGGTGGACAATTCAAACGAGTGGATTAGCTGCATGATACGACAACCATGAAAACTTCAGTTTAATAATGCATCATTTGTCTGCATTGGCATTCCTTCCAGCTGATGAAGTTCCAGGAGCTTTTAATGAATTAAAACGGCATTTGTCTGAAGAAGCCAGTGAAGTTACCGACTGGTTTGAAAATAATTATGTGCACAGTAGGATAAGAAGACACTTAAACAACAGTGTTGCTGTTCAATCAGCAGCATTGTTTTCACTGAATCTGCTGTCTGTATATGAGTGCATGTAAAATGAATTTCCTTGTATCCAAAACAACACAGAAGCATGACACAGATGGAAAATTTTAATAGAGAATGGTTATGTCAATATATATCTAATCATAGAATAATTTCACAAAGAGCAGCGCCATGTAGAAAACAAATGTGAACGTATTAGAGCCATACCCTAAAAGAAAAAAAGCAGCTATTCATTATGATGCAAGACTTCCAAATATAGCCAGGCGCAGTGGCTCACGCCTGTAATCCCAGCACTTTGGGAGGCCGAGGTGGGTGGATCACGAGGTCAGGAGATCGAGACCATCCTGGCTCAGACGGTGAAACCCCACCTCCACTAAAAATACAAAAAAATTAGCCGGGCGTGGTAGCGGGTGCCTGTAGTCCCAGCTACTAGGGAGGCTGAGGCAGGAGAATGGTGTGAACTCAGGAGGTGGAGCTTGCAGTGAGCCGAGATCGTGTCACTGCACTCCAGCCTGGGCGACAGAGCTAGACTCCATATCAAAAAAAAAAAAAAAAAAAAAAGACTTCCAAATATAGTTAATAATCAGGAAAATTCGAGAGCTCTTATGGAAGACCTCTGTGCAATCTCCCATGATTTACTCCTGTAATACATCTTTTGTACGTCAATTTTTAAATTGTTTCTTATTTTTAAGTTATTCCCTCACTATTTTAAACTGTCAGCATTATTATTTACAATTTGCTATGATATGTAGTCCATCTTCACATCATTTTCAATACCGGGGATATAAATTCTAATTTGTTTTATGCATTTTTTTTTTGCAAATTTGACTCCACAAAAGTGCACTGTCACAATGTAGACTTTGTGTGTAATTGTTATGAATGTGTATACAATATTGAAACTTCCTCAATAAGCGAGAGGATATCCTTCATATACATCTGCATTTGCGAAAAAGAAAAAAAGTTCTCGAGATCTCAGCTCTTTGGGTGACTGCACATGCAGGGGTGACCCATCATGGTTTTTTATCTCATCCAAAGACTCAAGTTGTCCGTCATGGTATGTCAGATGACTGCAGATATATAAGCTGTTCCTTTATGAATACAGTTCATCTACTCATAATTGTTACACTTGTGTGACTGTTGTTAGTATATTTGAGTGTTTATCCTTGCAAAAATATGTGTTACTATTGCCTATTTTATCATGTAACGTGGCCTATGAAATGTCCAGTCATGTTTTTATATATTTCTTATATCAATCCCTTTTAAAAAATGTAAATAAATATCGTTTAAATAATTTTTAATTATTTTTTCCTAATTATATTTTCAGGATTTTGATCTTTTCGGATTTAAACTTTTGTGATTGTATCTTTTGCAATTGTGATCCTTTCTCTTCTGTTCAATGCAAGCTCCTGCTGGTGGTTGATTATAGCAGATTCTCCAAGAGCCACCAGAGACTGTTGTGGTACCACAGAGGATACCTTGGAATTATTCATGCCTCCTTATCTTATGGACTTCCTGACAAATTGCTTATTTGCTCTGTGGTTTGAGAACATTTTATTTTGCTGCAGGGGTTCTTGCTTACCTTGGAAGCACTAAGAAGCTCTGATGAGCTGGAAATGAACAGCCAATTCCACTGTGCTCATTGAGCACCTGCTGCTGCTGGAGAGGGCACCAGCCATGTCCAAAACTCTCATCTCATTTAAACCTCATCTTATAAAACATCCTGGAGGTGGAGATCTTTCTTCCTTTAAGTACATTAAGGCTTGAAGAAGTTACGAAACTTGCCCAAGGTCACACAGTTAATCAACAGCAGCATCAGGAATCAAATCCAGATTTGTCCATCTCCTAAGACTGAACTGGAACTCTTTTTATTGCAAAAAACTCAAATCCTTTTTGAAAAAAGAATAAGGTCCAGGCCCCAGAGGAATAGAGTTATTGAAAATTCACAATGTGCTGGATTTATATGCATTGTTATCACATTTATATGCATTGTTTCATTTTGTGTTTAAAACAATCCTACTCCTGCCAGGCTTTTTCACTGCCAAGTTAGAGATAAAGTAGCAGAGTCTAGAAGTGTCTAAAAGAGGTCAAGTATCTTGCATGAGGTTGCACCAGCTGAAAGTGCTGGAGTCAGGAGACGTGGACTAAAGTCCTGATACGTTTCTCTTGTCTCAACACAATTATCAGTAGTGCTTTTTTTCACTGTCCGAAGGGTTCTGGTTGAGATGATGAACTATATACTCAACCTAACTACCATTCTAGTTCCTGCCACCTGGATGCCTTCTGATGCCTGAATCTCCAACATCTCCTTCGATTATTTCAATTACTCCTACCTTTCCAGTAAGTTATTTTTTTTGCTCAAGTTAATTAAGTCTGTGTTTTGCTTGCAGTCATAACAAAAATTTGAATGTGCCCACTGAAAATATTCACCAATAGGATTTTTTTTGTTGTTGTTGCAGAAGAGGTCTTTAATAATCAGGTGGCTAGGGTTTTCTACTGATAACATTCAGCCTCCGTTCCATATAATTCCCATGCTTGCTCAAAGGGTTTATGGAAAAGTGTTCATAGTAGCATGGACTGAGGCTCTTCTTGTAAGCATGACTTCCCCTCACCTGGGTTGACACAGTTACTGCCATTGTCCTGTGAGTACTGTTACAGAAACAGCAACCAGCCCTGAGGCCTTTTATGGTGCCTAACTCAGTGAGAAAATCAGCCAGCCTACCTGGAGGCAGACTGATTAAAATGTCATTCATTTTGGTGAGGTAGGAATTTGCTCTCACTGAAATTGATGCCTAACCTAGATTTATGTGACTGAATATACTTTTCCAGTCTCTGATGCTTTAGCCAATGTATGGATTTACCAAATGCCTTACACGCTGCTTTTTTTTTTTTTTTTTTTTTTTTTTTTTTTTTACCAAGGAACAGTTGCCATTGCAATGAAGTTAGGCAATGGAAGGATGCCCATAGTATTCACTACCCCAGAGAAAACACATGGCCTTATGGAGGGGTGCGGGGCCTATTGAGGGCTCAGCCTTGGAATTAGCATAGAATTAGCATAGAGACAACATCTCAGAATGGAACTGTATTTGGAAACAAGGTCTTTAAAGAGGTAATTTAGTTAAAATAAGGTCATTAGGGTGGATCCTAATCCAGTATTACCCATGTCTTTATAAAATGAGAAAATTAGGACAGACACACACAGATGAAAGACCCTGTGAAGACACGGAGAAGATGGCCATTTATAAGCCAAGAAAATAAAGAGGCTTCAGAAGAAACCAGCCCTGTTGACACCTTGATCTTGGGCTTCTTGTCTCCAGAATTGTGAGAAAATAAATTTCTGTTGTTTAAGCCACCCAGCCTGTAGTACTTTGTCATGGCAGCCCTAGCAAAGTAATGCACCTTCATTTATTCCTTCTTCAATGCTCTTCCTTTACATAGATCCTGCTTTCTGGATGATATCACTTTTCTTCTCTCTAAAGTGCTATTTTTAAACTTTTTGTGTGTGTGTGCAAAGTAGCCCTATTGATAACAAATTCCCTCAATTTTTGTTTTCTGGTCGGGGAATGTCTTTATTTCCCTTTTACTTTTGAAGGATAATTTTGCTTAATATAGAATTCGAGGTATGTTATTTTCTGTCAACACTTTAAGCATTTAACCCCAATTTCTGAAGATGAGACTGATATAATGCTCCTCCTTGCTCATCTAAAGGTAAGATGGAATTATTTACCCTCTGGCTTCCTTTAAGATTTCTACTTTGTCTTTGATTTTCTACAGTTTAAATATGATATGCCTAGATGTAAATCTTTTAGTATGTATCCTGTTTGGTGTTCTCTGATATTCCTGCATCTGTGGTTTAGTGGTTGTCTTTAATTTTGGAAAACACTCAGTCATTATTACTTCAAATATTTCTTCTTTTCTGCTCTGTTTCCTCCCTCTGGTATTCCCATTATGTATATGTTACACTTTCTAAATGGTCCCAGAGCTCTTAGACATTCTGTTCTGTTTTGCTTTTACCCTCTTTTATCTTTCCTCTTCGGGTTTTGAAGTTTCAGTTAACATATTTTCAAGGTCACTGATTCTTTCCTTGGCTGTGCACAGTCTACTAATGAGCCCGTTAAGATATTCTTCATTTCTGTTACAGTGTTTTTTTTGTGTGTGCATGTATTTGTGACTGGATCTTGCTCTGTTGCCCATGCTGAAGTGTGGTGGCATGATCCAAGCTCACTGCAGCCTTGACCTCCCAAGTTCAAGCAATCCTTCTGCCTCAGCCTCCTGAGTAGCTAGGACTACAGGCATATGCCATCACACACGGATACTTTTTAACATTTTTATAGAGATTGAGTTCCACCATGTTGCCCAGGCTGGTCTCCAACCCCTGAGCTCAAGTGATCTTCTCACCTCAGCCTCCCAAAGTGCTAGGATTACAGGTGTGAGCCACCGTGCCCAGCCTCTGTCACAGTGTTTTTCATTTCTAGCAATTTTTTTTTTTTGAGTCTTAGAGTTTCCATCTCTCTGCTAACATTACCCATTTTTTCTGTCATGTTGTCTACTTTTTACATAAGAGTCCTTATCCTATTAATCATATTTGTTTTACATTCCGTGTTTAATAATTCAAAAATCTCTGCTGTGTTTCAGTCTGGTTCTGATACTTGCTTTGTCTCTTCAATTGTGTTTTTGACTTTCAGTAATGCTTATAATTTTTTTCTGTCGAACGTGGGACATGAGGTATGTGGTAGAAGGAGCTTAAGTAGATATGCCTTTAGTGTGAGGTTGTATGAACACATGGCTAAAAGTTAGGCTGTCTGCTGTTTGTTGTACCTGTGGTGTCATAAGCTAAAATTTCCTCTAATGTATCTACTGTTTCTGTCTTAATCTGCTGTCATTGAGTGTCCTTAGAAAATCCTTCTAAAATAATGTCTGAGGCTTACAGTTTTCTTAGCTGTAAGTTCTGTTATTATACAGGCACCCTACTCATTCAAGCGATGGTAAGAAATGAGGGGAGGGAAAATGTTCTCTATTCCTTTGATTATGTCTCAGTCGCTTTTACGTAGCCAGTGTCCCTAGGCTATGACCTTTGCAAGTGTTTCCCGGCTTTCCCTTTCGTCCCTGCTTAGGTGAGACATAAAGGTTAATGGAGTCTGGACTTGGATGTTTCCCTTCTCCCAGGCCAGTTAGATGCTGGTAAAATAGATTCTCCTGAGATGCTTTAATAAGGATAACAGAGAGCTCTGGGCATAATTCAAAATGTCTACTTTTCTCCTCCCCTACTGGAAGCGTGAAGGGGGAGTTTCCCAAAATTCATCCTGAGAACTTGTAGGGTCCTTTTTGTAGGTAAAGCCATGAAAGTTTGGGTCTTTCTGAAGACTGTCCCCTCCCCAAAGTTATTAACTCTCAAAGTAGTCCACATGGAGCCTCCAGAAATTTTTCAGTTATAATTGAGTGTTTCTACTGGTATTGGTTCCAGCTGTGGACCTCTGCCCTCCATAAGCTGTGATTCTCTGTACTCATCTCTCTGCTACTCCAGGTTTAGGGGCAGAAGTTTGCCCAGTGACCTCAGTTCTCTGAAGGATCTAAGAAGAGTTGTTGATATTTTTAGTTTATTTGGTTTTTATTTAGTTGTGAGGATGGAAGTGACAACTTCCAAGCTGTTCGTATGTCAGACCAAAAACTGAAGTTGCATCAGTGTGTCCATTACAGTACTTTTAAGTAAGTGAATCAAAATTTCTTTCTGAATTTGAGTTGTGAAAGTAGAGATTACCTACAAATGAAGTGTTTTCACAAGCTCAGAGTCAAAGCAGGCTACTTGGCTAATGAATGCAGCACAGGAGGAAAGGAGATGACTCTGAACTTAGAGTTGGGAAAAAATGGGTTGAGATTCCAGCTCTGCCATGTCTTTTGAGGTGACCCAACTTGTTTGAGCCTGACTTTCTAAATTTGTGAAATGGAGAAAAAAGGGATAGTTTGCAGAAAAACTTACAATTAATCATACCCTTCCTCTGTGATGGATTTTTAATCAACAGAGAAAAAATATGAGTCTCATGATAATAAAATATGATAGCTATGTTATCACCAGTTGACCAGTCCCATTAACACAGGACTCCTGTAGGCTTGAGAGTGCTCAAAGGGAACAGAAATGTTTTTCTAAAACTGTTTATCTCTGGTAAATCCAGAAGGAACCCCCTTCCCTCAACCTCTATAGAAATAAAAGGAACAAAATAAAGAGCACCCTGCCCTCAAAATCTACATTTCACCATTATTGTGACTATCAAATAAGGCAAAATAAGGAATAGTAATTGATATGGTTTGGCTGTGTCCCCATCCACATCTCATCTTGAATTGTAGCTGTCATAATTCCCACGTGTTGGGAGAGAGACCCAGTGGGAGGTAATAGAATCACAGGGGTGAGTCTTTCCTGTGCTGTTCTCATGAGAATGAATAAGTCTCATGAGATCTGAAGGTTTTTATAAAGGGGAGTTCTCCTGCACATGATCTCTCTTGCCTGCTGCCATGTACGACGTGACTTTGCACCTTATTAGCCTTCTGCCATGATTGTGAGGCCTCCTCAGCCATGTGGAACTGAATCAGTTAAACCTCTTTCCTTTATAAATTACCCAGTCTCAGGTATGTGTTTATTAGCAGCGTGAGTACACACTAATACAGCAATGATAATGACTGGCAATGCTTTCTGATTAGTTACTTGCTCTGGTCCATGCATTGTGCTAAGTGCTTTATGTGCTGTTCTCTAAACAACCCTATTAGAATTACATTCTTACTACTCCCTTTGTATAGAAAACTGAAACCTATGAGGATTCAATAATTCACCCAGGTCACTCATCCACCATATGACTTAGTTCACATTCAGTTTTTAGGTGTTATCTAGGTGAAAAGAATCTTTAGAACCCTGAGGAAAAAGTTTAAAATCCCCCAGGAGAGACAGGAGCTAGCACAGAGCCTGACACATGAAAGGCACTTCATATGTTTTGGTGGAAGTTAAGGCAGGTGTTCAGAAATCACTGCCTGCTTCACTCACTGCGTTTAAATGTGTACAGTTGCACACTTCACAACTAGACAGTGTACACCCTGCAGGGATGGAATAATTATTTTTAAAAATTTTAATTGACATATAATGATTATACATATTTATGAGGTACAGAGTGATTTTCCATACATGGATACAATGTGTAATTTTATATAAGTAGCATATCTATCACCTCAAATATTTATCATTTCTTTGTTTGGGGAACATTCTAAATCCTTTCTACTACCTATTTGAAATTCTCTCTAGTAACTATTTGAAAATATATATTATTGTTAACTGTGGTCACCCTCAGTGCACTAGAACTGATTCCTCCCATCTAGCTGTAATCCTGTGTTTGTTAACCAACATCTCTGTATCTTCCCACTCCTGCAAACCTACTCTTCTCATTCTCCAGCAACCACTGTTCTACTTTCTACTTTTAGGAGATCAAAGAGAGTGAGACAGTGGTAACTAGATGCGGGAAGGGTAGGAGGGAGGAGGGATAGGAAGATGTTGGGACAGCTAGTTTACTTCACTAAACCTACTTGCTATAGGACTGAGTTCTTTGCAGTACTTGGTACATATAAGATTTATTGATAAATGCCTTCCAACCTTTAGTAATTAAATGTTTTGGAGGGGAAGAAAGAATAAATTAGTCAAGTGTGTATGATAACCAAGATATGAAAACAACCCAAGTGCCCATTGATGCATGAATGGATAAAGAAAATGTGGTACACACACACACACACACACACACACGTACACAATGGGATATTATTCAGCCTTATAAAATCTAAAGAAGTTGAACTCACAGAAACAAGTAGAAAGGTAGTTCCAGGGGTTAGGGGGTGAGGGAAATGGGGAGATTTGGGTAAAATGGTACAAACTTTCAGTTACAAGATGAATAAGTTGTGGACATCCAATGTACAGCATAGTGATTACAGTCAATAACAGCATATCATACACTTAAGATTTACAAAGAGAATAGATCTTAAATGTTCTCATTATCAAAAAAGAGATAATCATGTAAGGTGATAGATATGTTGATTAGCTTAATTGTGGTAATGATTTCAAAATGCACATGTATATTAAAACATCATATTTTATACCTTGAATATACACAACATTCATTTGCAAATTATGTCTCAGTAAAGCTGAGGGGGAGGTAAAGCATGTGTTCTCACAGGGCACCAGAGAGAGTAAATCGATTGGAACACAGTGATATAAGCTGTAAGTATTACTATGTGGGGAAGACAATGTGCTTTGGTGGCACATGAGAGGACTATGAACTGGGGGCTAAAGAGGAGTCTTCCCAGAGAAGGTGATGTCTCAGCTGAGACATCTAACAAGTGAGGAGGTAGAGGCAGCAGAACGTACGAGGCCCAAATCATTGATGTCAGTTATTAATGTTATTGTTATCCCACTTGCTGTTATGGGCTTGAGAATCAGTAAAATCCTGGTTTTGCCACCTCTGAATGTGTGACCTTGGGTAAGCCACCTGATCTTCCTGAACCTCTGTCTTGCTCTCTGCATCACAATGACACCCTACATAACTTGTAATAGTGAAATGAAAAGAAAATGAGTTGGCAGATGCACAGAACCAACTCTCTTCCTGGCATTTAAAAGTGCTACAACATATTTCTCTTTCTATCCTCTTCAAAGAGTTTAACATTTTTTTAATTTTCTGGATTCTAGAGTCTTCTTGGACACCAGATCACTCCCAACAACTAACATTTGCAGAGAGTTATGAGAAGCTGGGCAAATATGCTATATATAATAATTACATGAGTGCAACCAACTGGCAGGCCACACAGCGAGGTCCTCCTGAGCTATTATGTAAAGGTGCACACTATTCATTCCAGGAAGAGTCCATAAAGCAAATTCACAAGTTAGTGAAGGTCTGTTATAAATCAGTAAATAACCATGCACTGTAATTCCAGGCTTTTTTTTTTTTTTTTTTTTTTTTTGAGACGGAGTCTCGCTGTCTCCCAGGCTGGAGTTCAGTGGTGCAATCTCGGCTTACTGCAAGCTCTGCCTCCTGGGTTCACGCCATTCTCCTGCCTCAGCCTCCCAAGTAGCTGGGACTACAGGTGCCCGCCACCACGCCTGGCTAATTTTTTGTATTTTTAGTAGACATGGGGTTTCACCCTGTTAGCCAGGATGGTCTCGATCTCCTGACCGCGTGATCTACCTGCCTTGGCCTCCCAAAGTGCTGGATTACAGTCGTGAGCCACTGCGCCCGGCCAATTCCAGGCTTTTAACACTAAATGTGCACAGTACCTATACCTTATTTGATTTTTAGACTTTTCTTTAAAGTGCATACTTTATATCCACAAGAAAAAAATTAAAATATTTTCGGTTTCACACTTCAAAGATGGCTGGGGATAGATAAACCCTATCCAAGTTTGAATCTAGGCTTCTCCTCAAACTGCCTTTGGGTCGATGAGTACGTTGTAGTATGCTTGACACAAAATCAGTATCTGTCATGCACTCTTAGGCAACTGATAATTTTCTACTGAAAACTATTTCCTTAGTGATGGTAAATCTCCAACTACTGTTGACAGATTCAATTTTTGCAAAGTGCCAAAAAGCCTAAAACATGTAGGGAAGTATAATTCAGCTTCACAGGTATTATTGAGCAGCTTGCTTGTTTGCTCTCAGATTTGCCCCTCTCCCATTCTTTTTCTTGCAAACAGGTTCTCTATGTATGACTTTATGAGTCAAGTTCAGCCAAAGGGAAGTCTGTTAGGAGATAGGAGAATAGGAAGTGTGTAATTGACATTGTTAGTGCCTCACTCAGATTCCTAGGGTCCCTTTTCAGTTCAGCGTGCCTATCCCCCCGCTGCTGAAGGCTCACACTTGTGATCTTCCCTGAGGAATTGGTCTTTAGTGACTGGAGCCATGTCACCAGAGGTGTTTTGAGGTTACACAACCCCCTTGGAATCATATCTAATCATTGACTTCTGTGCAATGGACAAAAGCCCATCTCCCTTGCCTCAAGGCAGGACAAACACTGGAATGCAATTTTTACCCCCAAAGCTTCCTGCAGGATCTGGCTATAATTAGATGTCACCTAGAAGCCTATCCTTGCTTACATTCTTTCCTTTTTTCATCCTTGCTTCCCTGGCCATTCAGATTTCTCCTGGGAGCCTGTGTTAGTAAATGACTTATACGCAATTCCCTGTTTCACGCTCTGCTTCCAGGACACCAGCCTAGGTCAAGGAGAGAAGCCAAGGTATGTCTTCCCTTTTCACTCTACCTCTGGTGGAGTCTGATGCAGAAGTTCAGGCTCCTTCATTATTCCTGCTCTTGCCCTGGTAGCTTGCACTGGTTCTGGCTGCCTCCTGGTCATTCTAGATCCTATGAGATGGCTCTGTTCTTTATGTTTTCAGCTGCCTTCTGGAGTTTGTCTCTGGCCCCAGGTGCCCAACATTTTGGCTGGATCCTTGGGAGGCCTCTCCTCCAAGGTTCTGAATCTCCTGGGCAATGCCAGCTCCTGGACTTTGATAGCATTGTCATGCTCCTTGGCCCGTCAGTTCTAGGGGTGGCAGCAGCCTCCTAGAGTTGTTCATCTCTGGGTTGCCTTACCTTCTCCTGGTTTCTGCTTTTCCAACACCTCTGTAATTAGGCCCTCCCATTAAATTCCTTCTATTGAGCTCCATGGCATGGATGGTCCTCTGTGTTCCTTGACTTGTCCCCTGGAATCCTTGTCTTGTGCTACACCATTGTTTTCAGTCTTCCTTGCAATTAGGTCAGCTACCGACTAGTTTGGGCCAATGCAACGCGCGTAGAACCCGTAAAACCTCTAAACAATCCTCTGCACCCTCTCCTCATTCATCTGCTGACAGTTGTCTGAAGTCTGACGGAAGATTTTGAGAACCTGGGGCATGGCTGATCCCCAGACACAAGGAGCCTGAGTAGATAAAGACTGTGTAGAGCAGAGTCTTTACTCACACCCCACTCCCTGTAATCTTCAACGGACTGTGGCATGCATGAGAAATAATATGTTTCCAATTTGTGATGCATATAGGAAAACAATAGAAAGCAAAAATCAGAAGTGTGGTATATTAGTGAGCTATTCCTCCACTAACGCTGTGTGATTAAACAATCCAAAACTCAATGGCTTACAAGCACGTTTATTCCTATGCTCTTGGATCTGCCGCCAACTGCAGTTCAGCTTATGTGGGCTAGTCTCTGCTGGCTGATCTGCTCCAGGCAGCAGGCTTGGCTTCAGGCTGAGGTTGGTTTCCCCACCTGTATTCATTTTGGGGCCCAGGTTGAAGGTGTCATTGCTTTCCAGGGATTAAACTTCTCAAGGCAAATTGCTAGAGTTCAGGAACTCAGCCAAACATGCAAGCACATTTAAATAGTACCTGCATGATGTGCTCTTATGAAATCTGCTCACTTTCTGTTGTTTAAGCAAGAGTCGATGGAGCAGGAAAATATAATCTACCCCACACGGAGGGGGAGGAGAATAAAAATTTGCTGAAAAATCATCTCATAAAAGATATGGAACTGCACAGAATTATCACTGTCACAACTCCTGGTCTTGGATTTTCCCCAGGAATATCACTGGCCTCATCCTCTCTCCTGTCCTGAAGAAATGAGTTCCATGAATTCCCCTTCCTTCCAGACTCAGCATTTCTTATTTATTTATGTATGTATTTAAATTATACTTTAAGTTTTGAGATACTTGTGCAGAATGTGCAGGTTTGTCACATAGGTATACACATGCCATGGTGGTTTGCTGCACCCATTAACCTGTCATCTACATTAAGTATTTCTCCTAATGCTATCCCTCCCCTAGCCCCACATCCCCTGACAGGCCCCAGTGTGTGATGTTTCCCTCCCTGAGTCCAAGTGTTCTCCTTGTTCAACTCCCACTTATGAGTGAGAACATGCAGTGTTTGGTTTTCTGTTCCTGGGATAATTTGCTGAGAATAATGGTTTCCAGCTTCATCCATGTCCCTGCAAAGGGACTCATCTTTTTTATGGCTGCATAGTATTCCATGGTGTATATGTGCCACATTTTCTTTATCCAGTCTATCATTGATGGACATTTGGGTTGGTTCCAAGTCTTTGCCATTGTGAATAGTGCTGCAATAAACATACATGTGCATGTGTCTTTATAGTAGAATGATTTATGATCCTTTGGGTATATATCCAGTAATGGGATTGCTGGGTCAAATGGTATTTCTGGTTCTAGATCCTGAGGAATCGCCACATTGTGTTCCACAATTCTGCTAAAATGTAAGGTCCTCAAGGGAAAGAATTCTACCTCCTTTTGACATTCAATGAGTATTAATTGAACTCTTGTCATGTGCCAATCCTTTCACTAAACATGGTTACTGAGCCAAAGCTGACACGCTTCCTGTTCTCATGGAGCTAATGGGTTAGTGGGTGAAATAGTATTTAAATTAGCACAACGGTGTAGACTAATGGTCAAAGCTGCTGAGAAGAAAAAGTCCTGGTGTTATAAGAACTCATGACAGGGGAGCTAATCTGGTTGGAGATTTAAGCACAGAAAAGGCTCACCTTTGCTGAGATTGCACCACTGCACTCCAGCCTGGGTGACAGAGTGAGACTCTGTCTCAAAAAAAAAAAAAAAAAAAGAAAGGAAAAGAAAAGAAAAGGCTCCCCTTTGAATGTGATGTTTGAGCTGAATTTGAAGTTCTAATTTCCCTTTTGACCATGCCAAATACCTAGAAAAACACTTGGCACAAAGTAAGTGCTCAAAAATAGTGGCTGAAGGAAATAGTAATAGGCTATTGATAAATGTTGTAGATGAGAATATTTACATACATTGCAGTTTCAGCCCTTAGCACATTTTATCTCATTTAACCTCACAATAATAAAATATATTCTATAAGTCTCATTTTATAGATAAAGAAACTGAAACACAGAGAGGTTAAGTAATTTTTCTAAGGTCATACATCCAGGAAGAGATGGAGCTGGAATTTGAACCCAAGCCTTCTGGCTCCAGAGTTCCAGCTTTTAGTGACTACGTTATTGGATAAGATCACCTCTTTTCCATGCACCAGCTTTGTGCTAGCTATTATGCTTGCACTGTTTCATAACATACCTGGGAGAGGTATGTACTATTTTATTTTCTTTTTTAATAGATACTATAATTGGAACTGAGGGATAGAAATGCTTCCAACCAAAATCATGAAGGTCACAAGTAGCACTGTCAAAAATAGAGCCAACCTTGTTCTATAACCTGTACCTGGATCCTTTCCATATTGCCAAACTGCCAACTGGTGACTGAGATGGTGACACTGATGGTCAAGAGACTATGGAAAATGACAAGAAGAAAAAGGTGGGGTGCAGGGAAAGTGTAGGCTTCTGTTAGACCTTCCGCCTTCTTCTTGGGACTTGGGCTTTTAAAATAATGTAGAAGCTAAAGACAATCAGCAACTAATGAACACCCTGAAGCAAATTTCCATTTCTTTATGATTCTACCTTCCCCATGTCACTTTGTAAAAAGCATTGCAACATTGCAATCACTTGTAATACTGTCTGATTAGAAGCTGAATCCATTTTTTCTGTGCAAATATGAAGTTTCCCATTGTATGAAAATGTTATAGAAAATTACGTGTACTAAATGGTAATTTTAAAAGAAAAATTACAAGCTGCACCTACAGGTTTGAAATCTAGTTGTTTTTTTTCTTTTCCAAGCGGATGGAAAGAATATTGAGCTATTGTTACAAGTTCTAAAAGGTGGGTGAGTAGGAAAATGACTAAAGAGGGGAGGTGATTGCTGAAATCTGTGCTGACTCAGCTACTGAGCTGAAAGATGAAAGTAGCAAGACCTAAGCTGTCTCTGTGGATTCCAAACCAATCATGTTAATTGGAAACTGGAACGAGGAAATGGTCACAATCAACAGATTTATCACCCAAAGGGCTGAGCAGTTCATAAATTTAATCCAGCAAAGGAATTGGAAAATAGAATTGATGCTTATAAAAATCAGGAGTGGAGGTGGGGGCCTTTTCTAAACAACCCTTAGCAGCCAGATGGCCAGCAGTGCTTGAACATATTTTATTTGAAGCTATTAGAAATATGAAAAGACGGCTTCCTCCCAGCCCCTGGCTGAAGTATTGTAGCTTCTTTTTTATAATCCTTATAAAAGAAGAGCAGTAAAGAGACACAAACAGGGTAGTTAAGTTTAATGTCGGTAAAAACCAGACACCTGAATATATGTAATTTATTTTCTTAATATCTTGCTCAATTGAGGCTGCTATTAGTTAGTATGAAAATGTATTGCAGAGCCAATTTTGCATGAAGTTTGTTATTGTGGCTACTTTATGAAAAGGAAAGACAAATCAACCAGAAAGGTCTTTGTGACTTCATTGTAAAAAGGAGGTGGAGGGAAGTCATCAAAACAACCTAAGGACTTCATCTAGGAAAACAACCATGTGAGATCCCAGATCTCAAGAATTCAGGAGGCTTCCTCCACCATGGGGATGAGAGGGTAGGGGGAGCACTGGGGGAGGAGAAACCCACACCAGTTGAAGACCTACGGTGTCCAGGAACGGGGCCATGTACTTTCCAGGGGTCAGGCACTTGTGACTGTCTGCATTTTTCAGATGAGAAAACAGGCTCAGATAAGAGCCTCAGTCCCAGTGATAGAACTTATTAAGGGACAAGCCAAGATTCAAACACAGGTGAGTCTATTCCAGACTCCATATTTGACTAGTGATTGGCTATTTCTCAATACAAAGTCTGGATTACACTACCCACTGTGTTTTGTTTGCTTCTAAGCAGCCGAACTATTTATCTGGCTTATTGGAACATCAGGGAGGCAGAAGTTGGAAATGGTCAAATTACTGTAACTCGTCTAAAGCCTTCATTTACCTGTCTGTGGAATGAGTAGGGCTCTCTCCACTTACTGCTTGCTTTATTTGCACCATTCATCACCACGGGACCAGGTGGAGATAAGTGAGTTAATAAAACCCAATTGAACAACTACAGTTTCTATGGCCAGCTGTTGCTCAATAAATATTTAACAAAGAACATGGTCACAGCTAAAAAATAATTCTTGAAGGTGATCGGATCTAACCATATTATATTTCCTTCCTTTTGATAAAGATATCCCTTACTGAGTGGCTTGATTTTGTTTGTTTGTTTTTCAAAGAGGGGCAAAAGCATGGCTTTGGCTTTACCACTATGATGGAAGGAAAAGAGCCAGGCTGTTATTCTGTCATTGGAAAGAGAGATTCAGGCCTCATCTTTTTTGCTCATGTGCTGTGTACCACTGAGCAAGTTACTTTACCTTCTCACCCTGAGGTTCGTTCTTCATATATAAAATAAGAGTCATAATTCAACTTGGCGTTTTGTGGGTTTCAAATAAGAGAACACATTGGAAGTGTTTGGAACTCGGCCAAATCACATTAAATACTCAGTACATGCCAGTCCTTCCCTCAGGCACCATCTCAACTTTTAGAATATAATAATAACTACTAAAGTACCACATTGTTTTATGTACATAATAAATTGGCTTCATGACTTTTTATTTCACCTGATCTTCACTCCAAATGTGTGAGGTTGGCAGGAAAGAAGCAGGCATCCCCACCTTCATACACAGATGAGCATATTGAGGAGCAGGGAGATAAAATTCCCATCTGAGCCACACAGCAAGTAAGAGTTGCCCTGGGCTGTTCCTAGGATCCATGCCCTGGAGTGCCAGGTAGGCTCATTTCCATTGCCCCACATACAACATCAACTCCACCTTCCCCTGTTCATGCTGACACCTCACTTACCCATTCACCGCCCTGCTTCCTCATGTGCACAATGGCAACCGTAGCTCAACCTTGCAGAGTTGATTGGATAGCATAAGCAATGACCTCAATGCTGTGTGAGTGCGGTGCTCAGTAACAGGCAGGATGACCAACTTATTATAACTTCACCTAGTAGCGATTGTCCTGTGGCCAGTAAGCATCAATCTTTGCATTTAGGCACCAACATAAATATCCTGTCTACAACAGTCCCTATTTCTTACACGAATGTACACATACAGAACCGAAAGAAGACAGAAAAAAACAGGCTCCTTTGGCACATCAGTGGGAAAATCAATCTGAAAATCTCTGCCTTCTCAAATTGGGAAAATGTTAATCAACAGCACTGAAAATTGGAGGATTAATGTAATGCCTGCTGAGGAAACTAGACAACACAGAGCTGATGTGTGACCATCATTGGCTATTAAACTCTGATTTGCTGAATGGTGTATTCCTTTAGAAAGCAGACTTTCTCACCAAAATAGGCAATAGAAATGTTCCCATGATTAACAAGGTAGCAACATGTGACCAATAATTCACAGAGTCAGCAAACACAGCTAACAGCTGGCCTGAAAACACTGGGGAGACAATTTATGAGCCTCTGCTCAATTCACAAGGGGAGAGGATGCAAGTCCTAGCATCATAACCATATTTCTTACTTGCTTTGTCCAGATAAAATCTTACTCTAGATTAAGAGGTGGTTTCCTTGTTGCTCCTACATCCAGATTAGAGAAACATAAACTCTTCTGTGATTATCTCTGCAATCTAGTAGGTGCTGGAGAAGAAAGCAAGCAACAAGGTCCTGATGCTATAAATGTTGATAACATTATATACCAACTCGTTATTGATGCACACCAGTTCGAAGGGCCCTGGAATTCGGTTGTACATTTTAGATGATTGATAATGCAACTTCTGATCAAGCTGATCATTAGATAATCACTGGATCTGAATTACTAAGAGAGTATAAAAAGAAGGAAAGGGAGGAATTATGTATTTACTAGAAAGAAGAAAGTGCATAAGGAAGATAAGAGGAGAAAGAGAGGGAAAGAGAGAGGCAAAGATTGAAAGAATTAGAAAAGAATAGAAGCTGTCAGTTATTTGGCATTTATTATGATCCAGGCAGGTTGTTGAGGGCCTCATAAACATGTTCTCATTTAATATTAGGGATCAAACTATAAGTTAGCTACTATTATTTTACAGAGGAGAAAATGGACTAGAGAAGGTTATATAACTTAACCAAGGTCACTCAGTAAGTAATTGGAAGAACAAGGATTAGAACCTAGGAGGGAGGAGAGAAGGAAGAAAAATGAGAGGAAAAGAGGAAAGTTAGTTTTAGAGAATGACTAGTACAGACTGCCAGCTGCTTTGTTAGACAATTGGTGGCTTTTCTATCATAGGCAAATGGGCATAAACAAAGAGGCACTTTGATTGTGCCAAGCTTAACTTTCCGCCCCAGAAAGTAAAACTCCAATTAGAAGTGAGACTGCGCTGGAGGTTCATGCTTGCTAACAGGGATGGAGAACACCAGGTTGATGGGCCAATTCATTAGTGGGGGCCACTGTCTGCAAATTCAAAAGACTGGAGAAGGATTGTGCAAGCTGCCACAGCCCTGGGCCTTTTTTGCATGCTAGAAAGAAAAACTCCAGGGAGCAGGGAACATAGTATCTCAAAATAATATTTCAACATCTATTTAGTTAAAAGAGCTAGGAATACATGAAAGTTCTAAGTAATCACCCTTTCCTGGGCTGGGAGAGATGGGCACTAAACATAATCACACTGGAATCACAGTAGATTATTTTCCCTAAAAATAAATAGAAATATAAGGAACAAATGCAATGAGATTATTTAAAAACAGCTCAGGCTTTCTTTGGCCCAAGGAAGAAAACCTCTACTAGAAGCAAAAGTTGAATAAAGGACCAGACACAAATATACCCCCGTTATGTATTTGTCAAATAGTCGGGGCAGGTCACTGTGGGAGATACTGGAACACATTCTCTGTCCTCAGGGAGCTAGTGTCCAGGTTAATGTCGAGCCAAAATTCCCACCTGGGTACTTGGACTCCCGAATTCCAACGATTCTGCTTCCTGACGGCCACCCAGCCTGTCGACCTTAACACTCAGCTTTGCTTCAAGCAAGTATTTGATATTTGCCATTTTGGCATCTTTGACTGAAGTTTCTTATAAAACAGAAGAGGGACATTTAAAAATGTATTGGGGACCAGATATGGTGGCTTGCACCTGTAATCCTTGCACTTTGGGAAGCCAAGGCAGGAGGATCGCTTGAGCCTGGAGTTTGAGACCAGGCTAAGCAACAAAGAAAGATCCCATCTCTAATAATATAAAACAAACAAACAAATAAAAATATATTGGGCATGAATGTGCTGATTTATTCATTCAGTATAAGTTTATGCAACCCTGGACCCTGGGATATCAGCAGTGGACCAGAGAGACAGATCCTTGTGGTCATGCAGAGGGACACACAAAGGGATGCAGACAAAGCCTCAGGGAGAGGAAAAGGAAGGACGTGGGCATGGTCCTGAGATGGAGTCTAAATGCGGCAGGTGGGTTACTTTAGCAGAAGGTCTCAGGTCATTTCTGTGAGCGGGGAAAATTTAATGAACGTCACCAGGATGAGAGAAAGATGACAGAAAGCCCCCACGTCTCAGCAACAGCACGGACAAGGCCCCGAGGATGGAAAGGTGACTGCCTACAGCTGGAGCCAGAGGCTGGGGCCTGCTCTCTGCTCATTTCGTCTCCTTTAATCCTTACATCCATTTAAGCACAACGTCAACTTCAGGGATGACACAGAGCAAGGGGCAGATTGGAGTCCAACAGCTTTCCGTGATCGGTAGCCAGGGTTCTTTGGTAAGTGGGGGGAAATTACAGCCCCTGCTGCTCTGTCTGGACTCCTCATTGCCTCTGGACATGAACGCTGGGCTGTTTCACATCAAGCAGCTCGCCTCAAAGTGCTCTGGCCACATTCACATTGCAGTTTGGAATTTAGAGGCTTACGATTTCTCTCCTCGATTCTATCAGCCTCGCCCTCTGCAGCCATTTAGCTCAATCCCACCCTTTCACTCTCTACCTTCTGTTGTGGTCACTCATTGCCCCATGGGGTTCTGGGCGCCTCCTCTGCCTGTCCCTGAGTACCAAACCCAGTACTGTTATACAGCTGATTTCTAGCACACCTTTGGAAAATCAGGAAATAAAGGAGTAAAATACACAAGTCTACTTGCCCAGTCCTTCTGCCGCCCATGGCCTGGCATATGTTCTTAGGAGACTGCTTTCCGCACCAAGCAGAGAACGAGCACTGGCAAGAAATAAGCAAGGCAAGAACTCTTTCTCCATCTGGGCCTTTCCCAGCCCCTACACACAATCCCTCGCCCCCCTGCTCAGAAGCACAGGCTGCCATGCTAATGAACATGTCCCCCTCTGTCAGATCAACTTCCAAGAGGAATCCTGCCTTCAGACAGTTCACTTTTTTACCTTCAGAGCTATTCCGAGCTGGTAGCTTATTTACTTGCACATTTGGTGAGCGGGTTGATGGCGTCCCTGGAGACTCATTCATTTGTGCAGTTAAAGGGAGCGGGGAAGGCGGTCTCAGCACAGTCAGGTGCAGGGGGCGGGGCTCTGGAGCTCAGCCTGCGTGGGTTTCATACACTGTTTGAGCTCCTTTGCCCAGGGGTTGGCAGGCTGGCTACTTTTGTGCCATTGGTTCCGGGTGGCTCAGGAGGGGACTTGGGGCTATGGGACTTGTTGTAGGCAGAATAAAGGCCCCCCAGCGACGTCCACATCTTGATGCCTAAAACTGCAACTATTTCTTTACATGGCAAAAGAGATGTTGCAGATATGATTGAGATGGGTACATTATTATGCATGATTCAAGTGGGCCCAATGTAATCACAAGAGTCTTTTTATTTTATTTTATTTTATTTGAGATAGAGTCCTGCTGTGTCACCCAGGCTGGAGTGCAATGGTGCGATCTCAGTTCACTGCAACCTCTGCCTCCCAGATTCAAGAGATTCTCCTGCCTCAGCCTCCTGAGGAGCTGGGATTACAGGTGTCCACCACTGTGCCCAGCTAATTTTTGTATTTTTAGTAGAGATGGGGTTTTGCCATATTGGCCAGGCTGGTTTCGAACTCCTGACCTCAGGTGACCTGTCCGCCTCAGCCTCCCAAAGTGCTAGGATTACAGGAGTGAGCCACTGCGCTTGGCCAAGAGTCCTTATAAGTAGACTAGGGAAGCAGAAGAGTGAAGCAGAGAGATTGGAAGATGATGTGCTGCTGGCTTTGAAAACAGAGGAAGGGGGCACAATCAAGAAAGGCAGGCACATTCCTTCAACATTGAAAGCTGGGAAAGACAAACGGGTTCTCTCCTGAAGCCTCCAGAAGGAATCCAACCTTACTGACACCCTGATTTTACACAGACCCATTGTAGACCTTTTATCTCCAGAACTGTAAGATAATAAATTTTATGTTGTCTTAAACTAAGACTGTGGCAATGTGTTACAACAGCAGTATAAGCTAACACAGGAGTCTTAGTGAAAACGTCTGAGTCCTCAAAGCAAGGTGTTCACTCATTCCTTGGCCTGTTGCTGTGTTCTCTCATTTGGTGCATACAAAAACAGTGAGAGCAACTCTCTGCAAGGCCATCTGTCAGAGGCTGGGGAAATGATGATATGTTGACTGCTTCCCATCGTTCAGCCTTTACAGGAAGCTGACAGAGTGCTAGCAGCAAATGGCCATGCACACTAGCACACTGGAGTGTGTAAGGTTGCAGGTAAGCCCAGCAGGGGTGCAGTAGAGGGGAACTTAATTTCATCACAAAGCATTCAGGAAGGTTCCTGGAAGAGGTGAAACTGGAGTGAGGCCTTAAAGGATGAATAAGTGCCAGTCATGTGTGAGAGGAACAAAGGTATCCAGGCAGCAGGAACAGTGTGTGCAGGGGCATAGAAGCATGAAAGACCTTGGACTTCTTTTCTTTTCTTTTTCTTTTTTTTTTCTCGAGATGGAGTCTCTGTCACCCAGGCTGGAGTGCAGTGGTGCGATCTCGGCTCACTGCAGCCTCCAACTCCTGGGTTCAAGCAATTCTGTCTCAACCTCCTGAGTAGCTGGGACTACAGGTGCACACCACCACATCTGACTTATTTATTTATTTATTTTTGATGGAGTTGCACTCTGTTGCCCAAGCTGGAGTGCAAGGGCGTGGTCTCAGCTCACTGCAATCTCCACATCCCAGGTTCAAGTGATTCTCCTGCCTCAGCCTCCTGAGTGGCTGGGATTACAGGCACCCGCCACACATCTGGCTAATTTTTGTATTTTCAGTAGAGACATGGTTTCACCATGTTGTTCAGGCTGGTCTCGAACCCCTGACCTCAAGTGATCCGCCCACCTCAGCCTCCCAAAGTGCTGGGATTACAGGCGTGAGGCACTGTGCCTGACCGACATTGGACTTCTTAAAGAGCCTGGTATCCCAGGAGCATAGGTACAGAGTGGGTAGGAAAGTGAGAATATGAGGCTAGACAGGAAGACAGGGCCACATCAAAGACAGTCTTGCTCAAGCGATGAAGGAGCTGAAATCTCCTCCTCTCCCACTAAAGTATTTACAAAGCAGAGGCACATGGTCACGTTTGAGAAGTCTCAGAAAAAAGTAGCCCAAGTAGCTCAATGCTAGCTTGAAATGGATGTGAAGTCTGTCATATTTATTCTTAAAAAAAAAGCAATGGGCAGGGCATGGTGGCTCACGCCTGTAATCTCAGCACTTTGGGAGGCCGAGGCAGGCAGATCACGAGGTCAGGAGTTCGAGATCAGCCTCACCAATATGGTGAAACCGCATCTCTACTAAAAATACAAAAATTAGCTGTGCATGGTGGCATGTACCTGTAATCCCAGCTACTCAGGAGGCTGAGGCAGGAGAATCGCTTGAACCTGGGAGGTGGAGGTTGCAGTGAGCCAAGATGGTGTCATTGCACTCCAGCCTGAGTGACAGAGCAAGACTCCATCTAAATAACAAACAAACAAACAAACAACAAAAAAAGTACATCGAGCCTTTTTTTCTCAAAATAGCTGTTTCTTTAATCTAAATTTGTTTTCCATCAAGCTTTCCTAGAAAAAATACACAATCCAGAAAAATTTGCTTTCTTTTCCTTAAGTTTGTGTACCACTCTCCAACCCTTGTTTCAGTTTGAGAACTACATTGATGTGGGGGTTCTTGAAGGGTTATAAGAAGATGTCCCAGTAGGAGAAAGTATGGGAAATTCAAAGTTTAACACATGTCCCATCAGAGTCAGATAAGAACATATAGAGCAGGGCACAGTGAAAACAAAAGCAAAAGCCACAATGCATCAAGCTTGAAGCTGCTGTTCAGACTCAGGAGGGGAGACGAGACCAAGAGAATGCAGAGGTGACCTACCTGCCTTAACTGAACCTCAAATCAGGTGGGTCTGGTGTACACATACTGGGTGTAATGGGGTGAATAGTACCCTCCCACCCCGAATTCCTGCCACCTGAAACCTCAGAATGTGAACTTATTTGGAAATAGGGTCTGTGCAGATGTTATTAGTTAAGATGAGTCCATACTGGATTATGGTGGGCCCTAAATCCAATGACTAGCATCCTTACACAAGCACACAGGGAGGAGACCTCATGAAGATGGGGGTAGAGATTGCAGTGAGATGGCTACATGTCAAGGAACATCAAGGGTTTCCAGGAGCTACCGGAAGCTACAAAGAGGCCTGGGAGGATTCTCCCCCAGACCTTTTGGAGGGAGCACGTCCCTGTTGACATGTTAACTACAGACCTCTAATCTGCAAAATTGTGAGATAATAAATTCCTGATTTTTAAGCAGCTCAATTTGTAGTAATTTGTTATGGCAGCCACAGGAAACTAATATATCAGGCAGAGGCTAGGTTCTAGCTTCTGGGAAAAGATGTTATGGTAAGATTCCAGTTCTATAATAAAGACTAACAGAAATGTTGTGACTGGTAGGAATTCTATTATTCAATAAATACTTACTGAGCAGCTGTATGTGTTGGGCTCTGGGCTAGTAGTGGGGCATTGGGAGCATGCATGGAAAAAAAGTAAGTAAGCCATAACCTGCACTAGTTTAATGCACAGCCTCATTGTATTCATTTGTTCTCACATTGCTATAAAGAATGACTTGAGACTGGGTAATATATGAAGGAAAGAAGTGTAATTGACTTTACAGTTCCACACGGCTGGGGAGGCCTCAGGAAACTTACAATCATGGCAGAAGGCAAAGGGGAAGCAAGTCATGTCTTCCCATAGTGGCAGGAGAGAGTGAGCAAGTGAGCAAGCAAGTGGGGGAAGTGTCACAGTTTAAAACCATCAGCGCTCATGAGAACTCACTCACGATTATGAGAACAGCATGCGGGAAATCACCCCCACGATCCAATCACCTCCTACCAGGTCGCTCCCACAACATTAATTGTGGGGATTACAATTCGAGATGTGATTTGGGTGGAGACACACAGCTAAACCATATCAGCTGTAGAGACTTCCCCAGACCACCCTCATCAGAATCCCTGACTGCTGCTGGAAATGAGGTCCATAAGCCAGCAACATCAGCCTAAGACGAAGCTGGTTGGGTATGCTGCTTCTTGGCCCCCATTCCAGACCTACTGAATCTGAATCTCAGGGGTAGGATCCAAGAATCTCTGTTTTGCAGAAGGTCTCCAGCTGGTTCTGATGACAACTAAGGATTGAAAACTTCAGGTCTAGCAGTTTAATATGGTGAGGCAAATTGGCCTGAAGAGAGAGCAAATCCTAAGCTGAAGGCATCTAGACCCTTTCAAGAACAGCCCCCTCCCCCACTAGTGCATGTGATTGGACCAGGGGTTAGGACCTGCTGAGACCATAAATGAAGCCATTCGTTTACATCAGTAAGAGGAAAAAGGGATGAAGACAGAGATTCCTAATGGTCAGAAGCCTGTGCTCTTTGTACCCAACTCTGCCAGTCTTAGCTTCCTCCTTCTTCCCCTCCAACTTGCTATTCAGTTTGCACCGAGCCTTGCAGCTGAATGTACAAAGGGAGAGCTGCCTGAAAGCTGCAGTGGGTGGTAATGGTGTTAGCTAGCACTAGCATCACCAGTGTTGCCATCCTCATGTGCACCGACCATCTGTCATTTCTCAAGCACCATATGCAGTCATTTTATACACATGATATCATTTTACTAATCCTCACACCCACAGGATGGAGATGTTATTGTGTTCATTTTACAGATAAAGAGATCAAGATTGATATAGGGATTAATTGCCCAAAGATCCAAGCCCAATAAATGACATAGCTGTATTACACACTCCATCTTCCTGCCCATACCTTTCCCTCTATGCTGAAGAGTACAATGACAGAAAGAAGGACTTAGTTCCCTCCAATCCTAAAACCAAGAAGACCAGAGATTCTCCAATTGTGTTATGCACAGGAATCATCAGCGTCAATGTTAGATGTAGAATCTGGTTTGGGAGATCAAGGGTGGGGTCTGAGATTTCATACTTCTAACAAGATCCCAGGTGATGCCAGTGGGGCTGATCCCTGGACCACACTATGAGTACCAAGGAATTAGATAATTCCACAGTGGACCTCATTTCTCAACTGGGCAGATATGTAGACTTGTAACTTGGTCAATAACATGGCTGAGGTCATTGGATCCATTACTTGTACAACCAGGCTGATAACACAGCTGCTATCAGAACTGAAAAAAGCAAAACACATTAAAATGAATGAGAAACTCAGATCTTCTTAGTGATTTAGATGTTTTCAGTTCCTTTCTTCTCCATTCTCACCCAGCTATAGTTAGTCAATATCTTCCCCTGCAGACACTCCTTTAGCTGGTCCTTGAGCTGATATTGAACAAGGTGTGTACAAGAGATTCTCACCCCACCAGCAGATGGTTATCAAAATTATAGAATTTCCCTTAGACCAGGGCTGCTGGCTTTTACTTGACCCAAGGCCTCTTGTGTTGTGCCCCTGCGCCAGAGGCCAGCCACGTGAATATTTGCTTAGGCTTTTGTGACTTCATTTCCAACTTGACACCCTGTTTCCTTGCCACTAGTTCACCTGCTCTCTGCACCTCCAACACAGACATAGGTTATCCATTAGGAGTCATAATGCTGCCTTGCTTACAGCACGGGTCCCCAGCTGCCCTGGATCTTCTGTTGCTAGGCTGCATCTGTTAAATTCAACTTCCTACACGGAAGAGTTTTTCTGCTTCCCCAAGACACTGCTATTGGGACCAACCATTCCCTGACCAACCCCATAATTAGCTGAGTGCACTAAACTCTAGGTCTACCAATCTGGACTTTTCCCTTCTCACCAGCAACCTACCATTCAGATAATAGTCATCTTTGCAGTGGAGCACCACATGCCAACGTATAAGAAAAGAGGCCTCTTCATCCTACTATGGTGACTCGAATTTTTAAAAATTTGAAAAATCCCAACATTCATTATTTTAATTGACAGAAATAGCTGAAAATCATTTTTAAACACAAAAGTGGTAATGCGTGGTAAAATCTCAAGGAAGTTAAATTTTATTTAGATTTAGTTGCCATGATAAGTTTGTGTGCAAACAGTGATTAAGTTTGTTGTTTTCTGATAAGATAAGGACATCTAGAGTCAACACCTCTGGACATGATTGACTACATTCCTTTGGATAAAATATGAATGTTGTTGGTACAAAAAGAGAAAGAGAAAAGGAAAGTCATTTTTAACTGTAGATAACATATCTTATATTTGATTAATTTATGAACAACAGCAAATACAATAATGGAATGAACAAATATTGAATGGCAAACTAGAAATCAGAATTTGCCAATCTCAGGCAGTTCTTACATGATGTGTTCACCTTTGAAGTCAGTGGGTTCAAGAGTTATGTGAACATAGCCTTGCCTCTGTGATTCAGCCTTGTGACAAGGGAGCAGAGTGGATAGATGAAGGGTTAGGCCTGGTATCAGAGGACTTGCCTTCAAGTCTTACCCATATAAGCAGCATGTTCTTAACAAAACTATGTAGCTTTTCTTAGTCTTGTTACCTACTCCTAAAAATGACAATAATGACATCCCCAATCTCAGTGGTTATTGTGAGGGCAAAAAGATTTTTTGGAAGAGGGACTCCAGACCATGCTGCCCTGAGATGTTACTGAGCCCCATCCAAACTATCTTGAGTTGAAATCAACCCTTCCTTTTTCCCACTGCTCAGGCATAATCTCAGAGAAACCAAAGCAGGGTCCTGGACATGCTGGCAGGTGGCAGTGATCTGAAAGGCTCATATAGCAGAGGCTCAGACTGTGCAGGGTCTAAAACACAGTCGGTATAAAATCCACCATAATTACCATTTTAACACGGGGAAGGCATAGCTTTACTCTGGGGGCTTAAATGTCAGAAGCCTTTTGCAGCACCCTTAAAAGCAGAGATAAGAGCAAGCATGGAGAGTGAGAAAAAATATGAGATGAGGCAGCACCTTCTTGACCAGGAGAATTGTGCCTGGACTTCTATAAAGATGTGCATGTTTATCTTTTTTTGCTTACTTTTTTTGGCTCTCCCTTTATCTTTTAACTCAATTTAGAATGACCTGTTTATTCATAAACTTATTCAATCAATATGCGAGTACCCACTATTACAAGAGACAGTATAATAAAATGGTTAAGAATATGGACTCTGGCCCCAGAATGCCTCAGTTCAAATCCCAGCTCTTTTACTTAATGACTGTGCAATCTTAGGCAAATTATTTAACTACTTTAACCTCAATATCCCCATTTGTAACATAGTCAAAAAATCAGTACTTAGTTCGCAGGGTTGTTATGAGGATTCAATGAGTGTAGGGCCATATGGTGGCTCACACCTGTAATCCCAGTGCTTTGGGAGGCCAAGGTGGGATAATTGCTTGAGGTCAGGAGTTTCGGACCAACCTAGGCAACAACGTGAGACACCATCTCTACAAAAAAAATAAAAATTACCTAGCCTTGGTGGTGCACTTGTACTTCCAGCCACTCGGAAATAGAAGTACACCATTTCTCTCCTGGTATTGCCATCCTGGACCAGGTTCAAACAACTAAGTGACAGGTGCACCTGTATTCCCAGCTACTCAGGAGGGAGAAAAGAGGATTGACAGTTCAAATAACTGTCCTTGAGATTGAAGGAGACTCTTCTCTTCTCTTTCCCCTCTGAATCCATCCCCTGCCCAACACAAGAGATGCCCTCAACCCTTAGGGTTGATAGATACAATTAACTCGGTGTGCAGTATTTCTGTTTCCTAAAACTAGAAACCTTACCCATCCTTCTATTCAGGGATGAGTGTTGGATTTGAGTGAGGAGGCTTGCCATAAGTCATATGTTTTTCCTCTACCTTGTCCTTGTTTTTCCATGAGCCATTAAATGTCATACCTTAACAACACATGGAATCCAGGAGAGAAGCCGACTTCCAGAAAAGGCAAGACACTGATGGGGAAATTACAAAAGTTACAGGTAGCCCTGTGTTGCAATACATAAAAGCTTATGGGTGCTCATCTAAAGCTAATTTTGTGGAGTCAGGCATATTCAAAACTCCAATTTTGGGAAAGTTTCCTCTGCCTGAGTTTGTTTTCTCATCTATAAAATGGAGATAATAATATCATTTGTATGGTAAGGATGCTGCAAAGACTTGCAAAGTAGATGATCAATCAATGTTTTTTGAAAGAATGAATCTTTCCAGTGATTCTGGAGTCAGCTGCATCAGAGTTAATAGGTGATATGGTCTGGCTCTGTGTCCCCACTCAAATCTCATCTCATACTCTAATCCCCATGTGTCAAGGGAGAGAGTTGGTGGGAGGTGATCATGGGGATCATGGAGGCGGTTTTCCCCATGCTGTTCTGGTGATAATGAGGGGGTTCTCACAAGATCTGAGTGTCCCCTATGGCATCTGTCTCTCCTGCCACCATATAGGATATATCTTGCTACCCCTTAGCCTTCCACCATGATTGTAAGATTCCTGAGGCCTCTCCGGCCATGCAAAATTGTGAGTCAATTAAACCTCTTTCCTTCATAAATAACCCACCTGAGGTAGTATCTTCATAGCAGTGTGAAAACAGACTAATACAATGGAGATACTGTGACTCTGCTGAGGTGGCTGTAGACTAAGGAAGACTTTCCTTCAGCCATTTTCTTATGTGAAACATTGGCATGGGCTCTGGAAAGGAAAGGCAAGACACACATTGACCACATATCATACACTAGACACTGGATGGTGCCTCATGCTATTTAATCCTTCCCTGTAGCTATCCTGCAAGATGGGCGATATGACCCTGCTTTACAGATGTGGAAGCTGAGGCTTAGGGAAGGCCACCTAGATGACTCCCAATCCTGTACATGCCACCCGGGCTCCAGAAGAGCAGCTAGAGGGCCTCCCCTCTGTGCTCAAGCCTAGAGAGGTAATGCGACGCAACCCAGGTGGACCTTAGGCCCCAAGTTTGTGGAAGAACTGATGCAAATGGAGAAACAGGAAGATTCCACTGCTAAACCAAAGTCCCTCCTCTGCACACTGGTCACCTGGAGCAGTCTCTTTTCCCTACACTGTACCATCATTAAGCTCATTCAAACACCATCTCTGTGTAGCTGCTTCACGGGGTGCCTTAGACCTAAGCACATGTATTTTTTTATTTATCAACGTGAGATCATGTCTCCTCATCTCTAAACTGAAGGCAAAGATCCTGCTGCGTGTTGGCCCCATCCAGGGGCCCTGAGAATCCAATGTAACCACAGTAATCCTGACAGCTATCACTCAGATACCTCTCACTAGGTGCCAGGCATGATTATGAGCACATAGGATAACTCATAATTCACAAAATCTTCATATCAGCAATGTGATACCCTGTTATTAGCACATTCATTTTGCAGATGAGGAAAATCAGGCACAGAGAGATTAAGTAACTTGCTCAAGGTCACACGGTTGCTAAGGGGAGGAGTCAGTATTTGAACTCAGGGAGTCTCTGATCATAGGCTTTGTGCTCTGGAGGGGATGGGAGGGCTCCCTGGAAGCTTACGGGGTTATGGGCATTCTAGAGTCAGATCTGACTTCACTCAGCCTGACTCCTTCCCCATGAAGAAGTCTGACCGACAGAGTTTTATCTCATCATTACCAGTGCAGTCTTGCTGGCTCAGGTCCTTGGAAATATTGCTATTCTATGCTATATCCTAACATTAATACTCAGTTAATGCTCTACTATTGAAAATCATGCTCAATTACTTTTAGCATAAAATTTCAGCTGCTTCCCACTGCATTGGAAGCTTTGAAATAGGCAATTGTCTCTTACCTCCTCTTTCTCTTCTGCCCATTCTCCCTTTAGCAAGCTCATGGGCTGGGAACTCACCTTTGTTCTATGATTGGAGCTTTTCCCCTGTGTGGAAGAGACTGTACTCACTGTACTGTCTCCTTGAAATGCTCTTCACTGGCTATTCAGAGGGCAGACTCCATCTCAACCTCTGGGTCTGGAAACTTCCCTTCCACCTCCCCAATACCTGAAGTTCTCTGCCCCCTGCCCTCTCTTTCCCTCTATCTCATCAACCACTTATTGTCTGGACCTAAAGCTAGAGTTGCTACCCCAATTCACAAATTATATCCTTAGGGTTTGTAGAAACCCATCTGGATAAAACTTGTATTTTTTTAAATTGTGGAAAAATACATACAACATAAAAACATAAAATTCACCATCTTATTTTTAAGTGCCCAGGTCAGTAGCATTAAGAACATTTACATTATTGTGCAACCAGTCTCTAGAATGTTTTCCTCTTGCAACACTGAAATTCCATGAACATTAAACAACTTCCCCTTTCCCCTCCCTCCAGCCCCTGGCAGCCACTCTTCTTTTTCTTTCTATAATTTTGACTACTCTAGGTACCTCATATAAGTGGGGTCATAGAGCATTTGTCCTTTTATGTCCGGCTTATTTCACTTAGCATAATGTCGTCGTGGTTCATCCATGTCATAGCATGTGCCAGAATTTCCTTTCTTTTTAAGGCTGAGTAATACCCCATTGTGCATATACACCACATTTTCTTTCTCCATTCATTCCATCAATGGACACTTGGGTTGCTTCTACATTTTGGTGACTGTGAATAATGCTGCTGAGAGCATAGCTGTACACAAACCCTTGCATTTGAAACTCCTGTATTTACTGTTTGGGCTGTAGACTTCCAGGGCTGAGCTCCACACACTGGACTGTTTCTAGCTCCCTGACATTATCAGGCTCCTCCTCTTCCCCTTACCTCCATAATCCACAGCTGTGCCTTCTCCATGCCTCTGGGAGCTATTAATTAGGACAATTTTCTCCTCTTAGTTTTTAGGATATTCATTTTGACTCAATTCCTCAGGTATATAAGTAGGGTGGATGACTGAGTCTACAGTGTGGTTTCTGATAACTTGGTGGGGACATTATTATAAACCCCATACAATCTCTTTAAAATGTCCTCTTCCCCTACTAGATGGTACTTTTAAATACTCATTGCAATGAACAGACTTCCTTACCACAAGGGGCACTTAGTGGGGAACTGAGACCTGTTAACCGAGGGGACATTATGACCTAATGATACCAAGGAGTCAGTGATGCTCAGTGAATGAGCGCTCAAAAAGGTTCTCGAAGACAGTAAACAGGAGCGGAAGAGGAAAAGGAGACAGCAGAAGAAAGGCCTCAAGAGAAATATAGGAGACTGCAGACACTAGATCTGGACATTGTTGGAGCTGGGACTACATCTCCAAGAGGAGAAGCATAGATCCATCTAACTGACCTTATGAGAGGTGGGATCCTAGGAGCCAGCTCTAGGGATGGGGGCTGTGTAGGAAGCAGACGCTAGACCCAGGTCAAGAGATTCCTCCCTTGACTGCTTAGCTGCTTATGGATGTATGAACGTGGACAAGTTAATATTCCTACACGGCTACTTTCTCTTGAGGAGAACAAACCAGAATAATAATATGTATCTTACAGTGTTTTGTTGATTAAAAACGAATTCACATGAGTGGGCTGAGGAGCATGGCTGTCTCTCTGCAGATGTTCCATAAAAATTGTTCATCCTGGCTGGGTGCGGTGACTCATGCCTGTAATCTCAGCACTTTGGGAGGCGGAAGTGGGCAGATCATGAGGTCAGGGGATCGAGACCACCCTAGTCAACATGGTGAAACCCCATCTCTACTAAAAGTACAAAAATTAGCTAGGCATCGTGGTGCGCGCCTGTAGTCCTTGCTACTTGGAAGGCTGAGGCAGGAGAATCGCTTGAACCCAGGAGGTGGAGGTTGCAGTGAGCCAAGGTCGTGCCATTGCACCCCAGCCTGGTGACAGAGTGAGACTCTGTCTCAAAAAAAAAAAAAAATTGTTCATCCTCTCTTGTTCTTGCAAACCTCACATCAGGCATAGTTCTATGCCCAGAATTATGCCTTGATAAATATTTGGGTGGAAGAAAGGAAAGACAGATGATGTTTTCTCCCCATCAGCTGCCTTCTCAGGGAATTTGGATCTCCAATTTGGGAGATTTACAGAACACTTCATGAGGACTGCAGATGCCCAGAATGAGCCTGCACTCCCCAGTTGAGTGTTTCCAGAATAAATGGAAGATGAGTGGTGTTGTACATGGGTGAGGCAATGTCTATCATTTGAATTAAAAAGGACAAGTAAACACATAGTTCACAGTATAAATAAAACCAGAGACATTCCCTCATCAGCAACCTTCATATTCTGAAAGAAAGCCCACAAAGCACCTGAAAGACATTCATAGACCAGCTGCCATGAGACCTCTCTGCACCAAGAAACTTTCTTTCCTTACTGTCTTGTTACTAGCTTGAAATCAAGCATCATGCTTGAAACTCAGCTAGGAGCACCCCCACCAGGACACACAGTGGTCTGGAGTTAGATTGTAAACACTGGGCCCCTTACGCTGGCTGGGATTTTCCCGGGCACATTGGTGGGGCTTTCTTCTGAAATGTCGCACAACGCAGCTGTGTACCCTGAAAGAGGTTTTGGAATGACAGTCTGGAGAATGGGTGGAGTCTGCCCGTGAGGAGGGTCAGAAATCCCTAAACTCCTAAGGAGTCAACTACTTAAAGGAACCCAACAGTTCTACAAAACCACAGAGAAATGTCAACATCACTGGACCAGATCTACTTCCCCTAAAAACATAAGGCTTGGCTTGACAATACTGAAGAAATCAAATGGGAAATGCTTATTTTCTGCTCATGTCTACCATGGCCTTATTTGCCTTTAAAAGAAAAATAAAAGATAATTTGGTCTAGATAATTATTATTATCATCCTTATTGTCAACATTGTCATCTTCATCCTTGCAAGGAATTAAAATACCATAGTGATATATCTAGGCTGAATCTTAATAACTGAGGAAGAAGCAACTAGATGGAGAAGGCAGACAAGGACTGAGGGGTGTGGGAGCTGAAAACCTCCCAGGCAGAGAGTGCAGAGTGAGCTAAGACATGCTGTTCCATCCTAATCTCTTTTTGGTTACTTAATTTTACCCCCTCTTCATCTGTTATTTTGTGTTTGTCCATGTCTTTCAACCTGTTCAATCCACTTTCTTTAATCTGTTTCTGTGTTGACACTGAACTCTGGACTCCAACCTATTTCTGGTTAGCAATTGCTATCCTTGCAATATGTCACAAATTCATTCTTTCATTCAATCATTCATTCAATAAGACCATATGATATAGTTTGGCTCTGTGTCCCCACCCGGATCTCATCTCGAATTTTAATCCCCACGTGTAGAGAGAGGGATCTGCAATCCCCACGTGTCAAGGGAGGGACCTGTAATCCCCACGTGTCAAGGGAGGGAGGTTATTGGATCATGGTGGGGGTTTCTCCCATGCTGTTCTCATGATAGTGGGTGACTTCTCATGAGATCTGGGGCTCTCCCCATTTTGCTTTACCCTTCTCTCTCCTGATGAAAATAAAACAGGGCTCTTCCCCACTTTGCTTTACCCTTCTCTCTCCTGATGTGTTGTGAAGAAGGTGACTGCTTCCCCTTCTGCCATGATTGTAAGTTCCCCGAGGCCTCCCCAGTTATACAGGACTGTGAGTCAATTAAACCTCTTTCCTTCATAAATTACACAGTTTTGGGTAGTATCTTTATAGCAGTGTGAAAATGGGCTAATACACCATAGTATCTGCTTACCTGTAAGGTAAGATGTCTGTTACCTGTGAGGCACCATGATAGGTACTGAAGGCACATAGAAGCATGAAACCTGCTCCTTGTCATTATGGAAACTACAATCTAGTAGTAGAGGAAGCAGACATGGATCAGCTAATTGTGATTTATATTAGCAACTCATTCATTTATTTGTTCACTCATTAATTCATGTATTCAACAAATATGCATGGAGTTCCTGCTATGTGCCAGGAATTGTGCTATACCCTGGGGATGCAAGCTTATTTTCTGTTCATGCCTATCCTCTCATTTGCTTTTGAAAGAAAAATAAAAGATAATATAGTCTAGATAATTATTGTCATCATTAATGTCAACATCGTTGAACGAGAGTTTATGAATGAGCAAAAGGGACACCTTCCCTACCCTTGTGGAGTTTATAGTCTCCATTTGGAGAAGCTAATGAGACCACTGGTGTCTTAGAAGACTCCAAGAGGAGGGGTCCTGGGAAAATTGGGGGTTGTGAAAGAAGATTTTCCTTCTCTGTCTATTGCCCGCCTTCTGTAAGCACAAACTGTTAATTTCTTGAAGACACTTTGGTTACCCATGGCAACGTCTAAAGCAAGCAATAAAGAGCTGAGGAAAGCACATGTTCACACCCTCATGTTGACTTTTCCACATGGCCTTCTGAGTGTGGTGATTGGGAAAATAAAACGAGCTCCTGGTTAATTAGGAATGTGTTAGGACCTCATCACTAGAGTGGGTGTGTTGACTTTGGAAGGGATCTTTAAAACTTTTTAAATTTTTCCCTAAAATTTGCAAAATGTGTTATTTGAATAGACTACATTTTTTATAATTTTAGAAGGGGAAATACTCGGATTTTTAAAGTTTAATAAAATATTTCAAGTGCTTACATGATCTGGGCTCAGTCATCTCTCCAACCTTATCCTTTCCCACTACTCATTTTGCTTTCATTTTATTGAGTAGTCTTACCGTCCCCTAATAGTCTGTTTTCTCTTTTCTCTGGGACATTGCATATGTTTTCTTTTTTTCTGCCTGTGACTTCCTTTCTTCCTCTATCTCTCTCTCCTTTCAAAATGTCTTCTTATCCTGACTTCTAACATCATTTCTACTTCAGATAACACTAATTTACTTCTTCCCTTGACTATAAAACCTACAATGAGATGATGCCGTTACTATGCTTTTCATAGTCTATGACCTCCCCCTATCACTAACAAATACATTGTTTTCATACTTTATTCAAACATCTTCTTTTCCCCCCTAAGGTGGGAACACCATGACAAGAGGGTTGTGACTACTATGTTGAGAAGTTTATTCCTGAGCCCAGTCCAGTAATTACAAAATAAATATTAGTTGAATAAATGAATAAATCAGAATCATCAGTAAATATAATTTATACTGAGAATAATCACGTCAGTCAGCTATTGCAATGTAACAAACCACCCCAGAGCCCAGTGGCATGAAATGGGAGGCAACTTTCATTCTCACACTCAAATCTCTGCAGGTGATTGTGATGTCTTTGCTTCAAGTCATGGTTCAGTTGGAACAGCCCTGTTCTACATACCTCTCATTCATCTGGGGCCAGCATAAAACCACCTTTGCAGAATTATGACAGTAAGAGCAATCTGACATAGTTGACGCCAAGTTCCTTCTGATCCCTTTGTTGTCCTTCGTCATTCCTGGGTGTAGGCTAAGCTAACTTTGGGAAGAATTTAGTTTATAGTTTAACTTAAAACAAGGATGATAATAGTCTCTCCCTAAAACTAACCTTCTTTTTGCTCAGGGATGAAAACTACTTTTGTAAGCCTAATAAAAACCATAAAAAATAGGATTATGGAAGGAGCACAGACTACACTATGAGACAGGCATAGTTTCTATAATCCCTTATTGCTTAGGAGTCATGTGGCCAGAGGTCAAAAGATTTGTGACTTCTCCAATTGCACCCATAGACAACATCCTTATTATAGAAACTAAGATTGGTCTTTTGAAATATATTTAAGACTGACTCCACTGGGACTCATGATTCATAACTCAACTGAACCTGTGGCCCCACCTAGAGGCAGACTTAGCACCTGAGGCCTGTTTTCCATACCCCTATGATTCCATCCCCAACCAATTAGCAACACCCATTCCCTAGCCCACTGCCCATCTAATTGTCCATAAAAGCCATAGCCTTTGAGCCTTGGAGAGATTGATTTGAATGATAACTCCAGTTCTCCCACGTGGGCCAGGCTCACATCAATTAAACTCTTTCTCTACTGCAATGTCACAGTTTCAGTGAATTAATTTTTTCTGTGCAGCAAGCAGGAAGAACTCATTGGACATAGCAAGCAAGTCACCTGGGGAAGAATTTTCTCATGGTAATAACAGAAGTACAAGAGGCAGAGTTCAACCACACAAGGGGATCTCAAGCCTTTGCCTGTTTCATGTGTATTAACATTCCATTATCAAAACAAGTCATATGGCTAACCCCACATTCATGAATGGGAAATATACTCTGCCCACAGGAAATCTTTGAGAGGACTGAATACCTGTTTGACAATAATCCAAGATACCATAACCAGTCAAGATACAAGGACCAATCTATAATCTAGCCAATATTTATTTCATGAAGTTGTTTCTCACATAGGCAATTATTAAGTAGATTTTACTCATACTGCACTATGCTAGATTGCTTGCAAAACCCACAATTAGAAAATGAGTCATGGAATCTGCCACCAGCAGCATGCAAGTAACATAAAACAGATGATTATTCTACAAGAAATTATGTTACACACTTACCAAAGACTACATATCATAGAGGAGATAGCAAAGATTTTAGAGTCAGGCAGACCAGGGTTTGCTGACCATCTAATTGTGGGTAGTTGTCTAAATTCCTGAGTCTCCTTTACCTCCCTTGTAAAATTGGTGTGATAACAGTACCTACATCTCATAACATGGAATCAAGATAAAATGGCTCATGCTGTGTGCTACACCTGGCACAGAAAAAGGCCTCCATACACACCTGTTCTCTCTCTTTGCATCCTTTTGCCCTATTATGCCCTTGTCAAGACCAAATTACAGAGCACATAATCCCATCATTTGCTAAAAATTGTGGATGTCATTAGCTGCTTGGTTTTCTCTCTATTTGGGGGCCACCTTGATGTGTGGTTCATTAACATGAAATCTTCAAGGAATGAGGTATCAGTTTGACTTCATTTTTTAAAAAAATTTTAAGTTCCAGGATACATGCACAGAACATCAGGTTTGTTACATAGGTATACATGTGCCATGATGGTTTGCTGCACCTATCAACCTGCCATCTAGGTTTTAAGCCACACATTCTTTAGGTATTTGTCCTAATGCTCTCCCTCCTCTTGCCCCCAACTCCCTGACAGGCCCTGGTGTGTGATGTTCCCCTCCCTGTGTCCATGTGTTCTCTTTGTTCAACTCCCACTTAGGAGTGAGAACATGTGGTGTTTGGTGTTCTGTTCCTGTGTTAGTTTGTTGAGAATGATGGCTTCCAGCTTCATCCATGTCCCTGCAAAGAACATGAACTCATTCTTTTATATGGTTCCATAGTATTACATGGTGTATATGTGTCACATTTTCTTTATCCAGTCTATCATTGGTGGGCATTTGGGTTGGTTCCAAGTCTTTGCTATTGCAAATAGTGCTCCAATAAACATACGTGTGCATGTGTCTTTATAGGAGAATGATTTATATTCCTTTGAGTGCATAACCAGCAATGGGATTGCTGGGACAAATGGTATTTCTGCTTCTAGATCCTTGAGGAATGGCCACGCTGTTTTCCACAATAGTTGAAATAATTTACACTCCCATCAACAGTGTAAAAGCGTTCCTATTTCTCTACAGCCTTGCCAGCATCTATTGTTTCCTGACTTTTTAATAATCGCCATTCTAACTGGCGTGAGATGGTATCTCATTATGGTTTTGATTTGCATTTCTCTAATGATCAGTGATAATGAGCTTGTTTTCCTATGTTTTTTGGACACATAAATGTCTTCTTTTCAAAAATGTGTGTTCATATCCTTTGCCCACTTTTCGATAGGGTTGTATTTTTCCTGTAAATTTGTTTCAGTTCCTTGTAGATTCCGGATATTAGACCTTGTCACATAGGTAGATTGCAAAAATTTTCTCCCATTCTGTAGGTTGTCTAGTTCACTCTGATGATAGTTTCTTTTGCTGTGCAGAAGCTCTTTAGTTTAATTAGATCCCATTTGTGAATTTTGGCTTTTGTCACAATTGCTTTTGGTGTTTTAGTCATGAAGTCTTTGCCCATGCCTATGTCCTGAATGGTATTGCCTAGGTTTTCTTCTAGGGTTTTTATGGTTTTGAGTTTTACATTTCAGTCTTTAATCCATCCTGAGTTAATTTTTGTATAAGATGTAAGGAAGGGGTCCAGTTTCTGTTTTCTACCTATGGCTAACCAGTTTTCCCAGCACCATTTATTAAATAGGTAATCCTTTCCCCATTGCTTGTTTTTGTCAGGTTCGTCAAAGATCAGATGGCTGTGGAAGTGTGGTGTTATTTGTGAGGCCTCTGTTCTGTTCCATTGGTCTATATATCTGTTTTGGTACCAGTACCATGCTGTTTTGGTTACTGTAACCTTGCAGTATAGTTTGAAGTCAGGTAGCATGATGCCTCCAGCTTTGTTCTTTTTGCTTAGGATTGTCTTGGTTATATGGGCTCTTTTTTGGTTCCATACGAAATTTAAAGTAGTTTTTTTCTAATTCTGTGAAGAAAGTCAATGGTAGCTTGTTGGAAATAGCATTGAATCCATACATTACTTTGGGCAATATGTCCATTTTTCATGATATTGATTCTTCCTATCCATGAGGATGGAATTTTTTTTCATTTGTCTGTCTCCTCTCTTATTTCCTTGAACAGTGGTTTGTAGCTCTCCTTGAAGAGGTCCTTCATGTCCCTTGAAAGTTGTATTCCTAGGTATTTTATTCTCTTTGCAGCAATTGTAAATGGGAGACCTCATTTTTTTAGAGCCTACCATCTTGCACATCTTATCCAGACTGCTTTTCCCCTAAGCACATTATCTTGCCTTTAACAACTCCAAAGAGCTTCTAAAACATCTCTGTTTATTTATGGCTTTGTGTACTCACCCTGCTTTCTATCCATGGGTTGCCTCACTCACCATACTCACTTCTCTGTATGTGATACTCTAATCTATATCCAAATCAGAGGTCCACATCTACATGTCAAATTGCTTATTGGATTTTTCTAAATGAGGATCAGGCTGGTATCTCAAATCTGATGTATTAAACACTAAATGTAAAGTCCATTCTCTGCATCTGCACTTCTCCAGTGTTCTTTATCTCAATGAACAGCTTCACCATCCATCTAGTCACAAAGCTTAAAATCTCACGGTTGCCTTTGACTTATCCTCTTCCCTCATCATCGTAATCCATTCAATATTTAGTCTAGTCAAGATGACTTTGTCTATGGAGCAACATAAAACCCCAACATCAACCAGCTCAAACAGAAAGAACATAGCAATTAGTTTAGGGGAGAGCAGGCACCAAGCATTGGGTTTCAGTACCACTTTACCCCAATTTTCCTGGCTTCTCCAGCTCTGCCCTCCCTATGTGAGCTTCACTGCCACAGTGACCACAAACTGGCCATAGCAACTCCAGGCATCATTGTCTATAAAATAACACCCAGAGCTTCCATCAGCAGAATTGTCTCTCTTAGGAGTGAGGACCCCCTCCATAGACATTGCCTAATGTATCACTGGCTCAAAGGTCCATTCCCAAACCAGCAAAGAGGATAGATGTATCATGCTTGGTGTGGACCACGACATCAATTACTCTTAATCCCATTTCTTGACAATAAAATCTAATGAGCACCACATTATTTTACCTCCTCAACACCTTGAACCTCTTCCTGTCCATGTTACAACCTTAGTTAAAACATCCAGTGCCTCTCACAGGAACTATAAATTTCTGCCCTACTGGTTTTCATATCTCTGAACTTTCTACACCTCCCCACCCCAATCCTTTTTTTGTACATTCAGCAAATATAACTTTCTAATACAGTTCACATTAGGTCACTTCTTAGAACACTTTCATGTTTTCTCATAGGATAGAGTTCATACTATACAACTGGACATTTGACTCCTTCAAAACTTGGCTTGATGCCTTTTTCATCACTATTTCCTGCTAATTTTAACAGTTTATGTTGTGCCTATATGATTTCATAGTAGCAAGGCATTATGTATTACGCTACTTTTTTCTTTTTCGAGACAGAATCTTATTCTGTCACCCAGGTTGGAATGCAGTGGTGCGATCTTGGCTCACTGCAACCTCTGCTTCCCACTCAAGCGATCCTCCCACCTCAGCCTCCTGAGTAGCTGGGAACACAGGCATGGACCACCACATCCAGCTAATTTTTTGGTAGAGACAGGGTTTTGCTATGTTGCTGAGGCTGGTTTCAAACTTCTGAGATCAGGCGATCCACCCACCTTGGCCTCTCAAAGTGCTGGGAATACAGGCGTGAGCCACCATGCCTGGCCACAGATTTTTGTTTGTTTGTTTGTATGTTTTGTTTTGTTTTGTTTTGTTTGAGACAAGGTCTAGCTCTGTTGCCCAGGCTGGAGTGCAGTGGTGTGATGATAGCTCACTGCAGCCTCAACTTCCCAGGCTCAAGTGGTCCTCCTGCCTCAGCCTCCCAAGTAGCTAGGACTACTAGGTGTGCACCACCATGTCTGGATAAATTTTTTATTTTCTTTTTGTGTGTGTGTGGAGATGAGATCTTGCCATTTTCCCCAGGTTGGTTTCGAACTCCTGGCATCAAGTAATCCTCTGCCTCAGCCTCCCAAAGTGCTGGGATTACGGGCATGAGCCATCACACCCAGCTCATATTAAATTTTTTCTATGCCATATCTCAATTACTCTGCACAGTTCTCTGTGAGGTAGATACTATTGACATTGACACTTTATAGAAAAGGAAGCTTAGATTAAGGCAGGTTAAGTAATTTTCCCAAAGTCACCTAGAGAGTTGTACAGCTGAAGTTTAGAACCAGGGCTGTCTGACTCGAAAGCCTGTGCTCCTAACCACTAAAGCATATCACCTTCCTCTTGCCTCCACCTAAACCCTACATACAAGTCATCCCACACTTTTTAAGTGCTTTTTGAGGAAGCCTGGTAAAGTTTTGTCTTCCTGGGTTTAATAAATTTGCTATCACTGCTCAGAATGTTCACCTCTATACCTCTGCCTTCAGTCCTACTTTTATACTTTCTCTGACACCACCAACTCCAGTCAAAATTATTTCTCTTTTTCCCATGATCCCTTGGCTTGACTGTCAAACAAATCCATCTCTTGCACCAGAGTCTCAACTCTTTCATGATAGAAACCAGTTCTTTCTTTGCTCAGTTCTTCACAGCATTGTAGCTCTGTGGTTTATATTCATCCAAAATAGTCCAAATATTTTTTGAGAATATACTCTGGGCAAGAGAGTGCTAGTTACTATGTGATAAAGATATCGAAGGCACAGTTGCTATCCTCAAGAGGTATGCATTCTAGTGTGGCAGGGAGACATACAAACAAATGATTTCAAGGATAGAGAAATGTACAGGGTCCAAGTTGCTATATAAGCGTATCTTTGATTTAATTTCATGAGTGCATTCCGCAGACTTATAACATTGCCCATGCATCGATCCCTCACCGGTGAGCTAAGAGCTTTGCACACGTGTTTCCATGGGCATTAGGCGTGTTGTTGGTGTTATTCCTCCACTCCTGATGATTCTTCCACATGGAGGGAAACCTATTAGAAAAATGCTTGTTTTTTTCTCCATCCCCATACCCAGTTCCCCCCAGGGACAAAGTGTGATTTGACATGATTGAAAGGAGAAGTCAGGCACATTTAGGCTGGCCTCATCCTCACCTCTTGTGAAGGACCGTGCCTGCAGGGAACGTGTGTTCTCTATTGCTTTAGCTATATAGGGAAGCTCAGTCTCATGTCACACTGACAATATCACACATCAATTGTGTATCATGATTCTACTCACTCTCCGACCCATTGCGTTTTGTGATGTTGCAGGAGCCTTCTTAGACTGAAAGCAAGGAAGCTCAGAAGTGTGGAAAATTACAACCAATCCAAGGTAGGATCCACGGATCAATGTTCCAGCTCCCCCTACTTCACTGAAATAAGTCTAGGGATGGGGTATAACAATGTGTCCTTTTGATTATTTTGCTGAAACATGACAACACACACTTACATTGGCTTTCCCTTTTTTCTCTTTCTTACTCTCCCTGCTTCCTCACTCCTTGTTTCTGGAATACCTCTCAAATAAACTACCTATAACCAAGTTCTTATCTCAGGCTGTTTTCTCAAGAGAACGCAAAGTAAGACAGACAACACAAGGACATGGTTTATAATCCATCTCTCAGCTCTGTAGTCTCAGTATTGGTTCCATTCCAAGAGGCCTTTCCCCAAGAGCACCTGAGAAATGGTGTGAGTCACTCTGATTGGTCCTTGCCTATGTTGAATTGAATCTTGTGGCCAGAGGGTTGGAACACACCAGGTAGCTGAGCTGAGTCCCACGCTCAGCCCAGAGCTGGAAGTTGTGATTAGCCTCACCAGTGTCACATGTGCAGACAGTCGGAGTATGTTTCCGTGGAAAATCAGTTAGATTGCTAAAAGGAGAGAGAATAAATGTGAGGTAGGTCAAACAACATACGCTCATTAACAAAACCACCAAAGAGTCTCTCCATCTATAGATAGCACAGGTGACTCTGACAGCAGAAATGAGAAAGGAGCATCTTTACCAGGGGAATGATATCATTGTCTGTTAGGATTGGAAGTGATTTAGGAAATGATTTCACCCAAACTTAAATTACTGTGGAAGTCCAGAGAGAGAGACTAAGCCCATTAGCTTGAGGTGGTCCAGACAACAGTTGGTAGTTCTGGATTAGAAACCCAAGACTCCAACCTTCCAGTGCAGAATCAAGGTCCTTCTGTTTACCCATTCCACCCTCACAGTGGCTGCTTCCTCCAAGAGCCCAGCAGCTCTGAATTGCAAAGACTATAGAATCATGCTTTAAAAACATCACATTATTATAAAAATGATAGACTTGGCTAGAAGACAGTTCTCTTTCTGAATTTACTAATTCAACCTATTAAGTCTAATCTGTGTCTACAAAGAAAAATGTTGAGTCTTGATTTACTTAGCTCACAAGGCTATATTTCTTGCTACACACATAGTGCTTGGGACAGTCCCTGACTCAGCTCTCAGCTGCCCTTCTTTCATGATGATTTAGCAAACAGCAGAGAAGAGACTTGAAGGGAGGGAGAAAACGATTTGGCTGGAAGTCTTCCCAGCAGAGGAGGGTTTTTCTTTGGTTTTGAAGGACAGGCCAGACATAGATTGGCTGAGAAGGAGGGGCAACATGGGGTTGGAGAGACAGAGATAAGAGTGTTTGGGGAAGGAGCATCTTGTTTTGAAGTGAGAACAAAGGAATTGAATTTCAATGAATAAATAAATCGCAGATGATTAGGGTAAAGACTATAATATAAATTTCAACATTCTTGACAGTGTAAAGTGTTGCCTACAGAATGAAGCTCTGGAGGCGGAGGGGAGGGGAAATGGAGGAAAGAGAAGTTAAATTTAATAGACACTATCAAACAGTAGAAAAAGAGTTTAAGCTTATTATTAGAGTTACACAGAGAACTGACAAAACTTAAAGCATAACAATAGTACTATCAAATGCTGGGAAGAGGATGGAGTAAGAAGGGAGAAAAACAATAAATCAAAAAATGCAGTTTCAAGTGTGGTATATAGAGTCATGGAGGCCAACAATAGAATAAATAAAGGCAGAAGTAAAGTGGAAAAAAGGCTGTTTGTGAGCAGTGGCATTAAGAGTGAGGAGAGGGAAGTATTCACTTCCACCGTGAGCTTTTCTGTACTATTTGAACCATTACCATGTGCAGGCATTGCTTTGAAATCTGAAAAGGAAGTCCCACAGTTCAGCAGTTGCCCCATTAGCATGAACTGTGTTTCTATTCTGTACTCAGCACTGCCCTTGGGTTGGGAATTAGAAGATGAATAAATGAACAAAGCATTAGGTGTTAGAATGGAAGAGCCTTTCTGGTTGGGAGAAGTGCAAGAAGCACATTGGAAAGAATTCCCAATAAAGTAAAACAGAAGATGGATATTGAAAACTGAAGAAGAGTCCATCAAATGATTCAGCAAGGGTACTAGAGGCAGATGCTGAAATACCTAAAAGAACAGAGGCATGGAATGCAGTGAAATCTTCTAGCAAATGCAGATTGTGCAGTTTTGCTTGTGCATTTGGTGTTAAATTATAAGACTGCAGGGACAAATCAGCTCAAATAAGGAAGGGCTTATTTACCACATTAGGAGGTCTGAATTGTCTTCTGCAGACCAAGGATCACGAACTCAAATACATAGCTCAGTCAGTCAGATTCTCAAAAATAAGAAAAGAGGAGGGGGAAAGATGACAGTAAATGAAAGAGCACATGCTTGAGCTGGGCAGAAGTTGCAGCTGGTGCAGCAGATTTTTGCCATCCACATGTTCAAACCCAGGATCAGAGATTTTCTAGTTTTGAAAATAAAGCTAGGAATCAAGATTTTTATGTAAAACTTCTTAATTATAAAATGTTGGCAATTTTATTAGTTAGGCTACACTATGCTGTGTTGTGATAACAAAAAAAAACAAAAACAAGCAAAAAAAACAAAAAACAATGCTCAATGGTGTAACATAAAAAGGATTTATTTTTCACTCACACAAAGCCCAAATGGGTAGAACAGCTCTCTTCCATGTGGTACCTATGTCAGCAGGAACTCAGGGTCTTCAAGGTTATTGAAACAAAGGTGGAGAAGTGCATTGCCTCTTAACAGTATTGACAGGCACCTACTGGCTGGAATGAGTTACTTGCCCTCAATCTAACTTTAAAGACTAGGAAGTATCACGACACACATGGGTATTTAATAAGCACTCAACTATATCTGCCATGCCAACTAATACAAACATTTTATTTTTAAATACCATATGATCCTATTAATAATGGTTGGGTTTGGCAGAAGGGTGGGCAGTTTAAGAAGATCTCTGCTATAGTCAAAGATTGGGGATTCTTTAGAAATATCACATTTTCATTTCACAAAAAATAATTCCAGAAACCATGTGGAAGATTGACCAGAGGGGCAATGCTAAAGGCAGAATGGTTATTGAAATGGCCTGGAGAAGCACTATTGAGGAACTGAAATGGGAAAGGAACAGTCGGAATAGAAGAGAAGAGGTGCTCGTAAGTGGTATTAACTCTCTTGGTTTATATCCTTGGTTTGTAAGAGGAGGATGTCCACAAAGTTTGTGTGAATTGCCCAAAATTGCAAAGTTAATAAGCAGCTGTTCAGAAACTTAGTCCAGCACACTTTTTATCCCATTGGTAGAATAGTGGAAAAAAAAACTAATGGAAATATAAAATCTTTGACTTTCAGAATTAGACTTCAAGGAGCTTATCTAATGCAAACACTCAACGCCATCAGATTTTGTTCGTAACTGATTTTAAATGTGAACCTCCTCAGAGATATTACTTTCTTCTTAACTTATAAGACCTGCCAATGGGTAAACATCAAACAGATAATGTATTCATTTTTTAACCTTGATTTAGACTCTTTTTCTATTACCTTCTGGGAAATCCTCAGCTTAAGAAAGAAATATTTTTATCTTTCTCACCTCTAAACGTGTCCTGGTGCTGGAACAGTTAGCATTCTAATCAGCGTGGCTCCCAACCATCTGTGATGAGATTTCTTTGGGAGGATTCAACTCAGTCTCTAATGCTCAGAAGTAGTTAATCCACTTGAGCTTAAAGCAGAAAGAAAATAGAGAAAGGAAAATTGCTGGGAGGGAGGGAATAGTAGTAAGGAATGTAGAGGGTAGGGGAGGATGAATTAAATGAAACTGTGTGTTTTTTGCTCTAAACCTTCAGAAAATGAGAACATAATGCATCCGTGTAAGAGCACATAAAAGATAATGTTAAGCAAAAAATTTTCATATTAATTAAATGGAGGTTTTATAGGAGGCACTGGGCTGGTCATTTTACATTATCATTTCAGTTAATCTGTCCTATTTCCCCATGTGATGTGAGTGTTATCCCTATTTTATAAATGAGAAAAGTAAGATGCAAAAATGTACCAGACCACAAGCTATCAGAGAATCCCTGTTATTTAAACTCAAAGCCTGAGTGCTTTCTTTTCAATAACCTTAGTAACCGTCTTATATTAGAATTCAACAAATATTTATCAAGTATTTACCATGAACCCCAAATTAGGATGCAGTTCATCTTATTTCATCCTTAAAATAATCCTATGAGGTTAGTATTATTATTCCAAATTTTTACAACAAAGGGAATTGGGGTGCAAAACAAAGAGAGTTAAGTGCCTGAGGTTTTATTCTAGGTGTCAGTAGAGATACAAGGCAGGAATTCAAGTTCCTGAAGAACTAGGTCTCTTCAGATTGGCCTTTTTTTCTGCTCTCTTTGGAAAAAACTTTCTCATACTGATATCTTTCCCGATTTCTTAGTCTTTTATGATCTTTCTCTCTTTGTCTAGAGGACCTACCGAAAGAGATATTTAGGAAGAAAGTCACTTAATTATTACAACCATTTGGGAACGTATATGTTATCAGTATTTGTTCTTCCAATAACAACATAGGGCATATGTTAACAGAGTAGCCAGTACAATGATATCCTTAACGGCCACTACTTTCGTGAAAAGACAGAAAGATCTAGGTGTGAAGCTGGTCTGTGAGGCATCTTTGTTATGAGAGTTTGAGCAAATATCTGAAACTTTATGATTCTTATTAAAAAATGCCATTGTTGGAACATAATCCAAATGAGTTATACATCTGGATCATATGTTCAAGAGGTCCAGCACACAATAAAAAATACACATTAGAAATGCAAAGAAGAAGGAAAATGTGACCTATATCAAGACATAAAGTTGTCAATAGAAACAGTCACAGAGGTGATTCAGATGATGGAATGAGTAGACAAGAACTTTATTGAAATTATGTTCAAGAAAAGGATGGACATATGAGCAAATAGATGGGGGATCTCAGCAGAGAAATGAAAACTGTGGAAAAGAACCAAATGGAAGATCTAGAACTGAAAAGTACATTATCAAAAGTAAAAAATTCACTGGATGGTTATACCGAAGTTTTCTATTTATTGTAGCAAATACTGATAAGAGGGTAATAAAACCTCAATTATAATTATGAATATATATATATATTTTACTTAATTTTATTGTATTTTGCTTTATAAAGTTTGAAACTCTGTTATTAGATGCACAACTGTGATGGTTAATTTTATGTGTCAACTAGACTGGGCCATAGGGTGCCCAGATACTTAGTCAAACAGTTTTCTGGCTACATCTGTGAGGGGATGTTTTGGATGAGGTCAACATTTGAATTGCTAGACTGAATATAGCTGATTGCCTTCTGTAATGTGGGTAGGCCTCATCCAGTTAGTTGACAGCCTCAAGAGAATAAAGAGGCTGACCCTCCCAAGGGTAACAGGGAACCCTCCTGCTTTGTTGTCATGAATTGTGATGTAAGTTATTTTCCCATCTTCAGACTAGAACTGAAACATCCGCTCTTCCTGTGTCTTCCAGCCCTCAGACTGGAACTATACTTTTGGCTCTCCTGGGTCTTCAGCTTGCAAACTGCAGATCTTTGGACTCCTCAGCTTTTAAAACTACATGAGCTAATTCCTTTCACTCTTTTTTTATGGCTTCATAATATTCCACGGTGTATATGTACTGCATTTTATTTATCCAATCTGTCAGTGATGGGCATTTAGGCAGATTCCATGTCTTTGCTATTGTGAATAGTGCTGCAATTAACATATAGGTGCATGTGTCTTTGTGGTAGAATGATTTATATTCCTTTGAGCGTATATCAAGTAATGGGATTGGTGGGTTGAATGATAGTTCCGCTTTTAGCTCTTTGAGGAATCACCACACTGCTTTACACAATGGTTGAACTAATTTACACTCCCACCAATAGTGTATAAGCATTTCCTTTCCTCCACAATCTTCCCAGCATCTGTTATTTTTGACTTTTTAATAGTAGCTATTCTGAGTGGTGTGAGATGGTATCTCATTGTGGTTTTGATTTGCATTTCTCTAATAATCAGTGATATTGAGCTTGTTTCATATGCTTGTTGGTTGCACGTATGTTTTCTTTTGAGAAGTGTCTGTTCATGTCCTTTGCCCACTTCTTAATGGTTTTTTTTAACTGTAAATTTGTTTAAGTTCCTTATAGATGCTGGCTATTAGACCTTTGTCTGATGCATAGTTTGCAAATATTTTCTCTCATTCTGTAGGTTGTCTGTTTATTCTGTTGATAGTTTTCCTTTGTAGAAGCTATTAAGTTTAATTAGATCCCATTTGTCAATCTTTACTTTTGTTGCAATTGCTTTTGGTGTGTTTGTGCAGGGTCTTTATTTGTAGCTGACTTCTTATATTTGGCTTCACAGAGAGGTATGTTAGCAAAATATTTTTCATGTTGAAGCTTTGTGGTGTGATCCAGTAGGTGGCACTCAGGCATAGTGGTCACTTGGTAGGCTCTTGCTCAGTTGTGTGTCTCCCTTGTATTTCCTCATAGTTGCAGCCATGTTTCCTCTCAATGCTCTGCAAGTGAGGGTTCCTCTTCCACTTAAGTCGTGGCTATAGATTACAAATTGGCACCCCCAGGCCGCCCACCACAGTTTTGGTATGATCTCAGGGTTTATGTTTCCTCTCCAATTTGGAGGCAGCAGAGTAAGGGACCTTAGTAGTGGTTGTGGCTGAGGGTCTTCTGCTTGTCTGAAGGAGTTCATAAATAGGATATAAAAGTTATTAGTTTTGTAAGAGAAGACTAAAAATTTAGATTTCATTAAAATTAAGAACATTGGTTCACATCAATAAACATTGTTAAGAGAACAAAAAGGAAAGCCACTGGGAGAGACAAGATATTTATAAGACATATATTTGACAAAAATCTAATCCAGAATATATAAATAGGGCCTACGAATTGATAAGCAAAATATAAACAATCCAATAGGAAAGTTGATTTAAAAATTTGAAGGTACTTCAAGAAAGAAAAGGCAGTAAAGATTAAAAAGGTGCTCAATAAAGGATCCATCAGAGGCATGCAAATTCAAACGAAATAAAATATCACTACCCACCACAGGAATGGGCAACATTTTAAAAAAGTCGAACCAAAGCAAGGATTATTGAATATGTGAAACAATCGTAACCTTCATTTCATTCTGGAAAACTGTTTAGCAGTATCTATATAGACCTTAATTATGACCCAACATTTCTACTTCTAGATATATATCCAACAGAAATTCATACCAATGAGCAACAAAAAGTCAAGTGCAGGAATATTTATAGCAACATTTGATTTATAATGAGAAATGAAATTTTCTATTAAAAATAGAATAGAAAAAGAAGTCACAATATATTATTCATCAAAAGGTATATTATATATCAATGAAAATAAATTAAATATATATATATATCCAACAACATGGGTTTAAATCTCAGTATAATATTGAATTTTAAAAGCCAGATACAAGACAGTAAGTATTCTATGATTCCATCAAAATATCTTGCAAAAATAGACAAATCTAACTTGTGCTGCTAGAAGTCAGAGTGGTGGTTACCTTTATAAAGGAGGCAAAAGAAGGATTAAGAAGAGGTGCAAGCAGGATTTCTAGAGCTGGTGATGGTATCATTCTATTTCCCAATCTGTGTTGTGGTTACATGCATGTCTCCATTTTTTAAAAGTGCATCAAACTTACACTTATAAATTATGCACTTTTCTGGATATATAGTTCAGTAAAAAAAAATTACAAATGCTAGAAAAAAAGACAAAACCTAAAGAATATAGAGTCAGAAAATAATAAAGATATGAGTAAAAATTCATGTTAGAAAAAACAAAAGGATAAAAAACTCAATAAACCAAAAGCCTTTTTTTTTGGAAAAAATAAGAAGACAAAAATAGAGCAATAAAATGGCAATTCTATAGCAAATCTACTCAAGAAATAAAGGGAAATAATTTACACTACTGTTTTAAATCATAATTATATATTTATATTTATGTAATAAATAATGTAAATAAATATTTTTTACATTATTGACATCAGGCAGTGGGTTAGAGCCAGATGGTTTCAATTTCAATCAATTGGTAATGGGGAACCCCTGAATGTTTTTGAGCAAGGAAATGATACGATCTGATTGTCTTCTGGAAAGATCTCTCTGGGACTAGTATGTAGAATGATTGAATGACCAGTATGTAGAATGGTTCTATTAATATGTACAATGATTGAAGAATAACTATTTTTTAAAAGAAATAAATTTTGCTCCAGAAATAAAGGGAAATTTTTAAAAGAATACTTTTCTTGGTCCTTCTCAGTTTATGCTATAGTTGTATTTGTTTGAGGCATTACTTTTCAAGTGCTTTTAAACCAGAGCTGAGGTTTATTTTCATCATTCTTTTCATTAATCTGATGGGCAATGATCCATTGTTTGTGACTCAACATTCTGGATTTGCATAATAGAAGACAGGCAATTTGTTTCAAACTCACAGAAAAATATTTCAACACATTTGTCTTTTTCAGCATCCTTACCAGTTATGACATTGACATCATGAAAAAATACTAATTCTAAAATAGTCACAGATATTTAATTTAACTTGCAATGCGTTTGCTTCTACTCAACAATAACTATGTGTCTAGCACCTGGTTTTTATTTAAATTTTATTAATTCCATAAGCAAATACTGAGCTTCAGTTTGTGCTGGCCACAGAGCTTGATCCTACCATGCAACAGTGTGTAAAACAACTACCTCCCTGAAGGAACTCTAATCCTGTGGGGCCAAGAAATAGACATACATAAACAATTACATTACAGGGCTAGGCATGGTGGCTCATGCCTTTAATCCTAGCACTTTGGGAGGCCAAGATGGGAGGATCACTTGAGCCTAAGAGTTTGAGATCAGCCTGGGAATCATGGCAAGACCCTGTCTCCACGAAAATAAAAATTAAGAAAAAAAATTAGCTGGGTGTGGTGGGATATGTCTGCAGCCCCAGCTACTCAGGAGGCTGAGGTAGGAAGATAGCTTGAGCCTGGGAGGTTGAGGCTGCAGTTAGCTGTGATCATGTCACTGTACTATAGGCTGGGTGACAGAGAAGACTCTGTCTCAAAAAAAAAAAAACTTACATTATAGAGTATTACATGCTGCAATAGAAATATGTCTGGAGTCATATGGTAGATCAGAGGAGAAAATAATTAAGCTTGTTGAGAAGATAGAAAAGGGTTGAAGGAAGATTTCACACAATCTGAGCATTGAAGTACATGTGGGTTTTGTCTGATAAGAAACAGGGATGAGCTGAAAGCACTATAGGAAGAATCATTAGCATGCAGTCCTGGACAGGCATATTGTGTGCAGAAAGGCCCAGAGACATTATGGGAACATTCAAAGGACCCCATTTGTGAAGCAACTTCAGGCCCTGCTACGATGCTCAATTTCAGCACAAAGAGGCAAGCCCAGCAGACTCCTAGAGAGATGGATGAGAAGGTCCAGTGTGATTTTGAAAGATAACGTTCAGTTCACTATGCTCTGAAGGCCCTGTGAGTGTCTTGCCATCACTTGACTATACTACGAATGTTCTTTCAGATCTTCCTGCTTTGTGCGGTACAATGTGCTATACTTAATCTGCTTTTAAAGCATTGCCTGACAGCATAAAAGTCACATGTCCTTGGAACTATTTCTGAGCCTCCTGGCATAGTCAGTTTCTCCCTCCACAGTATTTGTGTGTCGCCTTGTACATATGCTATTACAAGATTCACCCCAATTAATGATAAATATGCTTCCAGTCCTTCACTGGATTTGGGGATATCTGATGACACTGGATGCTGCCTTCTTATTTATAGCCTTCGTACCCTGAAGAGCTCTAAGTATGTAATGAATATTTAATCAATGTTTGTTAAACATAGCTCTCAATCATACAGTTAATTGTGTTTAAGAAAATGGCCTATCACATAACCGTAATGACCCAGAAGAATTTTTGTATCGTGAAATATCACACCATTTTTGTTTGATAATTTTGAATTTTTAAAATTAGCATCTCCTATGATAAAAGAAACTAATAAATGCTTTGAAAAGAAAGTCAAGAAAAAGTCCTAACATTTACTTGACACTTACTAGAAGCTCACACTATGCTAAGAATATGTGTCATAGTTAATCATGTGTGTCAGCTTGGCTAGGCTCTTGTGTCCAGATGTTTGGTTAAACACCAGACTAGATGTTGCTTCTAAGTTATTTTTAGATGTAATTAACATTTAAATCAGTACATGAAAAAAGTGGATTAACCCCCTGCTTTAATAATGTGGGTGGGCCTCACCCAATGAGTCGAAGGCCTTATGAGAAAAGACTGAGGTTCCTCCATGAGGAAGAAATTCTGCCTCCAGATTGCCTTGAAACTCAAGGCTGCAACATCAAAAATATCAACTCTTGTCAGAATTTCTAGGCTTTCAGCCTCTTCTGCAAATTTTCGACTTGCCAGCTTCCATAATCCTGTGAGCCTATTCTTTAGAATAAATCAATCCCCTCTCCTCATTAATCTTAGTTAGATAACACAACCTGACATCATTCACACATCACACACAGCTTTTGAGGCCAGTATTATTCTCATTTTTTGCACAAAGTTACTGAGGCTCTGAAAGCTTAAGTCTCTTGCGTGGTTGATGTAGCAGGCAGTAATACTCTTCACCAATTATCCATTTCTCCTAGGGTGAGCAACAGTTCTGGCTTGCCTAAAACTGTGTTTAGAGGATGTGGTTAGAGAAGACAGCATGTAAGAATCATGAACTTAAACCAGGAACTGAGAGCTGACCGCTCTTTCTCTAAGAGTTTCAGGGACAGTTGTGAGACAGAGACACTCTTAGGATGGAAGAGAAATTTCCACAGATCCCATTGCACTCACAAGAGCACTGGTCAAGGAATCTTTGGTTAAAACCTTGGATAACTGTTTTCTCTCAAAGCTCCAAGTCACCTGTCGGTGAAGTAAAGGTGTGTACCACATACTTACTCCAATTCCTTTCAGCCCTGACATTTTGTGGTTGAGAAAATCCTCCTCAGTATCATCACAGATACATCTCCTAGATTTTCTTGATCACCAGAAAGCAAAGGAGAAAGTCTAACATAAACTCAAAATGCAGACACAATAAAGAATACACTAACGAGTCTGTTTGGGCTTTTTAATCAGCAGAATTCATTATGGTAAATGTGAATGGCTTTGTACAGAGTTCCTAATTTCCTGTTTATCCCATTATATTTGTATCATAAATTACTTGACTTTTAGTTTGTGGTTAAGAATAGAAAAGGGTAGTTAAATAATTATAGACAGTATGTGTTCTTTACTGCAACTGAGCCAGACATGAGGCAAGATAATATGAAGACAACCCAACTCTAGCCAAAGCTCTTTCCCTGTGGACTTCTCACCCAGCAGTCAGGGTGTAGACAGCTCATGCTGCTTACAGCTCTCCTGGCCTTGTCTGACAGCCACCACTTAAATGCAGGTGTCCCTCAGCATCCTCTTTCTGTCAGAACCGAGGCAGATTTGAATTTCTTCTGTTGTAAAGTGTGTGCATTTTAACAGCTTTTTGATTGAACGATTCTCTAAAAGTGCGGTTGGAGTTTTTGTATCATATGCTTTTATGTTCAGACACAAAGATTTATTTATGTTGAATTTCTAGGTGATGTCAGAATTGCAAGAGTTCTTTATAGATGAGTCAACAGATTCTGAGAGCTGAACTAATTTATCTACAGTCAAATACACGATTTATTTGCTACACTTGAAGTGTGTAGAGTTCTATGCTGGGGCCGAGCATGGAAGAGGGATGCAATATGTTCTCTAACCTCTGTGAGGCTAGTACTGTTTCTGAACTATGAATTGGTTCTTTAGATAAAGGAAGAGAAATCAAATTCTGCCTAAAATATGTGGTAAAGGTGTCAAAAAAGAAATTTGGAGGATGAAAAATCACTCTCTATTGCAAGCAGAGAGGGAGCACACAACAAGGCCTAGTAGTGGAAAGAACATAGTATTCTTAGGAGGCAGAGAGTTTTTGTTGCTGTTGAGAACCTTGACAGCATATTATAATAACCAGGGGAACTATAAAAAGTATGGATGCTGAATGCCATCCCCAGACCTTCTGCCTTTATTGAAGGTAGGTGGAAATTCAAATTGCTTTACACTTTTCAACAGTTAGTATTGAGTATATCAATTCCTTATAAAATGGGGAAGAACAAGTACCCCAAAAAGGCCCATACATGAAGAAAACCTTGGAGGCCTTCTTATCCACTCCTGTGATTTTTACAAAGAAGATGAGAACTAAAGATAATTTATTTACTCATAAACATATTGAAAATTTCAATTAAGGCTGATATAGCCTTAATTTTTATACTGTCTTATTACAGGACTGACTGGACAAAACATTTTTATACTCTCTTCTTACAGGACTGACTGGACAAAGTTGAGTCCCATTAATATGTGCTGATTGGCAATATTTATTTTAAGGCATGAGCATATGTAATCTGATAACCACCCATTCTTAGCCAGTGTCTATGTTAACTAAGGTTGATTTGGTCAACTCAACCACGTTTCCCTTGGAAGCTGTTTTGAATGTGTGTTAGTCAGCTCTGGCTGCCATAACAAAATACTATAGACTGGGTAGCTTCACTAACAGAACTCTATTTTCTCACACTTGTGGTGGTTGCAAGTCCAAGATCAAGGTGCCAGCAGAGTTGTTTCAGTTTCTGGTGAGGACTTTTCTGAGCTATCAGACTGTTGCCTCCTTGCTATGCTCTCACATGGCTTTTCCTTGGCACATAGCTCTCTGGTGTCTCTTCTAATAAGGACGCTAATCCTATTGGATCAGGGCCCCACCCTTATGACCTTATTTTATGTTAATTACTTTTTTTTTTTTTTTTTGAGATGAGGTCTCACCCTGTCACCCAGGCTGAGGGAAGTGGTGGAATCTTGGCTTGCTGCAACATCCACCTCCTGGACTCAAGCAATCCTTCCACCTCAGCCTCCCAAGTAGCTGGGACTACAGGTGCATGCCATCACGTCTGGCTAATTTTGTGTTTTTTTGGTAGAGATGAGGTTTTGCCACATTGCTCAGCCTGTAATACTTCTTTAGAAGGCCAGTCACCAAATACAGCCACCCTAGTAGTTAGGGCTTCAACATATGCATTTTGGAGTGATGCAAACTTTCAATCTAGAACAAACTATATAAAGTATTCATCAAGCTTGTGTTTTTCATTGTGTATACATGCAAATATTTAAGCACAGGATTTTCAAAGGAGGTGAGGGTTGACTTTGTTTAGATTATTGAGTTTGATTTTCTATTTGTATATAAACGCCTTACACTTAGTAGATTAGGATACATTTTGCCTGAAATCACCTTGAATGTTTTGCTCTTGCCTGACTGTGGGTTGTAAGATATTAACTCTATGCACAGATCCATCTGGCTTTTCTTGTCTATATGATGTAAAGTTTTAAATTAAAACTTGAATTATAAAATATTCTAAGTACTCAATACCAGATTGTTTAAAAAATTAAAGATTCATAGCTGGCAACAAAAAATAGAGACAGCATTTGGGCTTTGGACTAGACAAAACAGATTTCAAATTCTGGCCCCTTTCCACACTCTGAAAGAATGTGGAAGTTGCATAAATCCTGTCTAAGCATCAGTTTCCACTTATATGCACATTGAATAATATTAACTTCATGAGTACTGTGAGGATAAAGTATATCCATTCAACCCCTAACCAGTATCAGTATTTATACTATTTAACAACTAGTAAGATATGGTATTGCCCAATCATAATAGACGCTGCCCACTGGAAAACAAAAACAAAAACAAAAACAATAAACAATAAACAAACAAACAAAAACTATAGGTAAATTTCAGCTGAATGCTGAATTTTTGTTCAATCATTGGCCTGAGTAAATAAGGGTATAGGTGCAGGAAATGCAGAAAGTAATGGAAAAAGATCCATATCTTGAGAGATTCAAAGTACACTGAGGGAACATCAGACACATAACAGAACAAATGTAATACAGTGTTATAGATAATATGATAATGCTGTGGTCTAGATATTTGTCTCCCATGACACCAAATTTAGAAGTGGAATCCTAATCCTCAAGGTGAAGGAGATGAGGACTTTGGAAGTTGACTAGGTCATGATGATGGAGCCCTCACCAATGCAGTTTGTGGCCTTATAAATGAAGCCCCAGAAAGCTGTCTTGCTCCTTTCACCATGTGAGGACACTGTGAAAAGGCACCATCTATGATCCAGGAAGCAGCCCTCACCAGACACTACATCTGTTGGACGTCCAGCCTCCAGAACTATGAGAAAGAAATTTCTGCTGTTTATAAGCCACTCAGTTGTTTTATTGTAGCAGCCTGAATGGACTAAGACAGATGGAAAGTGTGTGATGAGTGAAAATGACTAGTATGAGCCCGGCATAAAACAGGCTGTCTTCTCTTCATGTTGGCCTGGATAGGGAAAACAATCTTTTGCATCATCATGAGATTAAGCAACATTTTATCTAACATAAGTGGGAGGGAGAGAGAAAAATCAGAAGATAGAAACTACTCATATTACAAATAAAAGGAAACCAATTTAAAAAATCCAGCTCATTCTAGTCTTTATCTTGTACTATAGTGCACTGGTTTAGCATGCTACCCTCCAGGCACGTATAATTTGTCACTGTTACCCAAACACATAAGTAATCTCAATAATCTAAAAATAATAATTACCTTTTATATCCAGTGAACCAAGCGTTGCACTACGCATTTTATACATATCATCTTATTTAATCCTCTTTGAACCTGCTAAGAAGACAATATGAGCTCTGCTTGTTCAGTGTGAAAACTGAAGGTCATAGAGGTGGAGTCAATGGTCAAGGTCACCCGACACAAGTTCATTCAATGCTTGGATTTGGTTCCAAGTTACCATCATGGATGGACCCAGTGACTTCCTAGAGGCTGCAGGGCAGCCTAATCCCTTGCTTGTTTCTCATCTCACGTGGACTCATTGAAACAAAAGACAACTCTTATCTAAAATGGTGAAGTATCATAAGAAAGTGGAATCCCCACCTTAAAGAGAAACAATGTCATATTATGACAATATTTAAGGAAACAAAAATTAAATATTTTACAGTATTAGAAATATGATTACTGAATAAGTCCGTTCATTATGTTGATATGTAAGGGCACAGAGAGAGGTGAGAGAGAGAGAAAGAGAGGAGACACTTGACACTTATTGAACAAAGGGAGATTTTGGTGTTATCCAAAATGTATAGTGATGTATAGTATGTATAGTGATGTGTAGTCTGCACTAGTCAAAAAAGTACGTGAAATGCTACCAACTTGGATTCCTTGCACACAAATATATGCTTTTTTTTTTTTTTTTTTTTTTGAGACAGTCTTGCTGTGTCACCCAGGCTGGAGTGCAATGGTGCAATCTCAGCTCACTGCAAACTCCGCCTCCCAGGTTCATGCCATTCTCCTGCCTCAGCCTCCCGAGTAGCTGGGACTACAGGTGCCTGCCACCACACCTGGCTAATTTTTTGTATTTTTAGTAGAGACGGGGTTTCACCATGTTAGCCAAGATGGTCTCGATCTCCTGACCTCGTGATCCGCCCACCTCGGCCTCCCAAAGTGCTGGGATTACAGACGTGAGCCACCGTGCCCGGCCACAAATATATGCTTTTAAGTAAAAGTGTTACTAACAGAAAGAAAGAAGGCAGTCTTTATGATTGCAGGCTTACCCACCAAAATAAGTCCAGAGGTTCTTTATTTTATAGTCTGACACAGAAATCATACATGTTGCCTCCCAGGCAGCAACACAAGAGTGTTGTCCCTTAAAGACTGGCCAAAGAAGGGGTGCTCATCAGCCAAGGCCCACCTGCAGTGGTTAACAAAGGGTCCATGGGGCTCAGTCTCTGAACTCATTTCTCTGTAGCTGATTGCAATTTTTGTTTTTCAACCCATGACCTGGGTTGACCTGAAACTGCCTTTGTCTGGCTCAATCACAGACTTTCCAATCCTCCAGTTTCACCGTCAAGTTTCCAGGGTGCCTCAGTTTTTGTGGCTAGTAGCATCCTGTGATCTACTGTGCTCTTGCTGCTATGACTGCTGGCACCCTGGGACATTTGGGGGTTATGTGACTGAGTCATGCCAGATAATTTCTTTGTTCCATCTGCCTATTCCTTGCTCCTGCCTGGGCTGCACAGATTGGTGGTTACTATTTATTAACTTTTGCAATGAAATCATATTGCATTTCAGGGTCCACACCAGAGGCCAACTATTAATTCTAATATTGGAAGTCAAACCAAAGTTCACGGGCCACACCAAAGTCCACTGCTATGTGTCAGAACAGAACACACAAAAAGCCAAGCTGAGCTAGAATTGGCATGGTAAACAGCCGCCAGAAGAAATCAGAACTGGAAAAACCATAGGGGAGAATCCAATCAATGTCCAACTTGGCTAAAGATGTAGTCTTGCCATCCAAGACTTACTGCAAAGGGCTAGAGTCATGTTTCCCAGTGCACGCTGTGGACTTTGTCAAACCTGCTGCCTATCAGCTGATAGCAAGAAGGAAATCACCACAACCATGAACTCCTATTCCCAGCTAACTCTTCCCTTCACTGAAATGATGAGATGATGGTGGCATTCTGGCTTCGCTCGGATTACATAATACTCACATTAAAATGGGGATTAATAATGGAGATTTCACTAACAATCATGAGCACTTATATTCACACATATTATTTCCTCCAATGCCCATTCTTAAAAGCAATATGAAGCTGCTTATAGTAAACACTACAGCTATAATACGTCTATTAAAATGAGATGAAAGTGCACACTGGCAAGTAATGGAGTAGCAATAGAGACAGGCCAATGAATCGTGAGTTTCAAACCTGAAGTTTCTGGTGGCACCTGCAGAAAAAATGAAAGGCATAACTGTCAAATGAAACTTATCATTATGCCCTGCAAAAAGTAATCGTTTGGATGCGAAAACCACTACATGCCAGAAACTGATTACTTTATGCAATCATCTCATCAGTGCCATATTTTAAAAGAGAGGAAGACAATTTATCCCAAGTCAGAGCAGCAGTGGAGGAAAAGCTAGATTTGAGGGAATAACATCCTCACTCTAATGTCTATCTGTGTTGCCCTAAACAGAGGCTGCTTCTCCATGGGGATATAATCAGGCCCCAACACAAAGATCAGCTTACAAAGATTAATTCAGTTATCCTAATTGTTTTAATCTTGCTGACTTTCAAAAGTCCATTTGTTAATTTACTTAACATATTCATTCAATTTCTGTCATGTGTACAAGGAATACACAGATGATGAGAGAGTTTTGCCCTCTGTCCTTGAGGAACTTACAAAACTAGTAGAGAGAGACACATAATGAATATATTATTAGAGCAGATGCCCAGTGTATGCTTTTTCTGATGATAAAGATCATCATGAAGAAGAAGATGATGATGATGATGATGGTGATGGTGATGGTGATGATGATGTCACAGGGAGGCAAAACAGAAGGAAAGGAAGAGGAAAAGAAGGGGAGATGGAAGGAGAAACAGAGGGGGTACAGGGAGAAGGACAAGGAAAAAATCTAGTCATTTTTAGACATTACTCTAGCTCAGTGCTACATCTCAGCACACCTCCTGAGTCCTGGAGCCCACCATCCTCTTAAGTTTTTTTTTTTTTCCTCTCCAGCAATGAAGATTCAGGCTCAAGCTCAAAAGCCATCTCAGCATAGTTCACTGAGTTACTTCAAGTGAGACAACATTATTAAGTGCATTGTCACTTTGCTTTGCTTTGTCTTTACAAAAAGCCATCAAAAATACTCTCCCATGCATTGGTCATGATAAGGACAATGTCATGGCTGAAGACGACCCTGGAACAGATGAAGATGAGTTTCAGATGAGGATGAGCTGCCACCACCTTCCCTTCTCCAGAGCTACTGCTGAGCACTGGAGCATCTGTCCCTTGGGGGAGGTGGTGGAGGGCAGGAGCAAGGGAGCAAATAAGACTTTCACAAAAAAAGATTCAATTTCTTCCAGGGTCCATGTGGCTGCATTAGTAATGGTGAAGGAAACAGATAACCAAGATTCATCTGCCATTTGAGAAAGTGCATGTAGAATGGTCAATACACTTGTTTGTTTTAATAATGGATTAGACGCTATATGGAAAATGTAAAACTCCTGAAGCTCCAAATAAGACAGCTAATATCCTACCTGCTATGAATTTCAAGCACTATATCTTAGCAACCTCTTTTGGAAAGAGCCCAGAAGCAAGTTGGAAAGCAGTGAGTGCTGCCCTAGTCCATGGAGGTGGGGTGTCCCCTTCCCCAGAGCAGCCAGGATGTTCTGATGTGGTGTCATCCTCCTGACCCTACTGCAGGCCACCATTTGCACTGGGGAAAAATGGTACTCAACTGCATCTCAAGTTGACAGAGCAACCTTCTGGTCTCTGGCCTGCTCTCAACTGGCAGTGTAAAGTTCTCTGTATCACTTGACCTTTCTGAACCTAAGATGAGTCCAAAATCAGTAGTAGCAGTGGTGCTGGAAGAAATAAAGAAGGGGAAAGAAAAGTAATAATAACATCCAATTAACTGCCTATCACTTGGCTTACTGCCTACCATTTAGCAGTAATAATTACCCCTGCACTTCAAAATAGATGTCTTTCTCTTTGGTTTCAGATGAAGAGAGACCGAGACTCAGACAGGGTCAAGCCGTTGCCCAAGGCCACAGAGTTGGTGAGTGACACGGCCAGGACTTGAACCCTAGTAAAATCTTTTTCCTCTGCTTCAGCCTTCATTATGTAATGCTGCCTCCCTATGGGGTTCCCCTGGTGACTGCTTGTATGAAAGGGAGAGTGGGAAACCCAGGATACCTCTCAGAGTTCTGATGTTAGCAGGCAATTCTCTGGGAAGAGGGAAGGGAGAAACACAAGTCCACATGGGCAGCCATCGTGTGTCTGGGTGTCAGAGGACAACCATGCCCTTGTCCTTCCATGTATCACTGTAGCTCACTCCCCCATCCATCAGCCTTCTTTAAATGCAAGCTAGGTTTTTGGGCTTCACCTACCTTCCACTCTTCTCAACTGAACACAACCTGGTGTGTTCCCTCATTTCACAAGTGAAAGTATGTATTCTCAATCTCCCTAATTATTGAAATACTACTTCTGTTTTGGTTGTATGAACCACACTTTCATGTTTTCTTTCTATCTCTGATTGCCCTGAGACTTAATTGCCTGCAGCTTATCATCTGGCTGCTTTGATCATATCTCTGGTTTTTGCTGTAAGTCCTCTCCTCTCCTCTCTCTTCTGTTCTTTTCCCTACTCTTCTCTCTCCCCACATGCTCTTACTGAGCAATCTTATGTACTTCTTTGGAGTCAATTATCACTATGAACTGTTATCAATGCCTCCCCAATATCTGTCATGAAGTAAGCGGTCAACATCATTTAAATATTTTTAACAATAAATAAGTAAATTATTAATAGGTAAATGGATTTAAATGTCTAACAATTGGAAAAGGGCTCTGATTTAGAAACATACATCTCAGATTTATCTGTATTGAGATGACGCTTAAAGCCAAAGAAGTGGCTGAAATTATCCACGGAATGTGTGTTAGGAAAACAAAGTCCTAAGGAACACTAATAGTTACAGGAAGAAGAGAGAATGGGGATCTCTTGGAGAAGTCACAGTTACCAAGACAGTAAGAGTGAAGTGCAGAGGACATGCAATGTTAGAAGCCAATGGAAGTAAAAGTTTGGTGGTAGAGGGGTGGTCGACAGGCTCTGAAGGCCCAGGAAGGGCACAGAAACATGACCTTCAGATTTGGCAGTGGGAAGGTCACTGCTTCTTCCAGGTGGGAACTTTCAGGGTCGCTCTTTTCCCATCAGGCCAGGTGCTTTTATGCCTCTAAGTCTTTGCACATTCCATTCCCCTACATCTAAATTGCTATTTATTTCTACATTTCTGTTTCTGACAAGCTTATATTCATCTTTCAATGCTTGCTTATTTAGTCAACAAACATTTATTAAATGTTTACTATGTGAAAGGTATTGCTTTGAAATCCCTCAAATGTCATTTCCTTTATGAGAAATTCCTTCACCAATCCCCCATGCAGATGCAAAGGTTTGCTTCTCTGTGCAACCACAGCACCCTGTATACCTCTAACCAAAACCCTAAATCCCCAGCCCACTGAACTGTGGACAGCTGTTTACTCACTCTCTCTAGAACAAATTCTTGAGAGCAGGAAATTGGTTTTATTCCTCTCTGTATTTATAGCACCATATTTTATGTTAAATTCATTTATCTACTGACTCTTCACCTTTATTTAAAAATCATTTTGATTTTTATCTCTTTTCTTTTGATACCTGACAGGTATCAATGATACACTGATGGAAGCCCATGTTCCCTGTTATAAAAGAGGTTACATTTACTCTCGTTGGAAAAAAGAATCATATATGTTGGAAGTATCATTGAATGGATTTGAATAAAGGAATAAATGTGGCTATGCATGTATAAGGCAAGCTACTTCCCTTCATCACTCTTTAGTTGTTATCCATTAGAAGAAAGATTAATTTCTTCCATGACAAAAATGGTAGTCTCATTTTTATACTTACTAATTAATGACCTGTTTATAAATAATTCCTGGCTTATTTCACAAATGTCTGAAGTAATTCTGCTTAATCTCTACCATGGTCACAACTTTACCTGTTCCAATATCTATCCAAGCAGCATGTCTTAAAATTTGGAGAAATTGTAAATAATGGGGTATAGCCACTCACTGGAGGTATGAACAAGCTGCCAAATTGCTCTTCAATTTTTAAATTGCTTTGGCACAAGAAGCAACCATGAAAAAGATAAGCTTAGTGCTTGTCAGACCGCAAGTGCACTATAAGAAGATTTCAGAGAGGATTTTATGTATGGCATACCACAGTCTCACTGGGAGCTGAAAAGCAGTTGTGAGCATATCTGGCATTAAGGGAAATTATTAAAACTCTATGATTTGAAATGGATGGTTTGCTTCCTTTTCCTTATCCCACTGCAGATTCTACTGACCAATAATTTGAGTCCATCCATTTATCCCCTGTGCCAGGATAAAGTTTCCTAGGGGAAATCTAAACAATTTCCAGAGTGGACTCTCATTCCTTGCTTCCTTCCTGCCAGCTTCTCTTCACATGTATTAATTTTTAAAATATCTACGATAAGGTACTCTCTGTGATAAGTTATGTGAACACAAAGGCAAATGTGACCCAGTCTCTGACCTCAAGCATTTCTGGTCTAGATAAGAAGCAAGAGACTAAGTTTTTCCCTGCTCTCTTCTTTGTGCTCCTAAGGCAGCACCTACATGATTGCATCATAACAACAGAGTGCATCATCATTATTTCAACTATTATCTTTATTTGCCTAATGCTCTTCTTCTACATATTCTGTTTACAGACCTCACCACTCTGATTGCAAGAATGAGTCTGTGACTGAGACCTGACCCATCAGAGTAAAGCATCCGTTGGTAACACAAGTAATTTAGGAATGTCCACATAACCCAAACCATACAAACTGGAAGCCCTCTCTAAGCATTTTCTGCTGGAACTAAGAACAAAGAGTTTTTTTAACTCCTGCATGTAGTAAATTATAAGAATATGACTCAACATGATAGCACATTTACTGTCACATGGATAAACACATGAGAATAAAGATGATTTTGAGAGAAAAGTGGTGATGAGAAGTAGACAGAAAGATATCTAGCAACATCAAGTCATTTATTCCTGTCTCAGATATAACTGGATTTCTCTAGTTAATATGTATAATGTAAGAGAGTTTTTGTTTATTTGTTTGTTTGCTTAAGTTAGATCAGGTTGAGATTTTGACACTCCAAACTCAAAGAACCCTGACTAGCAATTGGAATTGATACCAGAAGTGGGGACAACAATTTTGAAAACCGAAATGTGAGACTGGGTTTTGTCAAGATGAGACAGGGGAATCCTCATTAATCACTCTCCACTCCCCTGATCATCCTCAGCTAGGAAATATTTTGTTGAAAAGTAGAACAGCATTGGGTTACGGGTTTCTTGTGGTATCTTGAAACTTCAACCATGTGCCCAACAAAAGCAGAATATCAGTGACTTAGCAGAAAAATGTGATGATATTGGACTGTAGGCTCTGTTCTGCATTCTTCAGTAAATTTCTACAACAAAAAGACAAATTGATTTACCTGAAATCACAGAGAACTCTGTATGCACCTCCACATAAAAAATTCTTTCTACACAGCCTCAGCAATGCTTAACTGGAAAGGTTAAGGCAGGAAAGTCCTCTGTAGAATTGGAAAACTAAGTGTTTTACCCCATCATAAAGTTAGTATAAGCAAAAACAGGGCAGTGAGAAAAGTGCAAGAAGATTAGATTCTTCCCTGCCTACCCAAGGTAATCATTCCCTATGGCCTAAGCAAGTTGGATGCAGTGGTGGGCAGGAAAGGGAATTGGCTTTAACTTATCATCCTATCCTTTCTTTCACTTTACTCTGAGGTAGGAGTCAAGACAGAAGCCATTAATCTGATGGTCAGAATGTCAGGCCCATTGATAAGCAATCAAAGGGGTATGGTACTTATTCAAAGATAATGACCAGACATATATTCTTGCATCAGACTTCCAGACTAGCATTTTAAAGAATACTTAAGGCTAGATAAACACCAAGTATCAAAAAAAGAGGTTTGGATGGCACATTCCCTAATACTATCCTCAGGCTCATTCAAGCATATTCAGCAAAGATTCACCCATAGAATGGGATTTCTTCTCACTGTACAACACCTTTTATGAATGGCCCAGGATGATGCCAGGTAAGTGAATTCACCCAGTAGGTAGATTCTGTGGCAATCATATCAGTTGAAAAAGGATCTCAGTCTATTACTAACAAGCAAGACAATGAATGGATGTACATTTCTATCCCTATCCATTGGAGTATTGTATATTTGGCCAGTGGCCACTGAATATTACTTCCTCTTCCTCCCTTTTTCCATGAGACAATTATGTTGATTAATATTTTACCTCAGGAATGCTTATTAGAGAAAACAGATAGTCATATTTATCATTAGCTGAAAGTATACAGAATCTTTTTTTGCCCCAACTAGATCTCAGAGAGAGGAAGGCATAGTATTTTAAAACCCTGGATTTGAGGAAGAAATAACATCTGGACATAATTTTAGAAGCAGTAATTACAATGGGTAGCTGTTATATTGGGAAGGAGTATTTTTTTCAATTTTTATATGCTAAAAAGATTTTGTAAGTATTCTAGAAAATTAAAGACTTGATTGTAAACAGTACACAAGACTCCTTTCTTCTGGTAATTGGAAATAACCTCCTTTGGCTACCACCAATATAGGCAAATCCACATTTAGGTCTCTAAAATTATTCTGTCTCCTGAGGATGTTTCAGGGTCAGCCTGTATGTGTATTTGGAACTTTTCTGCTACAACCATTGAGGGATGGTCTCCTCTGTTCTCAACAGTCTTGCAGCTTCAAACATAAATCCTTAAACCATTCGGTGGCCAGTGTACCTATTTGAGGAAGACGAAATCAAGGGGGAAGAGAAAAGGTGAGCCCAACATAGAGTTCTCAGTTTTGGTCTCTGATGTCGTCAGAACTTTACTGGTTCTTGTGGCTCCCAATACAATTATACAAACCAAACTAGTATCTTTCCAGTTAATTCCCTTTGTCATTAAGCTGGTTAAAAATGGGTCTCTTTCACTTCTATATGAAGAAGTCCTGAAAGGTACTGTTATCTTTTCCGTGGAGTCATTGAACATTCATGTAATGTAACTGAATTTCTTTAACAATTATACAAATTTAACCCAAATTAGTAAGTCATTCAACACTTTTAATTAAGAAGGAATCACTATAAAAGGCAGAATTTATATAAATCATTATTAACAGCCTTCCAATTTAAACATTTATTGTCCTCACAAACAGTATGACTCAATCAGGTGTTAAAGTGAACTAAATATGGCCTGAGAAGGACTCCATACTTCTATATTTGAATTCTTGTGGACAATCTGCAACCTAGCTCAATAGGTAGACAAGATCAAAAACCTAATTTAGGAGTATGCACCTGTAACAATAGCTGAGAGGCCATACTTCAATCATTCATACACTGCTGAGTGTTCAGACTGTTCAAATAAGGCAAAAGCTGAGCTGTAACCAATCCTGCTGTTCTGTACCTCACTTCCAATTTACGTACCTCATTTCCTTTGTCTTTTTTTTTTTTTTTTTTTTTTTTTGAGATGGAGTTTCGCTCTTGTAGCCCAGGCTGGAGTGCAATGGCACAGTCTCAGTTCACTGCAACCTCCGCCTCTCGGGTTCAAGCGATTCTTCTGCCTTGACCTCTCAGGTAGCTGGGATTACAGGTATGCACCACCACACTCGGTTAATTTTGTATTTTTAGTAGAGACGGGGTTTCACCATGTTGGTCAGGGTGGTCTCAAACTCCTGACCTCAGGTGATCCACCCACCTCAGCCTCCCAAAATGCTGGGATTACAGGCATGAGCCACTGTGCCTGGCCATTCTTTTGTCTATAAATCTTCTACCACCATGTTGCTGTGTTGGAGTCTCTGTGAATCTGCTGTGACTCTGGGGGGCTGCCCAATTCGTGAATCATCCGTTGCTCAATTAAACTCCTTTAAATTTAATTTGGCTGAAGTTTTCCTTTTATCACAGGTATTATAAATGTTCATTCAATAAATACTATATAGCTAAAAGGCAGCAAGGCAGAGTGGCCGAGATCCTGGCTTCATAGCAGGCAAGGCTCAGGGTGGACACCCATTATCATCTACTAATTGTGTGGCTTTGAACAGCTTAACTATCCCCCAGCCTAATTTTCTTCACCTTTAAGATTAGCAGGATACTAGGAATGTTCTCAGCGTTAACTGAGTAATATAAGCAATACTCTCAATATTACTATTGTGCATAGTTCATGATCAATAAATGGTGTTTTCACTGATACTCTCAGCCATGTACTCAGATGTTACTAATAGGATGAGAGATTCCCATGCGTATCAGTAGTCAGAGCCAGGAACGTTTATTCCCACAATGCTCTCTGGTCATTATTCTAAACTATCTTGGTACTAATCAGTAATCAAGCTTATGCAACCACTCTGTGCAATGCCCAGTCCGAGTGCTACAATGTACCTTGAATGATGCAAGAAAAGGCCTGAAATGAAGCACAGAGAAAGGAATAATTTAGAAACTCAAGTGCTCACTTCCCTACACCGCCCCTCTCTTTCCATTTCTTATGTAACCAGTGGAACATAATTATGAAAAACTCAATTAAGATAAGCTTGTCTTAAAAATAATAAACATACATTCAATTTATATCATTTCTTAGAATTAGTTTGGCAGGGGAAAATTCTCATAATACTATTAAATTTCCCATTCAACTCTCAGCCAAAGAACAAGGGCTGCTGGCAATAATTGCTTTTTAAATGACTCACTGCAACTCAGGGTAAACCCTGCTGTAATTACAGTCTTGGAGAGAAAGTACCTTATGAAGAGAATTTGGACAGACCCAAAATACCATTTTGTCCTTTCTGCCTCTTTCCATGAAACCTTTTCAGTCTTTCATTTCTGACAGTTGTCTAGTAAGTCCATTTAGAGAAATTATCATTTTCCCTTGAAAAGCTAAGCAGCCAAGTGTTTATTTAGGTAATGGAGCCACAGAATTGTCCTTCAGGTTGGCTTAGAGAGCTCATTCAACTGTAACTCTTGCCCCTGCCATGCTCTGGGTGTCTGCTTCATGGATTGCACTCCGCAAAACTGCTTTTTCTATTTCTCTGCACACATGGCAGGTAAATGACCTCTTAGCTCAGTCACAAAACAGACCCAAATCTCAGTTAGGCACCACACCCAACTACATGGTTTCTCAATGCAATGTCCCAGTGCTAAATTCCAGGGAAAAAGAATCTAGTTAGCCCAGCATGGGACAGGGATCATCCCTATTTACTAACTTCTGGCCAGGGAGAAAAGCTCATGAAGCACGAACAATTCTCCCTCTTTGGAGGGCAGGGAACACAGCTGTATTAGAGGCTGTGAATTGAACAGATGCCCAAAAAGGTTCTACGGTTCACATAGTATCTCTACTGAACATATAGTCTCTCTAGTTTGCTGAAGAGGAAATTGAAACGTAGAAAATCAAAGCCCATCAAGTTATCAAACCGGTGAGTATGTAGCTTTGAACTCAGATCTTTCTGACTATAAAGCTTATAACTTCTATTAAATTAGTAGTTGTCATAGTGGAGTGTGTGATACATTCCACTGGCTTTAAGAAGAAAATAAGTATATAGCCAAATTCAGATCAAATTCAGAATAATATCATAATGGTGGTGTGTAAATCATCTGTATCTGTGGTATAAAAGTTAAAAGATAAAACTATTAAAAATAAGTGTAAGTACAATAATTTGTTAAAGAATATACAGTGTAAAAAGATGTAAATTGTGATTTTGATGTCACAACTGACATCATTTTACATTGTATATGGAAGGGGAAATTAAAAGTGTAGAGGTTTTATATGCAATTAAAGTTAAGTTGTTACTAGCTTAAAATAGACTGTTATGTTTTATGTAAGCCCGTAACCACAAAGCAAAAATCTATAGTAGCTATGTAGGAGAAGAAAAGAAAGAAATCAAAGCATATTGCTACATAAAATCATCAAATCACATAAGAAGATAACAAGAAAGGAACAAAAGGACAAAGGATATACAAAATAGCCAGAAAATAATTAACAAAATGGCAACAGTAAATCCTTACCTTTTAATAATATAGTATACCTTGAAGTATACCTTACCTATTATTTACTTTGAATGTAAATAGATTAAAATCTCTAAACAGAAGACATAGAACGTGGATGAATAAAAATAAAAAGTAAAATTTAAAATTTAAAAAATAAAAAAATATAGGACCCAAGTATATGCTGCCTATGAGATACTCACTTCTGCAAAAAGAGCATTCATAGACTGATAGTGAAAATATATAAAAATATACTCCATGCAAATGGAAACCAAGAAAGAGCTGATTATCTATACTGTTACAAAATATACGTTAAGTCAAAAACTGTAAAATGAGATTTACATAATGATACAAAGGTCTATTCATCAAGAGGATATAATAATTATAAAAACATATGCACCTAACATTGGAGCACCTAAATATATAAAGCAAATATTAATAGATCTGAAGAGAGAAACGGGTGGCAACACAATAATAGTAGAGAACCTGAATACCCTACTTTCAACAATGAATAGGTCATCCAGACAAAAAAATCAATAAGAAAACATTGAAATACACTTTAGTCCAAATACACCTAAAATATATATACAGAATGTTCTATCCAACAGCAGTAGAAAACACATTCTTCTCAAGCACACACAGAACATTTTCTAGGAGAGATCATATATCAGGCCACAAAACAAGTCTTAACAAATGTCAGGAGATTAAAATGGTATCAACTATTTTATCCAACCACAGTTGTATCAACAACAGGAAGAAAAATGGAAATTTTACAAGTACAAGAAAATTAAACGACATGCTCCTAAAACATCAATGAGTCAAAGAAGAAATTGAATACAAATGATAATGGAAACAACAATGTATCAAAACTTACAGAAGTAGCAAAAGCAGTTCTAAGAAAGAATTTTATAGTGATACATGCCTACATTAAAGAGGAAGAAAGATCTTGAATAAACAACCTAATGATACACCACAAGTAACGAGAATAAAAAGAACAAACCAAGCCCAGAGTTAGTAGTAGGAGAGAAATAACAAAGATTAAAGAAGAAATAAAGGAAATATATACTATAAAAATTATGGAAAAAATAACAAAACTGTGGGATTTTTGAAAAGATAAAATTGACAAATCTTCAGCTAGACTAATAAAAAAAGAGTAAAGAAAATTAAATAAAATATGAAATGAAAGAAGAGACGTTACAACTGACACCACAAAAATACAAAGAATCCCAACCCCAGCACTTTGGGAGGCCAAGGCGGGCGGATCACGAGGTCAGGAGATCGAGACCATCCTGGCTAACATGGTGAAACCCTGTCTCTACTAAAATAAAAAAAAAAATAGCTGGGTGTGGTGTTGGGCGCCTGTAGTCCCAGCTACTTGGGAGGCTGGGGCAGGAGAATGGCATGAACCCGCGAGGCGGAGCTTGCAGTGAGCCAATATAGCGCCAGTGCACTCCAGCCTGGGCGAGAGCAAGACTCCATCTCAAAAAACAACAACAACAACAACAACAACAACAACAAAGAATCCCAAGAGATTACTATTAACAATTATATGCCAGCAAATTGGCTAATGTAGAAAAAATTGATAACTTCCAAGACACATACAACCTACCAAGATTGAATCATGAAGAAATAAAAAATCTGAACAAACTAATAATGGCTAAGGAGATTGAATCAGTAATTAAATAAAAATGTTCCATTAAAGCAAAGTTCAGGACTTGATGATGTAACTAGTGAATTCTACCAAACATTTAAAGAAGAATCCATACAAATCCTCCTCAAGCTCTTCCCAAAAATGTAAGAGGAGAGAACATTCCAAACTTATGAGATCAGCATTACCCTGATACCAAAACCAGAGAAGAATACTATGAGACAAGAAAATTAGAAATCAATTTCCTTGATGAATGTAGATGCAAAAAATACTACATTAAATACTAGCAAACTGAATTCAGCAGCACATTAAAAGAATCATAAAAAGTGGAGTTTATCACTTGGATGTAAGGATGGTTTAACATACACAAATAAATAAATGTGATTCATCACATGAACAGAATGAAGTCATGATCATATCAATAGATGAAGAAAAGGCATTTGACAAACCTCAACTTTCTCTTATGACTAAAACTCTCAACATAGTAAGTATAGAAGAAATGTATCTCACCCAAATAAAGGCCATATTTGACACATCGACATTTGACACATCTTACTGGTGAAAAGATGAAAATTTTTCCTCTAAGATTGGGAATTAGATAAGGATGCCCATTCTCACTACTTCTATTCAAATAGTACTGGAGGTCCTAGCTAGAGCAATTAGACAAAAAGAAGAAATAAAAAGCATAGAAATCTGAAAGAAAAAAGTTAAATTGTCTCTGTTCGCAGATGACATTATCTTATATAGAGAAAACTCTGAAGACTCCATGAAATATCATAACAAAATAAACAAATTCAGTAACGTTTCAGGATACAAAATCAACATACGAAAATCAGTAGTGTTTCTATACATTAACAACAAACTGTCTGAAAAAGAAGTTAGGAAAACAATCCAATTAACAGTAAAACAAAAAAAGTATTTAGGAACAAATTTAACAAAGATGGTAAAAGATCTGTGTACTTAAAACTATAAAACATTGATCGAACAAATTTAAGATGATACAAAAATGAAAATACATTCCATGTTCATGATTGGAAAAAATTAAAATTGTCAAAATATTTATACTACCCAAAGTGGTCTACAGATTCAATGCAATGCTTTTTAAAATTCCAATGGCATTTCTTCTTACAGAAAAAGAAAAAACAACTCTAAGATTAATATGGAAAACAAAAAACCCTGGAATAGGTAAAGTTGTTGTGAGAAAGAAGAACAAAGCTAGAGGCATCATACTCCCTGATTTCAAATTGTATTACAAAACTATGTTAAGCAAAACAGTATGGTGTTGGCATAAAGACAGACACATAGACCAAAGAAACAGGATAGAAAGCTCAGAAATAAATCTATGCATATATGACCACTAATCTTTGACAAGGGCACCAAGAGTACACAATGGGATGAGGACAGTTTTTTCAATAAATTCTGTTAAAGAAATGGGATATCCACATGCAAAAAAAGAAAAAAGAATTGTATCCTTGTTTTACTCCATTCGCAATAATCAATTTAAAAGGGATGAAAGACTTAAATATAAGACTTAAGACTGTAAAATGCCTAAAGGAAACCTAGGGGAAAATCTCTATAACATTTGTCTTGACAATGATTTTTTGGATATAACATCAAAACACAGGCAACAAAAGCAAAAATAAACAAGTGGGATGACCTCAAACTAAAAAAGTTTCCGCACAACAGTGAAAACAGTGAACAAAACAAAAAGGCAACCCATTGAATGGGAGAAAATATTTGCAAACTGTATCTCTAATAAGGGGTTAATATAAAAAACATGTAAGAAATTCGCAAAACTCAACATCAGTAGACCACATGATCTAAAAATGGGCAAATGACCTGACATTTCTTTAAAGAAACATACAAATGGCCATCAGGTATTCAATATATTATTAAAAATGGCCAATATAATTAATCATTAGGGAGATGTAAATCAAAACCACAATGAGCTATCACCTCATACCCGTTAGGGTGACTGTGTCAAAAGATAAAAAGATAGAAAGTGTTGGCAAGAATGTGGAAAAAAGAGTACCCTTATACATTGTTGGTAGGAATGTAAATTGGTACAGCCATTTGTGGAAAAACAGTATGGAAGTTCCTCAAACAGTTAAAAATAGAACTACCAGATGATCCAGTAATCCCATTTCAGGATACATGTCTATAAGGAATAGAATCAGTATGTGGAAGAGATTTCTGCATTTCCATATTATTGCAGCATTATTCACAATAGCCAAGATATGGAAATAACATAAATATCTACTGATAAAACTATGGTTAACAAAAATGTGATGTGTGTGTGTATATATATATATGTATATATATATATATACACACACAAACATGCACACATACTCACAAGCACATATGCAATACAATATTATTCAGTTTTTAAAAAATTAGGAGACCTTGCCAATTGTGACAACTTTGAACACAGATGAACCTAGAGGACACTATGCTAAGTGAAAGAAGCCAGATGCAGAAAGACAAATGCTGCATTATCTCACTTGTATGTAGAATTTATAAAAGTTGAAATGATAGATGCAGAGAGTAGAATGGTGGCTGTGGATCGGAGGCTGGGGTACATGGGGAGAGGTTGGCCAAAGGGCACAAACTTGCAATTATAATATGTATACATTTTGGAGACCTAATGTATAGGATAGGTGACTATAGTTAACAACGTCTTGTGTATACACTTGAAATTTACTAGAAGAGTAAATCTCAAGTATTCTCACCACACACACAGAGGATAACTATGTGAAGTGATGGATATTCCAATTAGCTTGGTTGTGGTGATTATTTCACAGTGTATATACACATTAAAACAATATGGTGTACAACTTGAATATACACAATTTTTATTCATCAATTATTCTTCAATAAAAAGCTTAAAAATACTATTTTGGCCATTTGAGGTTAAACAAAATATATATTAACATTTTTAAAAATACAAATGGCAGAAATATTTTTCTCTTTATTTTAGCATGAAAATGAAAAGTAAATTAAATTCTACACGTTTAATATGCAGATTGACTTTGAGGTCTTGATTTGGTTTGTACGTCAAGTGGTAACATATGCTGTAGAGACAGGTAACAGTTTTTTAATGCAGAGAACTTAAAAATTGTGTTTGCTTATTTGCTTACCCTTTATTCCAATGTATTGCACTTTATGTGTCCTTAATAAAAAGGATGAACAGATTACCTGTAATTTTATTTATTTTACCACAATATGGATAAATGGTCTAAAAAAATTCTGCAAAAAATCCCACAGCTTGAACATAGTAATAACATGCCAAAAGGGACTGATGAGAAATAGCACAGTTACTTGAAATATGATTTTAAGAGCCACTGTTCTTAAAGATAAATCTTGCTTCAAGTGTATAGTGAGGCTTGAGATATTAGCTAACGAGAGTATAAAGCCATTATAATTAGAAAGACATTTAACATCTAAGTATGCAGAACATTATTAATAACATGCTTCAGTGAAGAAAAAGGTTCTCTGTGCTGGGAAAAATAAAGTGAAATGACATAATTTTAAATACATCATCTATTTAATTTTTATATCATCCCTTTTCACTAGTATTTCTGGACATCATTATAGCATATTAGGTTGAACTATACGAAATGGCCATTTTCATAGGCCAAAAGGTTGAGCATTAGCAATTTAATATTTTTTAACCCATAAGTAATTGTTGTTGCCCATGATTTGAAGTAAATAAATATGCATCTCCTGGGAGACTTTCTCGGAGTTTTTTGATAGATGAGGTGTATAATCAACAGAATTTGTGGACCACTGTTTTGTCTCATGTTAAACTAGGAGAAAGATTCGCTGACATGACAGCATTGGATCCCCCTCAAGGGATGAATACGCTCTCAAGAGATGGAAAACGTTTTAAAGAGAGAATGAGGGCATGCATCTTGAGGCAGTGGGTAGAAACCAGTCAGAGATATCTGCGTTGGCCAAGATAAGAGGGCATGAAAGTACATGCTGACTTGGGGCAAAGGGACTAATTTTCTTTGACAGAAAAGTAGAGAGTAAAGAGACATTTATTAAATAAAGCCTCTGTCCTCTTGCATGAAGACCACTTCTCAACTGGTCAGCAGGACAGGAGGCAGATGCTAAAGGCATAATCTGACAGTTCACTTTGGGCCATCACGCTGCTCATCCTCCATACCATGTGTCCTCAAGACCCCCCCCGACAAAGGCTTACATACGCAAGTGGTTCATTTCAATGGTGAGCCTCTGCTTTCTCTGTAAAAACAAGAAGTTTTGCACATTTATCTGGATAAGATAAAAAATACATTCCTCACTACTCTTCTGAGATCTCTTTCCTCTGACCATCAATTTTCTGCCTTCCATCAATAAACAGAACGATGGGGATTTAGAAAGTCAGGTGTGAATCTGCCATTATTTCTGAGACAAACTAGAAAAAAAACTAAATTTTCTTCAATAATTTTTGAAGGAAAGCAAAGTAATATGAAAAAAAAATTGCCACAGTGGCATGAACCATCACACACACACACACACACACACACACACACACACACACACACACACACACAGAGTGAGAGTGAGAGATAAACAACTTTCTTGTTTTTTGATGTATTTTATTTTTATTGAGACATACCAAGATGTACCTATTTTCAGGATACATGAGGTAATTTAATGCATTCATAGAATTTGTAAAGATCAAATCAGTGTAAATGTGATATCCTTCACCTTAAATATTTGTCTTTTCTTTATGCTAAAGCAAACTATTCTCTTCTAGCAATTTTGAAATATATAATAGATTATTGTAAACTATAGTAACCTTACAGATCTATCAAACCAAGGGATAGAATTTTTTGTTGTTGTTGATGTAGAACTCATGTTTATAAGGCATTAGCTGAATACATTCCAAGAGAATTGCTACCTTTTTTTTGGAATACAGAATGAGAGACTGAAAAAATGGCAGAAATCGTTGGATGTTCTATACACATTGATGTTGCCCCCCGCCCAGCCCCACAACTATCCAGACACACGCATGTGCAAAAGCTTGCGGTAATGTGGTCTTTCACATCTTTCCCCTAAAAACTGATAAAACGTATGTCAATCATGCCAACTAATTTTATCCACTTATATAAGAGACAAAATGCTTCCTTAAAAACTTGGCAATAACATAACTTACATTTAGTGAAAAGGAGAACCTTTTATCCTTCGTTGATTTTTTTTTCCTTAATACTTTTTTATATCTGGAGTACTTTATTGTTTCTAATTAGAAAGTGGTGATTCCTCAGGGATCTAGAACTAGAAATACCATTTGACCCAGCCATCCCATTACTGGGTATATACCCAAAGGATTATAAATCATGCTGCTATAAAGACACATGCACACGTATGTTTATTGCGGCACTATTCACAACAGCAAAGACTTGGAACCAACCCAAATGTCCAACAATGATAGACTGGATTAAGAGAATGTGGCACATATACACCATGGAATACTATGCAGCCATGAAAAGTGATGAGTTCATGTCCTTTGTAGGGACATGGATGAAGCTGGAAACCATCATTCTCAGCGAACTATCGCAAAGACAAAAAACCAAACACAGCATGTTCTCACTCATAGGTGGGAATTGAACAATGAGAACACATGGACACAGGAAGGGGAACATCACACACCAGGGCCTGTTGTGGGGTGGGGGGAGGGGGGAGGGGGGAGGGGGGAGGGATAGCATTTGGAGATATACCTAATGTTAAATGACGAGTTACTGGGTGCAGCACACCAACATGGCACATGTATACATATGTAACTAACCTGTACGTTGTGCACATGTACCCTAAAACTTAAAGTATAATTAAGAAAATAAAAAGAAAGTTTAGTTAAATAATGGCTGTACTTTTGTAAATTCTTCATGAAAAGCACTGATCAATTATTGAGTGATCTAGCCAGCTTCCTCTTGTTATCCATCCCTGAAGCAAGTCCAAATGCTTTGCCTATATTATCCTAATCAGGTGCCACTAATCCCCTAGTGTCAACTAGCAGCATGACTCACAGGAATTAACCAGCCTCTCATAAGTTCCTCAGAAAACCTAGCCCTTTGCCTTGATAGAGCAACGACCCTGAAGTGTCATAAGCATCCTGATTTACTAAGAAGGCTTACATAGCAGACATGGGCATTCCATCCATCATTTACAAAGCTCAGGTTAGGCAGTGCAACTCAGAAAAGACGCTACAATCACTGACATAGTTACTGTTTTCAAATTACTTTAATGGTATAGTCTCCCATTTAACCCACACAGTCTTTTTGTGATAGAGTTATTGTTATTATTATTATTATTTTATTATTATTCCCATTTCAGTTTTGCAAGTGGGAAAACTGAGTGGCCAGAGAAGCCAAGTATCTTTGTGTGTGTGCCAAGAATCTTCAATAACACCACACAGCAAGGAACTGGCAGAGCTGAAACTTCCAACTAACCTTAGAGTCCTTCTCCCTCTCAACATGTCTGAAACTACAGGAAGAATCTATCTAAAAGCGGCCCCCTAAAATCATCATCTCTAAGAATGGTTATAAAAATATTTTGAAGTGGAGAAAAAGGATATAATCTAAACATTTGCCATAGTGAAACAGCAGAACATATTTTTTCCATCGTATATCAGTCAACTTTCAGTAGGTTATGCTACAAAACAAATTATCACAGCAATTCTAGTAGTTGAAATCAACAGAGATGTTGCTCCCATTCCCATTCATATGAGCAGAATGCAGCTCTTTTCACAGCCTTTTCATTCCAGGATCCAGGCTGAAGGATCACCTTCCATCTGTGACATGCCAGGATATAGCCAAAATCAAACAGCAAGCACAGAACCATGGGGTGGCTCCTGAGGATTCTGCTTGGACATTGCCTGCATGACTTCCACTCCCATTCCATCAGCAAAAATAAGTCTTATGGAAATATCTGATGTCAGTAGGGGGTGAAGTCGAGTCCTTTCAAAGGAAAGGCCTCCCAGAGGGGCCCTGTAGATATGGACCTATTAGAGAGTGACAGCAAATATTTCAGACAACTCAAACAATGTTTTACATATACATACTAAGTAATAGTATGCAGGCTTTTGAAAATGAAACATTAAGTCTATAGTTAATGACCTGAAAAAATATTCATGATGAATATTTCTTTACAATAATTATCCATCTCCACCCACTAATATGTAAATTCCATGAGGCCAGACCTTTGGTCTGTTTTGCTCCCAAATGTATCTTAACCACAGGCTGAAAAAAGCATAGATCATCATAAAAAGTTATTAAAATATTGAATAAAGGAATTTTCCTCTGAGTACAGTTTTATACTCATATCGATTTCGTGCAATATTTGAGCAATCTTTTGGTCTTGAGTGTTTTCTTATTTTTGACCCATTAGGTCTTTAGAAATTATATTAAATGTTTAAATGCACAATAATTTTTACGTATGGCTTAATTACGTTGAAATACTTAAAATGATGTGCTTGCTAAAGAGTTTTTAAATTTGGGGAGTATTTTCTTTATAGTCTAATGTACCATGAATATTCATAAATATTCTTGGTATATTGAAGATAATGTGTATTCTCTAATTTTTGGATGCAAGATATCTTTGTATGTTAGTCATTTTATAAATCGTACTGTTTAATAAAATTTTCTATAGTCTCACCTTTTTTCTCATTAAATTATTTATTAAGAAAGTGATATTAAAATATCTCACTATTAATCAGGACTTATACATGTATTTTTGTAACTATCGATTTGGTTTTATATATTTTCAGGTTATATTATCAAGTTTATACAAGTTTAAAATTGTTATAATTGCCTGCTAAGTTGAACCTTTTATTGCTGTAAAAGAATATTTCTGTATAAGTAATACTTCGTTTGAAGTCTATTTGTCAGTGACCTCTACAGCAACAATAGCCTTACATTGTCTCTTGTTTGCCCTTTATAGCTTTTGTCCACCTCTTTCCTTTTGACTTCATGTGTCAGCATCTTTTAGATCAGTTTCTGTTAAATAATGTATTGTTAGATTAGCTTGTCTATCCTATCTGGAAATATTTCACAACTGGCAAGTTGCGTCCATTATTGGAGTAGGCCAATCACATAGTAGGTCCTCAAAAAAAATTTGTTGAAGGAATAAATGAGTAAATAATTTTTTTCTGATATATTTGAGTTGTAAATTTTATATTAACTGTAATTATATATGTATGACTAACACATGTATATAAGTATTTAGATTTCTTTATACTACTTTGTTTTAATTTCTACTTTTTTTTTGATTTTCCCCATTTCTTGCTTTTTTATTAAAATAACATTTTATTATTACTTTTTATTCTACTACTCTAAAATGTATATACTATATTTGTCTTTTTTTAGTCATTAAACTTTTTTTACCTGGTGAGTTAATAAAATATACACAATCTTATCTTTACAAACCTATCCTACAATACAAAAGTCAGTTCATCCCTTTGTACATATTTTTTAAATTTTGGTTGGGTATTTTCATTTCACCTTGCTTTCTTCAAGCCAATATTAATTACTATTAGTGCTGTTTTAGGGAACCCATGTTGACATAGATTTGCTCACATACTTATGGTTCCCCTCATCACCATTCACTGTGGCTTCACAGGCCTTCTCCACGAGGCCAGTTTTCTTCTTCAGGAGTGGAAACTTCCACAGTTCTTTCAGTGAGAGTTTGTTGGTGATAACCTCTCTGCGGTTTTGTTCATGTAAAATATTTTCATTTCACCTTCACTCTGAAATATAATATTGCTGGGTACGAAGCGTTACAGTAGTAGTTATTTTACCTTCAGCACTCTGAAGAAATTTGTTCTGTCTCTCGACTTCCACAGAGAAAACGGAGTTGAACTGCCATCCTTTTAAATAATTCGACATTTCTCTCAGGTTGCCTTTAAGACTTTTATCTTTATTTTTGAAGTACAGCAGTTTAACTACAAAGCATCTAAGTTTGGGTTTCTTTTCCATCAAGCTGGCTACCTAAATCTGATGATTTCTGAATTTTATCATGAATTCCTTTTGAAAAATATTTCCCCCATCACCTCTAGTACCCCCATTTTTTCTGAAACAAATTAGGCTAAACTTTTCCATTCTACCCTTCTTTTCTTCTACTTCTTCCTACTTTACATCTCTTCTCTCTGTTCTGAACTCTTGGCAATGTCTTCTTGTCAAATCCTTGAACCGATTCCTCAAGCTGTCTTATTTACTGTCCTTTACATTGTCTCAAATACTTTTGAATTTCAATGATCACATTTTATTTTCTAGAGGTTCTATGTGTTCTCTTAAAACATGCCTGAAATGCTATTGGTAGTGTCTTATTCCTTTCTCATGGTTCTCATTTTTTACATTCTTCAACATTTTAAACACACAATTTATATTATGGGCTGGGCACGCCTGTAATTCTAGCACCTTGGGAGGTTGAGGTGGAAGCATCACTTGAGGCCAGGAGTTTGAGAGCAGCTTGGAGAAAATAGCAAGACCCTATCTCTACAACTAAATAAAAAATTAAACACTTAGCTGGGTATGTTGATGTGTACCTGTAGTCCCATCTACTCAAGAGGCTGAGGTGGGAGGATCACTTAAGCCTGGGAGATCAAGGCTGCAGTGAGCTGTGATTGTGCCACTGAACTCCAGCTTGGGCCACAGAGCAAGACCTTGTCTCAAAAATAAAATAATTTATATTACGTATACAACAATGACAAATCTGTAGTTTTAGGGAGTGTAGCTCTGTTGTTGCTCCTGACTTAGTCATGGTGATGGATATCTTCCTGTTTTGCAGTTTGGGATTGTGAGCTCAGCTTCTGAGATCCTTTGTCACCAAGAATCCTCAGTGGTCTGGACTGCAAACATGGACCTCCACAGGGGTTGACATTTGTCTCTGCCAGGAACCCAAAGGTATTATCAGCCCCAGATGACTTTACTTAATTTCTCAGCTTCTCTCCTCCAGACTCTAAAAGTAGGGTGAGGATAGGATCAATTTAAATTCAAAACACATGTGAATCAGGCCTTTAGGAGCCTTTCTCCACTCCCACAAAGAAACGATCTTTCTCATTTTTCTCTTTGCTGGCAAGCAGAATATTTTTCTCTGGAAGGTCTTGGAGGGTTGTGGCCTTGTTCAAGAGGCCTCAGTTCCAATCCCCAAAGCTTCACTTGTTTTCTTAGTCTCTCGCTCTGCCCTTAGGCAGATATTGGGGCTTTGCTTATACTTCCAGGCTCCTCACAGTAAACTGACCACTTGGGGCCTCCCTCTGGTTGTCCTAGCCAAGGGTATGTTACCAATTGTTCGTATTTCTTTGTCTGCCTCTAGGAATAAAGGGCACATCAGCCTTTTCCAGGGGTGATTAGCTTCAGTTTTGTTTACCCTCATTTGAGAGCCAGCCTATGTTCCGTTCTCCACGCAGCTTAAAAAGGAGTCTTGAACTTTGGATACTAAAATAATAAATAAGTAGTAATACCTATTGGGCTCGGTTTTCTTCTCTTTTTCTCTATTTTTGAAGTCTATAAAGTCTGTATGGTCTATAAAACCATACAGGAGGGGAAGACAGGTGACTGACACCTATCACCTCTGCCTGTTTCATCTGCCAGCAGCTCTGAGGAATAGGCAACACTTTTTAAATCTCACTTTTTACTTTCTTCCTTTCAATCATTATCTGAAAGTGATCAAGAACATTGCAGACACCCATGCACTGATTAGATAAATCAGATTGTCCCTAGAAGGCAGAAGCAGTCTTCTGTCACTCAAGTGCTTGTGCATGCCATGAAGTGCCTGTGTCCTTTCTTGCCCGGGAAATAAAATTATAGACATACAAAAGATCCTGATGGTTCCAGAGGGAGCAGCATGTCTAATGAAGAGATAGACAATCGAGTTTTCCTTTTCTTGTATTTATTGGTCATCTCTTATGTGACAGGAAATGTGCTAAATGCTATGGCTGCAATCATAAATGAGACATTTCTTTCCCTCAAAGAGGTCATTGTCTGGTAGAGGAGGAATGCACATAAACACAAGTCATACAAAGTAAGCTTTGTGAGAAGGAAGGTGTTTCTGAGATCCGCAGAAGAGTTTCTGGAGGAGACAAAACCTGAAATAAATCTTCAAAAATAACTGAGAGTCAGTCCATTCCTTTACTTAATATGTATTTATTAATTATTGATTATGTGATGAATATTAGGATAGGTGCTTGACATACATCTGTTAATGACAAAGGCATAGTTCCCATCATTATGGGCTGGCATGCTTTGCCCATAATGATGTGCTGTGCTTAGCAGAAATAGTACAGCTAAGTGTGTCTGAAGAGCTTTCAGTTATGTTACTTTTGATTGGTCATTCTTTCTTGGGCCTCTGTTTCCTTTCAAGATGTCAATATCCTCCCTTTTCTAAACTTAGTCAACTTTGGATTGGTGTGGAGAAGCCATCTCTGTTGGAAGGCAGGCACCCATCAGCCATCGTACTAAGGGCTGGGAATAAGACCAGGAGATTGGTTATGAGTCTTTCCAGTATTGTTCGTTAAGCTCATTTCCATGGTATGCTCAGCATTGCTCTCTCCACATCTTTGCTTCATTTAGACAATAATTGCAAACATTCCCATTGACTTTATTGGAATCTTCTACTTATCGTCTCTTACAGAAGTAGAGATACTATAGGTGGAGACAGGAAACTGAGGCTCAGAAATGACATATCTGACATAGCCATAGGTGCTCATAGATGGGGTTTGTTATAATTCTTTGGGGGGTTCACGTAACAGAGAGAGCTACTATGTTCTCTGCCAAATGAACTGTAAGTAACCCTGGTGAGAGTAGACTTATGCTATAGACGTGAATGAGTGAATACAAAGCTAGAAGGTTGCATTTCTCTTTTTGTTAGATTCTATGGTTTGGTTGGATTTAGTTCACTCTCTAAAATTTCTCAGATTATAAACTTAAATGTAGGGTCGGACACAGTGGCTCACACCTGTAATCCAAGCACTATGAGAGGCTGAGGCAGGCAGGTTGCTTAAGGTCAGGAGTTCAAGACCAGCCTGGCCAACATGGTGAAACCCCATCTCTACTAAAAATACAAAATAATTAGCTGGTATGATGGCATGCATCTGTAGTCCCAGACACTTGCAAGGCTGAGGTAGGAGAGTTCCTTGAACCCGGGAGGTGGAGGATGCAGTGAGCTGGGATCATGCCACTACACTCCATCTTGGGCAACAGAGTGAGATTCCATCTAAACACACACACACACACACACACACACACACACACACACACACACACACAAAACAAAAAAACTAAACTTGAACATAAAACTAAAAAACTTTTGAAGAGCTGTAGAAGAAAATCTTCAGTGTCTATGATTTGGCAACGAGTTTTTAGACTTGATACCAAAAGCACAATTCATAAAAGTACTTACTGACAAATCAAATATCATCATAATTAAACACTTTTGGTCTGTAAAAGAACTCTGTTAAGAGAATGAAAAGGCAAGCTACAGACTGGGAGAAAATATTTGCAAATTTGTAAACCATTTATCCAACAAAGAACTAGAATATAGAATATATAAAGAACTCTTACAACTTAACAGTAAAAAATTAGAAATTTAATTAGAAAATTTAATTTAATTAGATTTAATTAGAAAATGGGCAAATGATATAAACAGACACATCACAGAAGAGGTATAGAGATGGCAAGCTCATGAAACTAGCAGAATGGCTGAATTAAAATAATAGTGATAACACCAAATGTGGAGCAATTAAGGCACTCAAACATTGCTGTAGGAATGTTAAATAGTAGAGCCGCTATAAAAAACACTATAGAAAAGCAGTTTGGCAGCTTCTTTAAAAACTATACATAGGCTTACCTGCAACCCAGCAATTGCATTCCTGAATATATTTATCCTGGAGAAATGAAGACTTGTACTGACCAAAAAAACCAAACAAGCAAACAAACAAAAAACCCTATTGTTTTGTCAATTTATTCATAGAAGCCCAAAACTGGAAATAACTCAGATGCCCTTCTATGATGGAAGGGTTGAACAAACTCTGATTTATTCATACCATGTAATAGCACTCAGCAGTTCAAAGGAATGAACTATTGATACACATAGCAACCTTGATGAATGTTCAGAGAATTACACTGAGTAAAAGGTTCCATACTGTATGATTACATGGTGGTGGACACATGACCTTACACTGGTGATAAAGTGTTACTTAGAACTGGCTGGGTGCAGTGGCTCATACCTGTAATCCCAGCACTTTGGGAAGCTAAGGTGGGAGGATTGCTTAAGCCCAGAAGTTCGAGACCAGCTGGGCAACATGGTGAGATCCCATCTCTACCAAAAAAAAAAAAAAAAAAAAAAACTTTTTAAAAAAATTAGCCAGGCATGGTGGCATGCAACTGTGATTCCAGCTGCTTGGGAGGCTGAAGCAAGAGGATCACTTGGACTCAGGAAGTTGAGGCTGCAGTGAGCCATGATTGTACCACTACACTCCAGGCGGAGAGACAGAGCAAGACCCTGTCTCAAAAAATAAAATAAAATAAAATTACATAGCACTAAATATACATATACAAGTGAAAGTAAAACTGGGGAAATAAGATCAGTGGTCTGTATCAATGTCAATATTCTAGTTGTGATATTACGTTACAGTTTTGCAAGAAGTTATCATTAAGGACAAGGGGGTAAAGGGTACATAGGAATCTCTTTGCACGAGAATCTACAATTACATACAAAACATTTGTCTTAAGTTTAGTTTTAAAAATATTTGAGGAAAAGCAGCAGGATTGTTCTAGCTTAAGTTGGTGCATGTCCTGAGCTGACATTTTGAGCCCATCTATGAGGCTGTCATCCTCTGCCTTTAAGCCCATCTGCCTCCCACTGCTCCTGGGAAACACTGGGCCCATGTAAATGTTTAGCCTGAGGCATAGATGCAAACCCTGAAGCTGAATCTACTGCAGACTTCTTTCCCTACAGCCAGCATTCTGGCCAACTGCCTCGCACTCATGGCTTTGGGCTTGCAGGGCATGCTTATGCACTGCACCTGTGGACGCTTCTTTCAGACTAGGGGACAAGATGCTGGAAGCAGGTTTCCTGGTCAAAAATGGTAACCACGTGTTCTGTTCACCCAGGGTCATCAATCGTGAAGCCCAAGGTAGAACCCGCATTTCTCCACTGGGGTTTGTCTCTCCTGCTCTCTCTATGGTTAGTGTTATTTTTAATGAGCAGCCTGAGTTTAGAGCTAGCTGTTTGAGGATCCAGTTCCCAAGAAATGCAGCAGTATTAGTGCATCTAGGCTTTGAGTAGAAAAACCTGCAGGAGGAGCTTGAACAAGTTAGTTAACCATGCTGAGCCTCCATCTTCCATCTGTGAGGCATGATGACACTAGTTTCAACAGGTTGTGGTGGGGGTTAAATTAGATAATGCCTTGTCCATGTATTAGTCAGCTCAGGCTGCCATCACAAAACGCTACAGTCTAGGTGACTTAAACAACAGAAATTTATTTCTACAGCTCTGGGGGCTGGAAAGTCCAAGATCAAGGCCATGCTGCTTTGGTTTCTGATGAGGGCCCCCTTCCTGGCCTACAGATGGCCATCTTCTCCCTGTGTCCTTACATGGTCTTTCCTCTGCATGTGCATAGAGAGAATATCTCTCTCTTCCACTTTTTTTAAATTTAATTTAATTTAATTTTTAAGAGATAGGATACTGTCACCCAGGCTGGAGTGCAGTGGGCATGATCACGGCTCATGGCAGCCTCAACCTTCCAGGATCAAGCAATTCTCCTACCTCAGCCTCCTGAGTAGCTGAGACCACAGTTGTGTGCCATGGCACCTGGCTAATTTTTTAGTGTTTTTTTTTTTTTTTTTGGTAGAGATGGGGTCTCACTATGTTGCCCAGGCTGGTCTCAAACTCCTCGGCTCAAGTGATCCTCCTGTCTCAGCCTCCTAAAGTGCCGGGATTAAAGGGGTGAACCACCACACTGGGCTTTCTTCTTCTTATGGAGCCACCAGTCTTATTAGATTAGGGACCTACCCTTATGACCTCATTTAGCCTTAATTACGTCCTAAAAGCCATATCTCCAAATACAGTTACCTTGGACATTCGGTCTTCAACATATGAATGTGGAGAGGGGGAGACAACTCAGTCCATAGCAGTCCACTTAGAGCAATTATCTCACACATAGTAAATATTTAGAATACAGAATTCTTAAAATTATGTTACTTATTTTTGTTAACACTCTAATTGTAAATGATAGACATAAGGTGAATTATTCTAGCTTAAGCAAAAAGAAAACTTTTACATAAAAAATGCAATGTTGTCTTTCAAATCAAGATTGAGAATGAGACTTGGTTTCAGGAAGTTTCTGAAAATTTAAAACTGAAAACGTATCAAGAGCCTAGAGTGAAGTCTCCTTCCACCTCTCACCATCTCCTCACAGCTTCTGTGGACTGGTTTTCTCTACCCTTCTGGGCTTGTAAAGGGGCAACACCTGCCACTCCACACCTCCCATGGTGCCATGTCTTCTGTGCAGAAGACCATTTCACACTTACTCACTTGCAAACCTAATTCAGAATCGCCAAGAGAGGAAGTGGGTTACTGCACCTGGGTCAGAAGTCCATGCCTGGTCTAACCACCAATGGTTAAAGACGATAACCTCCAGGGGCCCAGGCACTCACTCTTATAGGAGGGAAGCAATCTGAGACAAAGTGTGTAATTGTTATGCTGGATAATCACCCCATACAGTGTCTGGTATGTTTTTCATACTGATGCCAACCCTGTTTCACAGGGTGCCTATTTGAGTTGTAAATGTGAACCCCTGATACTGGTGAAAAGTTGTATTATCTTGACCTGACTCCACCCATTTGGGGATCACCATTTTCCTTTCAAAGTGATCACAGGGGTCCTTGGGTACATAATCCTCCTTCCCTACCTCCTCTGCCATTCTCCTCTTCCTTTTTTTTTTTTTTTTTTTTTTGTTGAGATGGAGTCTCGCTCTCATTGCCAAGGCTGGAGTGCAGTGGCGTGATCTTGGCTCACTGCAATTTCCACCTCCTGGGTTCAAGCTATCCTCCTGCTTCCCCCTCCTGAGTAGCTGGGATTACAGGCACTCTCCACCATGCCAGGCTGATTTTTGCACTTTTAGTAGAGACAGGGTTTCACCATGTTGGCCAGCCTGGTCTTGAACTCCTGACCTCAGGTGATTCACCTGCCTTGGCCTCCCAAAGAGCTGGAATTACAGGCACAAAGTGCTGGGATTACCGGTGCCACCGCACCCTGCTCCTCCTCTTCTTCTTGCTGTGTGGCTGTCTGGATGGGATTTGCTACCCAGGCTTTTAAAACCCCACAAGTTCCCACAAGTGAAATTGTTCCAGAATGTGCTGGGAAGGCATTTCCAGCCAGTTCTACACCACTGTGGGGCCAGGTCCTAGTGGCTCCAAATCTGTCACTTGGGCTAGAGCTCCAGGGGGTCTCATTGTCACCTCAAAGAATTCCCAGCTGAAGGGGTCTGGCCTTTTAGGCAACAAAGGCAGTAATCCCCTTTCCCCACCCCTACGGTTCATTTTATGCCTCAGTTTCCTCCATATCAGTGCTACCTTTGGCTAATATTGATCCAGAGTTTCAGAGTGGCAAGGATGATATCCTATTCTCTCTTTATTGCCTCCTGTATTGAAGTGCAAAGGATCACACTTAGCCAGAGACAATCTGTATCAATACAAAGTAAAATCCTAGTGGAGCATGCTGGCTGCATCTCTCCTTTTTGCCATCATTGAAAACTGCTGACTGGCCATATGCAGGTGCATAGATCTTCATTAGGCTCTGCAGGATGAGAGGAAGGAGACATCCTGCTTGGAGAAGAATCAGCAGTGTCATAAATCTCTGCAGAACAATTAGGAGCCCAAGAACCAGAGGGCATGGGGAGGAGTCACATTGTATCATTTTTCTATTTATTTTCTGCTCAACCATCTTCCTTACAGCATCTTTGAGATGTTCAGTTATTGCTGACTACCTGGAACAGTTACACCCCTCAATTCTGTGTAATTGAACATTGAAAACATTTACAATAAAAGCTCTTCTAAACTTACTCTATTTAGCTGACTTCCCTGATTAACCAATACAGCCCAATAGCCCTGTAAAACATTCTAGGATAAAGCTGTCAGTGGGTGAGCTTGCCTTAGCCAGTGGGATGCTTTACAGCTCTCCACAGGTCTGCCTCATGCTAAGAGTCCCTGTAGTTCTCTGAAAACTGTTTCAAAAGCCAAAGATATATTAGGGAAGAAAGAGATAATACTGTTTCTATGAAAACTACAATAAAAAACTTTGCACATTTCAAAGGCTTTGAAAAAAAAAAGATAGATTGCCTTAAAAATCGCTGGACAATTATTTGTGGACCTTATACCTGGAAAAAAAGCTGGAGGCAAGGCCATAAAAATCTAGAAGATATCTGCATTCAGAATGCAGTCAAATGTCTTCTTTTTTTTTCCCTGAGACAGAGTCTCGCTCTGTCGCCCAGGCTGGAGTGCAATGGTGCCATCTCTGCTCACTGCAACCTCGCCTGCTAGGCTCAAGCAATTCTCCTGCCTCACCTTCCCGAGTTGCTGGGATTACAGGCGCCCACCACCATGCCCAGCTAATTTTTGTATTTTTAGTAGAGATGGGTTTCACCATGTTGGCCAGGCTGGTTTTGAACTCTTGACCTCACATGATGCAACCGCCTCGGCCTCCCAAAGTGCTGGGATTACAGGCATGAACCACTGTGCCCAGCCGGTCAAATGTCTTAAACTCTCCCCACTCTAGTAGAGACATTTTATGGTTCTGGTTTACACTAGATAAGGCAGAACTCTTGAAAATAAACCATTGTCAAAGAAGCACCCTTTGTCTACCTCAGAGTTCATAAATACATGTATGATTACATTCATATTTATGTAATTTAAAATAAAATTCTCAAGCTACATAGGTAATTTAAAGAAATATTCCCTATTTTCTATTTTTCCTTTACCTAATGAACCCCTGGTTTCAATCACTTGTATCAGAGAGTTCTGGGCCATTTCCCTTATTTGTAGCATTAATCTGAGAGACTTCATGAAACAGCGGTTAAGAGCAGAAGCTTTGTGGTGTGAACAGGGCATGTTATTTGAATCCTCTAACTCTCAGTTGCTTCATCTCTAAAGTGGGTATAATACATGCCTCACAAAGGTGGTTGAGAGTTAGATAAAATAATTTCTGTAAAGTGCTTAGCACATTACCTAGCACACATTCAGCATTTAGTAAATGCCAGTAACAATAAAAATGATATTGATGAATTAATAAACAGTTACTAATTTCCTGGTACTGTTCCAGACGCTGAAGTCACACGATGAGTAAGCACAGTCCCCACCTCACAAAACTCACAGTCCAGCAGGAAGAAGAGAGGCGACAGATCATCTCAGTGGATGTATTCATTCAATACTATTTGTTGAGCTTCTAACCTGCATCAATAAATTACTGTAAAAATTGCTATAATGATAAAAACATATCCCTGCTATCATAAAGGCTAAAGCCTATTGGAGAAAAATAGTTACTAAATAAAATTCATACAGTGTGCAACTGAGGAAATTTACTGTCCACTGGGGCAGGGCGTGTGCCAGGACGGGATTCCCTGAGGAGTACATCTGGAGCTGAGAATTGGAGTTTGCTTGAGTGTTCACTGAATGAGGGGTGGGAGGAGAGCCAGCATTCATACTGAAAGAGAAACCCACTGGCAGGAGGACACAGGGTGAGCGTTTTGACAGAGATCCTGTGGGTGACATGGGGAAGGGAAGGAATACATTTATCTGTGTTTGGGAAAGTGGAATGACTCAGGAAGGCTTCACAGATTATGTGACTGGATTATGAAGAACAATATGTTTTCTCAACAGGCAAGGTAAGAAGAGCTGTCCAAGAAAGGTAAGCTGTGTCTACAAATGTTGGAGTCAAGGTTGGTGAGACAAATGGGGAGGGATAGCTAGGACCTGGCCAGCAAAGCCCAGGGCACTCAATGGAGAGGAGGAAATTAACTGGAAAGGTAATGCCATAATCTGGGGAACAGGAAATGAGGTCCTGGCCTGGGGCATGTCCAGAGAAGAAGAGGCAGGGCCATTGCGCTTCCTCTGGGTTTCATAGGGATTCAGCAATGGACGGGGTCATTGGCCTGCAACAGCCTGGCCCTTGGATGGGACCATACAAGGCTGACTGCAACGGAAACATGAACACATTTCCCGGTGAGTAGAGAAGTAAATCAAATTATTTCTATGAACAGGAATTGCTAGAGGCTTCATGGAACAAGTGGGATGTAAGATGCATCTTCAAGAGTGAGTGACATTTTGGCATGGCATTTGAGAGGTGACAGTCCAGAGGCTATGAGCAACAGCCCCAGATGGGAAAGCATCAAGGAGTGAGGAAGCTTACGAGCAAAAAGTATTTCTTAGTTTTGCAGTTTCTAAATGTATCTATGTTCTGCCCCTTTAATCTCTAACAATATGATTTTGAACTAATTAATATAAAATTAATCCATACATTAGCTAAAGTAGATAATGACTTAATGACTTCCACATCCCAGGCAATAAACTTTTGAAAACACTTCTAGCCCGCCACATAAAAATCTGGCAAGATTAGTGAAAGAGAATTTCAATGACTGTTTTTCTTTTAATTTATATTTCAAAGTAATGGTGTACCAGGGAAAATGTCCAGATTCTAGTTCTGCATTACTTCAGATCAGAGATTTGCAGTAGGGAGATTTGGCTCCCCAGGGGGCATCTGGCAATGTCTGGAGACATTTTGGGTTGTCACAACTGGTGGGGGGGTGCTACAGGCATTAAGTGGGCATAGGCTGGGGATGCAGCTGCATAGAACAGCTCCCACAACGGAATTATTCAGCCAAAGAATTATCAATAGTGCCAAGGTTAATGCACCTTGTTTTACACCAAGAAATAACCTTTAAGACTGACCTTCTCAAATCCTTAATTTTGCAGATGTTATGTATAACGTCCAATATATGAAATAATTTGCACACAGCTGGCTAATTAACAGTATATGGCCTGGGACTCAGGCTTTATAGACCAGTGATTTTCTTTCCTGATGCATTAGATGTCCTGTATGTTTTATATCAAATGGCCAGCATATTTTAATGCTGTCAGCTCTTAATTCCAACACAGACAGGAGTTACTATATAGATGCCAATTGCATAGGGAGGAATATAGTTTTGAGATTGGGCCTCTGATGATCCAGGAAGGGAAGGGAAGTAGGGGTTGCCCCGTCTCTGGGGTCCACAGCAACATCACTGGAGCCCCAGATGGGGCTGATCAGGAGCATCAGTGTGTGAAGACCAGTCCGTGATGCTGACACTCTTTAATTATGAAAGGATGAATAATCTAGTTCTGCGTTCTTTCAGGAGACAAGGGACTTGTCCAAAGCATGAACACTTTATAAACAATTTAACAAATGTAAACTGTGAAAGAGAAAGACAAATGTGTGAATATGAAAACTAGGGTCCCTGACAGGCCCACAGCCTCCAAACCCCTCCCTTCACTTTAGAATGAAAGAATCCTTCTGTGCCTGCAGGGGAGTGGGCCGTGGTGGGAGGAGGCTGGACCTGGGGGTGTAAGTCTGTGAAGGGCCCTAGACCCTGGCCTGAGTAATGCCACTTACTGACCATGTCAATTTGGGCAAGACATTTTCATTCTCAGGGCCTTGATCTCCCCACCTAAGAAATGACGAAACCTGAGTCAGAGCTTCAGTATTTGAGTTTATCTTTGAGATCAGGTTTAAGATGCCTCATTTTCCAGATGAAGAAATTAAAGTTTGGAAAAGTCAAGTTATCTCTTGCAGGCCACAAAACTAGCAAGAGAACAAAAGGGGCAATTGATCAGATTTTATGCAATATCAATGCTTGGGAGAAGAGGCTTGAGGCTTTAGGAGCATTAGGGACTGCAATGGCTTTGATCCCATGATCAGTAGCATTCATTTGCCCATCCTCTCTGAAGTTCACTAAAGGGACCCTGTGTATCCCTCATCTGGCTTCCTCATGCCTGGACCCCCAGTGGGCATCTTTTTTAAACCCATGAGGCCTCAGGATGGTGGCTCCTTCTCTTATCAGCTACTCCTTCAACACTGGATGGGAGCTCATTCCAGACACAATCATAGAAACAATCACTCCAGCTAGGAAAAGCCAGATGGACACCAAGAAAAGGCTAGTGTTTCACCACGGCTGAAGCACCTCACCTCACAGGGTGTCTTGTTTAGGGAAATGAGATTTTCAAACAAAGAATCAGGAGCAGGCAAAAGCCAGAAAGAATCAGATGAGAGATATACTCATTAGCAAACTTCCACACTGTCCAATTAACCGATCCTTCTGAGGCTTACCTGATGCTAAGTGCTCTTGGATAATAGATTGGTAAAAAGAAAAGTCACTTGTGCCCTGGAATTGGTTTTTGTGCTCCCAAGATGAGACAAGACTAATAAAAATGGTCTGCACCGCTGGAATCAGCAAATATTAGAAAGATCAAATAAAATCTCTAAAGTCAGATGAGTAGGTTGCAAAAATTTTCTCCCATTTTGTAGGTTGCCTGTTCACTCTGATGGTAGTTTCTTTTGCTGTACAGAAGCTCTTTAGTTTAATTAGATACCATTTGTCTATTTTGTCTTTTGTTGCCATTGCTTTTGGTGTTTTAGACATGAAGTCCTTGCCCATGCTTATGTCCTGAATGGTATTGCCTAGGTTTTCTTCTAGGGTTTTTATGGTTTTAGGTCTAACGTTTAAGTCTTTAATCCATCTTGAATTGATTTTTGTATAAGGTGTAAGGAAGGGATCCAGTTTCAGCTTTCTACATATGGCTAGCCAGTTTTCCCAGCACCATTTATTAAATAGGGAATCCTTTCCCCATTGCTTGTTTTTCTCAGGTTTGTCAAAGATCAGATAGTTGTAGATATGCGGCGTTATTTCTGAGGGCTCTGTTCTGTTCCATTGATCTATATCTCTGTTTTGGTACCAGTACCATGCTGTTTTGGTTACTGTAGCCTTGTAGTATAGTTTGAAGTCAGGGAGTGTGATGCCTCCAGCTTTGTTCTTTTGGCTTGGGATTGACTTGGTGATGCGGGCTCTTTTTTGGTTCCATATGAACTTTAAAGTAGTTTTTTCCAATTCTGTGAAGAAAGGCATTGGTAGCTTGATGGGGATGGCATTGAATCTGTAAATTACCTTGGGCAATATGGCCATTTTCACGATATTGATTCTTCCTACCCATGAGCATGGAATGTTCTTCCATTTGTTTGTATCCTCTTTTATTTCACTGAGAAGTGGTTTGTAGTTCTCCTTGAAGAGGTCCTTCACATCCCTTGCAACCTACTCATCTGACGAAGGACTAATATCCAGAATCTACAATGAACTCAAACAAATTTACAAGAAAAAAACAAACAACCCCATCAAAAAGTGGGCAAAGGACATGAACAGACACTTCTCAAAAGAAGACATTTATGCAGCCAAAAAACATGAAAAAATGCTCATCATCACTGGCCATCAGAGAAATGCAAATCAAAACCACAATGAGATACCATCTCACACCAGTTAGAATGGCGATTATTAAAAAGTCAGGAAACAACAGGTGCTGGAGAGGATGTGGAGAAATAGGAACACTTTTACACTGTTGGTGGGACTGTAAACTAGTTCAACCATTGTGGAAGTCAGTGTGGCGATTCCTCAGGGATCTAGAACTAGAAATACCATTTGACCCAGCCATCCCATTACTGGGTATATACCCAAAGGACTATAAATAATGCTGCTATAAAGACACATGCACATGTATGTTTATTGCGGCACTATTCACAATAGCAAAGACTTGGAACCAACCCAAATGTCCAACAATGATAGACTGGATTAAGAAAATGTGGCACATATACACCATGGAATACTATGCAGCCATAAAAAATGATGAGTTCATGTCCTTTGTAGGGACATGGATGAAACTGGAAATCATCATTCTCAGTAAACTATCGCAATAACAAAAAACCAAACACCGCATATTCTCACTCATAGGTGGGAATTGAACAATGAGATCACATGGACACAGGAAGGGGAACATCACACACCAGGGTCTGTTGTGGGGTGGGGGGAGGGGGGAGGGATAGCATTGGGAGATATACCTAATGCTAGATGACGAGTTAGTGGGTGCAGCGCACCAGCGTGGCACATGTATACATATGTAACTAACCTGCACAATGTGCACATGTACCCTAAAACTTAAAGTATAATAATAAAAGAAAAAAAAATCTCTAAAGTCATTGAAATGCCCTGCTTCTGTGGTAAATTAGGGCTGAATCCTTTGAAATCCTTAAGCCTGAGGCTGGCAGGCTGTTCAATCACATTATGTGCTGCTTTGGAAATATCCCTACAGTTTGGTAGGCAAGAGGCCATCCACAGTGAGGCCTGTTGTGAGAAAACACAACAAAAATGTGTTGTCAGGTTGGTTTTAATTGGTGATCTGAGATACAAAGTCTCACTGGGTAAGATGAATTTGAGTTTTAAGCTTTATCTCCTGTTCACGTTTTGCTCTTTCCAATTTGATGTACAATATGAACAATTCAAATCATTTCCTGGGAGTAACTGGCAAACACTTGGCCTCAGAGAAGCAGCATGACCCTTCATTGCCTGTGCAGTGAGAGGGGTGGCCTGCATGACCTTGGAACTCCCACTTACCTTCCAGTGTTTTATAATTAATCAGAGGAATATATAAATTCTGAATTAGTCAATACTGATTTAGGAACTATAAAACTGCATGACTTTAAAAGTCTGTACAGGCATGCCTTCTGCAAAAGTCTGAACCATATTTAGTTTTTCTTGATTAAAAAATATCTTGCTTAATTTTGCTGATTTTCTTTCAAAGAAAGCATGAAAAAATAAAATTGTCTCATTCATTTTTTTCAGCTATTTTATTCAACAAAGATCTACAGAGCATCTGAAAAGCAGCACAGTTCTGCCACAATGGGGCTCAAGTTTAAGTGACTGCAAAGTCCAGGATTCTTAAAGCTTAAATATTAACACACAGTTCCAGACTTGTAATGCCCCAGAGGCACAGGATAAACATGCCCTCAAATCTTCTCTGGCAGGGGACACTCTCAATCCACTTTATTCAGGATTCACAAAGGTGGAATCAGAGTGAATGAGCTCAAAATTAAAAATTAAAGCACAAACAAAAATATAAGCCATTGACAGTGAGAGTAGCAGAAATACAAAGCAAACAAACAAGATATTTAAACTCCTTAGACCATAAGATAATATCACCATTAGAGATTTAAAAATAAATATATTTTTAAAATTTTAAAGTATGAAAGACACTAAAAAGTGAGATACAATCAAGAGCTTATCATGAAAGGCCAGATATTTTTGTAAAAGAACCAAATAGAACTCCCAGAAGTGAAAAATGTAGTTATTGCAATTAAAGTCACAATGGACAGACTAGACAGCCCAAATGTACACAAAAGGAGAAATAATTGGGAAACTGGAAGGTAAAACTGCATGCATTTACCCAGAATGCAACACAGAAAATTAACATGGGGAAAATGGACACTAAAATGTGCAATCCATTATTTTAAAAAATCAAAAAAAAAAAAGAAAACGACAACAAACAAATGAACAAACAAACAAACAAAAACAGGTGCTGGCAAGATTGTGGAGAAAAGAAAACACTTATACACTGCTGGTGGGAATATAAACTAGTTTAGCCACTGTGGAAAGCAATGTAAAGATTTCTTTAAAAAGTTAGAACTCTCATTTAACCGAGCAATCCCACTACTGGAAATATATCCAAAGGAAAATAAATTGTTCTACCAAAAAGACACATGTAGTTGTATGTTCACTGCAGCACTATTTACAATAGCAAATATATCAGAATAAAAAAAGATGTCCATCAATGCTGGATAAAGAAAATGTCTTTTACAGCAACATGGATGCAGCTGGAGGCCATTATCCTAAGTGAACTAATGCAGAACAGAAAACCAAATACTGCATGTTCTCACTTATATATGGGTGCCAAACTTTGAACACACATGGACACAAAGATGGGAAAAACAGACACTGGGGACTGCTTGAGGTGGGGGGTGGAGGAGGTGTGCATTGGAAGGTTACCTATCCAGTACTATGTTCATTATCTGGGTGATGAGATCATTCATACACCAAGCCTCAGCAGCACACAATTTACTCATGTAACAAACCTGCACATGTATCCCCAGAACCTAAAATAAAAGAAGAAAAAAAAACACCCAGGTATATGCTGCCTACAAGAGACTCAATTCACATTAAATAAATAAATAAATAAATAAATAAATAAAATGAGCAATCTAATTTACATCCAGCAGGAGTCCCAGAAAGGGCAGGGTAGGAGAGATTTGAAAGACAGTCTTCAAATGACTGTGGATTTCCCAAGCTGATGAAAGACATGGATGCCATATTCAGGAGAATATCAAATCTTAAGCAAGGATTGTTCAGTTGATGTAAGATAGAACGGATGTGTTTTATAGGACATAGATAGAGCCGTAGACCAAGCAGAGAACATACATTCTTCACCAGCACACTTGGCACAAAAAATGCCTGTTGGCTCACTATTGAATAGGCCAAATAATCAGTAGCATGCAGACCATTGTTTTTTATCTCAGTACAATAAAGTTAGAAAGCAGTAACTATAATTGAATGATTAAAATTGTGAAGATGTTAGTTTCATTAATATTTTTACATTAAAGTTCTCACTGATAGTACACAGGCATCTAGTACATAGGATGCATTGCTGTCACTCAGGCTCATCAAACCTGGCTTTGATATTTGGTTATTGAGGGAATGGGGCTTGAAATGGTTTGCTTCTTCCTTCCCAAGTAATTTCCTCTCATTGCTGTATTGGTTAAGAAACTGTTTATATAGGAGTCTAATTAAATATACTTGAATGTATATAACAGTCCCCTTCCTTCTTGCTGTGTTGCCTTAGGTGAGTTAATTAAATTCTCTGTACTAAGTTTTCTCATTTGTGTAATGGAGGTAATAGTACCTACCTCTTAGCATCATTAAAAATGTAAATTTACTAATAGGTGTAAAATACTAAGAACAGTGTTTATCACCTAATTTTAAAAATGACTATCAATTTTTAGTTTTAAAGTTACACTGATAGATTTATCCTACCCTGCAGTCAGAGATATGGGTGAGAATGGCCTACAGTATCTGGAGAAGGGGAGAAGCATGGTGGGGGTGTTGAGGGGGACCAAGGTTCAGAGGGTGCATATTCTCTGAGCTAAGCCATTGGAAAATCTGGGACTTTACAAAGGCATGCAGAGGCCCTTCCCAGCAAAACTCCATGTTAGGATGCAGGATAGACACTGGGATAAGATGAAATCCCCTCTAATTTTCTCCTTCACTGAGTCCTTTTGTAGAAACAGGCTCTGCAAACACTTTGTAAGGTTCCTCTAGAAATGGCTTCAGCAACTTATAAGTCACAGAATGTAGAAATGTGACCATGTGTCCAGGTGAATTGATTAAACAGTTCAGCCCCCAAAACAGCAAAGGTTGAAAGGAAATGTAGAAAAAGGTAAAGAGAAGAGGTGCATTCATAAAGTTGTTGTGGAAGAAAGTCAGTGACGGAGAACAACAAGAAGGAAAATTGTGTTCCCCATGATTTGTTCAATTTGAATCTTATGATAAGCTGAAATAATCAGACACATATTTATTAGTCAATTTCAAAAATAAAATAAAATAAAACAATACCTGCGTATAAAGTGAAACATTAAAGACACAGTGGTCACCACAACAAAAAATTCTCCAAATTGTTAGTTTTATTATCTGTAAAATAGAATATAAAAATTTACTCAGCTGGATTGTTTTGAAGAATACATAAGATAATATGTGAAATGTGTTTGGAATAGATAAATCCTCAGTCAATGTGTTGCCTTTTTAATAAAAATAGTATGATCATACTGTTTGTATAAATTTAGATGATGCTTTTTTCTTTTACAACTCATGTCCTACTTCTGTTTTAAAAAATACCTAACTAAAAATACCTACTTCTGTTTTAAAAAATACCTGATAAACTCTTTTAAACTCTGTCCAATTTTTACTTGTCCTCCGTACTTTTCTCAGCTTCCTGTCCTTTTGGCTTTAATAGGACAATACTTCCTTGGAAGGAAATGATTCTCATTTCTGTCATAATGTGCTGCTTGTTCTCAGGCCTGGAGGAGCTCTGTCTGAGAAGTTAACTTAGCCAGCCAGGCAGCCAGGGGTCTGCCCCAAAGACCCTTCTTCATCTTCATGAAAGACTGACTTCATGCATGTCCTATTCACCACAGTGCCTCTCCCTGCTATTGGTGCGTCTCTTTCTTTGAATAGAGGGCACAGACATAAATGATCCACAAGTCACTGGTGTCATGTCCTAATGAAGAGAATAATAACAGACGATTGAGTGTGTTCTCATGCAATGATGTACATGTTTATCATCACATTCAATTTCCAAAAGGCTCTGTGAGAGAGACAGAGGAAACAGTATTATCCACCCTTTAAAAAAAGAATAATAACAAAAAGATTTTTAAAAGCCAGATCTGAAACTCAGAGAAGGAACATAACGTGCCGGAAATCCCACAGTTTCTGCCTTAGCTCTGGTGTCCTGACCCTAGTCTAGCTCTCTTTTTACCCAAATCAGAGAGCTATTTTGCTGAAGGAAACTAGGAAAAAATCAAGTAGGCCAAAGGTTTGAATTTTCATATGAGGATGTTAGGCCTAATGAAATTTCCCAAAGTTGCAATTAGCATTTATACAGAGCTCCGTGTTCGATTCTACCTTTCCATTTAAAACTCATCAACCCCTCTAAGAGCTGAGTGCTGATGAATCCACTGTGAAGATGGCAAGAGTAGGAGGGACCTCAGAGCAAATCCAGCACCAATCCCCAGGCAGAAAGCTGCACTAGGATCCAGGTGCTGCCTCCTGCGAACCGTGAGCCCCTGGAAAACTCCTGTAAAAGACTCTCAGAAAGATTTATTTTCCTAAATCTCAGTTTCTCTCATTTGCAGAATGGGATTTATAAATATAACTAAGCCACAGACTGTTTTGGAGACCAAAGAATATGTGATAGAAACAAATCAGTAGGCCGGGCATGGGGGCTCATGTCTGTAATCCCAGCACTTTGGGAGGCCAAGGAGGGTAGATCACTTGAGGCAAGGAGTTTGAGACCAGCCTGGCCAACATGGTGAAATCCTGTCTCTATTAAAAATACAAAAATTAGCTGGGTGTGGTGGTGCACACCTGTAATCCCAGTTACTCGGGAGGCTGAGGCACGAGAATCACTGGAACCTGAGAGGCAGAGGTTGCAGTGAGCAGAGATCGCACCACTGAGCTCCAGCCTGGGCAACAGAGTGAGACCCCATCTCAAAAAAGAAAAAAAAGAAAGGAAAAAAATCAGTAAAAACAAACAAAAAAGTGTTCTCCAAAAGAGGCTAAATGGAGTATTTAATATGTTTGAAAAATGCTTACACACAGTCTTGTATAAATAATGCCAAATAATCCCAGTTAATCTGTGTTTAACCCAGAAATGTTGTCCTTTATTTTACCACAGAACACTCTGCCCAAAGACACTATTATTCATATCCACTAAAAAAATGATTTGGTGGATCACATTTTGTGGAACGTTCTTGCAAAGCCTTAAACTAAAGCTATATTAGTTTTCTCCTTTCTCGACGGGAGGCCAGGGGCCACACTTAATGCTGAGATCCCAACTGTCCCAGCCTCCCTGCCGCCCTTCCATTCTGCAGGCGGCCTTGGGGTGAAGAGGCGGCCACTCTGCTGCCTTGCCTTAGGGACTTGCCATATCTTCTCTGGGTTCTGACAGGTATAAATTGTCAATCATAAGTCATGTTAGGCAAATGGCATAATAACTTGATGAATTTTCAGCAGCTCCCATCACCTCTGCTGACAGAGAACAGAGGCAGCATTGAAAGCAGGGAGACTGGAGCTGGAGAATTTACCCAAAGTGTAGTCACTAATGAACGATGCCACCTACATGCTCACCTGGTTAAAGGCATGGGTGTTCTGAGCTCCAGGACCTCTGGAGAAGCCTTGAATATGTTGCCTTCCTGGGGGGGTCCCAAGAAGATGGCCAGAGTTCCCTGATGCCCATCACTGATTTGAATTGCTCAATTCATTTAGGAAGAAGGTGCTATGCAGGGGAAGAAGCAGTGAGGTGTCACAAAGGGAGCCTGAATTTAGGAGTCAGGGCAAAATGCCCCAGACACAGTACTTTCTATTCTAACTCATCCTCTGCTTCTTCTCAGCACTAACTACAACTTCCGATTGTTTTAGGTTTTTACCTATTGACTTCTTTTGTCTTGTTGGCCATTGGAATGACCATGTTTGTTTTGCTCACAGCTGTATCCCATCACTCTACTGGATATTATACACTGTATTAATATATGTATATTACATAGTCATTTGACAGTCTACTGCCTCCCCTGTCCCCATCACATGTAAGCTCCATGAGAGCAAGGGCTTCCTCTGTTTGGCTCACCACTTATATTTCCAATCTAGTACAGAGATTGACACACAGTAAGACTTAATAACCCATTTTTTAAAGAATGGATAAATTATGAATAAATGAAGTATTAAGTATAATGCCAATAAATTCACACATGCAGGAAAAGATGGTTCAAACCATTAACGGCCAATATTGACTGGGCATCCTATTTCTAGAATGGCATTAGGATTTGGGTTTGTGATTCTAACCACCACCCCCCTTCACCCTGCGCCCCCCACTCCCCACCCCACATACACAATTACAGTTTTGTTGGAAGAAGAAAAAGGAGAAATAGGGAGGTGTCTTCTAATCCAAGGGAAACCATGCACAGTTCATTCAATAAGCATTTATCTAATAGCATTATGGATGCAGAAGTAAGTAAGCCACGTGGGCTTTTGGTCCAGCAAAGGATATGGATGTTTCTCCATTAATTACAAGGCTCAAGAAGAAAATGATTTGGATTGTGGTACTAGTGGGTGAGGGTCATGCCATACTACAGCTCAGTGAGTATCTTAGGATGCCTAACTTAAATGGTACCAACAACTCCAGCACCCATCCAGAGTGCGACTGTTACTTGGCATCCTGGTTGGGACCTAGGTGCCTGCTATTCCTTCAGGAAGGAAACCTAAGTGACTCCATGTGATAGATTGTGAGGGAGCAGAGAAGAGTCAGGGAGACATGAAGAGAGAATATGTAGAGGCCAGAAACACCTAACCAAGGAATGACAGAGCAAAGCAAATTCCACAAAGGAGAGGGGAGAAGGAGGCTGCCTCCAGAGCCAGTTGCCATGTGTGGCATTGTTGATTAATGAATCGAGCTTTAAATTTTCTGGCAAGAAAGAGACAAGAAATGTGATGTTTACAGTTTCATTGTGAGATTTCTTTTTTGAGTCTTTTACTCAAAAAAAAAAAATCTTGTGAGTTTGGAATTTTAAAGTGTGGCAAGTAATTTGCTTGAAATTCAACTCCACATGTAGAGAGTCTGATTAAATCTGTAGCTTTGACCATGACCACAAAATCCAGCTTTTTATTGTGCCTTCTGCTAATTAGAACTGGAGATTTTGCATTTTATTGCTTTAATCCTGTGGTTGTTCTAGAAACCTGGATTATCACATTGCAGGGGAGGTGATTTAAGGCAAATATCTCGGGTCCTTGTTCTGCTTCATTTAAAGATAAGTGATAATATTTTTATATTTTTAAAAAATGAAAGACAGACAAACCCTTTTTTTTTTACCTCCTCTGGCATCTGTTTCTCAGTAGGGCAGAGGAAACTTTCAGCATAGACCACCCTTTTGAGAACATAGTGGTAAGGGTTAATCCAACCCACAGTCTCTGCTGGGGCTGACAATCTTTGCCAAGACTTAGCTAGGACCCAGCAAGTCATCTAAATGGACAGGCTTTGAAGTGATACTGCCTTCACAGCTCAGAGTGACAAGAAATGGGATTTTCAGTTTCCTTTAGGGAGGGATAATGCTCTAGGTGACAGTCCTTCCATTCTTGTCTTTTTCCAAATAATGGGTCTTTCTGGAAGATGTTGGTAGACCCCTCAACACCCAAGAATTACTCAGTCAACTGGGGACAGAATGAACAGATTGATCTGCAAAGAGTGTGGGCTATCTGCAGACTGTGGCATAACCCAGAGAGAGTGAGCAGTTCCCCAGGCAGGGTGGGGAAGAAAGGACTGATGGAGGGGATCAGTCATCAAACAGACACTTAATGGAATTGAATAACTGGAATATTATTCAGCCTTAAAAATGGAGATCTTGCTATTTGCAACAAGGATCAACCTAAAGGATAGCATGCTAAATGAAATAAGCCAGTTTCAGATAGAAAAATATTGCATGATGGTATTTATATGTAGAATCTAGAAAAGAAATGAATACATAGAAACAGAGTAGAGAGGTGGTTACCAGGGTGTGGGGATTGGGAAAAAATGGGGAAATATCCATTAAATAATAAAAAGTTGCAGTTACACAGGATAAGTAAGTTTAGAGATCAAATTAAAGCATGAGGACTATAGTTAATAATGTATTACATACTGAAAATGTGCTATGATAGATTTGTGGTACTCTTACCACAAAAAAGTAACTGTATGAGATGATGAATATGTTAATTTACTTGATTATAGTAATCACTTCTGAATTATATGTATATCAAAACATAAAGTTGTATACCTTAAATATATACAATAAAAAAGATTTAGAAAACCCAACTCATGCTCTCTTCCTCTGTATATATTCATATTTTTTCATTATATGTGGCACTTTCTGTATTCTCAATCAAGTTTATTTTCTGACCACTGGCTGAGCCAGCCATCACAGTGTGATCTTTCCTCTCTTTCATTCACTACCATCCATATCACCAAGTCGACCTCTCCAGTCTTCTTAGTCTGTATTTTCTCTCCATCTTCTCCATCTCTACTTTAGTAAAGAGTTGTGTTATCACATTTCTATGTCACTGTAGGATCCGCTTGGGAGCTGGATCTCTACTCAGGCCCATTTTCTGCTATTCTCCTCATTGAAAAAAGAACAATGTTTCTACAACTCAAATCTGTCAATAGCCTTTAGCGAAAGTGCAATTACTTAGAGCTACATACGAGGTTCTCTAAATCCCTGGTGATTTTTTCCATTATTTTCTTTGTCACATTCTCTAGTCACATCCAGCAGCTGCCAGCTGACCAGCAGCCAGCTCAGGGTAAAATCCTGCCAGGTCTGTAGAGTTGGTTCTACAGTTTAAAGTGCTAATTACACATTACACATCACTGCTGTGCTAGTAGCTAACCAAATAAATTTGCATTGCTGACCAGTTTCCATCAGAAAAATCTAGAAAAAGAAGATCAAATTAAATAGAAGTAGAAATAAGGAAAAATAAAATGTATAAAAGTGAGTCAATGAAATAAATCATTGGCAAACAGAGAAAACCAATGAAATCAAAAGTTAGTTATTTGGAAAGATTAATAAATTCGATAAGCTTCTAACAAAACTGATTAAAAGAAATTGAGTTACACATATGACCCATATCAATAATGAAAAAGGGGATATTACCTTAGCTCCCAGGACATTAAAATTGTAGGAAGAAAATATTATAAATACAACAGTAAATATAACAACTTGGTCAAATGAATTTCTTGAAAGAAAAAAATTAACAAAAATGACCAAAAGATATAAAAATCTGAAAAGTGCAGGTCATAACCTCATAACCTCTTATAAACATCAATAAAAACACTCAAAAATAACCTAAGAAATTGATGCCCACAATATATAAAATAATGTATTATGAACAAGCATGCTTTATCCTGAAAATAGAAGACTAGTTCAACATCTAAAAAATAAATTAATAAAACTCACCTTATCAACAGATTAAATAAGAAAAAAGTGCAATCGTTCAAAAAGAATTCTTTGGAAAAGAAATCATCATTCCTGATTTTTAAAAAAATCTCTCAAAGTAAAAGTACAAATAAGCTTTCTTAACTTAATAAAGATATAGCAAAAAAAACTAGAATCAACATCATACTTAAAGACAAAAGACTGAATCCCTCTAACCTACAAACAAGGTAACTCATGACTCTTATTCAAAATTATTTTAGAGATTATAGCCAGTACAATGAAGCAGAAAAGAAATAGGGAAAAATGGGGCCTAGAGATTGGAAAGAAATAAAACTGTCTCTTTTCATACATAACATGATTGCCCATAGAGAAAATCTCAAAGAATCTGAAAAAAAACTCCCCAAAACTAATAAATGTGTTTGGCAAGGTTGCAAAATGCCAGATCAATATACAATAAATTTTTGTATCCTACAAATCAAGCAACTGGAAATTGAAATAAAGCAATGTCATTTACAATAGAACCAAAATACATTACACACTTACATACAGTTATTTGAAAATACCACAAGATCTGCGTGCTGAAAACTACAAAATCATGGTTAAGAAAAATCAAAGAAGACCTGAATTAATGAGGAGATATACTACATTCAGGAATTAGAAGAACCAATTTTTATAAGATGTCAATTCTCTTTAATTGACATGCTCAACGTTAATTTTTGGTAGAAATCAACAAGCTGGTTCTGTAACCAAACCCAGCTTTTGCTGCTCATTGCTTGAAAGCCAGACATGAGAGAAAGTTTGGTGGAAGGAAAAGCAGAAAAGCAGGTTTAAGTGGAGAGCCAGCAAACCAAGAAGATGGTGAACTAATTTTCTAAAATACCATCTTAAATTTTTTAATTTACCATAAAGTTTTTAAAAGGGAAACTTGGTATGGGAGGCATGTGGGAATGGTGCAGGGTACAGGGTCTCTGTGTCTGTTTTAATAGCTATTTTGGGTAATTATTCACACAGAGGTCTAATTAACGTTATGTTGACTTCAGCCCAATGGTGGTAGATTAATTGTTCATGACTTTTCCTAAGTGAGAAGATTCTGTAAGGGCTCTGTGCCTGGTTTGTTTCAAGATTAGCCTCTGGAATTTCTTAAGCAAAAACATAATTAGATAAGCATGTGTTTATCTAATTATGCAGGGGAGTGTCTAGAAAAGGAAGGAATAATGGGTTAGAGAAGAGGGAAGTAAGAAAAAGAAAGTGGGTGATTAAAATATGTTTTTAAAATTGAGGTCCCCGGTTACAGTTCTAAAGTATATATGGAAAGAAAAGAAAATAGAATAGCCAAAACAGGCTGAGTGTGTTGGCTCATGCCTGTAATCCCAGCACTTTGGGAGGCCGAGATGGGTGGATCACCTGAGGTCAGGAAATCAAGAGCAGCCTGACCAACATGGCGAAACCCTGTCTCTACCAAAAATATAAAAATTAGCCAGCCATAGTGATGGGCACCTGTAATCTCAACTAGTCGGGAGACTGAGGCAGGCGAATCGCTTGAACTGAGGAGGCAGAGGTTGCAGTGAGCCTAGGTTGTGCCACTGCACTCCAGCTTGGGCAACAGAGTGATACTCTGTCTCAAAAAAAAAAAAAAAAAAAAAAAAAAAGAATAGCCAAAACAATTTTGACATAGAATAATGTTAAAGAACTCAGCTTAAATGTTTTTTGGATTTACTATAAATCTGCAGTAATCAAGAGAGTGTAGTATTGGAGAAAGGATAGACATATAAATAAAAAATTGAAATATAAAATACAGAAACTCACAAGTATACAGTCAACTGATTTTCAAGAAAGATGCAAAAGCAATTTAATAAAATAGCCTTTTCAACAAGTAGTGTTGGAATAATTGGCTATCTATATGAAAAATAATGATCATAATCTATACCTTGCAACCTCTAAAAAAAGTAACTCAAAATTATAATAAACTTAATTGTAAAACCTAAAACAATAAAAAATCCTAGAAGAAAACCTAAGAGGAAATCTGTGGGACATTAGATTACACAAAGACTCCTTAGACATAACACAAATAACGTGGTCCATTAATAACAACAACAGAAACAATGAAATCAGTAAAATTTGGTTTCATTAAAATGTAGAACATCTATTTTTTGAAAGACATTTAAGAAAATAAAAAGATAACTCACAGATAGGGAGAAAATATTTATACATTATATTTATGATAAAGGACTTGTGTCCAAAATACATAAAGACCTCTCAAGATTCAAGAAAAGATAGAATTAAAAATAGTTAAAGCAGTTTGAACACAAACTTTGCCAAAGGAAATATACAGACGCAAATAAGCACACAAAAAGATATCCAGCATAATTTGCATTATGGAAATGCAAATTAAAATCACAACAAGATATACCTATTGAAATGCCTAAAGTATATAAAAGCAGGTAATGTCAAGTGCTGCTGAGGATATGAAGATACTGGAATTCTCATAAACTACTGGTAAGAATGCAAAATGGCACAGCCACTTTGATAAACTATCTGGTAGTTTCTTACGTAGAGAAATATAAGCGACTCAGCAATCTCAGTCCTAGATTTTTACCCAAGTGAAATAAAAACATTCTCACAAAACATGCACATAAAACTTCGTAGTAATAGAATGCGTGATTGCTTCAAACTGGAGACAAACTAAATGTCTCTCAACTGAAGAATAGGTAAACAAAGTGTAGTATATCCATACAATGGAATAATGCCAAACAATAAAAGAAAAAAAAAGCAATACATGCAACAACATGGATGCATCTCAAATGCTTTATGTTAAGTGACAGAAGCAAGATTCAAAAGACTACATACTGCATAATTCCATTTACATGACTTTTAGAGAAGGCAAGATTACAGGACTGGTGACTGGATCCACAGTAGCCAGGAGTTAAGGGTTGGAAAGGGGCGACTAGTCAGTGGTACAGGGCAATTTAGGGGGTAATGGAACTGTTCAATATCTCAACTGTGGTGTTGGTTACATGTCTGTATATGTTTGCCAAAACTTGAAGAACTATACACTATAAAAGTGAATTTTATACTAAATGTAAATTATTTGCTATTATTCAATATTATTTTTTAAATGCAATTAAAATAAAGATTCTAAAGAAAATAAATGAAATCCTGATAACCTTTTATCTAGTAAAGGGAACAAATTTGCAAGTAAATACTTTCCCACCAAGAAAATTATGAGCCCAGTGTCTTAGTCCTGTAGTCCTATAACAGAATACATGAAACAGTATGCTTTTTCAAGAAAAGAGGCTTATTTACTCACGGTTCTGCAGACTGGGAAGTTCAAGGGCATGTACTTGGCTTCTGGCAAGGGTTTTTGTCCTGCAATACAACATGGCAAAGAAGGTCAAAGGTAAATCAGACATGTGTAAGAAGGGTCAAACAAGAGGAAGAAACTTGCTGTATAATAACCTGCTGTCTTGGGAACTCACCTATTCTCAGAGGACTAATTCAGTCTTGGGAGAGCAATAATTCACTACCCCAAGGATAGCACTAAGCCATTTATGAGGGATCCACTCTTATGACCCAGACACCTCCCGTTTGCCCCACTTCTAAACACCCCTACACTGAGGATCAAATTTAATTTTAGTGGACACAAACAAAGCATATCCAAACCACAGCACCCAGCTAGCTTTACTGGTGAGTTCTAACAATTTAAGGAAGAAATTATAACTTTCTTATGCATTTTTTAAAAATTAAAAATATCCAAACCTCCCTTTGTTTTCTGCATTTATCGTCTTTTTTCTAATTATTTGCATAAGATCCAAAATGTGCAAATAAGCCTTTGTTCTCTCTGAACACTATAAAACAAGGTTACTTTAGCTTACACCGTGTGCATTTCTTTTGTTTTAAGGAAAAGAAATCTGCATCTTATATAACTCCAGGGTCCCTCAGTACTAAGTTTTCCTTTCCAATTAACAGCATGCCACAAGATGTTTGACTACTTTGCAGCTGATTTTGCATTCCCTTACCTCTAGCCAATTGTTTTAATAATGATGCATCCTGAGTAGTGTCTTTCTCCATTTAGGCCTAAAGATCTCTCTGAGGACGTTCCCTAAGTTCACAGCCCCATGTATCCATTCTGAAATAAAAATGCCTTCTCTTTCTCCAGCACTTCCCACTCCCTGCTGATGCTGAATGGCTTTTCATGGAAGCACTTAACAGTGGTTGTAGAAGGACCGCCATTTTTTCCTACATAGGTGAGTGCTCTATTCATCAACATTCTATTGACCATCACATTATCAAGAAGGCCCTAGGGTATCGTTTCCATTTGTAGTCTCTATCCTCAAATGTCTATCCCTAAACTGTCTCAATTCTATTTAAATGGCTATATTTCTATCATAATTTGCAAAACAAACTCCTATGTCTAGGTAACCCAGCGTGATAGGACCCTGACGTGCTGTGGCTGAATAATGCCCCCTTCCCCCTGAAAAGATATCCATATCCTAATCTCTGGAACTCATAAATTTTATGTTATATGGTAAAATGTACTTTGAAGATAGGATTAAATTAAGGATCTTGAGGAGGGCAGATTATCCTGGATTATCCAGGTGAGCCCAAGACCTTACAAGGGTCCTTAAAAGAGGGAGGGAGGAGGAGTCAGTCAGAGGAGGAGGAGATGTAACAATGGACACAGAGATTGGAGAGATACACTTAGAAATGGAAGAAGGAGCCACAAGCCGAGGAACACAGGCATCCACTAGAAGCACAGAAAGGCAAAGAAACAGATCCTCCCCTCAGGGCCTCTAGGAAGAATCAGCCATCTTGACAACCTGACCCTAGATCCATGAATCTGATCTCTGACATCAGATCTTGAAAAAGTACACATTTATTCTACAGTTTAAAGTCAATAAATGGGTGATAATTTGCTACAACAGCAAAAGGAAACTAATATATGAAAATTTGCTGTTTCATTGTCTAAACTAACAGAAGCAGGCTCTGAAGGAATAGAATATCCATATATTCCCTTGTAGTCACATCTCATGGTTAGAATTGCTTTGTAAATTTCTTTGTTTTTACATCATATGGACAATTTCATGGCACCTTTTGTTTAATTGTTCTTTGTGTGCGTGTGTGTGTGTGTGTGTATACATACATACTATATATACATAAAATATATATAATTATTATATAATTAATTATATCCAGACAGCTACCTTCAGGTACTCCATCCCCATCCAGCTTGGGATTTGGGACAATGCTATTGTCACTAGCATTGACTTTTTTGTAGTGATTCTGCAAGTGACCACTGTCATCAGCCACTGGTTGCCCATTTCTCATCCAAGTTTTTGGGATTACTCTGTTTTTAATCTTGCCTTGTGATATTGTTTTGCTGTGTCCCCACACAAATCTCATATTGAATTGTAACCCCCACAACTCCCACACGTCATCAGGGAACCCAGTGAGAGGCAACTGAATTATGGGGGCAGGTCTTTTCCGTGCGGTTCTCATGATAGTGAATAAGTCTCACAAGATCTGATGATTTTAAAAAATAGGACTTTCCCTGTTTTTTTCTTTCTTTTTCCTGCTGCTATTCATGTAAGATGTGATTTGCTCCTCCTTGCCTTCTGCCATGATTGTGAGGCCTCCCCAGCCATGTGGAACTGTAAGTTCATTCAACCTCTTTCTTTTGTAAATTGCCCAGTCTTGGGTATGTCTTTAACAGCAGCATAAAAATGGACTAATGCAGTAAATTGGTACCAGTAGAATGGGGCACTGCTGAAAAGATACCCAAAAATGTGGAAGCAACTTTGGAACTGAGTAACAGGAAGAGGTTGGAACAGTTTAGAGGGCTCAGAAGGAGACAGGAAAAAGTGGGAAAGTTTGGAACTGTCTAGAGGCTTGTTGAATGGCTTTGACCAAAATGCTGATAATAATATGTACAGTGAAATCTGGCCTGAGGTGGCTTCAGTTGGAGATGTGGAGCTTGTTGGGAACTGGAGCAAAGCTGACTCTTGTTACATTTTAGCAGAGACTGGTGGCATTTTGTCCCTGCCCTAGAGATTTGTGGAACTTTGAACTTGAGAGAGATGATTTAGGGTATCTCGTGGAAGAAATTTCTAAGCAGCAAAGCATTCAAGATGTGAATTGTGTGCTGTAAAAAGCATTCAGTTTTATAAGGAAGCAGAGCATAAAAGTTCAGAAAATTTGCAGACTGACAATGCCATAGAGAAGAAAATCCCATTTTCTGAGGAGAAATTCAAGCTAGCTGCAGAAATTTGCATAAGTAATGAGGAGCCAAATGTTAATTCCCAAGACAATGGGGATAATGTCTCTAGGGATGTCAGAGGTCTTCACGGCAGCCCTTTCCATCACAGGCCCAGAAGCCTAGAGGAAAAAATAGTTTTGTGGGCTGGGCCCAGGGTCCCTATGCTGTGTGCGGCCTAGGGACTCGGTGTCCCATGTCCCAGCCACTCCAGCCGTGACTAAAATGGGCCAAAGTACTCCTCAGGCACTGACTTTGGAAGGTACAAGCCCCAAGCCTTGGCAGCTTCCATGCAGTGTGGAGCCTGCAGGTGCATAGAAGTCAAAAACTGAGGTTTGGGATCCTCTGCCTAGATTTCAGAGGATGTATAGAAATGCCTGATGTCCAGGCAGAAGTCTGCTGCAGGGTCAGGGCTCTCATGGAGAACCTCTGCTAAGACAGTGCAGAAGGGAAATGTGTGGTCAGAGCCCCCACACAGAGTCCTTTCCTGGGGCACTGCCTAGTGGAGCTGTGAGAAGAGGGCCACCATCCTCCAGTCCCCAGAATGGTAGATCCACCTACAGCTTGCAAATCGTGCACCTGGAAAAGCCACAGACACTCAATGCCAGCCCACTAAAGCAGCCAAGAGGAAGTCTATACCCTTCAAAGCCACAGGGGCTAAGTTACCTAAGACCATGGGAACCCACCTCTTGCATAAATGTGATCTGGATGTGAGACCTAGCATCAAAGGAAATCATTTTGGGGCTTTAAGATTTGACTGCCCCATTGGATTTCAGACTTGCACGAGGCCTGTAGCCCCTTCGTTTCAGCCAATTTCTCCCATTTGGAATGGCTGTATTTACCCAATGATTGTATCCCCACTGTATCTAGGAAGTAACTAACTTGCTTTTGATTTTACAGGCTCATAGGCAGAGGGACTTGCCTTGTCTCAGATGAGACTTTGGACTGTAGACTTTTGAATTAATCCTGAAATGAGTTAAGACTTTGAGGGACTGTTGGGAAATCATAACTGGTTTTGATATGTGAGGACATAAGATTTGGAGGGGCCATGGGTGGAATGATATGGTTTGGCTTTGTCCCCACCCAAATCTCATCTTGAATTGTAACTCCCACAATTCCCACATGTCATGGGAGGAACCCAGTGGGAGGTAACTGAATTATGGGGGTAGGTCTTTTCCCGAGGTTTTAAAAAAACGGGAGGTTCACTGCACAAGCTCTCTCTCTTGCCTGCTACCATCCATGTAAGATGTGACTTGCTCCTCCTTGCCTTTTGTCATGACTGTGAGGCCTTCCCAGCCATGTGGAACTGTAAGTTCATTAAACCTCTTTCTTTTGTAAATTGCCCGGTCTTGGGTATGCCTTTATCAGCAACATGAAAATGGAATACACCTTGCTTTCCAAAGAAAACATTGTTTCAACCAAATCCCACTCTTGCCATCAATTGTCGTGAGGATTGTGTGTCCTCCTGCCTTAGTTCAGAGTCTTCCAAAAGAAGACACTGAGACCAGGTTTCAAGGGTAAGTAGATTGTCTTGGAGGTGACGTCAGAAACCACTGATGGAGAAGTGACAAATGAGACAGAAAGGGAAGGAATTGATGAAAGGGAACCTTAGGTGAAAAAAACCTCAGGACTGTCCCATCCAAATAGCATGGAAGAGTGAGTATCATATAGCAACTCCCTGAAAGAGTTGTGAATTCCCTGCCATTTCTGCCCTGCTGGATGGGAAGAAAAGCAGGTCCTGGTAGCTAAGGAAATCCCTCAGGCAAGGAGATATGGGTGCTGCCAACTGGAAGTTGGGCCAGAGAACATGGAAGTGGTGAAGGCAGGGCACAGCTCAGATCCAGTCATTCTCTCAAAGGGACTTCCATCACAAGATCTTATCTAGTGCAGTTTATTAGAAAAGCATATGAAAAGGCTTTCAAATTATTAATAAGAATGCTTATAGAAATGTTCATCTGTGTCAGGCACCATATTTCTGGCTGGGTGAACATAGATGCCCTTTACTATCAAATTCCATGGGGCCCATGAGAAGAGAATGCAGGACCAGCCAGTTGGCTCATGCCCATTGCCATTTTTACTTTGCTTCTATGTTACAAGCTGACAATTTTGCTCTGTGTGTACTGTAAAATAGCAGACATTTTCCAAATTTTGCTCTGGCTTACACTGTTCCTTTTTGCTTTTTCATTTATCTTTCTTGTACCCATAGTTAAAAAAAAAAAAAAGCATTTCACAGAGGTAGGGTTAAGGCTAGAGGCTTATGTGTTCAGAAAATTTGAGCTCTTCTTGTAAAGGTTCAAGTGAACCTTGTCCTTCCCCATCTCTGCTTCCTCAGGAATGAGTTTTCAAATATTTCATTCCATTTCACTAAAATCTAGCAAGGCTGGGTCAAGGACCAAATATCTTTGTTCTAATTCCCACTCTGCAAATGAGTACGCAAGTCTCCCCCCTCTGCTGACAGAGTCATCATATAGCACAGTGGCAATGGCTGGCCATAGACATTATCACAGATATCACATTGGAAATATTTATAAATGACAATGGGTCAGATGCCTCAGATAAAGCTATTGCGAAAGACATAATCACTGTAGCTATTAGACTGACAGAAGAAAAACTATCAGAGCAACTCCAAGGATGCAACTGTGGAGGATAAGTTGTTCTTCTGGGAATGTGAGTGTCCCTTGCAGGAACACTGATGGAGAATCTCAAAGCCCTGAAGCCCTTAGGGGATTCAAAGGTTTGAGTTGGCTTCGGCAGCAGCACCACAGGGTAGGCAGATGTGGGAGGATAGAAGTTCTTCCTGGGAGCAAGTGAACAGGGGTGAACAATTTCAGAACTACAGTCTGAGATCTCACTGAAAAAGCCATTCATCCAGAAGACAGGAAATCAAGAACAGGTCTATGATACAGCAAAACTGGGGTCAGTTGGTAAAGATGGTGGCCATAGCCCTTAATCCTCTGATCCTATTTTTCACATATTTTTCAATGTGGAGCTTTGTTTCATTTATAACTTTTTTTTTTTTTTAAGAGACAGGTAAGGGGCTCACTCTCTCACCCAGATTGGAATGCAGTAGTGTGATCTCAGCTCACTGAGCCTTCACCTCCTAGGCTCAAGCAATCCTCCCACTTCAGCATCCTGAGTAACTGGGACTACATGCATGCATCATTACACCTGGTTAATTTTTATATATTTTTTTATAGAGGCAGGATTTTGCCATGTTGCCTGGGCTGGTCTGAAATTCCTGGCCTGAAGTGATCCACTTGCCTCAGCCTCCCAAAGTGGTGGGATTATAGGCATGAGCCACCACACCCGGCCCACAACTAACCTTTCTTGAGCACTACCTAGGTGTAGGGACCAGTCTCAATGCTTTGCTTGCGTTAATACATGTAATCCTCACTATGCTATGATTCTGGTATTATTATCATCCCATTTTACAAATGAGAAAAATTGGATGCAATTAAGGTTGTAAATCTTTCCCAATGAGTGAATGGGCAAACAAGGAGGGGAATGCAGGCCATTTGTATTGAATTGTACCATGTGCTTCCTCCATGCAGGCAGGTGGAAGGGGACGAATAGAAAGGGAAGGAGGAGGATGTGTGGTGCTATGGGCACTTTTGCATGGGAACAGAGCATCTTGAGTGGATGGTTTCAACTCAGAAAAGGAAGGCAGGCTACATAGAAGGATAAGAAGAATTGATAAGAGAGACAACTCAGTACTTCACTGTAGGTGAAGAAAAGGAAGAGTGGCTGAACTCAGAGTAGTGGCAGAGCAATGAGGAGAGAAAGTTTGGAGAGAAGGGATCCTGTGTCTTAGGGAGAAAGAATTTAAGGAATTTGATGACTAGGAGGTGATTCCACCCACCCCTGACCAGACGTCCACTGCCACTCTCTGGTGGTACCTGGTTGTGTTAATTCTTCCCAGTGGGAAAACCTGTAGAGTGCTGCCTTCTCTATGGGTGTGCTGGCTCTGATCACTGCCTCCTCCCTTCCTGCAGCTCATGGGGACCCAGCTGTGATGGCAGTACTGATCCACAACCCAACAGTATGGGCTTTCTCCACCCACACTCTTTCTGGGTAATTGCTAGAGAAGATTCACATCACTTCAGGATTCTTCAGTGGAACCACTTAAACACAAGTTAAGTAACTACCTATGGAAGCATTCATTTTTTGTGTGCTTCCTGGATATCAGGCACCATGACTAGCACTGTGCAGGCCCTCTCTTGCTTCTTAATTCTCACAGCAAACCTTAAAAAAGTATATTACAATCCGTGTATTGATAATGAAGAAACCAAGATGCAGAGAGGTTAAATAGTTATTCATCTGTCATTCAGCTTGGAAGTGCCAGAGAGGCAATGATTGACTTGTGTCTAGAGCCTACTACCTGGAAGGCCAGACCAAACCCCCTGTGTCACCAGCAACTCATGCCTTGCACACCTTGCACAAAGAAGTGCATCCTTCATCCATCTGTTCATATTAATTCCATATTTTCTGACTTCTTCTCTGGGAAGAACCTGTACTAGGCCCTGGAGAATCAAAGATGAAAGAGATACAGCTCCACTTATGAATGGCATGAGGATCTCTGGTGTTCAAAGAGTGGACAAGAAAAAGAAACCTAAGAGGCTTGGAAGAGAGAGAGTGATCAGAGAGGTTGGAGGTTGACTGGAATCATGGCTTCAGCTCATTCTAGAAAATTATTTTTCTAATGATAAAATAGAGAAGCAAAAATGATTTGGGAAAATATAAATTTAGCTTACAATTCCAGGAGGCCATAATAAGGCATTCAGGGTTTATAAATGATATTACAGGAGACCAAGATTAGGTTTATGTTCTGACCCACCACTACCCACCCAGTTCCTTTACAACCCCCAGCTATCTCTTAGAAAAACACAACTCATAAGCCAATTGGCTCTCAGCTCTCATTTGGTGCCTGGAATCAGAATTTCAACATGAATATGAAAGCTCAAAGGAATTCCATTTGACATCACACCCATCAATTTGAGGTTTATTTGCCTGAAGGCCTATGACAGATATAGCTATCTCAATTGGGTTCTGTGCTTTTATGAGAGAGTTTTGGCGAGAAATGCTATTTTAAGCACGATTTAGGCTTTGCTGAGACTGTTTTTATGGGGAAAGTTATGACTCTTGGTAATTGCTAGAGTTTACTTTTAGCGCCTCCTCCTCAGACATCAATGTGAGCTTCTTTGCCTTTCTGCACAATCCTATCGTGATTACTGTTGCATGGCATCGCCTCTAGGTCTTTAGGCTGATGTTATTTATAAGATAATGACAGAGCAATAAATATTGTAATAAATAATTGTGGGGTGTCATTTGCTGAGCTAAAGTTATATGCAGCTGGAGAGTCTTTCCCTGTGAAATTCTTTCTCCATTCTTCCTATTACAATGGCCTACAGCATAGATCAAAATACATCGGCCACCCCCTCCCCAAATGCATTGACATTTCCTTATAAGATCAATATACCTTTCAGTGGAAACCACTTTATATGCATTGTGTCCTACAAGAATCCCTTGGCAATTTCTATGTGAAATCCAGGGGAACCTGTGCATATTCTGAATGGGTACATTTCTAATTTTTTGCATAGGTTCAATGAGCTACATTTATTAATGTCTACTGTGTGTGTGTGTGTGTGTGTGTGTATATATATATATATATATATATATATATATATATATATATGAGACATTCTTCTGGTTGATGCTTAAAATGATGCAATACCTTTCTTTAAAAAGCTCACATTTTAGAGAGAAGGAAGAGCACATACGAACAATTAAACACATGTAAAAAGTAACAAGGGCTTTTAAAAAGTATAGAGAAAATGGCATAAGAGATTAAGAAATTATTTTTTAACTCTCTAGGACAGGTAAATACTACTGAAGGGGACCACATGTATCTTATGTCTTGACTGATGTGTAGGATTTAGCCTCTCCCTCTGATGACTATAGATTTTCAACTTCTGGCTGGTATCTACACTGCTACTTTCATTGGATCCTCATTTCTTTTGTTTCTCCAGCATTTAACTTTAAGAGGTATCATCCTCTCCAGAAACCCTCCCCTGGTAGCTCCAGGCTTGGTCACTTACCTCTATAGTGCTTCTACAACAGGCATAATCTATGTATTTTCTATTTGTGTTATTTAAATATTATTTAAATATTTATATATATATATAATATATAAATACATTTTTTTTTTTAGGGACAATGTCTTACTCTTTTACCCTGGCTGGAGTGCAGTGGCATGATCATGGCTCACTGTTGCCTTGAATTCCTAAGCTCAAGAAATCTTCCTGTCTTAGCAGCCTGAGTAGCTGGGACCATAGGCACAGGCCATCATACCTGGCTCATCTTTTATTTTTATTTTTGTAAAGATAGAGTCTCACTATGTTGCCCATGATGGTCTCAAGCTCCTGGCCTCAACAATTCTCCTGACTTGGACTCCCAAAGCACTGGGATTACAAGCATAAGCCACTGTGTACAGCCCTATATCTGTACATTTTCACATTGCCTGGTAATATGCGTGTCTTACCCCCCAGTTGTAAATCTTTTAAAATATAGACAGTATCTCATTGTTGCTCATTGTTGCTCCTGTAGCAGTACCTATCTCATCACGTGGTGATTAATATAAATAATCATATGTAATCAGTATGGCTGGATGGTTAAGTGACTGAATGGAAATGAAGGACATTCCAAGTGGATGGATCTATAGGAGCAAAGGCCTTCAAGCAGGAAGTTTAAGATATGTGAAAAAAAAATACTAGGAGACAAGGTCCTAAAGGAAAATTGGTGCTATATCCTAGGGATGTCAGGCTAAGAATTAGAAAATATATCTTGGACACAATAGGCAATCATCAATCAACAGAATATTCCTGTAGTTATACTGCAGTCACCTTTTTTTTTTTTTTTAAGAGAAGACCTACCTCTATATTTGCTGGATATAGGATTCAAAAGAGAACTCTCAACCTTTGCACATGATCTTATCTCCTTGCTACAGCAATTGGTCAAAGGGTGGACACTGAGCTAACCAGAGAATGCTGCCTTCTTGTTTATCCAAGGATGTTGTTGGGCTCAGAAAATAATATCCCAAATGGTGCTTTGGCATGCTGAGCGCTTTGAATTTTGAATTAAAGGAAATTGGAAGGCCTTAGAAGCTGCCTCAAAATCAAAATCTTTCTGACCTTTCCTTGTTTCTGTCCCCAAGTGTGGGGAGGGGCTCTCTCTGAGTTCCTTTATCTGACTCAGAAGTACTTCCAAAAGAAACATAATTGCCTTCAATCTCCTGCCTGAAATCTCATTAACTAGGAAAGATTAATCACTGAAGAAGAAACTAAAGGTTATGCCACACTCCCTTTAACAGACTTTTCATCTATTCTTCTGAGGGTGGCTATCTGAAAGACTTTATCTGCATAAGAAAACCTTTGTTGGCCGTGCAGTTCTGCCCCTCACCTTCCCATAACTCCTTGCCACCTCCCCCAGAGTCCAGAGGAAATTTGTCCCAGGCTATTGCCTGTTCTTGAGGCTCATTCATCTCCTCTAAATATTATTTACTCTTTCTTTAAAAGTGCTTACACCTCCCACTTTTCTCTCCCCTATGAAGAGGTATTTAAGCTTCAAGCATCTGGCCTCCTCCTTTGAATTTCAGGCTAAGTGTGACTCCCATGGGCTTTCACATTAATAAATTTGAATATTTTTCTCCTGTTAATCTGTCTGTTGCTAGTTTATTTTAGCAGATGTAGAGATGAAAGCCTCCAGAAAGCAAAGTTAGAATTCCTTTTGCCCCTACGATGTGCACATAACCAAACTCAGGTCAGTCGAGGGACTTCTCTGGGATAATTTTCTAACCTGCACCAGGAAAAGAAGTGTCTTTCCCTATAAGGGTATATGCTGTCATTGGCCAGGTTCCCCATCATGGACAAAAAGTGGGTCTAAAGTTAAAGAAACTCAATGCAACATGCAAATAAGAACAAAGATAAGAAGGAGCAAGAGAAGTACTTGGTGCCTGTTGTCAGGCTACTGCCCTTTTACCCAGGTAGGCCAGTTGAATCTGGGCCTCTACAACCTACAATCAGGTACTTGTGATTACATAGCTTCTTTCTCATTGCAACAGCACCCTGGACGTTAAGGAGAGTCCAGGAATGACTCTCTGGCTCAACAACACATGTCTCATCACTACATGCTGCCCAGAGATTTATTTCAAAAGGGAGACTATAATACCAAGGGGAGCTTCCCCTAAGAGTCATCAACATGAAGCCCATCATGTCTATGTCCCCATTTATTCTCTTTTTAAATGCTAAACTTCTTTAAATAGTTATAAATAGAAGATTTCAAACAGGAGAGATGATACACAGATACAGAGATAAACTAAACCAGATTAGGTGTTTAAAAGATGTAATAAAATAGCATCCTTTTCACCAGATTTTTGAAGACAGTGACAAGGGGTGTTGGGAACTGTGCATTAGAAGTATAATGCTATAGAAAGACTTTTGTATCTATTTCAGAATTTTTGCTATGTAATACAATAACAGTAAGAAAAGAAGCAAGAGCTAGCTGAGAGACCTAATTTAAAAAAAAGACATTTCAGACTTCTCTTGGCATGAATTTGCATCTTATTAACATCGAGCTGATAAGAGGTCTTATTTTCACATTTATTGAAGAAAGAATTATCTCTTTTCAATGGTACTTGAGTCCAATATTATACACATAGCACATGAAATGCAGATGAAGTTTCAAGCCCATCATATCCTAGGTTTGACAAGAATAAGTGAGATGACAACAATTAAACATAATTTCTGAAGCCACAGACCAAGTGTCATTTAATTTATGTAGTCTTCCCAAGTAACCCTGGGAGAATTAATCACTTCCTCTTTCTGGTCCAATAACATTTTTGAACACACTTTTATATCATAAGGTAGACTGTGTTAGAAGCAGCATAGAGTCACAAGTTGAAATACCATTGTTGTTTCCTTCACTGCAAAATGGATATATTGTAGACTATGCAATCTGCAATTTGAGAGAGAAAAAATAAGAAAAAAATGCAATATAAGGTAATTATCAAAATTTCTGGCATTAAGTAAATTCTCCTAAATTAGTCAGTATAATAGTTCCCTTTTTTTGGTTCAGATACAAAAGTTGGCCAGCCCTCTCCTGCCCACCAAAATATCACTCCAAAATAACCACAGTTATAATGACTAGGTGTCTATTTTTAATTTTTTCAAAGAAAATAGGTGATGAGAAATGAACCCTATCCTATTTGAGGAGACTCTCGACAGGTGACCAGACTTTAACCTAACTGCATGATTACCAAAATACAGAGATAACATAAATAAATAGCAAGAAACAGCATACCCATCAACAACTGTCGTTTTGCTTTCTTCTTCTATATGGTTATGGAACATGTGTTGTTCTCCACATTATGGTGCAAGGTACTTATTGTGATGCCACTTTCAATGCCAAACTATAGTAGTGTGTTCAGAATTTAATGCAAATGAAAATATAAAAGTAGTATTATAAACAGTTTATGTGGATGAATGCAGCTATTTTTTCCTAAACTGAATGTGGCTCTTTCCTAAACTGATTATTGTGAGTTTTCTGACTTTCTTCTATAGCCTATCTTCTTAAATATTATATCAGCTATCAGTTACTTCTCAAAGTCTATCTGCTTTAATCAATTCTGAACATGTTATTACTATCTTAAAGCAAGAATACATAAGATCTAAATGAAGCCTGGAAAATGCATTTATCCAAAAAAATGTGAATGTAGTGCAAGCATTTTTTGATGTGTATTTTGGCTTTTGCTTACCACTTCTGCTTTAAATAATTGATGTTGACTTAAACACTTCTGATAAGATGTCCTACATGCTTATAATCTATTTGTCATATATACTTTTTAGGATGATATAAAGTACATGAAGCAAAAAGATGCCATCATCTAATCATGTTACTGTGAGCAGAGAAGAATTCAAATTCGGGCATCCAGGGTAACCAATTTTATGGGACACATGTGACTCAGCCTTAGCCTCCTTCTCTACAATTACATTTCCCCACCTGGGATTTCACAGATCAGCAGTAAACAAACTCCAAGTTTCATTTCCATAAAGTGACAGAAGATGGGTCCCCTGAGTGAAGACGGCCTTCTACCCTTCATCTGAGAAATTTAAACCAGTAGATTTGATAATAAATGTTAAGGGCGTTCAATTAACATACAAAGTGGCAGCTGGAAAGGGCACCGCAGACAGATGTCTGGCTAGAGTCAGTTCTGTGCCCAGGAGAGACAAAGTAGCTAATAAATGCTGTTCTCTATTTATGTGTTGACGTCTGAGACACTCCACTTTGAGTGTTTTCTTGGTAAAGAGTTCATCTGATCTCAAGAACCCACCCCCCAAGGAGGGAAAGTCCATTGTCTTTGCCTTAGATTGGCAGGTAGAGTAAATGAAAAATTAAGAAATTATGTGAATTCCCCCAAAGAGAAGAGAAGTGCTAGAGTGACTATTTTATGTTACATGGAGATGAGGGTGTGCTTATTCTTTCAGCTGACATAATCTATTAACATATGTAAAATGCTTATAAAGAGTCTCTAGCACATGTTAAGTGCTGAATAACACAGCCACCACCACCACCAGCATCACATACTATTGACAGGCATTGTACTAGCTTCCTGGGATTCAAACATTAAACATACGTATTAAACATATGTACAAATAAAACACCTCTATGTGTTCAAAAAATGTATATATACAAATGAATAAGTCCAATAGACTTCTATGAAAAGTGAATCTACAAAGACTCACATAAAATCATGGTTATGGCTGGTAGACCAGCAGGTTAAGTGAAGGAGGTCTTCAAGGAAGAGTTAGCACAATCTAGGAACTGTTCACCAAGCAGGTAAGAGAAAAAGACCTTCACAAACACGGAAGAAACAAACACACCCTGGTGAACTTGGGGAATTATAAGAAGCCCAGTTTGACTGTTGACTCTGATGTGATGGGTTAAGGGGAAGAAATGAGGCTAGGAGGAGGTAAACTTGTGGGCTCACTTTGTGGAAGTCTTTGCTGCCCTACTAAGGAATTGGAGCTGTATGTCATAGAAATCCATCTGACAATTTCAAGGGGGCCATGTTACAGGATCTCTAAAGATAGCATGCCCTTCAATTTGCAAAAACACATGCCATTTAAACTCCCTATGTTGACTTCCTCACTAATAGAGTGAAGGTTATTATGGATGGAAGGAGTAACATGATAGAAGCAAAAGCAATGCTAAAACCTTACAGGGATGTATGATATACTAGTTTATTTTCACACTACTATAAAGAACTACCTGAGACTGGGTACATTATAAAGAAAAGAAGTTTAATTGACTCACAGTTCCACATAGCTGGGGAGGCCTCAGGAAACTTACAATCATGGAGAAAGGCCAAGGGGAAGCAAGCCATGTCTTACATGGCAGCCAGGGAGAGAGAGCAAGGATGAAATCATCAAATCTAGTGAGAACTCACTATCCCGAGAATAGCTGAGGGAAATCCACCCCCAATGATCCAGTCATCTCCCAACAGGTCCCTCCCCTGACACATGTGGATTAAAATTCTACATGAGATTTGGGTGGGGACACAGAACCAAACCGTATCAAGGGAAATCACAGAATTTTGTGTTGCCATCAAAAATTTGAAAAAAGCAGGGTGGAGGTGAGTCTTATCACATCTCCATTTAACTTGCCTGTCTGATTCTTATAGAAGTTGGATGGGTTTCAGACAGCCAATGGATTATTGCAAACAAAACAGAGTTGACTCCAAAATTGCTATAGCTATTCCAGCTGTAGTCATTTTACTGGATCAAATAAACACAGCTTAGGAACGTAGTATGGAATTACTCAAAAAAATTGTTTACTTCTATCCCAGGGATCCACAAGCAATACCCATGGGTAAAATCTGATCCTCAGTTTTTATAAATAAAGTTTTATTGGAACACAATCATGCCCATTCCCTAACATATTGCCTATGGCTACTTTTATGCCACAGTGACAGAGTTGAATAGCTGCAAGAAAGATTGTGGCTCACAAAGCTTAAACTATTTAGTATCTAGCTCTTTTTAGAAAAAGTTTGTTGTTCAATTCCCACCTATGAGTGAGAATATGTGGTGTTTGGTTTTTTGTTCTTGCGATAGTTTACTGAGAATGATGATTTCCAATTTCATCCATGTCCCTACAAAGGACATGAACTCATCATTTTTTATGGCTGCATAGTATTCCATGGTGTATATGTGCCACATTTTCTTAATCCAGTCTATCATTGTTGGACATTTGGGTTGGTTCCAAGTCTTTGCTATTGTGAATAATGCCGCAATAAACATACGTGTGCATGTGTCTAATGCTAGATGACGAGTTAGTGGGTGCAGCACACCAGCATGGCACATGCATACATATGTAACTAACCTGCACAGTGTGCACATGTACCCTAAAAGTGTAATAAAAAAAAAAAGAAAAAGTTTGTTGACACCTGCCCTATCATAATGAAGACGAGAAGCAGGCTGCTTTCACATAGCATAAACATCAGTATACCTCTCCTGAAACTATCCCAGGCCATGATAACTCTTATGTGCCCTTCAAAACTCAGTCCACAGAATTTTGATCATTTTAATATGCCACAGAACATCTTACTGGTCCACATACACATTTGGTTTCTTGCTGATAGGATCTGGTGATCAGAAAATAGAAAGTGCCTCTGAAGGAGAAAACCTGCATGATCTTGCTTGTTTATAGATTATAAGTGTCAAACTCTTATAAGCAAGTTGAATAGTGGTTACCAGAGGCTAGGCTAGGGGTGGAGGGGAAGACCGGGGAGATGTTAGTTCAAGAATACAATATTTCAGATCAACAAGAGAAAAAGGTTCAGGATAACTATATTATACAATACAGGGACTATGGTTAATAATAATAATGTAACATACTTGAAAATTGTGAAGAGAGTAGACTTTAAGTGTTTTCACCATAAAAAACATTTTTAAGGTAATGGATATGTTAATGAGTTTGATTTAGTCATTACACAATGTATACACTTATCAAAACATTATATTGTATGCCATAAATGTATACAACTTTTGTCAATTAAAAAATAACAAAGTAGAAAATGCCCTAAATATATTGTAAAGTAAGACATAAATGCTAGAGGGAAATACACCCCTTAAAAATAACCATGCTTATGATGATCTGACCTATTTACTGAGTATCTATAAGGCTGTCAGGTTTATGGTGGGGCTGTCATGAAGACTCTCCAGCTGGGACACTCTGCTGTTCAAGCAGCTGCCTTTTGATCCACCAGATCCAATGATGCTCAAAGTGTCAGTGACAGGTTAATAAATATATGAAGTCTATTGCAAACTACAATAGGATAATTAATAGTACGTGCCTAGACTTTTGTAAAAAGCCAAGCCCTTTAGGCAACCAACAATTCTCTTGTTGATAAAAATGTCTGAACTTATTACCAGACCCTGGTAGAATCACAAAACCATAAACTTGCATGTGCCATTATTATTTGTTTCTTTCTCTATCCCGCTGTCTGGAAATTGGATACAAACTTGAATATCACATGCCAGGGACGATGAAGGGGTAAGTTTAAAGGCACTTGGATCTATGCGGGCTTCATGGAGTAGAGAAGCCTTACAAGACCTTGCACTACAAAACCCCAAATGAAGATTCTGTTGCTCTCTGGGGTAACACACTTTAGTACAGAGAAATGTGAAATTATTGCCTTAAATCTAGAAAGGGCTAGAAAAGAGTAATGTGTGCCCTTTATAGAACAGAGGAAAATCTGAGGAATTTTCATTTACAGAATATGTGTTAAAAGAAGAACACAGGCTTTGCAGTTTTACAGATTCAGACTCCAATCCCCTGTGTGCTACTTGACAACCTTATGGGCTTGAGAAACTCACTTAACTTCTCTACGTATGAATTTCCTTATTTACCAGATACAGAAAATAGCTACCTTATAAGGCTCTTGTGAGAACTAAATGATAACCTATATGCAAAGTATAGTAGGTTTTCTTTCATTTAATAACAAATGAGAGTTGCCATCTCTCCATCTCTGTCCCTATATACCTCCCCACAAAAACTAACAACCGCCAACCAAACAAACCAACGAACCATCTCTCTGAGTGGGCAGTTATAATACTTTAGTAATTGTAAGATGGATACCAGAATCACAGCTACCAGAGATGTAAAATTTAAATCATGGGTGAGAAATGGAGGGAGAGTAGCATAGAGATATAGGTTTGTATAACATGATCTAGATCTAAAATGATCTGGAGTGTGACTTCTAGAAATGTACATAAACATCATACTTGAAGTTCCATAATTTTATAAAGAGGACATTATCAGGTCATTTGCTATGTCATTTTATTGTAAAACACAACTTACATATATTTCTTTAACTTATAACAGTGTAACAGCTCAGACATGACAGTTATCTCAGATAAACGGAACATATAAAATGCTAGAGCACTTTATGAGATTGGCATTAAGCACATATTTGAAAAGCAGGGGAAGACAAGTCACGTATTGGAGAACTTATGATCTGTCCTATATTTGTTTTATACAACTGAGGAAAGAGGCCGTTTCAAAATTGGCTGAACACCTAGACCATAGGTGTGGTAACTGTTCATGGTAAATAGTAGCCTATCCTTGAGTTATCACTTGGACAATAAAAATAAGTGGAGAAAGAGCTAAAGAGGTAGTCTAGTTTTCCAGCTAAAAGCATAAAAAGACCATGTTAAATAACATGAGTTGTTGGAATGTCTCCTGTTCCACTTCCTTGCCATAAGACATCTGATGAGTTAGTTAACCTCTCTGCATTTCATTGTCCTCATCTGTAAATCAGGGGCAATACTATCAAAGTCACATCAATGCAAAGAGAGGAACTGAAATAATGGATGTGAAATATTCTGCACAGGGGCTGGTATACGATACATACCCAATAAGTGGCAGCTACTTATTTTGTTAAAGGTCAATATACACGGTGATTAAAAACACAAACTTTGGAGCTAGAATAACCTAGATTTTAGTGCTAGTTCTGCCATTTATTTTCTCTGTTTCTTTGAACAGGGATTCTTGCTAGGTTGCTGTTCTCTCATATGCAAAATGGTGAAAACGAAAGTACCTATTTCATGAGATTACTGTGAGCCTATCGTTAAAGCAGTCAATAAGTGTGTATTATTGCTGTTATTAAATGCTTAATAACTCTTAGCACTTATTAAGTACTTACCATATAACAGAGTTGGGTAAAAATACTCTTCATGTACTGTTATTTTTCTCTCACAGAAACCATTTAACAGCATTTTCCTCATTTTAGCAAAAGAAATTGAGGCAGAGTTAGTAACTTGCCTAAGTCCTACCTATAGCATTGTCAGAGTTAGAATTCAAACCCACTTTAAAAAGTTAGAAAAAGAACAAATTAAAGGAAGTAATCTAAATAAAGACATGAAATCAAAACAGAAAATGGACAAGCAACAGAGAAATCAGAGTAAAAATTGGTTATTGAAAAAGACTAATAACATTGCAAATCACTGGAAAGAATAACAAAGGAGAGAACACAAACTATCATTATTAGAAATAACAAAGGTGACATTACTATAAATTCTACAGACATTAAAAGGGTAATTAGAAAATATCAACAACTTTATGCCAATAAGTTTGATATCTCACATAAAAAAACAAATTACTTAGAAAAACTATAACTTACCAAATACAGGAAACAGAAAAGAATAAACCTATATCTTTTAAAGAAATTTAATTTTAATTAAAAATATTCACCCAAAGAACACACAAGATCTATAGCACTTGTTAATTCTATAAAACACTGAAAAAAAAGAATACTAAGCTTGTCTTAACTCGTTCATCTGTCCATTTCAAGTACAACACCAGCAAAATCCTGTTACTAAAACCAGAACAAGATATTTAAAACTACAGACTAATATCTCTCAAGAACATTGGCACAAAATTTCTGAACAGAATATTAGCTAACCAGATTTAGCTTATATAAAAGAATGATATATCCTAAGTAGGGATTATTACAGGAGTGCAAAGATGGTATAACCTACGAAAACTAATCTATATAATTCACAAAATGATTACAATAAAGGTGAAATTGTATGATCACTTTAGTAAGTGCAGAAAAGATCATATAACTCCCTCATGTTGTAAACTATCCAAAAACTAATAATAAAAGCAAGTTTTCTTAATGTGATAAGGACATCTGAGAATTCCCTATAGCTTGTTTCATGCTTAATTATGAAATATCAACATTTTTCCTCTAAGATCAGCAACAATGCAAGGACGTCTGCTCTCACCATTTATACTTAACATTCTACTTACAGGAGGCCTTAGCAATTATAATAAAGACAGAAAAATGGACTTGGTCTGAGACTATAGTAGATAGAATGTGATATTGTTGAAAGAATAGACAAAAACATCAAAGGAATTGGAAGAGAGTCCAGAAATAAATCCACATCTATACAATCAAATAATTTTCAATAGGGCTCCAAAGCAATTCAATGGGAGGAAGAAAAGACTCTTCAATAAGTGGCAAAAATGAATCTCAACTCTTATCTTATACTATATGCAAAAGTAAATTAAAATGAGTCATAAATCTAAACAGACACTAAAACTATAAGTTTTATAGAGAAAACCTAAGATAAAAATTTTATAACGTTGGAGTAGGCTAATAGGATTCAAGAGGCAAGGGAAAACACTCAACATTGATAAACTGAACTTTATGAAACTTTTTAAAAAGTTGCTTACCAAAAGACCTTGTTCAGAAAATAGAGAAGCCATGGAATGAGAGAAAATATTTGCAGCATACATGTCTGACAAAATATTTTTATCCAGAATATACAAAGGAATCTTACAACTTAATAATAAAATGGAAGACAATTCAATTTAAAAACAAATGGGCAAGAGAGTTGAAGAGACACTTGTGAAAGATGATCTACCAATGACCCTTAAGCACATTGTAAAGTGCTCAACATTATTCATCATCAGGGAAATAAAAACTGAGACCACAATGTGTTTCCATGGCACAGACACACTAAAATGGCAAAAAGACTGTTGACATGGGTGAAATGTAAGTGGAAATCAGCACTGGTCGGAGGGTAACCACTTAGGAAAACTACCTAGCAAATCATTCGCTAAACCATATACACCTGGAAGTAACACACATTCCTTTCTTCATTTCCCAGAACTAGGCATGAAGCCAACCCAAATGCAAGGGAAGCTAACGAGAATAGAGGAGCACATGGATGCTGTTGAATAAGAACTGTCTCTGCTTCATGGAGGTTTTACAGTACCAAAGGTGAGAGGTGAAGATGGCTTGAGTTAGGGTGGTTATGATGGAATAGAGAGAAAGGCATAAATGCAAGAGATGTTCCCAAAGTATCATTGAAAAGACTAAAAGAGTGTAAGTTGGGGCAGGGAAGAGAGAATTCTGGAGAAGAGAATGAAGAAAAATAAAATGTATACAGTTAAACAACCAGTGTTTATTGAATGCTTATGGCAAAACTCCTCTCCAATAGTTCATCCTTAGGAAGGAGTGAAAGAAGTTAGTTAATAATTAGGTTATTAAAATTCTGTTAGTTGTCTACCCTGATTTTACCTAATATGAAGCAGAGGTTTATCACATCTGGGCTAGCGACCTATAACACACAGACTTATAGCTTTCTTCAATCACAATCTGCCCTCTGTATTAGTCTGTTTTCTCACTACTATAAAGAACTTCCCAACACTGGGTAATTTATAAAGAAAAGAGGTTTAATTGACTCACAGTTCCGTATGGCTGGAGAGGCCTCAGGAAACTTGCAGTCGAGGTGAAAGGGAAGCAGCATGTCTTCCATGGCAACAGGTGAGAGAGAACCCGTGTCAGCACCCGAAAATCTACCACCACATCTTGTGAGAATTCACTCACTATCACAAGAACAGCATGGCGAAAACCACCCCCACAATCCAATCACTTCCCACCAGGTCTCTCCCTAAACACCTGAAGATTGCAATTCAAGATGCGATTCAGGTGGGGACCCAAAGCTTAACCACATCACAATCAACTCAATGAATTTGGACCACCTGTACACTCAGTGCTACCTTATTCAGCCAATCAGTACCTTAGTTACAGGTGGGCGTAACCTACAGCCTCAATCTGACTCAGGGCAAGAGTAGATTCAACTCACTTAAGGATGAGGTCTGAATGCCAGAATTGCAATAGCCTCGAAAGAACTAAGAAACTGTTAGCACACCAAGTTGCTGCCTTCATGCTAAACCGCTTCTGCATGCTCAGGCTAACCTTCAATTTTGCTTAATTTTTTTCCTTTCAACCTCATATTTTATCTCTCAGTCTTAGAGCCTTAGCACTTAGCCTTTTCCCCAGGGGTAACCCTTGTTCCTTGAATCCTGTGTCTCAGCAGGGCCCTCTTGTGATCATACCATCTACCTGAAAGCAGGATACTGAGAATTGAGTGTATTCATGCTTGGCCTGCAAGAACAGCACTCTCAGGCCAGTGTCATGCCCTACTGGGCAGATCCAAGCATATAGTCTACAAGAAAACTGTGCTTAATGAAAGAAATATATGATTTAGTGATTTAGCTTTGTCTTTTTCCTACCAGCCTCTTAACAAGGTCCTAGCATGCCTCAACAGGGACTTACTGGAATTGTTCAAGATGGGGCTAAATTTTATTACTATAAAATAAAGACTTTACTTTTTAAGTAAAAATGATAAATGCTCATTACTTTTAAAAGCAGTGGAAAAATAGAACAAAATCTACATACTTATGTATTCTTCTACTTCTCTCCAACCTCTATTTCTTGTTTTCTCCAATCCTTAGCATATTGTTTTGAAGGACATCTTGGTCCGTTGAATTTTGTTACTCAGAAATTCTTTTAAGAAGTGTTCATGAGTACTGTATACTGGAGGATGTTCATCTCCAGCCTCTATGCTGGAGGAACACTTGGTATAAAATGCTTGGGTAAAAATTTCTCTTGGAACCTTATTGCTCTACTCACTTGTGGTGCTTCATATTCCTGAAATACATGAACCCATCTTGAAAGGTTTTCCTAATTTTTCAGAAGTTTCCTTCTATTGGATCTTCAAATGCATTCATGGACTTTTCCTATTCTATTATCCCCTGATGAAGCACTAGACCGAGTTCAGAATGTGACTTGTTTGCCTCCCTTAGCTACTCATTAGCTTCCCTATAATAATTTTTACCACTACTCTCCTCCACTTTGTGTTAGGCACTCTCTTTAAGACAGGACAACACATGCCCAACTGTTTTCATTTGCATGTATTTAGTTGCTTCTAAGGTGTCTTTAATCATTTTTATAATTTAATCTATTTTATACCTTTTCCCTCAGCCTTGTAGCTAACTTACTCGATTTTAACCTTATTTGTTTGCCTTATATTATCCTCCTGATTTTGCATCTCTTTCTGACCTTTTTTGGAGAAACCCTTTTATCTAAAGCTGCTTTGAGTTTATAATGAAGCAGTTGTACAAACCCTTCCAGAATTTCTTTGGACAATTTATTCTTAGAATACATGTCTGTTTCATCTTACTTTTACTTATATTTTCAGTTCTTGTGCCAAAGGCCAGCATTGACTTCTTTCTGGCTATCACTTATCTGTAGAAGGGGCTAAGTTACTGAGGATGGGCACAAGAAGGGAGCAATAAAATCCTCTGCTCCCACTCAGCTTTATTGTCTGCAATGTGATTTCACCAAAGCTTTTGTTTCTGTTTTTTTTGGGGTAGTATATTTCTTAGGTTTCATACACTCATTTATTATGATTGAATCAAACATTGTGTTATGAATATTGATGAAGATTTTATATGCCAACTCAGTCCAGATTTGGGGAATAGGTTGGTGAATAGGATGAGCCACATCTGACCTTTAGGTCCTTTTTTCTTTTTAAACCAGTGAGCGTGGTTTTGTTGTTGTTTTTGTTTTGCTTTACAGGCTGATGAGGCCCTTATTTTTTAATGGGGATGAGAGACATTAAACAAGTAAACAAATAAATTAAAACATATGATTACAGTTTCTTATTGCTATTAAAGTTGGTTTAGAAATTTACTTGTGTGAGTTAGCACAAATTAAAGCTTTTATGAGTCAGGGGCAAGTCACTGAGCTCCGAGTTTTCTCATTTAAAAATTCATACAAATAAACCTGCCCACTGATGGTTTTGAAGGGCCTTAAGTGGGATAATATATGTACAACGCCTTTGGAAATCAGTTATATAAACCTTGAACATTGCTAAAACAAACATTTTTTTCCAACTGTACTTGCAGCTCTCTTTCTCCTTGGCTGATGATAGGTGAATGTACGTAGAGGAAAATCACAGGTGCTTCTTCGATTGCATCTCCCCGTCTTCAGCTCCCTCTCCCACACCTGGGAGCGGGGAGGCTTCTGCTGTGATTGAGAACCACTTTATTCTCAGTTACTGCTGATGCAGGGACCGTGCTCATCTTCCACAGGGACCTTAGCACCAAGATGTGCTGACTCTGGACAATTTTCAGTGAGAATTAATAACAGAACATTATAATTTATCAACTGGCTTGACTTGAGGTAATTTAATTAAAATCAATTCCCCAGCATCTAATTATGCGTGGTGAAGCAACCCCAATGCCGATTCTGAATCTGCAACCTTGGGAACTACTGGTATATGGTTCAGAGACTCCCCGATTCCCTCAACTCCAGACTTCTAATATAGTGTCTCTGTTGGAGTTAGAGTCTAAGGTAAAACTTTCAGAAAAGCCTTTTGAAGGGTGAGTGTGGAAGCCAGGATAGGTTTTTCTGCATGTTCTGTTAGCATAAAGAGTGCAAGAGATAATGAGAGGCTCATGGGTACACTGCCCAAATTCCTGCAGAAAAAAAATGTTAAATGCAATTAGCAGCAGTTGAATTATTGGAGCGAGAAACTATCATTGGCACAAAGGCTGTGTGATTTGAAGGGGGAGAAATTATTCAGACCTGAGCACCTGCTATATTCCAGTCCCTTTGTGTGAACAGGGTTTCATTCCTCCTCTGCAGTCCAGCGAGGGAACAGAAAAATTCAACATATAGCAGGCATTGTGTTGGGGAAATGGACAAAGTGCTCTTGGAATCCAGATTAGTGCCTGATGGGGTGGGGAAGAGATTTCTCAGAGGTTCACTTTTGATGTGGCCTTAAAAAGGAGTGGTGGATTGTCAGCCAGAAAAGGAGGAGAGAGCTTTCAAGGCAGCAGGCATGAACACCCCAAAAGGTGTGTGTGTTCATGAAACAGAGTCTTCTAGTGTAAAGAAGAGAGGAGGATGTCGGGGGCAGGCCACGAAAAGCCTCAAATGCCAGGTTTCATACAGTCCAGATTTTATTGAGGAGCTCAGTTTTAAAAGTTAGCCAGAGAGGTGATATGATTCATAATATACGAGAAAGATGATAGTGACAGCAGTGTGGTGAACAGTCTAGAAAGAACAAGGCCAGAACCCACAGACTGGGAAAGTGGTCCTGGTGAGAGGTACCAGCCAGCAAATGTTGAGCAGTGGCCACAAAGCAGCATGCCAAGCACTGTATACATAGAACTTCCTATAATCTCTACAACCCTATCAGGATCCACAATCTCTCTCCCTTGTACAGATGAGGATGATGAGAACCAGAAGGATGAATTGTCCAAGGTAAGACATGTAGTAAGTAAGCGATGAAACTAGAGCTTAAGCCCAGGTTGAATGACTCTAGGTTGCATGTTCTTAACCACAAGGAAGAAAGTTCGTGCAGGATGAACAAGAACTTTCTAACAGACCTATGTCATTAGGTTACTGGGAAGAATAAATGAGATAATGTACTTAAAGGAGGCTCTATGAGATAGTGAGCTCACATCCAAAGAGGTGAACAAGCAGAGGTTGTTTACTGAGACATGAAGTTGAAAGCATAAGTCCCCTACCCAAACTCACATGGCCAGTAGTAGACCAGTCTATAATCCAAATCCGGGCTCCTCTGACCCCAAAGCCTATGCTCTGAGACCCTGTTTCACACTGACATCTAATGTTCCTTCAGCATTGATGCTACATTTTCATGATTTATTCTTTCGTTTCCCTTAAGTGGATTACCTACAATAGACCAGACTTCAAAACCTCCGCCTTCTCTCTCCTTAATTGGGGCTTTTCTGTGCTGAGAAACCGTGCTTAAAACCCCCACAGAGGTACGGATGAAGTGCCAGCCCCTGGGTTGCCTCCTGGTCCCCTTTCATCTGGTTTCAAAGAGAAGACATGATGGATAAGAGCCAGATTTATTTCTGGTTATCTTGCTAATTCTAAGCACTATGTCTCTGCTACAGGAGCAGAATGTTAAGGTAAAAATGTTCAGACCGGCAAAACAGAAACCCTCTTTGTAGATGAGCAGGACTATGCTAGCTGAGTGGACCTGAGCTTGTAAATGTGCAGATTTAAATGTGTGTATGTGCGTTCATGTATTTGTGTGTGTGGTCGCTCTCTAAAAACTGACCAAAGAGAAAGGAATGCAGAGAAGTAAAAAAATGTTTAGGAAATTTAGAAATATGGTGTAGTCTAGAAGAAAGGGCAAGAGTTTGGAATGTAAATGACCTGAGTTTAAGTTCCACATTGGCCCCCTAGATGCTGTGTGACTTTGGAAAAGTTAATAACCTCTCTGCCACTCACTGATAAGATATGGAAAGAGGAGCATGGAAGAGGTATGAAAGGATGTCCATTCAGAAGAACCCCCTTTTTTCTAAGTTGGACACTTTGCATTTCTGGACATCTGGGTTCTTACTCTCACTCATTTCAGTGGATACTGCCTCACATAAGGGCTGACCTCCTGAAGATACTCCAGATAAACTAGCTCTACAGGGGCTCATCTGTTGTTTCTTCCATATGCATACATTTTGGGCCCCCATGTCAATCGCCAGTGCAGTCAGCCTTGGCTGGGCTGCCTCTTTCCACATGTGGGATGCGGCAGCTGTCTGGCCCTTTTCTATGCTGGGGGAAGAAGAGCAGTGAAAATAGCCTCACTCCTTTTTACGTTTTGGCCGTTTTCTTCTGGTCTGTATTTCTTTCCCTCTAAGAGTTCTCAAAATCTTAATTGATTCTGGCGTTGGTAGATGTCTTGCAATAAAGTTTATAGTTTTCATCTTAGAGATCATCCATGCTGTGGATATGCGCTGGGCATGGGGCCAGTGAAGACACTGAAGGTGTGGCTCCCTATAAATAAATAACCTATAAATGACTCTGAGAGTCTATTTTTAATCTTATTTCCTGCCTTTCACCATTAAGAAGTTTCCTATAATCTATAGACAGTTTAATTATATTTTTTTAGTGTATGACCTTAAACTTTTATAAGCACATATTAGTTAACAAAATCTAAATTTAATTAATATCCCTACCTTTCTCCTCTTGAATTGTGCATGGATCTTAAAACTCTTTAATTCCAATTATACCTCTCCTGCTTTACTAAGGATGCTATTTAACATTTTAATTTCCCATTGTATGTAAACTCTAAAATTAGTCATTATTATTATGACAAAGGTTGTTTTATTTGATCAATTCTTATTCAGGTTTTCTCATATGTTGATCAATTTCTTTGCTTGTCCTTGCTTCTTTCAGAGTTTAGTTTCTAATAGGAAAGTGAACTAGCTATCCAGGGGCTCATGGTCTGACGTTTCTTCTATATGTATACATTTTGGGCCCCCATATCAATCACCAGTGCAGTCAGCCTTGGCAGGGCCCCTACTTTCCACATGTGAGATGGGGCAGCTGTGTTCCAGGCTTTGGTATATCCTTCACTGAGATAAGTGAGTGGCAATCCTCTTGGAATTTTCTTTCTTTTGGGGAGAGGAGAAGTTGTAGAAATGCTTATTTCATCTATTCTTGAGTGATAATTTAGCTCGGTATAAAATTCTAGGTTGACATGCTCCTCTGACACATTGAAGATGTGATTACATCATAGCTAGCTGTAGTTGTTTTTCTTGAGGAATCACTGAAATTGCATCAGTGGAATTGATGCCTTTTTGCAGTAAACCTCTATCTTCTCTATGGTTGTTTTAAAAGTCCTCCTCCCCTTCCCTTTGGTCTTCTGTTCCAACATTAAATGTCTAGGAGTTAATTCATTTTTCTATTTTGTCTCCGTATTTATCATTGTTCTTGAATCTGAGGATTCATATTTTTCACACATTCCATAAAATGCTCAAACATTTCCCCTTTGAATATGTCTTTCCCTCTATTTTCTCCATCATTTCCTCCTGGAAATTCTAGAGATAAGTTGGATCATTTTATCTACTACTATCTGTGTCTTCTAATCTCTCTTTCAAATTTCCTGTCTTGTAACTGTGTGCTACAGGCTTGGTAATTACCCCAGGATTGAGCTTCCAGTTCACTAGTTCTTCCTTCAGGTGTAACTAATTTGATGTTTAATCTACCCATTCCCTGCGAGCTTCTTTCTCAATAGGAATATTTTTATGGTAGAACACTGAATATATTCTTTTCCAAATTTGGCAGTTCTTTATTAATAGTGTTTCTGGATTTTCTGTTCCAATTTTTAATTTTTATGTATTTAATTATATTACATACACACATTTTGTATTCATTTTCAGACTGTCTTTTATCTCATTCTCTAGGTAGTCTAATCAGTTTTGTTTTGTTTTCACTGTTCCACAAGTGAATATTTTTCATTTTGTTGTTACTGTTTACTTTTTTATAAAAACACTTTATTATATAAAGCTTTTTAAAAATTTTCCCCTGAAAATCCTTCCTGTTGTGTATTTTGAGTACACTTGGCCCTCCAAATTAGTGGGTTCCATATTCATAGATTCAACCAACCTCAGATAAAAAAATATTCAAAAACACGTTTTGTCTTTATTAAACACACACAGACTTTTATTCCTTGTCATTATTTCATACTCAATACAAAGCAGTTATATCATATAGGTATTATTAATAATATAGACATGTTACATGGGAGGATGTGTGTAGGTTATATGCAAACACTGCACCTTTTTATATCAGGGACTTGAGCATCCTCAGATGGGAAGTCCTAGAACCAATTCCACATGAATACCAAGGGACAACTCTATTTCCCTCAAGATGTCTGAGCTCCAGTGGTTATCTTCAGCCTGAGACTGACTTTTACGCTACTTTCTTTGAGTGGGATTTCTTGCCCCACACAGGTAGTGTTAAATCAAGCCCCAGGTCCACATGAAGCCCAATGCTGGGTTTTCTATTCTCAGGAAAGGCTCTAATTTTCCTTCCCCATACCCCAGGCAGAAATTCTCTCTCTCTTCTGGGTTTTTAAAATTATGTCCTATGGAGACTTTTAATTATAAACATTATTTCTTATTTCATCCTTGGCTAGAAAATATAGTTGAATCAGAATCTAAATGAAACCCAGTTAACAGTTAATAAAGAACTTTTAAAAATCGAGAGTCTGTTGATTCAGATACTTTGAGATGATTAACTGTGAGCTAACCAATATACCTTCTAGATAAAAAGGGAAATATGAGTAAATATCGGCATACCTGTCAGCATAAAAATTAAGTCAAATCTGTGTTTATTCTGGATCTTGTTCATCACAGGGCTGAGTTCCTTTCTAAATGACTTGCTAAAATAGGCGAAGGCCTCTCTTATTATATTGAAAAGAAGTTTACAAAAATACTGCAGTTACAAGAACTCTTGAATCGCAATCTTGAGACTGGCACTAGGCTATATTTGATGTAAAACAAATGTTCTTAGAATGTATATTTTACACTGTATATTTTTGCATAACTTATAAACTATGTCTATCATATAAGGTTGATCTTACCTACCTACCATGGTGATAAAGTGAATCACTATAATTTCCCCACTATGACATCACTGATATTACCCCAATTAGCTTAATCTTTGTGAAAAAGATGTAAAGGCAGTCTTAAAATGAGGCAGGCGCTAACATCATAGTTCACTTTTTGAAATATATGTGCAAATGAAAGCAGATGACCAATAGACTCACTTGAGAATACAACATATCTCAAATTGGCCCTGTAAGCCACTCTACAGAGGGTTCAGAGCTTTATGCAAAGGTCTAGGTTCTAAGTCTCATGTGGGTTGGATCCAGAACCTCTTTCCTGTCCTCACTACTTTTGAGACCTAAGCTCTCATTTACTGTTGTGGCTTTCTGCTCTGTCAGCTGCACTCAGATGGAATGGCATCTTCTAGAATCCCCTTCCCTGCATGGCTAACGTTGCCCTCAAGAAACATTCTGTGCAAGACTTAGGAGGTTGAAGTGAAGTGGAAGCCATGGTTATTCTCTGAAGTCCATGCTCAGGGACCTTATCGCGTCCTGCTGTGTCCCTCTGTTGGCATGTGGTGGCTGCTGGCCCCTCCTACAGCTGAGTCTACATTAATTACAAAAGTTCATGAAGGTAGCTGAGGATGGCTCATGTGTACCATCTCCAAAGATTACAACCATATCCAAATATATTAATCAGATCATTTTTCCTGATGGAAGTTGTTTGGTTTGGGGCAATGTGCATAGGGTGGATGGAGCTGGAAAGGGAGAATGCTTGAGGAAGGTCTGAGTTCATCTCACTACCCAAGAAGGTAGGAAAGTGGGGTAGAAACTGTGTGTTAAACTTTCTCTGGGACTCACGCTTTGTAGATGTGAGTCTTTGATCATGCCATTTCATCTACCTTGAAAACTATTTCCCCAGCCCCATTTTGCGCCTAGCAATATGTTTCTATTTTTATTAAATAGGTAGCATATCATCTCCTTTTGAGGCTTTTTCTTGTCCTTCCTTTGTTAGAATGTTCTATTCCACCTCCAACAGAACTAGATATAATTATTGCCTCCTTAGAGTTCCCTTTCTTTTTGTTTGTACCCCTCCTGCAACACTTGTCAAGTTTCTTATTTTATTGTAATCACATTGAATACATTTCCATTCTCTCACCTCCCTCTTTACACCATAAGGGAGAGATAGAGAGAGAGAAAAAAATAAAATAGAGGAAATAAGGAAACAAGAAAAATAAAGTGGAAGCAAGAATGTCAAGTTGTGAGAAGGTAGTTGAAATCTATACAAATATAACAGGTGTAAGTATAGAGAAAATCATGCTCTACCAATCAGATTTTATAGACTGGCAAAAGAAGATAATCATGAATTTTGAACATGGTAGTTTCAGGATTAATGGGTGTCTGTGATGTTTGTGCTAACAGTTAGTGTTTACCATGCACCCATGCGACCTTTGCTCTCAGGCAATATTTGATAAAAATCTTGAGAGATAACTCAGACTGTTTTTATTTATTTGAATTTTGAAACTGAGGGAATTGAGTCTCAGGCAGGTGAAGTAACATGCCACATCACTTCATTAGTAAGTGGCAGAAGTAGCTCTAAAAATATTGACTCCTGTTTTAGTAATGTGTCCATTAAATATGATGTAGTTGCATAAAGTTGAACCATATAAGATGTAACCATAAACCCTAGAAAAAGCGAAATTATTTGCAAAGTGAAATTATAGTGTAGAGCAGAGAGAATAACCACAACTAATTGGGAAGCAGCGTCAAACAGCCATCTTTAGCATTTGGAGAAAGAAATCATGCAGGCCAATGACTACTTTCTCTACCTTTGGATCTTGGCATCGTCATTCACTACATACTGGGATGCATGAATCAGGTCTGTGACTCTGGGCACTAGGGTGAAGAGTTCTGTGACATCGAAGATAAAACACATCTTCAGCACTCACAAGAATGGCTTTTCCATGTTGAGAACTCCCATGTGGCAATGAGGTATAATGTAAAATATATTTTATCAGAGGCCTGGGTTTGAATCCCAGCATTGTTGTTATCACCAAGTCCTTTCACCTAGCTAAGCCTCCATTTTTTCACCTGCTAAATGAAAATGATAATCTGCACCACGCTGGGAAAAATAAACAAGATTTTATGTGTAAAATACCCATCACATAATAGAAGTTTAATGAATCCTCCATCTCTATCCCCACTTGCATGAGAGAAGGAAAAAAAAAGAATAAAACAAATAAGCTCGTATGTGTTTTGTTGGGTGAGTTCGTCTTTTTTACTTCAATGTAATATACTACGTGAACGTCTAAGGTGGCTGAGTAGCTAATAAATGCCTGTACTACATGTCTCAAAGTTGTCAACTAGCAGTTATGTAGAAGTGTAAATACTTTAACTTTCATGTTGGCTGAGACCTTGTTGCTCATAATTCCCTTTAAGTAAGTTCTTTCTTGGCACACAAAATAACAATTTCTTCCAAATGTTTCGCTCTGAGCAGCTTATTGAAGCTATTGTAGATAAAATGTTCTACACTGATCTATCATCATGATTACTTAATTCTAGTTCTACATCACTAGCTAAGGTAGAATAAAGGTTTGCAAGACAATTCTAGGGCTAAACCCAATGCTGGCTTAGGATCTGCAGAGCCAGCTGTATTTAAAATGTGTATTTTGGGTTACAAAAGCTGCAGCATGCTGTCTAAATGAAGGGGCCCTTGCTTCTGTGTGATGTGTGCTACAGAGTAATAGAAACCTAATAGCAGCCAAGTGATAGAAAGACCCTAATCACAAAAAAGCAGAAGGGGTAAAAAAACGGATGAAGTTTGCCTCAAGAGATTTCAGCAGAAAGCTCTCTAAGAGAAGGTAATAAGGTTGAAAGTTTTTCAGAAATTGGTAGTGGGCAGCATTGCTGGTGATTAAAGTAAGAAACTGGGAATAAGATGGTCTTGACTCAACTTCTGAAGGCAGGGCTATTTGGCTGGTGACTCACAAAACAGAACTTCGCATCGCTGATGGTCAAATTCCCTCAGCTGTAAACAGACACCATAGCACAGCAGTTAGCAGTATTTCTCTTTATGTGGCTCTGTCTTTAAAGGGCAGCGTGGAATAGTTGAAGGAGCTTGGGCTTCACATCAGGCTCTATGTCACTACTAGCTGTGCAACTTTAGGCACAGGAGTTCCCGATTACCTTGCTGACTCTCTCTAAATAGGACCCCGAATGCCTATCAGACAGTGATGTAATGAAAAACAAATGGGAGTGTATATATTCAGCCAATACAATAAGATTCTGTTCTCCATGAACCATGTTAAAAAAAAAACTATTATAATAATTTGGCCTGTTGCCCTACGAATTTCCCTCCTGCCTTTCTTCCTCCAAGCCCACTCACTAGCCCCTGGATACCTGCATGATACACAAAAAAGGATGGGAGTGGGAACCCCTGAGCTGTCCAGGCTCCAGCATCCAGCTGGGGGATGCAGCAGGTAATTTAAACTCTCTGAGCCTCAGTTTCCTCAACTTTAAAGTAAATACGGCAGAGTTTCCCACATTTACTGGTTGTTCTGTATAGCAGAAGAGATACAGCATGTGAAAGCATTTGAAGACTTGTAAAGCCCATGCATATAATAGTTATGCATCTTTATGGTTAAAATTGCCTAAGAGAAATCAACGCCTCGGGGATCCTAAGGGGCTCTCCCAAGGTCACGCAGGAGTGCAAAGACAGAGCAAAGATTGAGATAGAAACTCTGGACTGAAGGACCGGGAAAATAAAATTTCATAGTTCACAAGAGACCATGAGTGATGCTATAGGACTAAGGATTACGTGGCATGATTTTTAAAGCCCATATATAACCCATATGCCATAATGTGCATAGTATAGATATATATGTATAGTACACATATGTATACTACATATATATCATATACATGTATCCTAATATGTATAAAAATGTGTATAGGTGTACATATATATCTATGTATAAAGAGAATGAAAGAATGGAGTTCCAGATTTTTTTTAGAAGGCAAATTTAGATTTTAAAAATTGTAAGCAGGCTCTGCTTCTAGTGTAGCCACTAAAATTCAGCTTTGGGGCTGAAACTTCCTTTCCTGGGGGAGGAGCTGTGAACGCAATCAAGTTTTCCAAAAGCAACTGCCTCAGACTGAGATTTCTCTTCAGTAAAGCCAATAGGATACAAAAGCCATGGGATACCTGGGAAGGTTTAAAATTGTTTTTTTTTTTTCCTAAAATTATCTTCAGACTGCCATATTCCTGACAACCACAGGACAATCCTTATAAAACCATCATTTCTGTTCGATTGAGAGGTACACTGATGAAAAATGACATGATTCACCGCAGGCTGGGAGGCAGATTGGAACAGGTCTAGGCTGTTTGTCTCACTCACTCACTTGGCATAAGTTAGGAGTCATGCAGATTTGAGGGGGTGTGTTGTGGCAATAGTATTGTCTCAATCTCGGGGCTGGACCGTGCCCTTGTGCCTGGTGTCAGGTTTACCCTGAACATTCCTACCTCCCATCTTTTTTTTTTTTTTTTTTTTTTTTTTGCATTTGTCACAAACCTGAAACATTACAATTCTGAAATAAATGTTCTAAACGTAACTCAAACAAAACCTTCAATATTCATTCTCATCAGAGGTCTTGCCTATCAAAAGAAAATGTCCTTTATAAAAAGAAGATGGGGGGATTAGGGGAGAAGACTTTCACCTGAATGGGACTATGCCCTTCAGATTTTCCCTCATCTCATCAGTTTTCACGTGCACGGGAGGGCGGCTCAGGCTAGGGAAGAGTGAGTGAGGATGCAGCCCTGCGGAGGCTTGAGTGGTGCTAACTGAGCAGAGAGTAGTCAGTGTGGTCTGTAGTCCAGTAAGGTGGAGGAAGGACAAGTCCTGAGAGAGAGTGGAAGAGAATAATGGTCACCTTGGGGTGTGGAGGTCATATGGACCTATTGGGGGCGTGTAAACAGGGTGGATTAACTGAATATCACTCAGTAGGGTATAGAATTAAGCGATAGAAGTGAAGTGTACTTTCGTGGACACTTGAAACAGGCCTTCTGCTTTGGCACAAGAGATGAGACCAGTTAGCATCTAGAATATGAGAATGAGCATGATCATTTGACTTCCGGAGTGCTGGGGGTGACAGGCATTCGTGGTAGAACAAAACTTCATGGCATCTCTTGGTAGCCAGTGCTTACACCGTCAGGGTACTGTCTCCCGGTGATGCTCTTCTTTTTAAAGGGTTTCAGAGATAACTCTTTCTGAGTTAGTTACACAGAGGGATATTGCCATATTTTTGTGAGGAAGGTTGGACCAGACTCCATACAGGAGGGAGCATTTGGACCGGAATCTGGCAGTGGAGTAGGAGTTCCCCAGGTGGAGACGGACATCAACAAGGTAAGCTCTGTGACCGAGAGGCACTGTTTGATTTGCTCACTACTGCGTCCCCAGAACCTGGAGTAGTGCTTGGCACATGGTTAGTGCTCAGTACATTTTTTATGTATGAACAGTGTAAAGTGTGAGGGACAGAGATATGATTTGTCAGCAGAGTGGTCAAAAGTAGCAAATGGACATCTTTGCTGGGGCAGAGGAATGACAACAAGAAATCATCAGGAGCTGAGGCTATAGAAAGGGAGAGGGGACAGATTGGAAAGGCTGTACTGGGGGAGCTGAGCATCATCTTGTAGGTGTCCTAGGGAAAAACTGCTGTCTGATAAGAAGGTTCTGGGTGCAATGCCAGGCATATTCAGATGCTGTCAAATTGCCCTGGAGCCCTTCTTGATGTTTACCTCTTCAGCTGTAGTAGATGGAATAATGGCTCCCCATAATGATATCAGTACCCTAACCCCTAGAACCTGTGAATACGTACATGGTAAAAGGGCCTCCATAGATGTAATGCAGGTTACAGGCCTTAAAATAAGTAGATGAGCCTGGATTACCCAGGTGGACCCAATTGAATCCCCAGAGAACTTTCTCTGACTTGAGACAGGATAGATGTGGCAGAAGGAGAGCTCAGAGATTTGAATCATGAAAAGAATTCGCTGCACTATTACTGGCTCTGAGACCTAGGGGCCACATGCAAGGACCAGAGAGTGGCCCCTAGGAGCCCATGGAGAGCACAGGAAGGGATGTGGGTGCCCTGGACGAGCACAGGCTGGTCTCTGGCTAACAAACAGCAGAACCCTGTCTCTCCTCCTCACCTTGCCTTATTTTTCTCTATAAAACTTACCCTCAGCTGACATTTTGCACATTTTCTTAATAGTCAGCCATAGCACTTACCTCTTCCCTAGCATCTAAGCTGACAAGAGCAGGGACAGTTTAATTAAGATGCTATCTAAGTTCCTAGAAGAGTGAGTGGTCCATACCTACTGCTCAAAAAAATATTTACGTGAGTAAATGATTTCTATCATTACATCCTCCCAAGAACCCTGTGAGGTATGCATTATTATTCTTGTTTTACGGAAGACAGCAACGGGGCTCTGGGAAGTTGCAAGACTGTCCCCAGACCTCCTCAAATTGCCGCAGCTTATCAGCTCAGCACTAGAGACAAGGTAGGAGCCGGCACGCATTCTCTGAACAGCTAACCAAGGTGGCTGCATTGGAACCCAGACCTGTTTCATGGCAGGTACAGGCAATGTGCACGACACCTCATGGCCTGCCCTGCTCTGGTAGCACGCAGATGTGTCAGGTGCCACGTGAACCCACCTCTGCCAGCCTCCGTTCATCTTCCTGCCGAAATGTCCTCTTTCCTTCAGTTTCCCATTTCCTTCCATAGTAAAGATTCCGTTTATTTCATGCCAGAGTAAGATTCAGCCTTGAATCACAACAAGGGATGTTATCTGACATCAGTTGCCACCGCTTAAAGAGGTTTAGGCTTGACGGATTGTAAAGCCATTTGCAGGGGCTGGAGCTGAGTGACAAAACGCCCGTCATGAGGCGTAAACCTGTCAACTGCAATTACCCACAAGGGATTCCAGAGAGGCAGAAGAATTAAATCTTGTAAATCCAAAAGGCCCGATTGGAGTGACGTATTTATTGGGCATCTCTTAATGAGGGCTCCCAAATGGACTTTGTTCCTCTCCTTGGGACTTTGCTTTCTTTCTTTTTGCATAACACAGATATGTACATGCAAGGGGAAGGGCAGGAAAGGGTGCCAAGGTACTGTGAACTGGTCATATGGTCGGTTAGAACTAGAGAATCCAAAGCCACCATCTGCTGGGACCACTGGGACCACCAGCCACAGCATCACATCCAACCCCTATTAACAAAGAGCCCTAAAATGCTTCTGGCTCAATCTTGAGAGACCCCACCAGACTACTCAACAAAATACTGTATCTTTTCATAATGTGGGAGTGTAGCTGGTGTAACCTAAATAATTTCCCAGGCTCACTTTTCATTAGCTAGGAACATATGTATATGTTCTACATAGAGTCAAAATGACAACCATGTCCACCTCTCTCGGTTCTTCCTTACTCTCATCCCATCCTGGCAGGCAGATATAGGGAATCCAGCAGAATGGTTTACAGCTTCAGGGTTGAGACAGCCTCACCATGGAAGGAAACTGAGTCCCTGAATGACTTCTTGGAGCAGAACTCCTATATGGTCCTCACTGCCCCAGTTTCTGGTAGAGAGTAAATATTAAATAAACGGTAACTGTAGGCAAGGAAGGCTTTAAACTATTCTTTGAAGAATTAGTAGAGTTTCTGTAGTGAGAAAATATGGAAAAAAAGTGTCTGTATTGGAGGAAAAGTTTTAAGTCGTAGGAAACTTACATTTTTAAAGAATCTACAAAGTGGCCTGATTTCACACTTGGATGTGTAATAGGTATCTCAGACACAAACTAAACTCTTGTTTCTTAAATCGCCTGCTCCCCTACCCCATGAAAGACCCTTCCCTTCTCATCTCTTCCAGTAAATGGCAATTCCACTTTTCCAGTTTCATATGTAAAAATTCTCTGTGCCAAGCTCAACCCTTTTCCTTTTCTCTCACCCCACATATAATCTAGCAGCAAATTTTATTAACTCCGCCTTCAAAAGATAGCCAGATCCTACCACTTCTTGTCACTTCCTAGGCTAGTAACACTCTAATTGAAGCCAAAATCTTCCCCCTAGACAGCTTCTAAACCCACTTAATTGATTTCCTTGCTTTCATTCTTAAACCCCTTAACTCCACCACTATTTACTGTCCACACATCCAAGAGACAATTTGAAAACATGAAGTCACAGCATGCCCTTTTCTGCTTTCTGAAGAGTTTCCAGTCTCATTAGTAATGGGACTGAAAGTCGTAATTATGGGTTTTAAGGCCCTGTATGAACTGCCTCTCCATGACTTCTCTGGCCTTGTTTCCCACCACTTGGCCCCTCACCACCTCCTTTGCAACCACCCTGGCCTCCTTGCTGTTTCTCAAGCAGCAAAGCTCACTGCTATCTCAGGGCCTTCAGACTTGCTGTGCATTCTGCCTGAGAAATCTCTCCCCAGGTAGTGCACAGCTCACTGTTGCTTCTCAGCCACCCCCTAAGCAGGGCAACCTCCTCACCCCCCATCACCCTGCTTGAAATAATATCCCTGCCACTGGCTATCTCCATGCCCTGGTGGACAACATTTTCCTGCATAGCCTGAGATAGCTCATCTATATTTATCATCTAGTCCCCCTATGGGAGCACAAACTCCAACAGAGCAGGGACTTGAAGCCGTGGCAGGAATTCATTGCTCCATACATACATATTTTTCCTGCCTTTTTTGCTTAGCCTTATACCATAGACGTTTTACCACATTGTTCATTAACACAAAACAAGTTGTGCTGATGGTCTTACCAGGTTTCCTATATCTGGTGACACTTAGTTGATGCATTGAAGAATGAGAAGCACTTCAGCAAGGTGAGGAATCTTACCCCAGGCAGAGCCAACCACACAGTGTTAAAATGTAATATCTATAAAGTCAGGGTGCCTATGTGTTTTATTCACTGTTGTGCCTTCAGCAGCTAGGATGGTGCCTGGTGCATAGTGGAAACTCAATCTATGGAATAAATGAAATTTCAATACGCAAAGGTATAGAGAAGCAAAACTGTTTGATTAATTCAGAGAAGAACCAAATGCTATGTGGTTTACACACTGAGATTTACTGAATCACATTGTCAAGACACTTTTGGTGGCAAGTGCCAGAAACCCAACTTGAACTAGCTTAGGGGAACAGGAAGATTATTTAGATGAATACCAGGGTCCTACTAAGACAGCAGGGATTGGATTGACCAGTAGGCCAATGCCCTCCAGCCAAAGACTACCAGGAACACACTTGTAGTTAAACAAGTTGGATTAAGGGAGGATGAGTAACTTGGGAAACTGTAGGGCATCTCAGTAAGGGGGTGGCAGAAAGAATACAGTTTGGGCTTTGGTTGGGTGATTTTGTGGAGCTTTAAAGTAGTGAAGGTGTACCCTGGATTGAATGCTGTCAGATGGCCAGGACAATTCTGTGATTGAGTATTTCAGTAAATCTCATCTATAAGGATGGAGACTAGAGAAAGGCTAAACCATAACAGATAAAATAGTACGGTCACTCATATCAGCCAGGATTGGGGAACATTTGTTATTTTGTGGTCTGGACAAAGTTTATGCTCCTGATGGAGCTGTCTTGTTTTCATCTTGATCCATCATGGTCACAGCATGGCCTTGTCTGAGGTTGCTATTCTGTGAAATTGTTTATGTTCAACAGGAGTGGACCAAGGTCTAGCTGTGTGGGCCAGGCCAGCTCCCAGAGGAAAGAGCTGTTTTTCTGAATTATGAGGAATGACAGGGATGCAGCTGGGCTCCAGGAAGAACTGACACCAAGGATGTTAGCACCTCAAGTGTCTCCCTCGGGCAGAGTCTCCTTTCCACCTCTCTCCATGGGGGAGATATTCTCTAGGAAAACAGTAGCTCTCAATTTTCATTCAAACAAAATTCAATCAAATGGCAGTGGCAAGGGACAAAATCAGAAATAATCCATTTCCCCAAAAGTCTTCCATAAGAGTCTACTACAAAAATGCAATTTATCTAAGATGACTTTTTCTCAAAACTTACTGAGTTTGAGGAGACTCTGCCACCTTTACTCTTTGTTCAGATGATCACAAAACAAGTTTTGCTTTATGTCTTGTCCCTGCTAACACATCGCAGGTCTTGCCCTAGCAACTTCATATGTGCTCTTTCTTAGAAATTCCTGCCTTTTCTTCTTTGCAAGGGGTCATTTGCTGCATTGGACAGTAGCTTTCCCTGTAGCAATCCCAAGCTCCTCAATGAGATCACAGGCCATTTCACTTCGTAATAGGGTTATTTTATTATTTCCCCAAGCATGCAGATCAAATGGCATCTGGGACTCAAATCTTTGCTCAGCGAGGAAAACTAGCAGAAGGCTCCAGGCAGAAAATGGCTTTGCCAGTGACGGCTGCATCTGTTAATGGACCTGCTCCCTGCCTCTCCCCACCATTCTATATGCTTCCTTGCCCTCCTCCTAAAGTAAACATGTCTCAATGTCAATTTGCTTTAAGGATAAGTAAAAGGGTATCTTAAGGGGAAGGGAAACAACTGAGAATTTATTGAGTACTTACCACACAATGAGCACGGTGCAAGTGTTATTTCATTTATTCTTCTCAATGGCCCTCTGGAGGCAAATTTTAACCCCCAATTTACAGATGCAGAAACCAAAGCTGAGTGAGTTGGAGTTTCTTGCTCAAGGACACACAGCTAGCCAATGACAGATCGGGGATTTTACCCCACCCTGCCTTTTCAGAGGACATCATGAGGACAGGAAGGACACAGAGGCTAGGATGGAGACGATGTCCCTTAGTCAGAAAAGGACCTGGTGTTCAAACTCTGGCAGACCACAGTGGGATGGGAGGACATCCCTTCTTGCAATTTAGCAATTTGGAGAGAACAAACTAAAGCCAGATTCTGGAAACAAGAGACAAGTAAATATTAGGCTGGGAGAAAAGCCTGCCTCTCCCCTCCTTTTTTTCTTCTTGTCTTCTTTCTTTCTTTCCCCTTTATCTTCCTCTGTCACTTTTCTCCCTCCTCTCCTTCCTATTGTCTCTTGCCATCTTCCTCCCTCACTCCCTTTCCTTCCTTCCTCTCTCCCTCCCTTCCACCCTTCCTTCCTCCTTTTCCTTTCTTCCTCCCTCCTCCTACCCTTCCTTCCTTCCTTCCTTCCTTCCTTCCTTCCTTCCACCCTTCCTTCCTTCTACCCTTCCTTCCTTCCTTCTACCCTTCCTTCCTTCCTTCTACCCTTCCTTCCTTTCCTCCCTTAATCCCTTCCTCTCCTTCTTTCTTCCTTCTTCCCTTCCTTCTTTTCTTTCTACCTTTTTTCTCTACAAGTAAATGTCCCTACCTATACATTATGCTAGGAACCAGAAAACTGAAATAAATTTGACAGAGGTCCTACTTTCAGAGACTACCACAATACAAAAATTAGGATCTGGGATCAGTCTCATAGTGAACTTATGTGGGATCCAGGATCCTGAAAAGATTCTGTTAGGCAGACAGAGCAGTACATGGGAGGATGAAGGACAAAAGTGTGCAGTGTGGAGTTTATGCAAGAGCACCTGGTAGAACTACAGGACCACATAATATAAGAAAAAGAGATGGACCCCCAGCCCACCTATGAGTGGGGAAGAGTGACTTCCAACTCAACAAAGCAGGTTTCTGGTGCTTTAAGGAATAGGCAAATGGGGATTGGCCTGCAGACACTTTCAGGGGGACTGACTGATGAAGCAGGCTGGTGCTGACAGCAACAGAGCAATGGCCTCAGCTGTGGAAATTCAGCGCCATTCAATTCTTTCAGCACTACTGTCACACCTGCTCGGTTTTTTGCCTAGGTTTATGTCCTCCCTCCATTCACTTAAGGAAGTGCTTATTAAATACTTACTATTCATCAGTCATTCTGTTAGCCCCAGTGGTATAATGGTAAGCCAGATGGAGACAGCCCCTGTGCCAACTGATCAACATGGTGGAGAAGTCAACAAATCAACAAGTGTACATATAAAATAAATGATCATGCTTGTGATGAGAGCTAGCAAGGATATACACAGAGTGACACAGTCAGAGATCACTGGGAAAAAAAACTCTTTCAGCATCCTGGTGCCTCATCTACTCAATTTACATTGCGGAGACTAGAGAGATTTCTTCTTCTCTCACTTACATTGGCTTCTCTCATATTCAACTGTTTCAGGGAGGGGGTACTCAGCCACCCCCACTTACTAGAAGAAGCAAGCCTGGAATTCAGGATCCAATGAAGCTATACTCCAAGAATCTCCTATTGTCAGGATCTCAAAGACTTCCTTTTCCAGTTCTGTGATGCTCCATTCTGTGTTTGAGTTTTCTCAACAATAATCCTGCCAAGAAGACAGGTCACCTCTGCTTACAGCCCTCCAGGCATGAGAAATGATGCATATCCCAAAACAGTCCATTGAGCCTCCAGACAATCTTTTTAGAAAGATATTTTTAAAATTATTCTGAATCAACTTTTCCCCACTGGTCTTAGTTCAATTTCTTAGGACCTAAAATAATATGTAATCTAACAAATTCTTTTGGGCACCTCCTCTGTGTCAGTCACTACATCACATAAATTCCTAGTTATCCTCTTGGCTAAATCAAAAGAAAAATATTTTACCCCATGAATTTGGGTTTATTTTTGGTTGATATAACTGGAGTTATATCACATATATATATATATGATATATATATACATCTTATATATATATGATATATATATATATATATCTACTACCATTATAAGCACCAATTATTCATACATATAAAATGAAAGTCCTAAAACCCAACCACAGACAATTTTACCATTACCCATCCAGAGACAGGCTGGCAAAATGGAACGAGTATTGGCTTTGGAAACCAAGACAAGTGGATTTCAATCATTGCTTCTTCACTTACAAGCTGTGCAAGTGTCTGAGCATCCCCAAGTCTCATATTCCTTATCTATAAAATAGAAACAGTAGAATCTAAAAATCAGTCTGCAATGAGAATTTGGGATTACTTAAACAAAGCTCATGATGTGGGACCTTGAAAAGCAGCTGTTAATATTAACTCTAAGCACAAGCCCTATTTGCATTAAAGAATCTATTTGAATTCATAGGGTGGTGCAGCAATGAAGAAGTTCCAAGATCATTCAGTCAAGCACCCTTCAGTTAGCAGAAAATGAAACTCAGCCTCACATTCTTTGCTTAAAATTATACAGCAAATCAGAGGAAGGACTCCTGGCCTGGCGATCACCTTGCTATCCCTGTGAACTCCAAAGCCTTGGGACTTGGCTTGGAAGCCTTGTGACACTGGGATGGATTCAGGGAAATTTCAAGGAGCATGACTCTGCCCCATTACCCCAGAGCAGCTCTAAATTTATCCTTTCAATATATTGGTATTGTCCCAATGTTTTCATTTGAAAAAAAAGTTTTACAGCTTTAAAACCAACAAAAAAATTTTAAAAACTATACATCTTTTTAGAACACCGTGTTCCAATGCCTTAGGGAAAGAATATAGACATTTGGCTAATATGCGTCCCTGTTGTGTTTTATCTCTAGAGAGCTGAGGTTTTAAAATGTACATATTCACATAGCTGTCAAGTTTTAATTAGTCTGCCTTTGATTGTGAAAAACTTTACTTAGATCAACTTATTCCCCACCGCCTGTCTCCCCCATTAAAAACCCATTTTAAAGGTTTAGCTCAATTATCTGAATTGAATGGTTGATATAGAAGTATTTCAAATAATAGAGGCAGGCAGATAATTGGAAGCATTTTTCATGGGTGAGATACAGAGTGGAATATTGAGTCCCTCTAAGCACAGGGTGCAGGGTTTTCCTTAGAATTTCATTTGAAAAGATCTTCCCACTTAGTACAGAGAAACTGCTGTCATTCAAAGTCACAGAGCTTGCTTCTTCCTGTGCAAAAAAGCATGAATTTTGGTAGGAAAAAAGAGATCTGAATTTAATATAAAACCACAGTGATGGAAAAGAAATTTAATTGTATATGCATTTTTTTTCTCTTGGCTTACCCTAAGAAGCATCCATTGAAGATAAAACGAAAAAAATGCTTTCTAAAATCGGGGTTGGGGTCTCCTGGAGTCCCTTCTTTGCTCTCCCACCTCAGCTGCTACCCAGGCAGTTGACACCCTTTGCCAGTCAAGAAAATTTCTCCTAAACCCAAGAATAAGCTATGCTGTCCAGAGCACCATCTTTTAGAACATGCTTTACCTTCTACTTAAAATGTCCTTTCCCTGCTCGTCTATCTGGTAACCTCAGGACAAATGTCCCTTGGGGCAGCCTTATCTCGACCCTACAGCAAATGGAAAGCACTTACTCTAGTCACCCAGTATGCGTGGTTGCTCCTTCATTATAACACTTATTCTTTAGATCATAATTTAAATAGAATGATAATAGTAATAGCAACCATTGAATGTCTCTTAATTCTCGCATCAATCTATGGTCAATACTATTTCCATTTTATGGTAGAGGAAACTGAGCTTAGAAAGCTAAAGGAATTTGGTCAAAGTCACACAGCTGGTGAACAGTGAAGCCCTAATGACAACTCAGGTCCAATGTCAAGGTGAGAGCATCCCTGTCTTTCTCTCCTGGAAACATGAAGTCCCAGAGAGCAGCAGACTCTGTCTTCATCTTTATATTCCCCAAACCAGAGAAATGATGGTAATCAATACATACTTGCTGAAGCCTTGTGAAATGCACACATCTGTTTTTGCTCACTTGGGTCATGCCCATCTCACTATTGATTTGTAAATATGTAATAGGTCACCTCTCCTCAAGAAAAGACCTCTTCTGAAGTCTTTTGCCTTTGACATTAATTTAGGAGGGGAAGTGGAAAAGCTTGCCCCAAGTCACCTCCATTCATTTCTGTTCTCTATGATGTCCCAAGAAGATAATAACATTCTGTTTTTTGACCACTTCCTTCAGAATTACAAATGCATTAGTTGTGTAATCTGCATCCCAGGTTCTCACAGGGTAAATATTTGTCAAATAGTTGCGACTGCATAAAATAGATTTCCGTTTTCCAGCCCTTAATAATAGCTTCCTCACTGCCCACCAGCCGGATTATAAACCAGTAACACTGTTATTTTTAATATTTTATAATGGCAACACCCTCACTTTTAGATGTCAATTTCTGTGTGAATCAAAATAAGTTAAATTGTTCTATGATAACAGCCTGGAAATTTCTGCATTAAGACCAACCAACGTCTGTTGATTGTTGATGCTACTCTTGCAAAGCAGATTGGCTGGGAGGCTCTACACATTCTTGTCACCTATGGAGAAGCCATATCAAGATGAGCTTTGACAATCTCCACAGTAGAGATGAGGAGATGTGAGAAATACCCTTTGGGTCTTAAGGCTTCTTTCCAAGACATGGTACATGTCACTGTCACTAACATCTCATTGGCCAAAGCAAGTTACATAGCCATGTCTACTCAATCCTCGTGCCCAGGAATGGAGTCCCAGAATGTTAGTGGGTGGTCCTAACAACTCCCATGCCTGAGACGTAATAATGCCAAGATCATCAGCTTGAATAAGAGCTTGAATAACTCAAGCAGGAGTTGAATAATTTAACAGCTTGAATAATTCAACTCAGTACCTAGAAAGATTTCCAAAGGATCTGTTTGAGGAAAGGTATACGCTATAATCTTATCTCAGAGAGAAATCGACCTGTAAGGGCAAAACTCAAGGCATAGCACATGGAAGTTACAGAAAGGGTTTGGTTTTCCATATATAGCTCAAAATTGTTATGGGTATTTAAGAAATATTAAAGATGACAGTCAATAAGCCCTACTGCTCACATTTGGAATTTGTTGTCTGGCAACTTTGCTTTATAGCAAAATAATATATTTCTAACATGGTATAAGGGAGCAAGATAATGATTCTGAGTTTTGTTTCTATTTTTCCTTGTTTTTGCTTTTTTTCTAGCTCCAAGTCAACTCTTGTTTGCAGCATCAAGCAAATCACACAAACTATTTTCTAATCTGTAGGGACATAGTGATCCAAGTCCTACTCAGATTACCTGATGGGGTTGTTAATAGGATTAAATATAATCACATATAGGAAACCTTTTAATCAATTTCGAAGCAAATCCACCACCATGACAGTCATGGGGAAGACAGCCATAACTAATCACAAACTCAATATGTGTCCACGGAATGGAAAGGTTTATTAACCAGGACAAAATGTCATTAAATTGTCAAGTTCAACTTTTTAAAGTAAAATTTCATCATGTTCATATAGTAATAATGTCAAAGAATTTACAAAAATGTATTTGTATCTCATAGCTAAATTCTCAAATTTTTCAACATATTAATATATTGATGAGTATAATTATATAATCATTCTAGTCCTATCTAGGCTAAAATAATCAAACCATCTAACACTGTATGCTAGACACTCTTCCCATTTTACATATAGTAGCTAATTTATTTCTTACAGGAAACCCATGTGGAAAATGTTATAATCGTTATCTCCATTTTACAGATGAGAAAACTGAGGCACATAAGGGTTGAACGAATTGCTAATATCACATATTCAGGATACAAACTCAGTCTGTCTGACTCCACAGTCTTGATATAAAATCATTTTTTCTATATCCCTGTTCCACCTATTGAAAGGGGAACATTGAGGTTTTGAGAGATTAAGCATACCAGGCGGTGAGGAATCTTCGGGATTTGCACACCACAAAAGAGTAAGAGGATGATACAGAAATGATAGACAAGGACTAGGTCATTTGGGGTCTGTAGGTCATGGTAAAGACATTGGGTATCGGGAGGCGGAACTTGCAGTGAATCGAGATCGCGCCATTGCACTCCAGCCTGGGCGACAGAGCGAGACTCCATCTCAAAAATATATATATATATGGGGTATTATGTTGACTGGGGAGCTGAAAATCCCAGCATTCAATATCAGTCCAGTTTAGAAATGAGGAAAGTGATGTTAATTGGCCTGTTCAATCAGTGTGCTACTAACTGGCAAGCCATGAGTGGTCTCAAATCCTCCTTTACTGAAAAAGAGGTAATGGTCAGTCCAGTTTAGAAATGAGGAAAGTGATGTTAATTGGCCTGTTCAATCAGTGTGCTACTAACTGGCAAGCCATGAGTGGTCTCAAATCCTCCTTTACTGAAAAAGAGGTAATGGCAATCATGTATGTTTCCATGTGGAGGAGCTGAAGGGAAACTTGAAATGACTGCTGAAGGGAAGATGGAATTGCATTGGGATATAGATGGGTGTGGAACATTCCAGGAGACTGGAATTGTATCAATAAAAGTATATAGAAAAGGTCGAAGGCGAATTCAGTACCCTGTGAGCAAATAAGTTTTACTGGAGTGAGAGGTGTCCACACACAGTATCGGAGCACAGGTTCAACTACTTTGATGCTATCATAAGGAGTTGGACTGAATTTGGTGGGCAGCAGAGAGTCATGAATGGTAATTAAGGACCTGGTATGATCATGATATGACATGATCAAAGCAGTGAGAACAATCACTCTGTGAAGGAAAGGTAGATGGACTTGCATACAAAAAGCTGAGAACACAGGCAGGAAACCCAGTTGGAAAGTGACCGCTGTTCTGCCTTCCATACCATACCAGCCAATACCATGTGCAGCATAAGATTTGCCCAGCTGAGCCCTGCCTCAAATTTTTATTCATGAAATCATGATATAAAATAAAATGGTTGTTGTACTGATGTACTAATGTTAGGGGTAGTTATTATGCAGCAAGAGACAACTGGATCAAATGCCAACAGGGGTCAGACTGATACATTAGGTATACATAGTATGAAAGCTTGGGTCTTACATTGCTATACACACTGATTTTTTCAAGAGAACAAATTAATCTTTATGTGAGATCTTTGGATGTTTAAATGTTTGCACTTTTTTTCCCCAAAAATCACTAGAGGGCAAAACAACACATTTGCCTTCATGGCCTCTGATTTTGAGCCCAAACCCTGTGGTCATATAGATAAGGTTCTCTACCCTACCTCCCCCATACCCCTTCCATTAGACTGCCTTCCTGGGTGTTGATGACAGAACCAGGATCTGAGTCCACGTTCTCTGATTTCAAGGTCAGAGCCTTTTCCACTGCAGTATTTTCCTGCAAGTACTCAGAATATGAAAGTCATGTATTTTATACATCTTTCTGTTCATCTATGTCTAATTGAGGGTTGGGTTTCTGAAGTGTACTCAGCAGGCACTCATTGCAGAATTTAAAGGGCACCTAAATTTGTAAAAGACCAGGAAGTCCTGCTTCTCCACAGAGTCTATTTGGAACTGAAGCCAGGAATCTAAGTGGCATGTAGAATGATTGGAACTGATGGATGTATCAAATTGGGAAGCATTCTTCCTAACCCCTGGGTAAGATTTGCTCCAGTGGGAACCCAGGCATAACACCAAAAGCAGTATTAAAAGAAGGCCCTAGAATATTAAAAGAGATTCCAGCTCTCAGACCTTAATTACACAGGGCCTTGCACAGGGGCCTCCCAACAAAGCAGGTTGGCAAAACATGCCCTAGGACTATTAATATTTTAGGTGCTGGCTTATACATTTCCATTGCCTATGGAGAGCTTCCCCTGAAACAACTGCCCCTTCCTCCCGCCCCCACACATACACAACACTGCTGCTTTGTTCTCCAATAGCACTGGATACCTCTCTCTGTAGGACTATCGCCCACCTCCCCACCCTACCTTTCCCCTTCCTGTTAACCTGATCGCTTCGAGTGATGCTGACTGGCATTCCTCAATGGTATCCAGGTGGTGACTGAGCAATCTGCAGGGTGCAGGACAGCCTCACTCATGCCTGGCACCCTGGGGGGCAGGGTGGCTGGAAGGCTGGGTTCAGCTGGGCCCCTCTATTTCTTGATGCAATCTCAGGACTTCCCCAGGTAATCTCTTCAGTAGGGCATTTGGATATTTTACATGTTCCTGGCTCCAAGAGAACAAGGCTGAAGCTAACAGACTTTTCAAAATGAGACCCACAATTGAGAAAACATCACTTCCAGCACCCTCTATTTACCACAGTAGTCATATACCAGCCTAGATTCGATGGGAGAAGAAATAGACCCCATGTTTGAATGGGATGAATGCCGAGACATTTTCAGGTATCTCTTATCTGCTACAACGTATGAATGTACATCCTCTACATTATCCCATAGATCACTGGGAGCCATTGGAGAGTTATTAGTGATAGAGTGACTGTGAAAGATCACTGTGTCAGGAATGCGCACCATACGCAGGAGGGGTGTAAGACTGGGGTCAGAATCCCAGCACTTTGGGAGGCCGAAGCAGGCGGATCACGAGGTCAGGAGATCGAGACCATCCTGGCTAACACGGTGAAACCCCGTCTCTACTAAAAAAATACAAAAAAATTAGCCGGGCGAGGTGGCAGGCGCCTGTAGTCCCAGCTACGCGGGAGGCTGAGGCAGGAGAATGGTGTGAACCCGCGAGGCGGAGCTTGCAGTGAGCCGGAGCTTGCAGTGAGCCGAGATGGCGCCACTGCACTCCAGCCTGGGCGACAGCGAGACTCCGTCTCAAAAAAAAAAAAAAAGACTGGGGTCAGAAAGGCCAATTAGGAGACACTTCCAATCCTAAGGACAAGAGAGGACGGCAGCTCTAATTAAAAGTCAGGCGGTTTTCACCAAGAAAGATGGATTCAGTTAATATTTAGGAGACAAAAGTCAACAGAATGTGGGGGAATTGAAAACCAAGAAGAGTCAAGGCAACGCCTGATAGGAGGGAAGTTCAGGCCAGCAGCCTTGGGGCACTCAAGGCTGGAGTGAAGGGTCTTCTTTTACTTTTCTCTCCTTTTTTCCTATTTTTCTTATTGCTCTTCTGTAAAAATCATAAGAATATGGATGAACTACAGCATAAGATCAACTTTAGCCAAAATTTCCTCACTTAAAACTTAAAAGCTTTTAATTATGATTTAAATAGTTGAATATGTTAGAGAACCTGTACACTATATTCTGCTGATAGTTCCACATTTTGCTGGCAATCTTTATGTGCTTCAAAATAACTCAGTGTAGGGTTGAAAAGGATGCACAGGTGTGGGAGGTACACATGAACCAGATGGGCCATGAAGATTGAACACTGTGGAAGATGGCTGGGGAGTATGTGGAGCTTCACAATACTGTTCTGTCCACTTTTGTGTATGTGTGAAATTTTGTATAATGGAACGTTTACATTGCATTACAAGTTGGCTAAATGTGTTACAACTGTGCTGCTCACATATTGATATTTTGGAGGCTCTTGTTATTAACAACAGTGATGAGTGCACTTCAGCCTCCACTGTGAAGCCAGAGACATGGGGCTCAGTCCACAGACCTCTTCTGAAACACAACCACAGTGAAGGCTTCTAGCTGAAATGAAAAAAGGAAGAAAAAGATGATTTGGTCAGCATTAATGAAATGGAGCTGAAATGTCAGCACTTGGGATCTATTTCACTTCTGCTTGAAATGAAATTCCCTTTTCTTTTCTATTTGTTTAGTAAGAGAAGAGAGTGAGAGAGAAAGGATTTGTTTTCAAATTCCACCCCATGAAGCCTATTCACCATAGAGATGTGTGTATGTTTTTCAGCCTTACAGAGGGGTGGTTGGGACTCAATTTTTAAAATATTCATAAAGCTCATTAAGGATGAAAATCGGTGTGTTGTGTGGTGATTATTATTCTGATAGGACTAGAACTTCGTTTTCAGCGCTGAGATCTAAGGCAGTTAGCTGAGTCAACTTCATTAACATATCGGGCAGTGCATGGCCGGTTCTACCCTCTGACATCTTCCAAGAAATCCACCTGAAAGGACAGCAATTCCAAAGTATAAGATGACACTTCTCATGAGTTAGGAAGAGGGTGGGAAGGGGAATTACCGTTTAGTTTCTCTGCTGTTACCCACTTAACCTCTGCTGGGGAGAGGGTTTGTGGCCACCCAGATGGAATCTGAGATTAAAGCTGGTATTGGAGAGAGGATAGTTTGACCTTAGGAAGTCCAGGTTAAAACCAAGTGGTCACACTATTAATGACAGTGTTTAATTTCGTGCAGTATTCTTGCTTTAAAAAAATGAGTTTCAAAACCCACCTTTTCCATCGGAGGCACTGTGCTAGGCACTATGATGGTGTAGAAAACATTTTCTGGCTATCAGGCTTGGATAAATGAATTCATTTCTCTGAGCCCCAGTTTCCTCATAAGTAAAATGGAGATGATAATCAGAGCTATGTCACAGGGTTGTTTGTAAATATTAAATTATATAACTGGATACGCATTGTTTATCGCCCCAGCTGGCACAAATGGCTTGTAATTGGTAGCTATGCACCTTATTATTATTGCTGTAGGAATCTACTGGTATAGAAATAAATGTAGAAATTATTACACTTCTCATGAGTTAGAAAAACACTTTGAAAACCAAAACAAAAAAGATCACATAAATGAGTATACTTCATCCAACCCAAAAAATGCATTACATGTAAATAGATCAGAAATAAAATAATGATGGTTCAACTATAATGAACATAGAAATGTAATCCTTGGAAATATAGTGTAGAAACAGAATAAAGGATTTAACTCTTTTCAGAGTAGAACTGTTGCATAGAGATATAGCAGAAAGATAGTGCAAAAATTACTGAGTCTCACTCTTGGCAATAAAGCCAAGCTCTTTTATTCATTCTGCAATAAAAATTAAAAAGGACCTCATGTCGCAATGTCTAAAGGATCTTTCACTTTTGAGGCATCATTGATTAGGAAGAAGTGTGGAGATGCTCAATGTTTTGCATGCTATTAAAACAAAGAAAAGGTGGATTTCTTTTCATTACTCAAATTCTGATGCATGTCCCAGTAGCAATACAGTTAATGTTACTGTCTCAAGGAAGATTTCAACATTTCAAATGAAACACATGTCTATGAAGTGTGAATGTGAGAGACTGCACTTTCTGACCCTCGGTATTGCTGAAAGGGTCACAAGTGTATCAGAAACCTACCCTAGAGTAGGCACGGTGGCTCATGTCTATAATCTCAACACTTCGGGAGGCTGAGGCAGGTGGATCACTTGAGGCCAGGAATTTGAGACTAGCCTGGGCAACATAGGGTGACCCCATCTCTACAAAAATAGAAGAAAAAAAAAGTAGCCGGGCATGGTGGTATGTGCCTGTAGTCCCAGCAACTATGGAGGCTGAGGTGGAAAGATCATTGGAGCCTGGGAGTTTGAGGCTGCAAGAGCCATGATCACACCACCACACTCCAGCCTGGGCAACAGAGCAAGACCCTGCCTCAAAACAACAACAAAAAGATACCTACCTTACACAAGCTATAGCTTTCTTAAAACCACACCAATCTGGAGTCCATGCGTCTTCATTACTGTTTTTGTTCTTAGAGTATTTTGTTTATATCTTCATCATTGTACTTTTATAGACAGGTAATTTTGAGATACTACCGCAGGTTGATTTTTCCATATTTTTTTGTATCTTTTTTTCTGCTATTCAGGCAGAAGAACAGCTTTCTAAATTCACTGCATTCATGGGAAACAGTTATTTAACCTGGAAGACAAAAAGACACATTTTTTAGATTTTAATTCCAAATAAAGTTTCTTAAAACATATAACAAAGGAGTCAGCTTAAAACCAAACCCACGAGATGATCACAGGAGGCATGATGAGGAACAGTGGCCTTATATCAAGGATATTTTTATTTTGTCCTTACTTTGAAGCTGGACATAATATTCTATCTTCCCTTTAAAAATAGTAAAGGCATTATTCTGTTGGCTTCATGCCTCCAAACACTTACGCAGTGTTGCTGTTGACAACAATTTATTTCTCCTTCTTTTGTGTGTGATATGATTTTCTCTTTGAAGGCTTTTGGATTTTTCTCTGTGATCTTCCAAAATTTCACCTTTTTTTATAGCAAAGTGTTTTCCTTAACCTATGTCACCCCGTGTGCCCTTTAAAATGGAAACCTTCTCAGCCCAACATTTCCTCCACTATTTATTCTCTGCTTAATGTTTCTTTCCTCTCTCTCTCCTCTGGAATTTATGTTTTAAAGATGTTGACATTTTATTTCTACACTTGTATTTAGTAGCTACATTGTTATGTTTTCTGTCTCTGTATTTCTTTATTTTGGGGGTGGGGCGCATGCTCTGCTGGACAGATCCTTAGCCTGGTCTTTCAGATCAGTAACCTGTTCTTTGCAGACTTTTGTGTTTGTCCTAGCAAATGTGTTCGTTGTTCTTTATAATTGCTTGTCTCTGCTTCATGTTACAAACACTTTTAAAAAAATTATTTGGAAAATGTTTTCAATACCTGCTTTCTCGGGTTCATTACCTTTGGCCCACTTGCTCTAGATCCTCTACTCTGTTTTTATTTTGTTGAAGTTGTACTCCTCACATCTCATGATATTTCCCTTGTAAACTCATAGTCCTCTGGTGAAAATTTGAATGGGGGAAAAGCAAAAACTTCCCTTTAACTACATTCTCCTCAGATAACTGTGTCTCTCAAGGCTGTGCCCTGTACTTTTGAGCACCGTCATGCTCTTCATTCAAGATGATTTATGAGGTGCAGAGGAGTGAGCAGAGAAGGCCAGCTGGTTTACCTGCACATGACCTTAGGCACGCCTTACCCACTCAGGCCTTAGGATCCCTGCTATTTCCTTGTCGTCCTTCACCAGCCCGGCCTGGTGTGGCGTATTTTCAGCCACAGGCAATCTTGAGGAAGAAAGGGAGCATATCTAGAATGGAAACCTGGTCTATCCCCATCTGAATCATCCCAATGTGTCTCCCCATGGTACTCTCTCTGCTGACACGGGCCCCATCTGTGCTCGGTCTTCCCTAGGATATCCCCATCATTTCATGCTCATTTCTCAAATCCATAGGCCTCGTAGTCATTTTCTGTGTTATCACAAGGTTGAATGTCAAGGAAATAGCCAGAAACCCATATTTGTTTGTCACCTTGACAACAACCAGAAATTATCCTATTATCTGGGCATTTTTTATGTCCTCTTTTGTAGTCACTAGATGATGAATTCCAGGACACATAGGTTGAACTGAGTAATTTTTAGATGAGAAGAGAAACTTTAATAATGGAAAAGGTTAGGAGCCTTTGCTTTATTTATCCCCTAGTGGTTTCAAACTCATTTTCTTCAAGCCGTAGGGGTTCAGCAAAGGACCCAGCTGAAGTGGATGGGTGTTTAGTATTTAAGCTTCCTATTTTAACCACCTGTCTTATTTATAGCTGATCTACATATGGAGGTTTCACTTAAGATTTAGATGAATAAAAGATTTCAAAGATAAAAACAAGGTTTGAAAATCACAATCAGGCTGGGTGCAGTGGCTCACACTTGTAATCTCACCACTTTGGGAGGCCGAGGCAAGCAGATTGCTTGAGTCCAGGAGTTCGAGACAAGCCTGGGCAACATGGCGAAACCCCACCTCTATTAAAAAATACAAAAATTAGCTGGGCATAGTGGTGTTTGCCTGTAGTCCCAGCAACTCAGGGTGCTGAAGTGGGAGGATCACTTGAGTCCAGGAGGTGGAGGATGCAGTGAACCATGACCACCTCACTGCACTCCAACCTAGGCAACAGATCAAGACCCTTTCTCAAAAGAAAAAAGAAAATCACAATTGTATTGTTTTTACAGTTTACAAAGAGCTTTCATAGACAATATGCTATTTGTTTTTCTCTAGATGCTTTGGAGACTGTAATTTTACTATAAGGAGCATCGTTTCAGAAAGGTGACTCTTATAAGATCACATGACAATCAAGTAGCAAAGCTCAAACTAGCAGTGGGGTTTATCTATTTAATAAGTGTGCTTCTTCCTTCTTCTGTATCAGAAGTTGGCACACTTTCTTTATATATGACCAAATGGTAAATATTTTAGCATTTGCTTGCCTTATGGTCCCTGACACAGCTGCTGAACTCTGTAGTTACAGTGCAAAAGCATCCGTAGATAATATGTAAATAAATGAGCATGACTGTGTTCCAATAAAACTTTTCTTATGAACACAAATTTGAATATCATGTATTTTTCATGTGTCACAAACTATTATTTTTATTTCTATCAATGATTTAGAAATGTAAAAACTACCATTAGCTTGCATGTTGTACAAAAACAAACTGTGGACCAGATTAGGCTCATGGGACATTGTTCACTGACGCTTGGTCCACCTGATTGTAGAAAAACTAGAAGTAACAATAATTAATGAATATGACACAGCAGCCCTCTGACACGCTTGGTTCTGGAAGAAACCCTATGCCACCATTAAGTGGTCGTGGTTGGGAAAACTAGGAGCAAGAAACCAAGTAAGAAATCCAAATGTACCAAGGCAAATGGGAATTGTGGAGGCAACAAGCATTCTATAGTTTATATTTTAAAAATTATTTGATCTTCATAATATCTCACGTGCTTATTCCCGATCTCTTCATACAAATGAAAAAAGGTGTTGGACATGTTAGTGATGTGTCTGAAGTCACAAAAATAATGTATGTAACCAGGATTCAACTCTAGACCTGGTGAAATGAAAGCTCCTGTTCCTGCCCAGGGTACCATATGGCCTCATGTGGGATGCTAAAAAAGAGGAACGAAATAAAGTGAGAGGTACAACTTTGTGAGAACTTGGTGTATTTTCAGGGAAGAGGACCATTATAATCTAAGACTCACAACTTAGTATAAAAATAGCAGTGAAATATAGCTTAAAGCCCAAAGTCACTAAAAAAATGCATTCTGAGTTTTTGTAAGAAAAATAAATTTCCTGTATCAAATGCTTGCTATTTCACATCTTTGAACTCAGGGTTGAAAAATACTATTTGTTTTGAAGTTATAAGTGAAAAACATCAGATTAAAAGAATATTAGCTTTGTAGCAAAAGGAAATAAAATGCAATTAGAAGTGGTCATCTTGGATTTAAAGGAAAATTAAGAAAAAAAAGTGTCAGCTTTAGTTTTCTTAAACTCTCTTTTCTCTAACAGAAGGAGATGGAATAGAGACCTCTCCATTCTTTGTGATGCCAGCAATTCTGTACTCACAATAAGAGAGCCATTTCTTTTCATGTTCAATTCACCATGCGTTCTAAAGTAAGCTTTACCACATATATTTTAGAACTAGATCATTATTGCTTCCCAATGTCAAAATACTGACCACAAGATCTTTGATAACAGAGAGGCAGCCACATAAATATTTCTTTCCAGCTGTTACTAGTTTTCAGAGATTGCAATATGGTTGTGTTTGGAATAGAACTGCTGATATTGTTAACTGACTTTTTGGTGCCAAGCATATGAAACAGGAAAGAAAAAATCCCTGCAACTTGATTTCTTTCTGTCCAACATTCCTCACCAGAACTCTAGGACTCTAACTCTGCGAGGGAGCTCAGCTCGCCCTTTCTTGTTTCTCCCTCCAAGGAGAAACAGATTGGTCAGATTCCAGGATGTTGATTGAGCCAAGTCTTCAGTAGTGAGCAGGGTCTAAAGATCTCCTCCCTTGATGTGGGTTACTCGACTTCCCCTGCCATCTATGAGAAGGGAGCAGTGAGATCCCCTGTGGTTTCCTTCCTGATGCTGAAGGCCAGCAATCTCTCTCTTCTCTCTTGTCTATAGTTTAGAAGTGTCAAGCAGAGGACCTGCAAGTGGTCAACCTCTATCTTTATTCTGCTTCTTCCTTCTCTATATCTAAAGGAGGAGAGACGTACCTGTGCCACAGTCTCTGTGTTTTCTCTGTACCTATTCTGTCACTGTTCCATTTTCTCTCCCTCCATGATATTGACTGGAAGATGGTAAAATCATGAGACTCAAGTTAAGCCCCAGTAAGTCAAGTGAAGACCCCAGTAGGACTTGAACCCAGGTCATAGACTTTGGACCAGCCTCCCAGAATTCTAATAAAGTAGAACCTTTTGTCCGCCTATATATTTCTGTTTTCTGTGTGCACATCTTCTTACAAACTTCATAGAGATAATAAATATAGTGTAGAGTAGGATTCCTGGATCCCTGCAGTTCCCCAGGATTCCCTAGATGACATTTTAAAATAATAATTTAATATTTTCAAACATTCTAAGAATTTGTTGAGAGAGGAATTCTATTAGACTAAAAGTAGATTTATTTCATAAGTAATAACGATGTGACTTTTTAAATGTTTTCATTTCTTCAAGCATCTTTCTTGGGTTTAATATCATTTCAAATTCATTTCCTATTTGTCCACCAAAGAAAAGCTCTGGAATGTGGTTTATAAAATCAGAGTATTGAAGTTATATTCATAAATATTTTAAAGTTGTCCTTGATTTTTTATTTTTAAATTTGAATTTTAAAAAACCTGCCTAATCAAACCTACATAATTATCATAAAGATAAAAATGCAGTAAGAGGCTGAAATGCTTTGAAAACTGAGAAATGATACAAATAAGAGGACATTTAAAACAATAAAAATGATGCATTATACAAGGCAATATAAGTTAAAAATAAGAACTGCAGTATAAAAGGAAATATAAAAAGCTAATTGTATTTCCTCAATAGGAGAACTTCTAGCTTCTTATTAATCCTCTGAGCAATCCCACCATTAGACTTTGCAAATCTAATTTATTTTTGTATCCAGGAAGTTGTTAAATTATTTGGAACAAGGATCTTTAAACGTATACCCAGCACTATTGGTTCCCAATTGCTTTATTCTTACCTTGATATACCTCGTTTTCCTCCAAAATGGGGGAGATTGAGATGTGACTAAAAATAGGGAAAAAAAACTACAGACCTTAAAAAGCCTGCTAGCTTGCAGAGTGTGCTGGCTGTTTGGGGGAATATGTTTCTCTGAAAGTCAGGGATGGGAATCAATTTTTATTCTCTACTATCAAGTCCTAAGTCCAAATAATACGTAGGGTTGAATACCAGAGGGATCAGAAACTAAGCTCTTTGTAGCTAAGCTCTCATTCTAGTAAAAAAAAACAAGAAAAAAGTTTTTGAAGGTGTACATTGTTATTTCTTGCTTTCAGCCCAGTGGGAGCTTCATAGATGTTCAAGAATCTAGTTTAAGATTCTAGCTCTGCCCTAAACTCCTTATTCCAAGCATGGGACGAGGAGTCCACTATGGCATTCAGATGTGTGTGGAAGGGACTGCTTTGTATTGCAGGTGATGATATTGTTTCTCTTAAACAGCATTGCAGAAGAAAGAGGGGGGAGTGTTCCAGAAGAGGTGTTGGGAAGATTGGGGACCTCACGTCATGGATCACAGAGCATGACTAATGTACCTGCAGGTATGTCATAATGTTATGTAGTGTGAACTGGCATTTAGGAGGGCAATGAAGAAATTATGTTGGTTCCATATGTGTAGAATCATAAATGGTGAGAAGGAATTATGAATATTTTTATCACACTGAATTTGGTGGGGTGTTTTTCCCTGTGGTGTACCTAAAACACACCGTACTTTATCTCACTTCATGCAGTTTCCTGTGCTCAGAGCTTACCCAACCTGTCATCTACCTCACTACAGCTTTATCTTCCTGATTCCAGATTGTTACTTAGTCATCACTTCCTCTAAAGAGGCCTCCATGTCATTGAATCTTGCTGTTTAGGCTCATTTCATTTTTGTTTGGGCTTATTTTAAAGTGATATAAAAAACCAATGACTCTTAAAGGGGCCTGACCATCCTCTTACTATGTAACAATAAAATAATTTTATTGGTATGGATTTAATTTGGATATCTGACTGTTCTCCTGAATTCACCTACCCCTCATTCTATTATTTAATGAGACTGATTTTTATAACCTGTAAATATACCATAGTACTAGAATTCCTAAGCCATGTAATAGCCCTCTAAAAATTAAAATCACTTCCTAGCCAGGCTAATATTTCCCTCTCCAGCCTCAATCTCTTCCCTTTGTTGAAGACAACCAGAGCCAGACACTCATTAAGGGGGTAAAGATAAATTTTATTCAGAAACCATCTTAATAGGGGAAAAGAGACTTCAGACGAGAACTGAGCACAATTCACAATACAACCAGGAAGCTTTAGGGTTTTCAGCCAAGGAGCAGGAGAGGGTGGTTAGTGGATGGAAAATTACTAAGAGGAGATATCAAGGGTAGGAGGATTCTTGCTAAACTAAAAACAGGATTCTTGCTGAAGACAGCCCAGGGTGATGAGTGGGGAGTGAGGAATGTGATCAAATATCAAGGGTGGAGGCTTCCCACTAAACTGACTTAGCAGGATTCTTGCTGCAGCTGGGCTATACAATTCCAGCAAGGATGGGGGCAAAGGTTGACACCTAGCTGAGCGGGGGACTAAGAGCAGCCTGACTAAAGTTTGGTGAAGGAGAGGGTCTGTCACATTTCACCCATCAAAACCTACATTCCAGTGATGTCATTCCTCCTCTGAACTCCTTCCTCTTCAGAACCTTGGCTCATGACAGTCTCTCAGTCTGGTCCCTGTTGCTCCTCATCTCTTAGTTCGGATGTTCCTCCAGGTGTCAGGATAGTTGCACCTTTCCCAGGGTTTTTTTCTCTGATGCCTTCAAGTCTCAGCCAGCAGCCTCTCACAAGCACTTCTCACATGTGGTTGAAGTGATCCAGTTCACGAAACTACACATTCCTTAAAGTCAGAGGCCATGTCTGTCTTGTTCATTGTTGCATTCCTGGCATCCTCCTTAGTATCTGCTACTCTTAGGATCCACCATGTATATATCAAATAAATAATGATCATGACTCGTACTGTATCCTAAATTCCTGTGGGGGTGACTAAACATAGAATTAGCAGCTGTTGGTATGGAAGCAGGTCCCACTTTAGGGCTCAGAAAGGCCTCTCTTGGGCCTTTTCAGAATTTTCTGTAACTGAAAATTCCCAGGGAGCTCTTCCAGGCTGGGAAGAGGGACATTCTTACTAATTTTGTTAGGACTTAGGGGGCTGGGAGGACCAGCCTAACTAGATAGTCCAGGGAAAATTATTTCAATCTACTAAATAGGATGACTTTTCTCAGCCTACTGAGAATGAGCCCTTCCTATGGTCTGTTGCCAGGATGACTGTGCATTGGGAAAAAGGAAATACTCATACCTTCTGGGGATTACCGGACATAGGCTCTGAACTGATACTGTTTCCAGGAGACCAAAAATGTCACTCTGGCCCCACCAGTCAGTCAAAGCGGAGAGCTTAAAATCCAATGTAAGTGAGGTGATCAATGGAGTTTTAGCTCAGGCCCATCTCCTCATGAGACCATTGGATCCCTGAGCCCATCCTGTGGTTACTTCCCCAGTTACAAAAGGCATAATTAAAATAGACATACTCAGCAACTGCAGGATCCCCACTGTGGCTCTGGGAGAAGCTGACTGATCCCCTTTCAAGGGAATCCTTCAGAGAGACGATGACCACTTTTTGCAGGTAGAAGTCCAACGGTCACCCTTTTTTATTCCTTTAAAGTGTCTGATCAATGAAGTACATGTGTAAAGATCAATTGTCAAGTAAGAACAAAATGCCATCTTTATTCATCTATTTAACCATTGAAAATTTCATATTCAGGAAAAACATGAGGTTGAGCTTGTGGATAAACACTGGACAGAGACCTAAGTTATCACTCTCATTAACAAGAATCTGCTGAGAAAGATCATAGGGGCCGCCCTTCCTATCCCAGGTCTAAGAGTCACAGAGAGAACTAGGCCCATCCATTGTGTGCTTGCTTACCAGGAGCCAGAGGACAGGAAGACCGGTGTTTACTCCTCCAGGAAAAGAAAGAGGCAGAGCAGGACATGCAATTGATATGCTTGTGCTTGTAATGCAGCAGCCCCAGCACAAGTAAAGCCTGACCCCCAAAATCCAAAAACGCTTGCAATCAGTAGGAAAATTAAAGTTCCTAGGAATATGTAGTTATATATACACGTCAAAGTCAAAGAGATGCTCCAAAAATGTGAAAACTGAGAGAAGACATTTGAAGTCTTCTGGTCTAGCAAGACCCTCAACCACTAGTTCCTTCTGCTGCAGTTCTTATGGCCTCTCGTGACCACTATTAAGGATGGAGAATTATGGCCCCTGGAGGTCTGTTATTCCTTTTGTAGATGGTTTTCACTGTCATCATCCTGAGGCTGTTCCCTGTAACTTCTTCCCTTTTATGGTTTCTTTTCTTTATTTTATTTTATTTTATTATTTTATTTATTTTATTTTATTTTATTTTTTATTTATTTTATTTTATTCTATTTAATTTAATTAATTTATTTATTTATTTATTTTATTTTATTTTATTTTATTTTATTAGATGGGGTCTCACTCTGTCACCCAGGCTGGAGCACAGTGGCATGATCTCAGCTCACTGCAGCCTCCACCTCCCAGGTTCAAGCAATTCTCCCACCTCAGCCTCCCGAGTAGCTGGGTTTAGAGAGGCGTGCCACCACACCTGGCTAATTTTTGTATTTTTAGTAGAGATGAGGGTTCACCATGTTGGCCAGGCTGGTCTCGAACTCCTGACCTCAGGTGATCCACCTGCCTTAGCCTCCCAAAGTGCTGGGATTATAGGCGTGAGCCACCACACCTGGCCCCTTTTACAGTTTCTGTTTTCATCCTAACACCTTTCAACTCAGAGTGTGGCCCAAAAACCAGCAATGGCAAATTCTGCTTTTTAGAAATGCAGACCCTCAGGGAACACCCAAAACAATAGTAACAGCGTTTCTATTATAACAAAGTCCCCAGCATATCTGCACGCATACTAAATTTGAACATTAATCTATGCCTTAATCTGCTCAGGCTGCTGTAACCAATTACCATAGACTGAGTGCCTTCAACAACAAACATCTATTCACAGTTTTGGAACTTGGAAAGCTAAGATCAAGGTGCCAGTAGTTCCAGTGTCCAGCCATGGTCTTCTTCTGGGTTCATGGATGGCCATCTTCTTCTTGTGTCCTCATGTAGCAGAAAGGGTAAAAAGGCTCTCAAGGGTCACTTACAGGAGTGAACTCTCACAACCTAATCACCCCCAAAGGCATCATCTCCTAATATTATCACCTCGGGGGTTAAGATCTCAACATGAATTTTGAGGGCACGTGTACATTCAGCACACATAGCAATGCATTATTCCAATGTAAAAGTTGAATGTGACTTCACATATTACCCCTTCAATACTTAAAAAGGGCACCATGTCTATGTCAAAACGCATCAGGATCAGCAAAAGAAAAACAGAAGAGATCTACACTTTTTAATCGATGACAACAAAATAATTTTTGGACTTCCGATATTACACTGTAGTCCATAAATTAGACCAACAAGCCTCGGTAGGCAAAAATCAATTCTGTTTTAGTTTTAATGCTGCCATTTATGTCTGATAAGCTAAATTTGCCCAGTAAAATTCTCTCTCATGTAAAATTAAGTTAAAAAGTGAGCAGAGCCGCTTAAAATAAATTGGCCGAATATTGCTCAATTTTTAGCCAGCTGTGCCCAACTCCTTAGGACAGTGATAATCAAATGAAGACATTCTCTGATGTTCTTGATCAAGCAGGAAAGTATAAGATGGTCTATTCCAAACTCTGACCTGACAACAAAGACAAGCTGTAGGAAATGTTCTGGCATCCTGAAAAAACTAAACCAATTTGAAGAATTCTACAAAATCAGAGATGGAAGAGACTATTTATTTATTTGGTTATTTAGAGACAGAGTCTCACTCTGCTGCCCAGGCTGGTGTGCCGTGGCATGATCTTGGCTCACTGCAACCTCCGCTTCCCAGGTTCAAGCAATTCTCATGCCTCAGCCTCCCAAGTAGCTGGGATTATAGGCATAAGCCACTGCGCCCATCCCAGAAGAGACTTTAGAAATGATGTAGTTCAGCCTTCTCTAACCACATATGAAAAAACCGAAAATCATAGAGATGAAGTGAAATGACTTAAGTCAGAGATAAAAATGTGACTATGGCTGTATCTCAAATTAGGAAACCTGAATGCATGTTTTTAGTTACAAGAATTTTACTTTGAAAAAATATAAAATAAATTTGCCAATCACTTCCCTTAAGACAAAAAGTAATTGGTGTGTTCTTTCATAGCTTTCTTGAAATAAAATGTATGTGCAATTCACCCATTGTAGGTATATAGTTCTATAATTTTCAGTAAATTTTATAATTGTTCAACCATCAATGCAATCCAGTTTTAGAACACTTTCTACATTTCCTAAATTTCCCTTATGCTCCTTTATAGTTAAATACCTCCTATTCCCAGCCCTAGGCAACCACTGATCTGCTGTCTGTATAACTGTGCCATTTACGGCCATTTCATTGAATGGAAATGTGATATGGGGTGTTCTGTGTCTGGCTTCTTTACTTAGAATAGTATATTTAATGTTCATCCATGTTGAAGCACGTATCAGTAATTTGTAACTTTTTATTGGTGAATAGTACTCCACTGCGTGTGGCATATCACATTTCATTTATCTGACAGGTAATAAAACTTTGGTTTGTTTGCAGTTTTGGTTATTATGAATACTGCTTCTGTAAACATTCAGGTGTGTGCCTTTTGTAGACATGCATGTTTATTTTTCTTGAATAGATTCCTAACAGTAGAATTTTTGTGATACGTATACCTCACAGGTTCAGGTTTAATGTTTTTTAATTGCCAAACTGTCTTTCAAAGTGGTTGTACCACTTTACACACCCGCCAGAAACCTACTAATGTTACGGTGGAGCATGTCCTCATCAAAACTTGGTATTATCTGTTGTTATGGACTAAATATTTGTGTTCCCCCCAAAATTCATATTGATACCCTAGCCCCTATGTGATGGTATTTGGAGACAGGGCCTTTGAGAGGTAATTACTTTTAGATGAGTTCATGAGGGTGAGGATCTCATGATGAGATCTGTGTCCTTCTAAAAAGAGGAAGACAGACCAGAGTGTTCCCCACTCCGACTTTATTTTAGGTTGATGGGATGAGAAATACAGATTTGATTGCCACAGTGAATGAACTAAATTACTGGGAAAAACCATTTGGAAGAGTCATCTATAAGAGAGCTTTAGAAGTAATAATAATAACTACCATGTTTATTTTTAGCAAGTCCCATGTGCCAGTCATTAAGCACTTAGCATACGGTAATTTATTTAACTTTCCAAAGTTAAACTTACCACACCATCTTATAATAAATTGCCTATGAATCTTCTTTCCATGATAGCAGGAGATAGGCTTTATTCAACTTTGGATCCCCAAAACTTATCACAGCAGTTGGCACAGAATAAGTGCTCAATGTCTGTCTGTGTGTGTGTATTTTTTTATTTTTTATTTTTGGAGACAGTCTCATTCTGTAACCCAGGCTGGAGTGCAGTGGCACGATCTCAGCTCACTGTAACCTCCACCTCCTGAGTTCAAGCAATTCTCCTACCTCAACTTCTCGAGTAGCTAGGACTACAGGCACCTGCCACCTCGCCTGGCTAAGTTCTGTAGTTTTTATAGAGATGGGGTTTCACTGTGTTGGCCAGGCTGGTCTCAAACTCCCGACCTCAAGTGATCTGGCCACTTCGGCCTCCCAAAGTTCTGGGATTACAGGTATGAGCCACTGTGTCTGGCCCTCAGCATGTATTTTTTGAGTGAATAAAAGAATGAATAGGAAAGAGACATCCCATTTGCCCCACATAAGTGAATGCTTTATTGTACACTGCTTTTGGCATATTTGGTATCAATTAAGAATGTGAGCTTTGAAGTCACAGACTCTGGAGCTGAATCTCCACCCCATGCCTTTGATAAGGAATATAGTTATATGATAATATTATATCAGTTAATGTCCAGTTAAAGAGAAACACTCTTGTAATTTCAAGAAGACTGGGGCTTAATACCAGTAATTGTTTACAATGGTGTTGGAAGAGCTGAAGGTGCAGAAGAGAAGAGACTGTTACTCTTTTTTTTTTTTTTTTTTTTTTTTGAGACGGAGTCTCGCTCTGTCACCCAGCCTGGAGTGCAGTGGCGCGATCTCCGCTCACTGCAAGCTCCGCCTCCCGGGTTCACGCCATTCTCCTGCCTCAGCCTCCCGAGTAGCTGGGACTACAGGCGCCCGCCACCACGCCCGGCTAATTTTTTTTTGTATTTTTAGTAGAGACGGGGTTTCACCATGTTAGCCAGGATGGTCTCGATCTCCTGACCTCGTGATCCGCCCGCCTCGGCCTCCCAAAGTGCTGGGATTACAGGCGTGAGCCACCGCGCCCGGCCGAGACTGTTACTCTTAAGTCAAGAACCTTCTGCTGCCCCTTGGCTGGAGCTCATGAACACCACCAGTGCCAGGTCCCTGCTGCTGTTGTTACTACATTACATCACCACCACAAGCAGGAGCCCCAGAGCCCCTACTCACCCGGAAACTCACAAATCATGATCACATGCTGGAGCCCACAGTAGCCTGTCTCAAATTCACTGCCCCTGCTCCTGACTCTGTAGGAAATGCAAAAGTGGACAAAAATAGCTCCTTTCTTCCTCTTACCTTTTTATCTCCTTTAGTGCCTCCCACTGGCAAAAACTTTAAAGGAGGTTTGCTGGCAGTGGAGTCTGTTAAATGCAATTTTTTCAGTTCCCAGCTCCAGAAGTACAGAGCAGTACTGTCCCCTGGGGAACTGGCTAACATGCAGATTTTGAATTTGCCGTTGTGGTGAGGGGGTCTGGGTGTTTGTACTTCTAAGAAGCTCCCAGGTGATGCTAATGCTGCCAGTCTGCAGACCATACTTTCAATTGTAAGGGGTCCTTCAACAGATGCTCTGAAGAGGGCCTATGGGTGAGAACCAGGTACAATTAGCACAGTCATCTGGGATGCATGTTCTCTCTCTGAACTTCAGCTTCCTCATGAATAAAGTGAGACAACAACGTCTGTTTTCTCTCAGATGCTGGTTAATCTCAAAGTGCCTCATAATTCCCTGGATAGCTACTGAAATAGAAATTTCATGTTTCTATCCCAGAGATTCTGTTCCGATAGGCCTGGATTGGAATTCATTTTCATAAAGCTCTTCAGCTGATCTCATGGGCATATAGGTTTGGGGAGTCTTACCTACCTCATAGGATTAGGGTTGATGCAGGAGTTTTCTCGGTCACTTTGCCAGCTGGGGACCTCCAGCTGGCAACGCCCTCGCCTGGACCTTGCTTGGGCACACTTCCTGCCACAAGAGGTGGCCTGCCCACTTGGCCCACCCAGGCTGTGCCTGGCTTGTGCATGGGTTCAGCCCACAGCTGAGCTGGGCGTGCCCCAGCCCACCTGTGTTATAGCTCATACTCACTTTCAGCAGTTCCCAAGTCCTTGTCCTACATCCAAGAAGAATGAAGATACACTGACAATTGAAGGATAAGGAGGGTGGAGAAGAATTTTATTGAGCGATGGAATGGCTCTCAGCAGAGAGGGGACATGGAGGTGGTCCCCCACCCAAAGTCCAGTGGTTTCTCTCCCAGTGTGGCTGACTCCCAGGCTTTTATGGGCCCAGAGTAGGGGAGTGCACGCTGATTGGTTTGTGAGTATGCAGAAAAGTTAAAGGCAGCACTCAAAGGTGGGCATGACAGTGTAACATGCCAATTAGGGAAGGTAGGTATATGTAAAATAGGTGAAGGGTAGGGACAATCAGAGGAAAGCACATCAAAAGGAAATACAGATTCTCAATCCAGTCCATGGATTTACTTGGGACTTACAGCTAGACTTTAAATTGTCTTTGTCTTGAAGGTGGAGTTTCACTGGGAACCCAGCCCTGTCTTCCTAGGCATTTGTCTGCCTCCTGCCACTCTCAGGGTGTATATTAAACCAGGCATCCTGGAAATGTCCTAGCCTAGTCCCCGACACATTTACCCGCATTGCCTCTAGCCCAAGGTGGCACCAGTAAGAATGACGTTGAGATTGATTCGTTGGCAGCACACAGATTTTCACTTTGGCTGATTATCAAAAAAGAAGAAATAAATAACATTTGAAATGGGATCTATAAGTCACAGTCAACATGTGGAGTGTGAAATCCTATGAAAAATACCAAGATCACTTTATGAGGACATGGTGCAAATGGCCCCCTAGGCAGATGGTCAAAAGCTTTCCTTCCTAGAAGAATATTTTGAGTTGAGAAATGGAATATCTGCTCTGAGCCTTGTATCGTGTTGTCAACAGAAGGAATTTCTGGCCAATTTTGTCTCTGCATGTTCTGAGTCTGACCCTTTCGTATTCTTCTGTAGACCTGATTTCATATTCCTCTACAGACCTGATTTGTCACAGAGGCTAGTCTGTCTGGATGTCTTTATAAAACTTTATAAGGTGATTTTTATTTTTATGTTTTTCTTTCTCTGCTGACTAGTGTTTTTGCTTAGGAAGAACATTTTTTAAGACTCCAGACAATCAAAACTGTACAGGCTGGGTCAATCTCAAAATAGAGATTTCATGTCAAATGATTTTTAAAAAATCTTTAGAGTTTCTCTGAGATTAATGATATAAAAATGTACCTAGGAAGTAAAGTGCTTCATTAAGACATTAAGGAATCATGAGCTAGCAATAACACCACCTCATACAAAATACTGCACAATATATTTAAAAGGAGGAAAAAAAACCATGTAATGAAATGATGATTGGCCTTGGGCAAACTTGTGCAGTAGAGAAAACTTCTCTGTTGCAAATGTCTGATCTTATACCTCATTATCCTTGTGAAGCCTTTTCCCCTCCATTACAAGGCCTAGTAGCTGCTAATATCTGAAATAGATGAAGAAATACTGAAGGCACCCACACTGATGCACTGAAATCTAACAGATGGACTTGCATCCTGGCACCACCATTTACTAACTGGGAGACTTGGACAAGTGACACACTACCTTACACCTCAGTTTTCCAATGTGCAAAATGGGACCAAAAAAATCAAATATATGAAGTGCCTCGGAAAAGTCTGCTAATTCTTAGACCTCTTTATTGACCTTTTATCTTTGCTCTGCCAATAGAGAGAGGTCTTCCAACAAATAACTTATCCTCTCAGCTGCAATTTCTCATCTGTTCAATGAGCGTGATAATCCATGCCTTAGCTTTACCCTCAGATTGTTGGGAAGGTCAAGGGGTATGTGGGCACACTTTGAAAGGGGTTGTCCATGGACATGGGAGGGGCCTGTTTCATTGTTTTCCATGGCCATCTTGGGAAGCAAGAGATCACAGCAACTCTTTGCCACAGTGTGTGTTAGTGACCCAATGTTCAGCATTCCTGGGAGCCTGCTCATCCAAGAACAGGACACAGTGAAGTGTTACCTAAAAGAATAATTCATCAGCAATGGGGTACATAATCATTGGCAGAATAAACATTTCTAGTTGGAGGCATTTCCCAACATCTTCCAATTAGAATAGTACCATTCGTAGCATTGAAGCCTTATCTGGTTAAGGCCATTCCTGACACATGTATTTGCCTTTAACTCGTTTCAAAAGACTTAGCATTTGAAATTTCAAGCAAAGTTCAAGGAAGCTGTATATTTGATTATTCTCAGGTAAAATCTGAGAATGTGATTTATTTGGTAACAGAAATAGGAATTGAGTGAGCAGATAATTTTCTTTTAAGACCCCTGTATACTAAAATTCTTCCAAAATAGTGTTTCACATAACACCTGTTTGTTGTTGCTGTTGTTATGTAAATAGGCATTTCTTCATGAAAGGATTCTGTAGTAAAATTCATTCAGGAAACACCAGTTAAAACCCAGCCAAATTTCTGCAAGACTTTGATAGTCTCTTACAGCATGCTTTATAAGACGGTAAGAGCAGCTAGGTTATTCAGCAGCCTTCACACTTGTTTAGCTGTTGACCCTTTTCTCCATAGTGTTTCACTAGAAAACTGTGTTCCATTGTTCAAAAGTGCGACTTTTCAACCAACAGCATCAGCTTTACCTGACCCTTGTAAGAAGTACAGACTCCCAGGACCCATCCCAGACTTCCTGAAGCAGAATTTAACAAAAAGCCTGGGCAATTTGAGTACATATTAAAATTTGAGAAGCACCGTTTCACACTATTGCAAACCTCAATTACAGATTATGGAGCAGGAATGACCACAAGGGCTTTTCTGAAAATTCCTTTCAAGTATACAGATTGAATGATAATCCCTCAAAATGCTGGAGATAGAAATCACCTTGGAAATCATCTACTTCAAAGGTTTGCAAGCTGTCTCTGAGCAGCATTAAAAGACTCGTATGTGGAAGCCCAATATAAAATGGAGAAAATAAGCAGAGCCACTCTGGTGGAAGCCAGGGGTGGCTCCTTCTTTACTCCAACCATCCCACCACCTCACCCGGTTGTCCTCATTTGCATCACTAGGATACCACCAGTGCGACCTATTCACTCAGGTGAATTTACAAGAATGAAAATGACTTGCTGACTTCTACACAGCCTTTTAGCAGCAAAGCTGGGGCTACCATCCAGCTCTCTTAAATCTAGCTTTCTTCTTTAAAAATGTTACAATAATGACCTCAATGAGTATGTACCTCTTGACTTCCCTTCAACCTGTGCCCTGGCTACATACTCTCTGCCCATTAGGATGGAAAGCTGGAGTTTGCTGGACCCCTAAATAGCCAATGTCCATTCTTGGGCTAGAACTCAGCCAACGTTTTTCACGTCGTCCAGAGCTTAATCACTCTGATGATGACTAATTCCCCACACGCTGTGCCATCTCACAATGAAAATGCACAGATTGTGTTATGCTCATACTTCTCAGGGGGTACTATAATCATTGAGATAGGACTAGAAGATACAACATTGCAGAAAAGCATTCTACATGTATAGGGAGGTTGCATAAATGATGAGGTAAGGGTGCTTTGGCATACAAAACAAAGAATGCATCATGATTGCTAAAACATAAAGTCTTATGTGTTAACACATCTTATGAGGAATCCTGAAAGGTAATGAGTTTGAACAGCTGGGACTAAATGGCAAAGAGCTTTGAATTCTATGACAAGAAGATTGGATTCTATCCTACTGTTTCCAAAAGTGTGTTCTGCAGAACACGAGTTCCTCTACATGCCCTGGAATAGAAAGGTTTCTGTAGTTGAATATGTTTGGAACCTGCTTTGCATCCCTCTTCTTAGAGACTTAAATCACACATTTGCATGTTTTTTTTTTTTGAGAGCTTCAAGAAGTACTTCAGTTTTTAAAAAGCAGATTTTAAAAACCTCTCTTTTATTAATTTCATATACCATTTTTTGGTAACATCTGTTGACATCTTAGGGAATTTAATTTGGGAAACAGCACTCTAGGCAAAGGAAAACCCATTGCTTCTCAGCACCTCTGCAAGTCTTGCAGCTCCTAATCCAGGTAGGTGTGCACTGTATGTTCTGCTCTCCTAACTTCCAATAAGTCTCAGCCATGTTTGTTCTTTTTTTTTTTTCTTTTTCCTACAAGACAGACCTATAATATATGACAATCTTAGAACTGAAATAGACTTATTTTTTCAAATAGTGTTGTTCAGTTCTAAAACTTCTATTTCATTCTTTAAGTTTCCATTTCTCTGATGAGACTTCCTATCTTTTTATTGACTACAAGTTTATTTTCCTTGCTTCTTTGAATATAATTACAGTAACTGCTTTAAAATATTTGATAACTCCCATTAATCATTTCAAGATTGATTGATGTTGATTGTCTTTTGAGAATTAATGACATTCCTGGATCTTCATCTGTTGAGTAATTTTTGTTGTCATGTCTTGGACATATTAATGTTAGATTTGGAGGTTCCAGATGTTATATTCTTCTGAAATATAATTTTATCTGTTGGTTTGCTTTGTTTTTATCAAGTATTTAATTTGATTAGACTCAAATTCCAACCTCTAGCTTTTAAGTAAAAGCTTAAATTTCCTCCTTAGCTAGAATCTGTCTCACACTTGCGTAGTTCATGAATCACTTGAGATTTGGACAGAATTTATACTTTAAATTTTTGTTCCCTCCTTCCAGTCATGCTCCCTTATTTTCCAATCATTGTGGTTGCTCCACTCTCTGTCCTTTGGTTCTATGAGCCAGAAAGATGGTAAATTTCTTTATTTTTTTTTTTTTTTTGGTAGTTTTGGTTGGTAGTTTTTTTAATTGTTGTTTTTTATTTTTTTTTTAGTTGTGTTTTGTTGGTTTGATGTGGCCATCCAACATGGCACTGACTTTAACCTGCTTTCAAGCTAAAAGTGAAAAAATAAAAATAAAAAGAGCCACTTATTGCATGTCATCCAGTCTTCCAGCCAGAGTCTGCCTGGTTTTGTTTATTTCTAGTAACTTTGGGCCATGTTTTGTTTTTCCCTCACTATTTATTATATTACCTGTTGGAGGATCATGTCTGGGAGGAACTACTTAGACATACTGCATTCAAAACTCCTCTGTTTGTTTTTATTTTTCCTCCTGTAAATGACTAAAGCAAATTCCAATCTACTATTTTAATCAAATAATTAACAATTTATTGATACACCATTTTATGTGCAGTACAATGGTATAAGGGGAAGGGGATAGAATAAGTTCAAAATATTATAGAACTTTTAGTGTTTCAATTTGCTTTTGTAAGAGTTGTCTGGCCTTAATGTTTTATCTCAGACTGCCAAAAACCATGGTGGAAAGAATTTTTTTTTTTTTTCCTGAAAGACAGGTAAATGGAATCTATTTCCAGCTCTGCCACTAACTTCCTGTATAATCTGGGAGATGTTATTTGACTTCACTGGGACTCAGTTTTCTCATCTGATATTAAAGCCAGATGTACTAGACAATCTCTGATTACCTACCAGGTCTAACATTCTCTCATTTTACTGAAGAAAAAATAGCTAATTCTTGGACCTCCCCCAGATGCCTGAAAAGTTGTAATTAGGACTTTTTTTATGTTCTTGATTTTTCAGATTCAGGGTTATTAAGTACAACATCCTACTTGTGAAAACACTAAGAAGAAGTCTTTTCTTCCTCTGAGGTTAATATATAGGACATTGGTTCTTCTTCTCATTGGATAGGTCACCCAGAATACCTCTTACGCTTTCACAGAGTGTGCCCAGTGTATAACGTGGCAGACTGGAGCACTGCCTAGAGTTGTAAGACCAAATTCAGATTGTAAACCTAAGCTCATTTATGAAGGAACCGCAGCTCAGGAATTAAATACAACTTAATTTAGTTCTTCACAGAAGATGAGTTTTGCAGTCAGAAATACCAGAGGTTATATCCCATTTCATCATTTAATAACTGTGTGTCTTGAGCAAATCACTGCATCTTTCTGAGCATCAGTTTTCTCAGGTTAAAACTAAACTAACAATCACTGGTCTACATATTAACATATTCCAAATTATCTAGTACAGTGTCTAATTGCATTTGATCAATATGAATTTGTACCACCCCATGCTAAGCTAGGCTCTGTGCAGTGATACAAAAGAAGGGACAAAGGAGAGGCTTGACCCACAAAAAATTTGCAGTCATAGTTGGAGACAGAAATACTACATAATTAGGTAAAATCTAATATGGGTCTTAGACAAGCAGCACTTATTTGTGTAGATTTTAGATATTTTTATTCATAACAGCTTACAAGAATGCACCTGCAAACCTTAAGAATCCAGATACACTATCTTTTAACTACTTTTAGCCACATTTAAAATTGCATTTGTATTTTATAAGCCTCCTTCATATATATTATTGTGTTTAAACCTCAGAACAACCAAGATGAAACAAAATACTGTCTCTTTCATTTTATATTTGAGGAAACTGAAATTTAAATGAGTCAAGAGACTTGCCCAACATCTCATAACTAGAAAGCTGCAGAACTATACTTAGATTGCAAGTTTAACTGACTTTAAGCCCATTTCTCTCTCCCCATTTCCTAGCTGCAGCAAATTCAAACCATTGAATAATTTTGATCAGGTCCAATTACACCACGCATGGGGAAAGAGAGCTTCTCATTTTGGGGTCACATAAAATAAAGCATTTGACATTTCCTAGACAGTTTCCCAAACATGCACTTGCTTTTTCTTACCTACCATTCCTTTTTATTTTAGATGTAAGTACTCCTCACAACTCTGCTATGAATGTTTTTTCATGGCACTGGGTGAGTCAGTTAATCTGATTTCCACAGAATTTCTCATTTCTGGGCCCACCTTCCCATCTTCTGACTATTCTCTGTGTTCTGGTTCTCATTGTTTTCCTTCTAGACTTTCCTCTGTATATTGTACCAATTAAACTGCAACTAAAGGGAGCCTCTTAATGATCAAGTAAGGTCACTTTCTTCACTGGTTCCTCATGGCATTGTGAACCCAAGCCCTTTATCTCCAAGACACTCAAGCCCTTCGTGACTTAGTTTTTTCCTAACTCTCTAGTTTTATCTCTCATTTTTTGTCCACTCTCAATGTCTGTTCTGGCCACCCAAAGCCTCAGTATCTCCCAAAGCTAATCATATGGTTTCAGAATTACATACCTGAAAAAGGTTCATCTTATTCCTCTTTCCTATAATTTCTTCCTTATGGTAAATAACTTTGAAGCCACAGTTCACCTACTCTTGATTTGGCAAAGATCTCTTGTACCTCAGATCTTTTGCAACCCATGCTTCTCTATGACGGACAGTGGCAGTAGCATCAGTCTTACCAAGCAGAGGTCATGTGCACTTTCACTTGTAATTAACATGGCAGATTGCCTTCCAAAGAGGCTTACAAATTTACACTTCCAACAAAGTGCATAAAAATGCCTGTATCTCTACATTGTCACACACACTTTTAATTTTATCCATCCTTTTAAAAATTTCATCAATATGATGGGTCAAAAATGATAGCAATTTTTAAAATTTGTATGTCTCTAATTACCAGTGAGATTGTCCTTTCATTTATTAATCTCATTTATAGTTTCTCTTCCAGAAATTGCTTGTCCATATACCTTTAATTGAGATATTGTTTTGCCTTATTGGTATAGAAGAGCACCTTACGTATTATGGATTTTAATAATCTCTCTATCTCTATGTCTATGGCTGTCAAGATACATCACATGCATTTGCCTGTCATTTGAGTTTTAACTTTGTTTATGGGGTTTTTTGTGATCCAGAAATCTTCAATAATAATGTAATAGACAGATCTTTATTTTCCTTTATGACTTTATACTTTGAGTTATTTAGAAAATCTCACGTACTCCAAATTTCTCCTATGTTACTTTTAATACCAACTGCAATTCAATATGAACTGTATTATTGTGTATAGTGTAAAGAAATTGTTTTGTCCAGTATATAGTTGTCCCAACACCAATAATTATCCATCTACTCTTCACTAATTTGATATGTCAACTTTGAAATATTAAGTTTCCATAGAGTCATGGGTCTGCTTTTAGCTCTCAATGCTGTTAAAATGACCTATTATTTTAACAAAAAATGTTTCATCCAAAGAGAATTTGTTTTCTCTTTGGATGTTTCATCTACATGTTTCATCCAAAGAGAATTTAATTTAGGTGACATAATCAATTGAAATATCTTGATCAAGTAAGGATTTATTAATATCACATAACACAAAATTCAAGGGTGGTCAGCCTAAGCCACAAATGAGCTGGGGTTGCCATCCTTGGCAATAGTGGCTCCCAGAAAACTCACAATATCCCCAACAGATATCTGCTTACACCTCATTGGTCCACAATGAATTAGGTAGCCTCTTCCTTCCACCTGCAGGAGACATTGGGGAACTGACATATTTAGCTCTCCAGCCTCCATAGTCAAGGAGAACGAATGAGAAGGTGGAGAATCTAGATATTAAGAGACGAACCTACATGTTAGCTCATTGTTGAAATACTTACAGTGCTAGAGTAAGTTTTTCAACTAGTACAGCTAGTCAGTTTCACTGTTCTTCTTTTTCAAATACTTCTCAGTTGCTCCTGTTTTTATTTTCCAGGTTCATTTTTAAATCAGTGTAATGAACATGGACATGTTCTACTCAGATCTCCACCAAAAGAATTTGCTGTAAAGTCGGAGTTTCTGACAGCCCTAACTGCTGCCTCCTGAACTCTGAGGCCATGCATCCCCCAGGATGCCCCCAGCCAATGACTGAACATGGTGGAGGACTAGGACCGGGATATTCCTACTCAATATGAAGCAGCCTCTGCTTGAGAAATCCCCATTAGTCTTAGAGTTACAAATGCACTGTGCTCTGAGATTCAAACTTTCCTCTTCTCTATCTCATTGACAGATATCAGATCTGCATCATAATAATCTCTCTATTACTGTTTTCCCTTATCCTTTATTCATTATAGGTTTTTCCCTCAATATATTTCTTGAATATCTAATTCCATATTGGTTTATGCTTCTCGGAGTATTAGAGCTGACAGAAATGTCACTGGAAGTAGTCTGAGAAAATGGGTAGAATGGGACTTGAGAACTGGATCATTCACCACTTGACTAGCAAGGAAGATAATATCCTATATGAAATGTGGAGTACAGATTGTCCCTGGCACAAAGTGGAGTCCAAATTGTTGAAGATTTCATCAGTGGTTACCTGAAAAAAATGTCATGATGGAGGATAGTACTTTTGCTTGTATGATAATTCAAACACTTGGAAGATATGAAAGAGACAAGGCCTTCAAAAACAGTGGAGTTGTAAGCAATTATTAAGTCATACTGAAGTCCTGTAGAGAATTAACGAGATACTAACAATAGCTAATGAAGAGTTAAAGGTTAAGTATCAGAGCCAAAGTGCCCTTTGGTAGCTCACAGAGAGACACTTATATATCCTGAAATTGAAGAGGACTCACAACTGAGAAGTAGACTCAAAACCTGTTAGAGTCACAGAGGCCCAGAGGCTCTCAAGTGGTAAAAAGAGAAAGCTCTGCTATGCTGAAGTCAGGGCCCTGGTGAGAAAAATCTGGGACCCTAAAAGTGGGATGGGAACATCTGGGTAGGTGTCCCTGAGAATTTTGGCTTTACAGACATCCCTGACCTCAAACGAGTAGAGGTTGCAAAAACAATCCACCCACCCTATTAAGAGCTAGCAAATCACCATTAAAGGAGACTGTTGCAGAGATTAGATTTCTCTCTAACTAGGCAGTAGGAACCCTTATCAGGAGTTGCCTTCTCCTCCCTGCTGGCTTCCAGAGTTAATAATGGTTAATTCTCAGCATAATTCAACTAGGGGATATGCTGGACCTCATAATGGAAAAAAAAAAAGAGATTACACAATAATCATGCCCACTTCTGAAGGAGAGTTTTGCCAGATATTGAATTCTTGATTGATAGTCTTTTTTGTTTTTTCCTTCAGTATTTCGAATATATCAACCCATTTCTTTCTGGCCTCCATGGTTTCTGATGAGAAATCTGTTGATAATCTTATTGGGATCCATTGTATGTGATGAGTCACTTCTTTCTTGCTGCTTTGAAGAATCTCTTTGTCTTTGGCTTTCAACATTCTGATTTTAATGTGTGTTAATGTATGCCTCTTTGAGTTTTTCTTGGAATTCATTTCTTGGATGTTTATATTCATGTCTTTTATCAAATTTGAAATGTTTTCAGTCATTATTTCTTCAAATAATCTCTCTGGCCCTTTCTGTCTCTCTCCTTAAAATCCCACAATGCATATGTCATTCTGCTTGATGATGTCCCACAGGTCCCTTAGTCTCCGTTCATTTAAAACATTTTTTTCTTTGTTTCTCAGACTCAGTAATTTCTACTGTCCTATCTTCAAGTTCACTGACTCCTTCTTCTGACTGCTCAAATCAACTTTTAAATCCCTTATTTTAGTTATTATATTTCTTGCTTCAGAATTTCTTTTTGATTTTTTTTGTGTGTTATCTATCTCTTTACTGATATTGACAATTTGTCAATACGTTGTTTACTTGATTTTGTCCATGTCTTCTTTTAATTTTTCAAGCACTTTTACAACAGTTGTTTTAAAGTCTTTGCCTGGTAATTCTACCATCTGGTCGTTCTCAGGGACAATTTCTGTTAATTTATTAATTTTCTTCTGAATGGGCCATGCTTTCCCATTTCTCTGTATGATCTGTGATTTTTTTGTTGAAAACTACATATATATGGTATATATATGGTGTGTATATGTGGTATATATATGGTGTATATATATATGGTATATACATATATATGGTGTGTGTGTGTGTGTGTGTGTGTGTGTATATATATATATGGCAAATGTAACTGTGGCGATCCAATTCTTTTCCTTGTCTAGAGTTTTCTATTTTTGTTGTTGTTTTGATTGTTGTAAGATGGCTCTGTGCCAGAGACAGCCTAATGTATAAAGTCTTCCTATTTTCAGAGCCTGTGCCTCTTTCTTGGCATGCACAGTAAACTCCGTTGTATTTGTGGTTATTTTTGAATGTAAATAAGTGTTTGGCTTATTTACATTCAAAATGTAAATAAGTGTTTGGCTTATTTACATTCAAAATGTAAATAAGTGGCTTTTGTGTTTTTGTGCTTTAGTGGTTTTGGCTTAAGTGTTTAGCTCCCAAAGGTGGAAAAGAAAGATAAACGGGAACAAAAAGGATACTTGTCACTGACCCTTTAACTCCCCTGGAAGTTCCTTCCACCAGAGCGAGAGGAGCTTGCAAAAATGACTGCCCACCTCTACAACTGCATCTCTGAGATCAGAAGCAGTAATCATTGATCAGAGCACTAATCCATGATATTTAGAAAACAGAATCCTTTTTTTCCCCACCCTGGCTATTGCAAGTTGCATGCAAGCTACTCCTAGAACATAGGCACAGCTGCCTGTCACAAGGCAGTCTGGGGGTGGAGGATGGGTGGCTGCTACCATGCTAAGAGGTGAAATTGACCAAAGTAAACTATAATTTATTGTCCAAGCCTTTCCATGGACGTTGGAAGCTTTCAATAGACTGCAGAGTTCCAAAATAGTTATACAGAACCTGCTAGTGCACTTGTTGTCTAGTTATAGGGAAAGATTCCTGGTGCTTCCTACTCTGTCCCCTTCCCTCTAGCTCCACTTTAAGTTTATTCTTCAGTGTTTAATAATTTTGTCATTATTGTGAGAGGTATTTTTGTTCTTAATAGATAATTGATCATTTGCTACACTGTATTGTGATGATCTATCTGTCTTCACCATATTAAATATCTTGAGGTCAGGCACTGGGTTGGACCTACTTACCAGTGTATCTCCATTGCTGAGTATACTACTTGGCACACAATTGGAACTTAATATGCCTTTGCTTGATTAATCATTCAATAAAGTAATAACTGAATTATGTGCTGCCAAAACCCATTGTTCCACCACTAAAAGGAAAATGCAGTGACCATATTTTCACCATATTTTGTCCAGCGTTTGGAACTAATCCTTTTGCTGCAGGGATAATTGAGTACTAGCTGAACAGAGTCCAAACCATATGCTTTGAAAAACATTTCTCTTTGTAAATGGCAGAAATAGTTCTGAGCCTTCTTATTGGATTTTGTGACAAGGTGGCTGCTTTGGGCAATGATGTTTTAATGCTTGCCCACCTCCTTGACTTTCCTAATGTTTCACTGCAACCCAAAATGCCAGTCACTGATATGACCCCTATCTTTGTGTCCAAACTATATTCTTTCTATAAGACTCAGTTCAATTGCCTCTGTCACATTAAGCCCAAGAAGGTTTTTGGTCCACTAAGCTTCAAGAAACTGCTTACTCTTCTGCAAATATAGAAAATTATGAAGTGTATGCTTATAGCTAATATAAACATAAATGTTTACATATATTAGCTAATTTCTGCGTGTGCAGAAAATATTTTTAATGACAGAAAATTTGTCAAGTAAAGTTAAATGAAATAAAAATGATGTGAAGCAAAATGAAATAACATACAATGAAATGACACAAAGCGAAAGTTGCCAGGAGGTCTGTATAAGCATGCATCACTCCATCACCCTTCATTCTCTCAAGGGTAGAAAGTCCAGTAAGTGAAGACAGTGAAGAGCAAACTTATACTGAACATTAATAATGTGTTAGACAATGCATTATATATTTTAATATATTCATAAATAAGGATACTAGCAAGAATACTAATATAACACATTTCATAATGGCTTCTGTTCATTGAGTTGCTTTCATGTGTGTGGTATTTTACATACACTATATTTCTCAACTTTACGTGACAGATAACATATCAGAGATGAAAAGACTGAATCTCTGACTATATTCACTTGCCTACGATAACTCAGGTAATAAATTCCAAAGTTTGAAATTAAATCTAAGTTAGTCTAATCTTAATTCTCATACCTTAAAGCATTTATTACATTGTCTATATTTGGTTAAAATGTCAAGTTATACATTGTAAAAATCTGTAAACTTAACATACTACACAAATATTTATCGTTGCCATGGTTGATAATGTTGTTGCAGTTACTACTTTTTTTCTGGCCTCCCTCACCTGCAATTCAGTTTCGTTAGCAGAAGAATGGTAATAATTTAAAAGTTATAAATAAAATATGTGAATTTTATGGAATATAGTGAATACTGATGAAGGGTTTTTCATTGTTGTTATGATTTTAATTACTTCTTATGTTTTCTGACTTAACTTTGACAGTTGATTTTTAAATTCAATTGAAAGCAAAATTAATGAGTACTTACTCTGTATTAGGTGCTACAGATGAACATAAATTTGAACCAGAAATTTGACATAGATAAGGCATGGCTCCTACGATTGAGGAGCTCCAAGTATACACACACTTGGACAGTCTTGCTCTGTCGCCCAGGCTGGAGTGCAGTGGCATAATCTCGGCTCACTGCAAGCTCCGCCTCCTGGGTTCACGCCATTCTCCTGCCTCAGCCTCCGGAGTAGCTGGGACTACAGGCGCCCACCACCATGACCGAGTAATTTAGTAGCGACGGGGTTTCACCGTTTTAGCCAGGATGGTCTCAATCTCCTGACTTCGTGATCCGCCCGCCTCGGCCTTTCAAAGTGCTGGGATTACAGGCGTGAGCCACCGCGCCCAGCTGTCATCTAGGTTTTAAGCCCTGCATGCATTATGTATTTGTCCTAATGCTGTCCCTCCCCTTGCCTCCCACCCCCTAACAGGCCCGGGTGTGTGATGTTCCCCTTCCTGTGTCCATGTGTTCTCATTGAAGAAATAGAAATATATTTTAAAAGTAAGTCATCAGGCAAACCAAACCCAACAATAACTTAGAGAAAAATGAAATGTAAGGTAGCAAAGTAAAATGATTGTGATATATGTGGCATAATCCATATGACATAGTGTACATGACATCAGCTGTTAATGTTGCCTGTGTAGCCATGATGATAAACAGAGTTGGGGATGGGGAAATGGGAAGTAAACATTTTTTTTTTTTTTTTTTGAGAAAGTTTCTCACTCTGTCACCCAGGCTGGAGTGCAATGGCGTGATCTCAGCTCACTGCAACCTCTTCCTCCTGGGTTCAAGCAATTCTCCTGCCTCAGCCTCCCAAGTAGCTGGGACTACAGGTGCCCGCCACCATGCCCAGCTATTTTTTTTTAATATTTTTAATAGAGACAGGGTTTCACCATGTTGGCCAGGATAGTCTTGATCTCTTGACCTCGTGATCCGCCCTCCTCAGCCCCCCAAAGTGCTGGGATTACAGGCGTGAGGTACCGCGCCCGGCCAGAAGTATACATTTTAACAGCTCTACATAGTAGCTGCTGTCAGAATTCAAATGAAGATATCTACCTTTAAAGAACAGTGACTCCTGGGCTCTGTATCAGAACCAAAGCCCAGGTTTTTGGTTTACTTATATGAAAGAGAGGAAATCCTAAGGGAAAATATACTAAAGTGACAGCAAGGTTGTCCTAAACATCAGTTGTGGGGCAATGAAGTGCATTGAGGAAGAAAATGTAAGAATGCCCTCTTAAGATAATTTTTAAGGTGGAAAGTCATTTTCCAGGGTGAGCAGAGTGAAAGGTGGGGATGTGCAATCCAGCAAATTCCTCATGTTCTTTTGTGAAAAGTGAATTGATACTACTTCAGAGGGACTAATGAATCGGTAACAATCTACACAGGCATTTAGAAACACCAATCAGGTACACGAGTTCAAAGCGTGCTGCTTCTGCAGAATGGGTGAAAGGGATAGGAGAGGTTTGCAGCGCCTTTTTATTTTATTTTCCTGTAACAAGCCATGGAGAGATATAGGACTTTGTAAATTCGGTACATACTTTAAATAAAATAAATATAGAAACTAAATGGAAGGAAAGGAAAGGAGGAAGGAACTTTGACAATTGATTTTAAATTCAATTGAAAGCAAAATTAATGAGTACTTACCTGTATCAGGTGCTACAGATGAATGTAAATTTGAACCAGAAATTTGACATAGATAAGGCATGGCTCCTACCATTGAGGAGCTCCAGGTGTGTGTGTTTTTAAAAATATTATTTTTAATTTTGCTATTTACCTGATGGTAAGACTTTAGTAACTAGTTTAATTTTAAGAGGCTGCACCATGAATTTTGATGATGTGAAGGGAGACCTTTGTTGAAATAAAAGTGCATTGAAACTCCTTATTGATTTTTGCACTCTCCTCCTGGGAATGGGGTTCCTATGAAACAGGAGATATTTCCATAACCACAGGTTGGCAAACTCTTGAGATAAACCACAACAATCTTGCTTTGGTTTCTCTTCTGACACAGATTCCAGGTTTCTTAGACAAATTGGGCAGTGTAGAATCTGAAGAGAATATTGTATGAAGTAATTGTTTGCTTACAAATATATTTGGGCATCAGCAGAGGTGAGAGAAGGTTTCACATTACAGGACTGACAGCTCACTGACATTCTGTGGGTTTTCCTTTGATCTGTTAATGTGCAAAGCTTTCAGTGAATTTGATCTGAAAATGATATATTGGGCATTTTCTTGCCAGAATGTATAATTTTCTAACATGATGTCTTCAGTAGCAGCACATGTAATGAAGCTGTCTGGGCCAAGACGGTGATATTTTCGGGATAACTCTAAGTTTGACGAAATAGGATTGTGGAGGAAAGGAAGTGAAAGAGTACCCTGTTGCAAATGAAACCAGGAGGAAAAAAAGATATTTTGAGACGAAGTTGCATGCAGGATACAAAGTCAAGGTTACTCCATAAAAAGAACATGGATTTTGAGTCCAACAAGCTTGGGTTTAAATCCTGGCTTAACTTTGCCTTGTGACCTTGGCCAAATAAAAGTCCATCTCTTCTGATGGACTTTTATGTTCCCCATGAAATGTGAAAGATAAATCATATAAGATTGTGAAGATTAGAAATTTTGATGCAAAAAGCCTAACATTGTACCTGGTAGGCATTCAATAAATATCACATCTACGCATACACATACATGCACACGTACCTGCACATACCCACACACTCACACAAAGGTGGCAATCAGTAAAGAGAAGACATAGTCAGATCCTACCCCAGGGAAGTCTTTCTGCCTCTTTCTGCTCTGCTTCTATTATATATTTCTTGGAACATCCACCTCTACTCTTTTGCTGTCTCTGTCTGTTCACTTAACATCTTACCAAGGTTACCAGCTGATGTCACTGAAAAGAAATGTACGCAGTGTAACCCCCTCCTTGAGCAGAGCTCATGATTCAGTAGGGAACACAAAGTGGGGAAAAAGTCATAGTGCAATATAATTGCTTTACTAGATGTAAGGACATGATGCAGACCACCAGATAGAGGATCCTCAACTCAGAGTGAAACAGAACATTTTAACAATGGGATGGGATTGGGGTGAAGCTTCAGGTAGAAGGAGATGACTGTGGGTTCCATCACTGCTGTTTCCAAAATGTGTTCCGGGTGTAAGCTGTCATATGTGTGGCTGGACATGTTTAATGCAAGGCTGCTTCATGACCTGGCATAAACAATTATCTTAATTGCAGGACTGTTTAGGATGGCCAAGAAAGAGGTGCTCATATGAATCTGCTTGCTTGCTTGCTTTTCTTTCTCATTTTTCCTTTCTTATGTTCTCCATTTTGACCCATCTATTCCACTTTGTCAAGACCAAAATTCCATCTCCAGGCTTTCCTCGCATGTCCTTCCTTAAAACTAATTTCTTTTTTCCTTTCCTTTCTTTTCTTTTCTTTCTCTCCCTCTCTTTTCTCTTTCTCTCTGTTTCTTTCTGTCTTTCTCCATATGTTTTCAGAGTCATAAATCATGTCAGGTGCTGAAAATACAGAGGCGAAGAAAAGCTGTCCTTGCCCTTGACGTGTTCAATATCTAGCAAGGAAGGCTTCCAAGATCTTAAATCAGAGCCAAGTATCTTAACTTAGAGACAAATAATGCTGAGTATTATAAAATGACCAAGAAACTTGCCTTTGATGTCAGAAGACCTGAAGGTTTCTGTACAAGTAGGTGGGGGAAGGGAGGATCTAAAGAGGTTTCTGAAAGGCATGGGAATAAGATTTTGGAAGAAACTTGTGGAAAGGAAGAGCATCCCAGGCTCAGGAGGTAAGTTAAGTCCTAGACTTTTGAAAGCAGAGATTTATATGGAGAATGGCAAATGAAACGTTCTCCAAAGCACAATGATCTTACTAGGGAGCCACCTGTGAAGTGCACAATGCCCAGCTGTTTCTAGTTCCTGATATCAGTCACAGATGGACACACTTTGGTGCTGGGAGGGGCTCATCCACAGGATAGGCCATGCCACATTAACCCAGAAACTCCTTGGTTTTAGGTGAAATAAGCCAGACCTTAGTCATTCCATTTGATAATGGCTTCCTAATACTAGAAGTTCTCTTTTAAAACTGCGACCCATTTCACAATTTACAAATAATTTTGAAGTGTTACCCCCTCCCTCTCCCTGGGGGATATGTAGTGTTATACCTGCTTTACAGATGAGGAATGCATAGCCCAGCAACCATACATCCAAGAGGGCCATGTGGAAACACAATCCAGAAGTTGGCAGAAGGGTCCAGGACAGCTGGTGAAATGGTGGTGCACCCTGATAGTTTGGGCATGGTTGAAGTTAGCAATTTAAAAGATGGTGCATTGTGGAGAGGAGCAGCTGTCAAAATTCAAAGGAAGATGATCTACCTTTAAAGAACAGTGATCCCTCGGCTCTAGATCAGAATAAAAGCCCAGGTTTTAGGTTTACTTCATATGAGAGAGAAATCCTAAGGGAAAATGAACTAAAATATCAGCAAGGTAGTCCTCAACCTTAGTTGTGATGCCCTGAAAAGCATGAAGGAAGAAAATGGAAGAATGCCCTCTTAAGACAATTTTAAACATAGCCATTTTTTAGCATTGCTCCAAGACAAAAGCAGAAGGGCCATTGAAATAAATCTCTAGGTTTTTATACTCTCATGATTATCCAGGGTGGGACAAGAAAGCCAGTTAACAGCATCTTGAAAGGTCACTGCAAAAATACAGAGTCGACTCAGTTTTCCTTTCTTATGTTTACCATTTTGTCTCATTTATTTCCCTTTGTTATGTCAAGGCCAAAATTCTAACTCCAAGCTTTCTTCTCAACCTGCTCCATCTCCCATGTTCCTTCTTAAGCAACCTGCTTATTTTCTTTCTGCTAGGTAATGCATAAAGAATTGCCTCTTACCAATGTGAGTTCTTCATGTTAAACTCACAGTTAACTATTGGATCTCAGGCATCAAAGGGGCATTAAAAGTTTACCTCGCACAGTCACTCACCCAGTGATTGGCATGTGTCTGTACCATCCTTGACAGATTGTCTGATAAAACTATACTTGGACAGCTACAGTGATAGGAAACACATTTCTAACTAAGTCCTTGTGTTCCCTCACTGGGCAGCTATTTATCACTAGAAATCTCGGCCTCCTGAATCCCATAGAGCAAGTCTGTCTTTACTTTGGCTTGAAGATCTTTCAAATAAATGATGTAATGCTATCTCTCTCCAACTCTGGAACAAAGTATTAAAAATCTCCCTCAGATTGAACATTCCCACTTCTTCCAACTGTTCTTATATGACATGTTTTAGGTTGTTCTCCACCTCACATTATATGAGTCACTCTATCCAAAATGGATCTCAGTTAAAAAGCTCAATAAGCCAAGTGGGTTCTGACATCACATTAACAGAATATAACTGCTAGTTCTTTATCATTTTGCCTTTCTAAGGTAATTTTTTTAATATCGAACCTGGGTAAAAGTCAATCACTGTATCTATAGTAAACATATATTCTTTCATTTCCCGACAACCATTCTCATTGTGAGGCAATGGGCCCATTTGTTATTTGGAGATGCCTGCTCCCCAATTCTCATTCCACGTTGTTTGAGTCAGGTCCGCTCCAGTCCCACAGAAGGAGCAGGGACATGCCTACACCAGTCAGCAGGTCACAGTAATTGGCTCGACAGTGGACCCTTGACTTAAGTCAGTGAGATCAGAGTGAACTGAATAACTTCAACTGAGTGTATTTCAGGTGGCCATTTTTATGCTTGATTTAAGCTTAGAAAAGATGCAGCCTAGATGCCATATTGAGCCAATTGGTGACTCTGAGACATATTGGAAAATGGAGTCAGCATAGAGGAAGCAGAGCGAAGATACAGAGAGAAGATAAACCACAACCTGGTGGTACTGCTGAAGCATTGGAGCAAGCATATTTGAAGTCGGATGGATTCCTAGGTACTTGAGTTGTATACAGCAGTACATTCCCTTTTGTAGTCAAGTCAATTTCAATCCATTTTTTAAAAAAATTTACACCAAAAGAATACTAATTAATAAAAGATAATAGTACAGTCAAGAACTTAAGAAAGAATCTTAAAGATTCTTTGTGTTTGTTCTGATGCAAGTTTATAGGCAATTTTCTGGGCCTGTTCAGCCATCAATAAAATGAATACCTTCATGTCCATTATCAGAGGAAATCCACACGGCTTCTCCAAAGATGCTTTCAAGGACACTTCTAAAACATTAATATAGACATATGAATGACAGAAATTAATCCTGCTACTCCTTGTTGATTTTGAAGATGCACATGGAGGCAACAGTGGGCTGACTCTCAAGACCTGGACAATAAAACTGCTGTACCCTTAAAGCATACCTGGGAAGCCAACACATAATATGCTCATAGAAAATTTATGTTAAATGAACAAATGAATGACTAATTTATCCTAGTTATTCCATTTTTCCAAACCTAGGTCTTCAGAACTAATACATATTCAAGGACAGAAACATGAATAAGATATGGTCTCACCCACAGCCATCATGAGAGAGAGTTTCATGTGGTACTTACCTGACGGTTCCGATGGTAACCACATGGATGGTCTTAAGGAGGGGCAGTGCCCTGGCAAAGAGGTCATTGAGAAGACCAAAACATAGGTATCCACAATGCACAAAAACCACACCTAGAATGAACCGTTTTTCCAAAGCCCACTTTCGCTTCCCAACCCTGTCCTACATCCAATACCATACAAGACTCAGACAAGCAATGGAGTCCCTTAAGAAGGTGGAGGGCTCCTCACAAGTCCTATAAAAGCATCATCTACCTGCTGTTGCAAAGCTCCTGGCCTAGTGTGAGGCAGAGCAAGGCTCCCTGGAAAATTGCATCGGCTTACTCTGACTTAGAGGACTTAATGCATTTTTACAAATGGAAATAATAAACCCTCAGGAAATATTATGAAAATGAATCTGTAAACACTGAAATTGAATCTAATCATGAACAAGTCATAGCTTAGACTAATGAAGAATAAATTATGCTGAAATACGAACAAGATTTGTCCTTCAGTCTGATGGGGAAAAAAGGTGTCAGTAGGAGGCAAAACCCACACATGACTTTAGACTACAAGATATAATTTGATGAGCCACTGCAAAACTCATCTCTAAACAGACTTATTTGGCTGTAAGTATAGGTCAACCACTAGAGCTAGAAAATAATCAAACCATATAACCTTTGCAGGAGCTACATTTCTTGCTCAAAACCTTTCTCATTTTTTCTCTCTTATTCACTCTTTTCTGCTCAGGAAGCGTGTAGGTTTGTTAATTCCTTGGGATACATTTCATCCAGACTTTCTGATCTATAGGTCACCATTTTTTCCCCAGTCATATTGCTGATAACAATTTTGAATTTTCAAACCAGGTCTTTTTTTTTTTAATACCATTTGATGAGCTTTTATGAATGGATCCACCCATGTAAACATCATAGCATTCAGAAAATAGAATATTTTCATCACTCCATAAAGCTCCTTTACAATGCTTTGCTGAAAATTTCATACCCCTCTTCCCTGCCTTCCAGACAAACACTGAATGCATTACTTTTTCACTTTCTTTATTATTATTATTATTATTATACTTTAAGTTTTAGGGTACATGTGCACAATATGCAGGTTAGTTACATATGTATACCTGTGCCATGCTGGTGTGCTGCACCCACCAACTCGTCATCTAGCATTAGGTATATCTCCCAGTGCTATCCCTCCCCCCTCCCCCCAACCCACAACAGTCCCCAGAGTGTGATGTTCCCCTTCCTGTGTCCATGTGTTCTCATTGTTCAATTCCCACCTATGAGTGAGAACATGCGGTGTTTGGTTTTTTGTTCTTGTGATAGTTTACTGAGATTGATGATTTCCAATTTCATCCATGTCCCTACAAAGGACATGAACTCATCATTTTTATGGCTGCATAGTATTCCATGGTGTATATGTGCCACATTTTCTTAATCCAGTCTATCATTGTTGGACATTTGGGTTGGTTCCAAGTCTTTGCTATTGTGAATAGTGCTGCAATAAACATACGTGTGCATGTGTCTTTATAGCAGCATGATTTATAGTCCTTTGGGTATATACCCAGTAATGGGATGGCTGGGTCAAATGGTATTTCTAGTTCTAGATCCCTGAGGAATCGCCACACTGACTTCCACAATGGTTGAACTAGTTTACAGTCCCACCAACAGTGTAAAAGTGTTCCTATTTCTCCACATCCTCTCCAGCACCTGTTGTTTCCTGACTTTTTAATGATTGCCATTCTAACTGGTGTGAGATGGTATCTCATTGTGGTTTTGATTGGCCTTTCTCTGATGGCCAGTGATGGTGAGCATTTTTTCATGTGGTTTTTGGCTGCATAAATGTCTTCTTTTGAGAAGTGTCTGTTCATGTCCTTCGCCCACTTTTTGATGGGGTTGTTTTTTTCTTGTAAATTTGTTTGAGTTCATTGTAGATTCTGGATATTAGCCCTTTGTCAGATGAGTAGGTTCAGAAAATTTTCTCCCATTTTGTGGGTTGCCTGTTCACTCTGATGGTAGTTTCTTTTGCTGTGCAGAAGCTCTTTAGTTTAATTAGATCCCATTTGTCAATTTTGGCTTTTGTTGCCATTGCTTTTGGTGTTTTAGACATGAAGTCCTTGCTCATGCCTATGTCCTGAATGGTAATGCCTAGGTTTTCTTCTAGGGTTTTTATGGTTTTAGGTCAAACGTTTAAGTCTTTAATCCATCTTGAATTGATTTTTGTATAAGGTGTAAGGAAGGGATCCAGTTTCAGCTTTCTACATATGGCTAGCAGGTTTTCCCAGCACCATTTATTAAATAGGGAATCCTTTCCCCATTGCTTGTTTTTCTCAGGTTTGTCAAAGATCAGATAGTTGTAGATATGCAGCGTTATTTCTGAGGGCTCTGTTCTGTTCCATTGATCTATATCTCTGTTTTGGTACCAGTACCATGCTGTTTTGGTTACTGTAGCCTTGTAGTATAGTTTGAAGTCAGGTAGTGTGATGCCTCCAGCTTTGTTCTTTTGGCTTGGGATTGACTTGGTGATGCGGGCTCTTTTTTGGTTCCATATGAACTTTAAAGTAGTTTTTTCCAATTCTGTGAAGAAAGGCATTGGTAGCTTGATGGGGATGGCATTGAATCTGTAAATTACCTTGGGCAATATGGCCATTTTCACGATATTGATTCTTCCTACCCATGAGCATGGAATGTTCTTCCATTTGTTTGTATCCTCTTTTATTTCCTTGAGCAGTGGTTTGTATTTCTCCTTGAAGATCAAACCAGGTCTTTATTACTTTCTCATTACCACAACATCTTTTATTTCTACTTGAATTGCAGATTCCATTTTGTGACATCATCTCTTAGTCTAGTTGTTGGCATTATCGGAAATATATTGTCTTTTGTATCTTTTGCTGACCAGATTGTTAACTTTTAAACTTTATTCTGAAGAATTTGCTTCATTTATACATTTCCCCCATCTGTATATTTAAGCTGAATGCTATCCATGCTCTCTACATTCATCTAGTCTTTCACACTGAGAATTCAAGTTTCCAAAGAAAATTTGTCCATATAGAGAGATACCTCATGTCATATATCCCTACCTTTAACCACACACCCATAGCCACACAGAGTATGACCTGTCTCCATTATATTGTTCATATCCTTGGTCCTGAACCACTCACCCCCACCCATCCTGAGCCATGCCAATTAATTTTTGTGTAGATTTGTCCCTATGATCTTTCTGGTTTTTTCCTTCTCTTAATCCAGGCTATGGTAGCCAATCTCCAAGATGTCCTCCAGTGATTCTCACCTCCTGATTTTCATGCTCTTGAGTAGCGCTATAAGAAAAGAGATATTGCAAAAATGACAGTGTGACTTTCCAGGATAGGTCATATATTCGTTCATTCTCACACTGCTATGAATAGCCGAGACTGGGTAATTTATAAAGGAAAGAGGTTTAATTGACTCATAGTTCTGCATGGCAGAGGAGGGCTCAGGAAACTTGCAATCATGGCAGAAGGCAAGGAAGATGCAGGCACCTTCTTCACAGGATGGCGAGTACAAGCAGGGCAAATGCCTGATGCTTATAAAACCATCAGCTCTCCTGAGAGTCACTCACTATCACAAGAGTAGCATGGGGGAAACCACCCCATGATCCAATTACCTCTACCTGGTCCTGCCTCTGACATGTGAGGATCATGGGGATTACAATCCAATATGAGATTTTGGGTGAGGAAACAGCCAAACCATATCAGGTCAGAAAAGTCAAAGTGGCTTTTGAGTTGCCCTCTAGGATCACTCAGTCTGGGAGATGCCAGCTGCCATGTTGTGAGGACACTCAAGCAGCCCTATGGTGAGATCCATATGGCAAGGAACTGAAGCCTTCTGCCAACAACCAGAAATAGCTTGTCAAGCATGTGAGTGAGCCATCTTGGAAGTGGACCTGCTAGTCCCAGGCAGGCCTTCAAATGATACAGTTCCAGCCAAAATTTTGACTGCAGTTTTACAAGTGATTCTGAGCCAGAAACACCCAGGCAAGCTGCTCATGGATTCCTGACCCGTAAAGTTAAGTAAAATAAGAAATGTTTATTGTTGTTTTTAGCCACTCAGTTTTGAGATAGTTACACAATAACAGATAGCAAATGCATGGAAACACTTCAGATTATTTAGGTTCAACTTTAGCTTTCTTATTCAAACTAAAAATGGAAAGCAAACAAATAACAACATAGGCACTTTGTCTATTTGTCAGTAAATGTTGTATAACTACTGTGTGTCAGATGTCACTTAAATGAGATACATTATGTATGCATAACTACTTATTAATCAAATTATATAGATAAAATTATACCTGTAATATAAAGTTTTAATGAGGATTTAATAAGATGATACATGGAAAAAGCTTATTAATACCTGGCACATAGTTGGCACTCAATTATTATTTTCTATTATTATTATATGATCAATATTATGGTGGCCAGACAATTAAGTAGCTTAAGCAAGGTCCCAGTAGGTAGGTAGGTAGGTAGGTAGTTAGGAAATCAGGACTCAAACCCAGGTCTATTTGATTCTACTATACATGCTCTTAACAATTAATTGGCTACAATTATATGATCTAAGCCAAGCACTGTATAGAACATTTGGGAGGGAAAAATAACATTCTCCTTCCTCAAGGTCTTAAAGTCAAGGTGGCTTCTATTTTATAAGTGTTACCAATTCTAAAAAGCAGCAGGATGGAAATCTACACAACATGGATGACACAAGGAAGAAAATGTCCAGTCAACTGCTTTGGCTTGGTTTTACCTCTGCAGCTTTAGATCAAAGTTCTTTCAAACCTTGTCTTCCCCACCTCATGTCCCACACCAAGATGCTTCATCTCTCATATGTCTCTCCTGCATCTTGACATCTCACAAATTGAAATGCTTGCTCCCATTTCCAGAAACCAGCATGGTTCTCAGGGACAACGGTTTCCAAGGGGCCAGCACATGTAAGTCTATGGTGGCAGGCCTTTGACACAAATCTTGGTGGATTTGGCCTTCTGTCTTGGTCTCAGCATCAAATGAATGAGGGAGGAGATGAGCACATCAATAGCAAGAAAATGGTAGATAGGCAGCCTTCACCATTCTTTAAGGACTGACAAGTATGACGTGGACAAAGTTTCAGCACAGGAAAGGACTCTCCTTGTAAAGTTCTCTCCTCCTCAAGTTCTCCTTTGTCTTAAAACCATATTGTTGCTCAGCTAAATATACTTCTGCCATAAACAAAAGAAGGAAATCTTCTTATTCCTGAAAGGTGGGTAGAACCCAGAAATGGAGAATTTGACTTAGAAGTAAGTTTTCATTTTCAATACCTGTAGAATTCCATAGACACAGCATGCTGAGCCTATGGGTTTTTGTTTCCACCAGTGGCAGACCCTTTCCTACTAAGCCCTTGGTGGCCAATGACAATTTCAAACAAGAACATTCCTAAGACACCACTTTCTATTGCAGACTGCTTTGCCCCCAGCTCTATCCCAGCTGGTAATTGGACTCACAACTATAAAATGGATGTGACAGCAGGACAAGTTGATGTTTGGGCTTCAGTGAGCTCTACCACTATCCAAGCTTTAATTACAGACTTGTCATTGTACCTCAGCCTGCAAAATATGCCTGTAGAGCAAATCAGTGTTCATAGTCCAGAGGACATAGAAAAGGATAGTGGTTAAAATAGGGAAAGTATCCTGTCTCACCTTGTAATCTCAAACAATTGGATCCATAGAACATTGACAGTCAATAAATATGGAACCGCATGAAATCATTTTTATAGGCAATTTTATGAGTATAATAACAAGGAGAAGGATTGCCCGTGACTGAGATGCAGTTTATGGAAATGAAAGTTTGGTTGGTTCTCTCTATATGCCCTCCTTTTGCATCTTTCACAGAAAAATGATTTAGCTATTTCTAGTTATATGTAAATATATACATATATTTATTTTGAGCCTTCTGAGGACAGTCACAATGAACTTGAAATCTTGGTTTTTTACTGATTTTATACTAATTAATGTGTGTTTTATTGCAATCCATTTATACTTAATGATGTATCCAGTAGTACTACAATTCGGAAGATGTAAATGATGTGATATTTTAATGGGTTTAGTTGCTTTTTTTTTTCCTAACCTTGTATATGTCGTGGGGTAAAAAAAAGGAAATTATCAGCCTTGGTTCATTTTCTAGGTTAGGAAAGGGTATTTTGCAACTTTCTTTCTTAATTGAAAGTTTTGTTTCTCCATGGTCCTACTTAATTCCTTAAAGCCTATTCAGACAGCCAGAGCAGCGTTTGAGCAAGTCATTACCACATGTGAATGCATTAGCTTGGAAATTGATTAATCCATCATGTGAATGTTTTCAACCACTCCAAGGCAAACAACAAAATTCTAGTGAAAATCCATTGTACATGGTGAGGGACAACACCATTGACAAGGACCTTCAATCAATCCAAAGGCCTCCGTTAACATTTCTTGGAGTTGGATTTGTTGTGCTATGTAGTTTAACAAGATTAAAGATGTGACTGGGTCAAATTAAGCAGGATATTACTTGCGTATCGGGGAGAAATTGGTCTGCAATGTTAGGTGGCTGGAAGTAAAGGAGCAAGCATTCAATGCAGCATCCAAAAACATTGCTTTCTTTGATGGATGCAAAAACAAATACTTCCCCCCGCCTCTTTTCCCTTCCTCCTTTCTTCCTTCCCTCCTTTCTTCCATTGTTCTCTCCTTTTCAGTAACCAAGTCTATTAATGCTTTCCTAAATTATATTTTGTATGGTTTATTAGAAAGAACACCTACACATATAAATCCTTTAGTGCCAATTTATAAGGGAATTTATTGTTCTAAATTATTATCTACAATTTTAATGATAGAGTTTAAGGGACTTGGCAAGATTGCAAACAACTAAAGGCTAAAGTGAAACTTAAATCTAATTTTACAACACATAATAATCACCTTAATTATGTATTATTAGCTCCATCTTATAACAAAGGACATAGAGGGAGTAAAAAAAAAAAAAATCCTACCCAAGATTATTCAACTACTAAGCACAAAACTAATATCTGAATCCCAACTCTGTCTGAGTGTAAAGAAGGAATGATTGTGCACTATGGCTTCTGAACAACATGTAATAACTAAAAGCTTATGGAATCCTGTGTAATGTTCAGGATGGAGAATAAGATCCTATTCTAGGACCAGGGTTCTGAGGCCCTGAATTTCTTTTTTCTTTTTTTTTTATTTGAGACAGGGTCTCACTCTGTTACCCAGGCTGGAGTGCAGTGGCACAATCTTAGCTCACTGCAACCTACACCCTACACCTCCAGGTCTTAAGCGATCCGCCTACCTCAGCCTCTCGAGTAGCTGGGACTGTAGGTGCACGCCACCATGCCCAGCTAATTTTTGTATTTTTTGTAGAGACAGGGTTTAGCCATGTTGCCCAGGCTGGTCTCAAACTCCTGAGCCCAAGCAATCTGCCTGTCTGGGCCTCCCAAATTGCTGAGATTACAGGCATGAGCCACCATGCTCGGCCTCTTTGTTATATATATATTTTTTAAGAACTTAAAATACCCTACCAATTTCACATCTAATTTGAATTACAGCATGCAAGTTTATGCAATATAATGGCAGAAAAACAAATAAATATAAATTATGGGTCAGGTAGGACCCACCCTACCTCATAATTGAGTGTATCATTAAGGCAGAGTAGTACTGGCTCATAAACAGATAAGCAGGACATAGGATGGAGTAAAAAGTACAGAATTAAACCAAAATATGTATTAGAATTTTGCATTTGATAAAAATGAAATTATAAATCAGTGGAGAAAAAGTGATTATTTAGTAAACTATGTTAAGAAAAGTTGTAGTGATTTGGAGTAGGATATCTTGAACCTTACACCAAAATAAATTTCTAAAAAGCATACAATTACTAGAGAAAAATATATATACATATAAAATCACAATGTGTATAAGGCCTAAGTATGGCATAAAATCCAGATTCTCTGTAAGTTTGATGAATTTAGCAACACAAAAACAAGCCTGCGCAGGGGAAAAAAAATATAAAGAATGCAAAAATAAAGAGAGAAATGGAAAATCTGTAACATCAAAAGGAGAAACAAAAGGTCAGTTTCCTTAATATATAAAAATCATGGTAAATCGATAAGGAAAAAAGCCCTCTACTGTAAAACATAGGCAAAGAATGTAAAATTACTGTTCAAAGAATAAAAATATAAATAGCTCTTAAAACATTGAAAAATACATTATTAACTCTGCCTATAAAAAAGGCAACTGAAAGTATAGTGGAATATCATTTTCCAGGTACCAGATAGGCAAAGATTCAATAGGTTGATAACATACTGTGTCGAAGAGAAAATTGATTAATAAACATATTTCTATATTGCTGTAGGAATGTAAATTGCTAGAATCTCAAGGGAAGGCAGGTTGACCCTTGCCCATTCTATCCATCCTCCCCTTACACATTCTGTGTCGTCTTTTGTGTACTGTTCTGTGTCCTAAGAGGCTAATCTCTCTAGACTTCTTTGCCTGTTGGTTTCTGGTTGGCTTCAGCAAATGGGAGGTTTTAGAGGGGTTGAAGTATCTGACTGACTCCTTGAAGGTTGCACATAATAGTCAATTCAGTACTATCATATATTGGTAGAGTTTAACATTCATTTGGAGGAATGACTGGTCACTAGGGAGGGTTGACTTGGAAGCTTCACCTGCCTTCAGCAAACCAGCTCTCATCCCAAATCTGCATAGTCCCTTCAGCCCAAGGAAGTCCCATAGCAAAGAAATACACTCAAACGCCTTTGTAGAAAACTTACTGGCCATGAATTATTCTCTCAAAATGCCTGTTTCTTCAGTGATATTCCAAAATATTTTCCAAACTTAGAAGGCATTCTCACTGATAGTTTTTTGTGTGCTGTTTGGGTTTTTTAAGTATACTATTCTGTCAAACTTTTAATACCCTAGTAGCCCTCTACTACTGCACTAATATTTAATACCCACCTAGACTGTCACACCTTGTGCCTGTATTAATCTGGCCCTGAGGATGCTATTGGCATCCCAGGAAGCCATCATAACTCTGTCTGAGGAAGCCTTCACAGAAGAAGTGGCTACAAAACTAGGTTCTGAAAGATGTCAGAATTTGCCAGGAGAAGTCGGAGGAGAAATAGTCTTCAAAGAAGACTGTGTGGGAGAGCATGATAAGAAAGAAAAAAAAGCAGAATATGTTCAAGGATGACAAGGAATTCTGTGTGGTTGTAACTCAGAATAGAATGCGGAACAGAGGCCGGGTGCGGTGGCTCACACCTGTAATCCCAGCACTTTGGGAGACCGAGGCAGGCGGATCACGAGGTCAGGAGATCGAGACCACCCTGGCTAACACTGTGAAACCCCATCTCTACTAAAAATACAAAAAAAAAAAAAAATTAGCCCGGTGTGGTGGTGGGCGCCTGTTGTCCCAGCTACTTGGGAGGCTGAGGCAGGAGAATGGCGTGAACCCAGGAGGCAGAGCTTGCAGTGAGCTGAGATCGCACCACTGCACTCCACCCTGGGCAACAGAGTGAGACTCCGTCTCAAAAATAAATAAATAAATAAAAAATGCGGAACAGAGAGATGTGGTCAGATGGGTGAGAGGAGGTTGGGTTGAGAAAGGCCTTGTAAAACCATATAAAGGAGATAAGCATCTCCCCAAGTATCTGCACTGAATGTGACTGCTTCAAGATGCTCTGTAGATACATTGTTCCTTGTCAAAATCTTGGAGAGCGGGGCGTCTTTTAACTCTCTTAGAGATCTTCAAAGCGCAGTAGCATAGTGTAAGCTCTGAGAAGTCCTGCAATGTAAAACCTTCTCAGCTTTTTTTAAATTCAGGATTCCAAGTTTTTATTTTTAGGGGGTCAAACTAGAAAGTCAGAAGTTTGCAGAGTATACCAGCCAGGGCAGAGCCTCTTCAGCAACATGGTACTAGAGGCAGAACCTTAAGAAAAATGTTCAGTATTTATATAAGCAAAGTTCATAGCTTTCTCAAAACCATAACAATGATAACTGGGACTCTGAAATAGAAAAAGGAATTTTTTAGTGCCTATTTTGTGGAACTGGAGGCATCCGAAAGAAGATCCAGAGAACCTGAAAAAGAGAAATGAAAATTAGATTATAATAAAATACATCTTTTATCTATTTCTAAATGAGGAGGGTTTTATATATAATTATAGTTAATTATACAAAACTGAGTTTAAGATAACTACCTAGTAAACTGCTTATTGATTTCCATTTGCAATGCTTCTTCCATTTGTTGCTTATTTTCTTCCACAGTAGGCCAGGCTGGGTTAGGGGGTAGTGGATAGGCTAGGGGGTGTCAGTTGAGGACCCAGAAATTAGAGGAGGGGGTCTTCGGTTTTTTTTCTTCCTTTTTTTCTTATTTCTTTTCTTTCCTACCCCTGCAAGTCCCTCCAACACAGGCCATCTGTCTCTTCTTCCCTAGAGTTAAAAGCAACCTACGTCAGATTGAAATGGATAAAAAGATAAATCACCACCCCTCTGCTGAACACAGAAAGCTAAAAGGGAGAAAGAAATTGCATTTGCCTTTGCACTCAATATATCAAAGTAATTTATGTCAGAGCCACTCTGCCTGCTTTCATACATATTTGGTTTTAAATAAAATCAATCTCTCCAAACGTGTAATCACTTTCTTTGTAAGACTCCAAAAAAAAAAAAAAACAGTTGCTAAAATATGGTTCCATTAGAGGCCAAGTTGGTTTATTGCCTTACAAAATCATTCATTCTAATGAGATGTAAGGTTAAGAGACATTCCTACGAACATATTAAATGGCTAATAACCATTCAGGAGCTGGTTAAAGCTCACATTAAAAACAGGCAGAGAAGGGTTAATTGGGCAGACTTTTAGACAGTAGGAGGAGAGGAGCCCCAGAAGGAGATGGGGTTGGAGCCAACTCTAGCACAGTGGGAGCAACTGCTGAGACCAGGAAGGATTTCCTTTATGCTGAGAGTATCATGAGGACCAATCGGGGGTCAGCTCTACCTCCTTCTGGGACCTCCCTAGGGGAGAAAGAAGGGCAGCCACCATTTCTGAATGTTGACTGTAATAATGGCACACACTTGTATAGTAGTTACTCTCTGCCTGACACTGTTCTCTATCCCTAATGACCCTGTGAAGTTAGTGCTGTAATTTCCCCCAATTTACAGAAGAGGAGACTGAGACATCAAGAGCTTAAGTAATTGACCAGTGTCCTCACATGGCTGTTAGATAGCAGATCTGGAACTCAGTCCCAGGTCATCTAGTGCAGGATTACCCATGCTTAGCCACTCTACTCTCTTGCCTCCTTTCTAATCTATTCGTTTCTGCATATAAGTCTCCATTTTCAGTCCCCACAGACACTGTGAGCAGTGTACCAGTATTCTCTTTTTAAGATGAGGAAACTGAGGCTCAGAAGGTTTGGAGTGTTTGTCTCTCTCAAAGCCTGAGTTCTTTCCTTAGCAGAGACTAGTGAAGTGCTGATCAGAAAGGGCAACGGCAACCAAGAAATTGCATCTCACCACCAAATGTTATCTACCACTAACTCTGAACTACATACAGCATTTTGTTTTGTTTTGCTTTGTTTGTTTTCTATCTTGAGTCATGTATACCTTCTATAAAGAGTTGACCATGAGTCAGCATTACTGAGAAAGAAAGAGAAATTCTAAAGTCAGATAGACATGGCTATGAAGAAATCCCAGCTTCACTACTAAGCAGCTGCAACTGATTAGCTCTGGGCTGGTTACATTATCTCAGCTTCAGAGTTATCACTGAAATGGGAATGATCATCCTTGCTCAGGGAGTTGCTGGATTAAATCGTGAATGTGAACTCAGAACATAGTGTTGGGCACCCTGAAAGCACTTGGTTGGTGAGTGAGGACATGCTGATTGTTGATTGCCTGTCTCACACCCTCCCAACTTCCTCCCAAGCCATACACTGGTGCAGACCTTATCAGGGAGAGACAGGGAAAGGTCATAATATAAAACGTGTGCCCAGGGTGGGAAAATGTAATGCAAGAAAAGGAGACAATTCTCTGATGCTGAGTATACTAGTCATTTTGCAGTTTGGGGTGGAAAATTAGAGATGATTGAAGAAAACTCTAAATCCATCCCCTAGACAGGCATTGCTCATCTTCCTAGTACCTGGGGCTTCTGAAAACTTCATTGCCTCTCTGTTTTCCAGATAGGACACATGGTCTAAAGGGAGGGTGATAATAAGAACATTCATCACCTACAAGCTAGCCAGGCAGGTGCCAGGAAGACACACTTAGAGTCCCGGTCCCTCTGTGAAATGAACTGAGACATAAGAAAAGGTACATCACCTGCTGGCTATGGGACCTTGGTTGTATACTCTCCAGCTGCAAAACTCTAATGTTTATTTCTGAACTGAAGATATCTAATACTAGATTCAACAGCTGAAGATTATTATAAACATGAAAAATAGCTGAGAAATTTCAATTAAATTCAACAAAGCTGTATTAGTCTTCAATGCCCTGAATATATGCTAAGCCCTTGAGAATTGAAGGAGAATAAAAATCATGATGATGGCTGTAGTGTATAGTACTATTGTTTAGAGAGGCATATAATGAGGCACTTAAGAGCAAATCTTGGAACTAGATCTTCTGGCTTCAAATCCACCTCCATCATATATTAATAGTTTAACATTACCCAAGTTGCTCTACTTTGATTTGCCTGTAAAAAAAAGTGATAAATGGGCTTAAATAAGGCAATAAGTATAAAGTTGTTAGAACAACTCCTAGCATATAGAAAGTAAGATGTAGATGGTAGATATTTTTATCACTGAATTTAAAGCTGAATAGAATCTTAAACTGGCCCACTAATTTCACAGAATAGAATGCTGAGCTCCAGAAAAGCAATGGGAAAAATTAATTTCAACAGAATGAACTAAAATGTAAGACTTCAAAAATATTAGAAGATACAAAAAAAGGTCTTTGTGATCTTGGAATAGGAAATAATTTTTTAGACAAGAGACAAAAAAATTTAAAAGGAAGAAATTAACTTCAATAATATTTGTAATTAGAGAGTTAAGTCTTTGAGCCATGTAATATCAGCCTGACATCTAGCCCAACATGAAATAAGGATAGAGATTTGAGTTCAACGTTTCAACCAATGATTCAATCAATCATGCCTACACAATGAGACCCCAATAAAAACTCTGAACACTGAAGCACATATGAGCTTCCCTGGTTAACGTAACTCTGGGCATGTTCTTACACATTAAGTGACACATCCTGACTCTATTGTGAGAAGACGTGTAAGCTGCTAATTCAAGACTCTTCTAGATCTTGTCCTATGTACCTTTTCATTGGTCTTAATTTGTACCTTTTTTTTTGCTATAATAAAACTGTAACCATACATAGAGTACTTTCTTGAGTGCTGTAAGTCATTCTAATAAATTATTGAATCTGAAGGAGTAAGGGGAACCCCAAAATTTGTAGTGAGTTGGTCAGAAGTATGGCTAGCCTGAGGTCCTTGAGCTTGCAGCTAGTGTGTGAATGAGCGCAGTTATGGGGAGGACTGTGCTCCTCACCTGCGATGTCTGGTCTAACTCCAGGTAGTTAGTGTTAGAATTGCACTGCAATAGCAATCAGGGAAATGGAAATGAAGAGTGAGAGATGATTTTATACCCAGTGTCTTATCAATACTCAAAAAGCCTGGAAATAGCAACAATCAACAATGATGAAGGTAAACAGGAACTCTGATCTGGGGGTGGAAATGAATGTTGGCGTAAATTCTCTGGACAGGCTCTTACTTGAATTCCCACCAACTGAGACAAGGACTGATAAAATGAAAGGATAAGTTCCATAGCTGATGAATCCAAAAAATAAGAATTCTACCCAAGTCACTGAATTCCAAATCCATTGTGCTTTCTCCCACAATTGACAGCCTTCCAAGGTTGATGAAATAAACATTTTTAGCAAAACCCTCAACTTACTATGCTTTTTATATTAGAGAACATTTCTTATCCATTAGTTTATTCTATTGTCATAACCCTTAAGAAAGGTAAACATGATAACACAAAAAGGTTCATTAAATTAGAGGTTGTTTCTGAAACTTGAACTTGTTCTCAAGAATCCAAACATGAACAGAGATGTTATGAAAGCAAAGCTTTTCCAAAGCACATCTCAGAAGATGATCAGATTAAAGTCATGGAATTGCTACTAGCCTCAGTTTTGTTACCTGTGAAATAGGAATAACTATGTGCCATTTCATTCAAAGAGTTGTTGATATGACCATTACCTAAGTGCCAACTCCAACACCCACCCAGTACCCATGTTCTTATTCATTTATGCATTCATTGCACCATTTTGAAATCCTGTGACAAGGCAATCAGCACCTGTGCTACATACCATGGCCCAAAGACTGCAAAGTCCACAGGAGCTCTTGGTCTAATAGGGAAAATAGGCTTATAAAATACCAGGAAAACCATGCAAGGAGAGAATGGTGAAGAACAGACAGAGAAAGGGGATACTCAGAAAAGAGAAGTCTGCCTTAAATGTCGGGAAGGGATTTAAAACCATGATGTAGGATAAGAAGTTCACCAGGAAGGGAAAGGGAAGGATGCATCTGAAGGTAGAAGCAAAGATATTGAAATGATCTTGACTAACCCAGCACTTTGCATTCTTAAAAGACTAATGTCAATCAGTCCACTCTCCTTTATAGTTTTTCAATCAAATGGTTTGGAATATTCAGCTCCTCTTAATTATAACCAAGGACTAAGTTTATTAGTTTATAATTTTTATTTCTATCACATACAAATACATTTAATTATGTATTATGTACATTTACCTTTTGATATAAATGGCCTGATTTTATAGATATGATCCTGTAGCCTCTTTCTTTTTCCCATTTGGCAATGTATCATGAGCATCTTTGCATGTTAATGCTCATTGTTCTACCTCATTATTTTTAAAAGCCACATGGTCTTTCACTGGTGCATACACAGTAATTTATTTAACCCATTTCCTTCCACATTTTTTTGAGATGGAGTTTCACTCCTGTTGCCCAGACTGGAGTGCAATGGCACGATCTTGGCTCACCGCAACCTCTGCCTCCCGGGTTCAAGCGATTCTCCTGCCTCAGTCTCCTGAGTAGCTGGGAATACAGGCATGCGCCACCAAGCCTGGCTAATTTTGTATTTTTAGTAGAGATGGGTTTTATCGATGTTGGTCAGGCTGGTCTCAAACTCCTGACCTCAGGTGATCCACCCACCTCGGCCTCGCAAAGTACTGGATTACAGGTGTGAGCCACCATGCCCAGCCTCCTTCCACTTTTTATTGATGTGCATTTACAATTTAAAATTACAACCAAATGAAAATTCCCATAACATACATTTTCATGCTTATGCAAGGCCCAATGCTATTTCACAAACACATCAATTGCATTCCCATCTCAACCTTTTCCGTTGCTTTTCCCTATTCTTGGAAAGTTCTCCCAGAAAATTATGTGACTCACGCTCACCGTGACCTTAAACAAGTCTTTCCTGGCCTCGTTATCTAGAGTAATATGTCTCCATCTCCATCTACCCCTTCACCTGCTGTGTTTTAAACAGAGCACTTCTTACTAACATTATATATATTCTTGTCTATTGAATGCCTCCCTGACTAGTGTAGAAGGCTAAACAGAGGCAGGGATTTTATTTTATTAACGTCTGTGCCCCCAATATCTAATATGCTCTTGGCACATAGCAGTCAAAATTAGTTTTTGACTAAACAAAAGAATGAATTTATGATCCGGGTAGAATTACTGGGTCAGTGATTATTAATGTTAACAGATATTGGCATGCTGCTGCTTCAAAAGGTTTATATTCTCACCAACAATGCCTATTTTGCTTATTTCACCCATGCCAGAATTGGGTTATATCAATATGTTTTGTGTTGCTCATGTTTGGTTATTAATGGATTAGCAAGGTTATGCATTTTTTCTAACTTATTGGGAAATTGTATCTAGTGTTAAGTGTATAGTTCTGCATTCCCTGTGCTCATTTTCCTATTGAGCTCTTTCTCATTTTCTTATTGATCTGTGGGTTTTCTTTCTACTACATGATTGTTAACTTTTTTGTATAATGAACATTCTAATCAACTTCCTGGGCTGCCTTATGCCAAAAAAATGTGTATTGTTTGGTTATTTTGTTTTTTCTCTTCTTTTTTTTTTAAGTTCTAGGGTACATGTGCAGGATGTGCATGTTTGTTACATAGTAAAATGTGTGTCATAGTGTTTGCTGCACCTGTCAATCCATCACCTAGGTAATAAGGTCAAGTCTTGGGTCTCTTCTCCTATAACCACTTTTAGTTTGGGACATATTACTGTGATGGCCATTTATAGAATGGGAAAGTCCACAGAGCACAGTCAGAGGCTGTTCTGTAACCACTAGAAACAGCAAGGTTCTGAACTGACTGTGGCCTTGTGCATGGGAACTGGGCCCCACAACTCCACCTGCTTCAGCAGCTTGGAATCTTCAATCTCTGCCTCACTGGGTCAGCACAAGTGTCTCTTTCCACTTGAGCTCCATCCTCATGCTGTGCGGTAATAAACATGCCCCACGCAGAAAGCCAGCATTAATATTGGGCTTCTCTCAAGGATATTTTGTCCCAAGAATACTGTCCTGTTTATTGGTAATGTCATATATTTCATCCATTTGCATAGTTGTTTAGGATAAAATAGTAAGTTATGGCTATAAATAGAAACCTGATTTTTTTATCTCTTTAAAAATTTTCTCCCCAAAATTAGATTTTACATGAAGTCCACTGCAAAAAGTAAACTCAATCAGAATTGTTCTGTTTGAATAGAATGTAAGAGGTGGTGCCTGAATGTCCCTTTTAACATGAGGGCTCCTTGGACATAGTTTAAGACCACTTCTGCTGAAGAGAGGGAGCAAATGAAGGTGAGAGTGTGGATTATTTCCAGAAAGGTGTGAGTGAATCAGTAGGGTCTAGACCAAGCATAAAAGAAAGAAAAAATACATGTTTTAAATGTTTCAAGGGACTTGGACTTAACTGACATTTGAAAGGAAAGAGGGAAGAAGAGAAAGGAAAGTAAAAAATGTATTACGTTTGTGTAAAAGTAATTGTGGTTTTGGACTGTGACTTTTAAATCATTTAAACTAGGCTCCAACACATCTTTATTAATCAAAATGGGAACCATTACAAACAACACATTTTTGCCAATGAGAAATAAGTTTGTTTATTCCTGTAGCATAAAAATCTGTGCTTCTGGATTCAATGAATTCTTGGAAAGCATTTTCTGCATCCTGCTGGTTGTGGAAGCATTTTCCCTGCAAAAAGTTGTTGGGATGCTTGAAGAATTGGTTGTCCATTGGCGAGAAGTCAGAAGAATATGGTGGATGAGGCAAAACTTCGTAGTCCAGTTTGTTCAACTTTAAAGTGTTGGTTGTGTGACATGCGGTTGGGCATTGTGGTGGAGAAGAACTGGGCCCTTTCTGTTGACCAATGCTGGCTGCAGGCATTGCAGTTTTCAGGGCAGCTCATCAATTTGCTGAGCATACTTCTCAGATGTAATGGTTTTGCCAAGATTCAGAAAGCTGTAGTGGATCAGACAGGCAGCAGACCACCAAACAGTGACCACGACCTTTTTTTGGTACAAGCTTGGCTTTGAAAAGTGTTTTGGAGCTGCTTCTGGGTCCAGCCACTGAGCTGGTCATCGCTGGTTACGGTATAAAATCCACTTTTCATTGAACGTCACAATTCGATCAAGAAATGGTGCACTGTTGTGTAGAACAAGAGAACACTTCAAAACAATTTTTTCAAATTTTCACTCAGCTCAAGAGGCACCCACTTATCCAGCTTTTTTACCTTTCCAATTTGCTTCCAATGCCGAATGACCACAGAATGGTCGACATTGAGTTCTTTGGAAACTTCTCGTGCAGCTGTAAGAGGATCAGCTTTGGTGATTGCTCTCAGTTGGTCATTGTCAACTTCCAATGGCTGGTTACTACGCTCCTCATCTTCAAGGCTCTTGTCTCCTTTGCAAAACTTCTTGAACCACCACTGCACTGTTTGCTCATTAGCAGTTTCTGGGGCAAATGTCTTGTTGATGCTGCAAGTTGTCTCTGCTGCTTTATGACCCATCTTGAACTTAAATAAAATCATTCAAATTTGTTTTTTGTCTAACATCATTTCCATAGTCTAAAATAAATATAAAATACATTGCAAGTAATCATTGGCAAAAAAAATAAGTGTGCATTAAAATGATGTATAACATAACCACATTTATTTTAAAATATATTCCAATATCAAATAGGAAATTTCAGCAATTCAAAAACCACAGTTACATTTGCACCAACCTAATATGTTGTATTTGGGGGAGGATGATGATGATGGTTTCTCATGGACCTTCTGAAGGTGGCATCACCATCACATCATTTTTAGCATTATCGTGAGCCAAAGCAATTTCCTAAGTATTTTATAAGTATTTTCCTAAGTATTTTACTAAGATTGTCTCAGTTCACTATCACAACTATTAGGTAGTCATTTTTATTTATATTTGTCAGGGGAGAAAACTGAGTCCAGAAAGCCATGACAAGTAAAAGAAGTTGCCCAAGTACACAGCTATTAGTGGGAAGATCAGCAGGGTGCCTGAGGCAAGATAGAATTTTAATAAATAAATGCCCCAGGAAAGGCACGCTCCTCTCCCTCTCTGAGTAGCCTTCTCATCTTGTTTGCTTCTTATATTCTTCGCTTCCCTCTTTTTTTATTTCTTCCAAGAAAAACTATGATGGACATGTCTTTAAAGAGACACAGGAAAGAAGGAAAAGATCTATTTGGATCTGCCTGAAGGTAAATGCAAGTTTTTCAGCTTAATATTGGCTGCTAGGTTATCCTAAACAGCATATATGCTCTGGGAATTTGAAGTGTGGACAGCCATCCATTGATTAACTCTCTAAGCACATGTAGTGAAGCACATACTATGTCAGGCACATAGCATTGTGCAGAATGGAGCATACCTCTGCCCTCAAGGGTAACTCATATGTTAGTCTCCTTTTCCTTTCCCCATCACACAGGATGTGATGTAGCTGGGGAGGGAAGACTTGAGAAATGACTTCATCCTATAACCACTGAGATCCTCATCTCCAGGTAGATTTTCCTCACTGCCTGGCTGTCCTACCTGCTGTACAAACAAAGTACCTACATTTCTCCAGTGTAATGGCACCTGACCCCAAGAGCGGTCTTAGTAGAGATTTTATATAAATGGGTTTGGGTGGGCAGGTCAGTGAGGCAGGTTGATATGCATGGAAATTATATCCCTAAAACTGCACTGTCCCTGACTACGATTGAGTGTTAAAAGGAGGGGTAAATATTACCATTTGGGGTTCAAAAGTGGAAGAAGTTATTTTCTAATGGATGGCTCAGAAAGGAAAGTTGACATGGAGAACCTGACATCTGGTCTGAGGTATGTAAGTAAGTAAATACATAAGCAAATAAACAAACAGTTAATACTTTGGCATAAGGAGAAAAGCACTTCAGGTTTGGGGCATGTTGTAAGCATGAAATGAGAAAAAGCAGACATTATCTAAAAAGGCAAAAAGGGTTTGAGGGCACCAAAGTCACACTTTGCCGCCTTTCCACTTTTTCCCTGGAAAAGGCCAGATCCCATGGAAAGAGACTCAAATGATCCCTGGACAGCCATCCTCTCCTGCAGCTATGACCTGATTTTACAGCTCAGCAGGTCTCTTTGGCCACTGTTTCTGTGATGTGGAGGTTCTTCATCCTTAGGGACCATAAACAGAACTGTATGAATGCTATTTGTTCATGGAAGATTAAGAGACACAGACTCCCTTAAGTCTGAGAGAATTTCATAGCAAAGCTTTGCCACTTTGCAATGAGAAACAAGCATCTCATTCTCCAGAGGGAAAACGAGAGTAAGAGCACACCTGCTTCCTGTTGTTTCCTTTTCTCAGGGCTGGAGACATGACTTGCACATGGCCGGGTCAGCTCCACACTGGCCCCTAGGCCAGTCCTACAGCCAGAGACAGAATGCATTTAAGATACTGGTTTTCAATGCCAGCACTCAGCATAGCTCACTGTTGAGACTTCATGCCTGGCTCTGGTATCTGGACCTAAGTCTTGCTGTTTTGGTCTCAGTCCCTATTTGAGTAACAACATCAGAGCAGCACTCAATGCTTGCTGTCTAGAATTCCACTCTTGGGATCTAGAGTCCCATCACTGAACTAGACCTTAGTTCATGGAGTCCCCTACCTGTCAGGAGACCACTTTGATACAAGTCCAACTTTATTCCTGAAGATTTCTTCCTGAAGATAGAGCTGTCATGATTCCTACCATTCACTGAGCATGCTCTCAAGAGACACAGCTGAACATTTCACAAGCTCAGCTCAATTTTAACTCTCACAGTAGCCCCATGAGATAAGTACAATAATTGTATTTACCTTGTATACTCAGAGACAAAACAAAATATGAAATTAAGATGGGAATAATTTTGGCCTTTTAGTTTTATTAAACTTTAATTGGAAGAAAATTTAATTTGGGGAGTTTTAATTCTTCATTAAAAATATAATAACAGGAGTTCATATAGCTTAAATTGGGTATATTTTATTTTGCTGGCCTTGTATTATTTGGAATATTTTGCCACCATTGTTTCTATTCCACATCTACTGGCCATCTCTGTCATTCAGTGTACCTGGCATATTTTGAGATGGAAAACAGAATCAGGAATGGTTTCTTTGTGCAGAGTGCATTGTGAGCTTAGGGTTAACTCACATAACATCCTGTCCTGAGAGTTTGGTATTTCTCTTCCTCCAGGCTAGTTAGGCTCTGATAAAATCCAAGCAGGTTAGGCTCTGAAAATTTAGTTTTTCTTGTGGGCAGGCCCTGTTAAGATCAGAGGCTCAGCATGTGTTTCAAAATGGCTGCTTTTTCCTTCTTCTTGCCAGAAACACAAGGGAACTTTTCTCCTTTCTTCACTGTGAGAACCTATTAGAGCTCCAAGAGGTAAAATTCATGAAAGTGCAGGGGCACTCAAAGATTGGGCCCCCCATGATGGTTTTTTCTAACTGTATTTTGTAGAGCAGTTTTCTGTTTACAGCAAAATTGAGCAGAAAGCAGAGCTCTCTCACATACTCCTGCCCCACACAGGTGCAGCCTGCCCCACTATCAACATCCCACACCTGAGTGCAACATTGGTTACAATCACTCAACCTAGATTGACATGTCATTATTACCCAAAGTTCATAGTTTACATGATGGTTCACTCTTGATGTTGTGCATTGTATGGGTATTGGCAAATGTATCCAGCATTACAGTATCACGTGGAGTAATTTCACTCGCCTAAAAATACTCTGTGCCCCATCAGTTCATCCCTCTCACCTCCCTAACCCCTGATAACCACGGATCCTTCTACTACTATAGTTTTACCTTTTCAGGATGTCATATAATGGGAATCATACAGCATTTTCAGATTCCTTCTTTCACCTATCAAAATGAATTTAAGATTCCTTCATGTATTTTCATTGCTAAGACAGACCATCTCTTTTTAGCACTGAATAACATTCCACTGCTTGGATGTCCCATAGTTTATCCATTCACCTACTGAAGGGCATCTTAGTGGTTTCCCCAAGTTTTGGTAAATGTGGATAAAGCTGCTATAAACATTCATGTGCAGGTGAAAGAAGGAATCTGAACAGGCTGTATGATTCCCATTATATGACATCCTGATAAAGGGAAAACTATGGTGATAGAAGGATCCGTGGTTATCAGGGATTAGGGAAGTGAGAGGGATGGACTGTTTGATCATATGTTAAGAGTATGTTTAGTTTTAAAAGAAACTGCCCAGCTGTCTCCCCAAAGCGCCTGTGTCATTTCCATCCTCACCAACAGTACATGAGAGTTCCTATTGCTTCAGGTTCTCACCAGCATTTGGTGTCAGTGTTCCAGATTTTGGCTGTTCCAATAGGTGTGTAGTGGTATCTCATTGTTTTAATTTGCATTTCTCTTATGACATATAATGTTGAGCATGTATTTGTCAGCTGTGTATCTTCTTTGGTGAAGTGCCTGTTCATATTGGTCATTTTTAAATCAGGTTGTTCTATGTTTTATTGTTGAGTTTTAAGAGTTCTTTGTATATTTTGGATAAGAGTTCTTTCTCATATATGCCTTTTGCAAATATCTTCTCCCAATCTGTGGTTTATCTTCTCATTTTCTGGACCCCCCTCTGGGTTTTTAACTCTCAGAAATGTTCAAAGTAAGTCTCCAATAATTCCTCAATTACAGATTTGTTTTTCCTAATTGGTTCCCATCAAGTTTTCTGCCCTTGGGATTCTGCTCTGGTAAGCTGACATTCTTTGTATCTAATTGTCAGCCTCTGCAATTTTCAAGGCTGTGGGTTTCCCTATCACCTTGGTTCTCTGATGGATCTAAGAAGAGTTGTTGGTTTTCAGTTTGTTCGGTTATGTCTTATTATGTGAACCTAAGAGATGACTTCCAAGCTCTTTACACGCTGGACTGGGAATCAAAAGTTTGCATAGTCTTACTTGTTTATAATTTAAATAACTCTGCAAGTCAAGGAAAGCTGCTTGCATTATATCCTATTTATAAATTTGAAAACTGAGTTGAGACTAACTTGCTGGCCAATAGTAACACTGATAATTGTTATCCAAGATAGAATGGAAAATCAGGTTTTTTGGCTTGCAGTTCGGGGTTCTTTCTACTGAAACTAGCTGCTTGGCATCTACCTGTTGTGTGACACTATGCAAGTCATCTGAGATCTTTGGATCTCAACTTTTGCATCTGTGAAATATTTAAAACTTTTAACAAACTTTATAATGTTGTATTGTGCCTAAATAGTTTTTATATCCCCACAAGACCTCTCTCTTTGCAAAAGGAATGGCTTGTTACAAGGCAGGTCAGCTGTGTTCTCCTCAAATCTCCAGCTTTAATAATGTGGTAAGGCACCTTATAAAGGGAAGTCACTCTGTCTTGTGGACATGGAGAGGGAAGAGTGGAGGAAGTGAGGTGGGAGCGGGTGTGGAGCCCATTAACTGGGCTCAGCCCACATCTTAAAAAGCCGTGATGTATGGCACTGCCTTGCAGCCCTTGCTTTTTCTCTTTCTTTTTAATCATTAACCTTGCAAGCAGGAGCCTTCTTATTTTAATCTTCAAGGTTGCAGTAAGTCTTCCCATCTGTAACTGTTGGTTCCCAGATGGAAGCCAACAGAAGTTCTCTCTGCTGTCAGCTCAGCAACATGATGCCTTTGACAGATCTTTTTCTAAAAACAGAACTTGCTGTTTCCAAGGAGCAGTGGAAGGGACACTAGAAGAAGAATGCCAATTCCAGAGGGGTGTGAAGATCGCACTCAGAAGATCTCCTGGTGTGCCAGCCGTAGGGATTGAGGACAGGCTGATTTGAGAGTTCCAGAAAACCAGTGGTAGAGGAAGAGATCTGAATTTGAAGGAAGATTTGGGTTCAAATCCTGACTTTGCTTTCTCTGACCTGGGTGGAATTTTGGCGAGGACAACTTGTTTATTCGTGAGCTTCAATTCTCCCATCTATCAAATTGAGAAAATAATACCCAAGTCACAGGTCTTTGCCAATATTCGAAAAATATTCGAAAAAGTGCAATATTTACAAATGTGTCTTTCTCAATGCCCAGAACATGTTTCCTCCCTCCCTCCCTTCCTTTTCTATTCCTTCTGATCTTGTTCCTTAGACTATATCTGTATTAGTCCATTTTCATGCTGCTGATAAAGATATACCCAAGACTGGGGACGATACAAAAGAAAGAAGTTTATTGGACTTACTGTTCCACGTGGCTAGGGAGGCCTCACAATCATGGTGGGAGGTGAAAGGCCCATCTCACATGGCAGTGGCAAGAGAGAAAATGAGAGGCAAGTGAAATGGTTTCCCCTTATCAAAGCATCAGATCTCCTGAGACTTATTCATTACCACGAGAACAGCACAGGAAAGACCTGCCCTCATAATTCAATCACCTACCACCGGGTTCCTCCCACAACACATGGGAATTGTAGGAGTTACAATTCAAGATGGTATCTGGGTGGGGACACAACCAAACCATATCAGTATCCTTCTTCAGTGATCCTTTTAGGACAAAAGCAAGATTGGAATCAGCCATGAAAGGTCTTAGTGAGTTGCCTCCTCTGTTACACGTACAGTTCGAGATCAAGGGTGAGAAAGGAGATTAGCAGTGTCTGTGATGGCTCATCGTGACCATTTCAACATCAAGGTAATTTGCCAGACAGAGGCACAGGAGAGTGGAGTCCAGTTATGTATTTTTGGGCAAGTCTGAACCATATGCTCAGTTTCTACACCCATGAAGAGACTCGTTACACATGCAATTCTTGAGAATCAAGAAAATTGACAAGTATGTTTTGTTATGTTTCGTTTGAGAAAATTGAACACACTATGCACACATGATATTTTATAACTAACATCTATGGATTGGCAACTCTTTGACCTAGAGCCAGGGAAAGTCAATGTAGGAAGCCATTTAGAGTTAATCAGATAAATTGAGGCTCAAAAATTCAGTTCAAGTGACTTTACTGAATTATAAGAACTTTCATATACCTTATCTTTTCTATAAGGGGCTGACCCAGTATCAAAAAACAATCAAGTACCCGAATTTGTCTAGAAATCCAACTGATAACCTACCTGAGAAATTCAGAATCTTGATTATTCCAAGACTATTCTGGTTTAATTTTTGTTATTTTCAAAAATGATGGCTTAAGTATCTGACTAGATTTTTTTTTTCATTTTAACAACATTATTGTCATGCCTAAAAGCTAGCAGCATTCCTTAATACCATCAAAGATAATTTTTTACATATTAGTTTGGTGCAAAACTAATTGTGTTTTTTTGCAATTACCTTTAATGGCAAAAACACAATTACTTTTGCACCAACCTTATATATATATACACACACATATATACGTAGATATAGATAGATGTTCTAATTTATAACAGGATATAAATAATATCCACACATTTCAACTGGTTGATACAGCTCTCAAGTCTTCTGAGTCTGTCCCCCATCTCCACTCCCACCCCCACAATCGCTCTGACAATTTATTATTGAAGGAACCAGATCATTTATGCTGCCAAAGTTCTCATAGTTTGGATTTTGATGACTACACCCCCTGATGGCCATTAACTTTTCCCTCTGTCCTCTGTATTTTCTGTAAACTGCTGAAGCTGAAAGCTTGACCAGATTCAAATTTCATGGTTTTTGGCAAGGCTACTTCACAGATGGCATTGTGTCCTGATATCATTGGGCACATAATACCTGGTGGCCTCTTTTATGATATTTGCAGCCACCAAGGCTCAGTGCCTAGATCCACTAGGTTTGAAAAACTGTGATAATCCTATTCTATCATTTGTTCTTCACCTATTAGCTGGAATAGTTTTATACAGAGAAACTTGCGCTCATCAACTATTTGGTACTAGATATACAGTCATGAAGGAAAGTCAGAATAATTGCTTGATTCTTTTTCTTTATCATTTTCAAGTGATACATTGATTTACTGGCATCTATCACCATGTAGTCAATTTAGGTTTTTTGTGTGTGTCATTGTAAACCAAAGGATTTAAACATACTGCATTTCTCCTTCCACTGACGTTTCTTACTGTTGCTCAAATCATGCCATCTTTGGCCAGTGGGAGCCACTGCAAGTGGGTCCTGTGTCCTTTAGACATCACCCTAGTACTTGGATTACTTCCCTGTTCTCTCATTTGAAATATGCTCAAGACTCATCTTGAACATTTCCAAAAATTTCTTTCCTTTTAGGAAGGAATGATATTTACAAACCACAATCTGGGAACTAAGGATATGCACACTGCCAATGGAGAGGTAGGTGACTGCTTCAATGCCTTTCAGAGGACAAGGCTAGGAAATAATTCTGAAAATAAAACACATTATAAATACACACTGATGGTTTCATTTCAAATGCCAAGCTTCAAGGTTTTTACTTAAGCTTCTTAACATATATAATTATCTCTGTTCTTAAATACTAAAAATCTAGATATTCAAGACATTAGAAAAGATGGTATTGGAATATCATCTAATTACTCATTTGTTTCATCATGTAATATGCAGACAACAGTCTTAGAGTAATATCAACAACATACCACAAATATTGGTGATTCATTTTCTGAATATCAAGCCATAGTAATTCATCATGTAGACTATCTTTTTTTTTTTTTTTTTTTGAGACGGAGTCTCACTCTGTCACCCAGGCTGGAGTGCAGTGGCGTGATCTCAGCCCACTGCAAGCTCCACCTCCCGGGTTCACGCCATCCTCCTGCCTCAGCCTCCCGAATAGCTGGGACTACAGGTGCCCGCCACCGCACCCGGCTAATTTTTTTTTTTTTGTATTTTGTAGAGACGGGGTTTCACCGTGTTAGCCAGGATGGTCTCGATCTCCTGGCCTTGTGATCCTCCCACCTCAGCCTTCCAAAGTGCTGGGATTACAGGCGTGAGCCACTGCGCCCAGCCTCATGTAGACTATCTTATTTGCTTTCTTTGTCTTGCTCTTATACTCATATTGTCTGTTATTTTGCAAAAATTTAATTTCATTCTGCTGGTTACCTTTCATCTAATACTCTTATGATAAACTTTGTTATATAGTCAGTACTCCAAAAGGAGAAATATTCTGAAGATGAGTAATTAATACAGAAGAGTTGTCTCTGGCAAAGGGGAACTTAAATCAAGACACTACTACTTATTGGTGGAGCCTTCATTTAAACCCAAGTTTGCCTGACTTCAGAGTTCCTTTTCTTTGTTTTTTTTTTTTTTTACAATAATGCAAGGTGACCTGGAGAGATAATGCTTGATAATGCTTCATATGTTTCAGTCTTGGAAGTATTCTCAAAAGAAAAATATTTTTAGGATATTTTAGGATTCATATACTTTATCATCCAAACCACAACACTTTTAAGAGTAAAAGTGAATTCTAAAAGTCTGTATGTGTGTGTTTGTACATATATATATCCACGTTTGGATAAGCTCACATATGTGTGTGTGTATATATCACATGTATGTATGCACACATCTAAATATACATATGAAAAAAGAAACAGTATCGGTAGACCTATGAAAGAGTTCTATACCAAAACTATTTTCTAAAACAAAATTTTTTTCTAACAATTTTAAGTAGCATAGATTCATACATTTTAAGAGAAATGTTACAAATCTTTTTTTATCTAAACATTAAAAATAACACTAGCAGAATTCACAACTTTAATACAACGCATAGCCATATCTGATTTTAATACGGTATCACTGATATTTTCTGACATCTGTTTTTAGCAGTCATTATTTTTACATAAAAGTTACTGAAACCTTTTCCAAATATGCATTCTATAGTAAATTTGCAATTGTTAGTACCTAATAATTAACCTAGAGATCATAATAATTTTAATTGAGAAAACTTTCTTGCTCGAGGGAAAAAAGTCCTCTTGTAAGCTCAGAGTAGATTCTACTAAATGAAGATTATTCTTCATTCTGTTTTATACTGAAATACATAAAAACATTGGCATATACGTTTTTACCAGTACAGCCATTTTGTCTCTATGCAGAGTGCTTTTATACAATATAAGACAAAATATGTCAAGTAAATTGTATTTCCATTTTGTTTGAATATTTTACTAAATGTAGAAGCTGCAAAATTGTAGGCTTTTTCAATCTAATTCAAGTTTAGTATAAGATATCAATTATCTAATTAAAAGTTGAAGTTAAATAAAAGGATTTTTCCCTAAATTGAACAATGTTAACATTTCAAAGTGAAATATTATATACCCTTTGAGCTCTTATCACTTAAATATTTTATTTCTTCCCCTGCCTTTGTAAGGATGCAAACAGGAAGATACTAAAATGTAAGTTTTGTTTTTGTTAATAGCAATTTGCTTTTAACCCTCAAATTGCTTACTTTTTAAAGTATCTTGAATAAAGATTTCTAAGTCATTTTTGAACAAAATGGTACCACAATTTAGAGGACCTGTACATAATAGAAGTTCTAAAGTGCTCTAAGACACTTAGGCTTATTTACAAAGTAGTTCACATTTTCACAGGTTTTTAAACTGGGTCAATTTTAAGTAGCAATGAAGAAAAGCAGATAGATACATAGTAGGTAGGTAGGTAGATAGATAATCTCCCTCACTTGTTTAAATAGCATTTTTAATTATGTAGCTCTGCGACCAAGATCAAGTATATTTCTGCCTCATGGTTGTTGTTTTTCTTAAATTTATTAACATTATTTGTACCACAGAACTGGTTTACAAAAACTTTTATTAACAGAAAATTTATATCTTCCATGTTAAATTTTCACTGAATTTATAATGGTATTCACAATAGTATATGTTCCATCTTTGAAGAAATGAGTTTGCAAAGCCCTCCTTTGATTTCATGTTTGGATAAAAATATTAAATATCATTGAAATTACCTGACTTTCTATATAATTTTATCATCTAAGTGTTTAGCATATTAGCCACCATTTTGTCCCTTTTCAAACATTCACTAGAAAACATGACGTCAAATATGAGTGAAAATAATTTCTAAAAATCGTTTGATCTAAATGAAAAGTCATGCTTTACAGAGTAAAGGTGCTCTCTGAAGCTGCATGTGTGTCTGTTATATGTGCTGCCAATTTTCAGGCATGGTCTTAAAGTATAATCACTAACTTTGAAATAGATACTGAAGTTTCTTTGGCAGATCTGTGTTTTCTGGAGCTAAGTGGTCAGTGATTTCATTATCAGCCTTGTGGTGGATGGCAAACTGACAAACATTTTTTCATAAGGAACGTGTTTCTTATCAAAACTTTTTGGGGAAAAACAGAAGGTAGGATTAAATTTAAATATCCTTGAATGTACCCTTTAGTTTGGGGAATAATTTCTGGAATTAAATGTCTTTTTACAAAATAAATAACAAAGCTTAAACATAAAACACTAAAATTATGGTAGTTGCACACCATACAATAAATGACAGAACCAATGGATCCAAGGCATCCAGCTCATTCCTCATGTTCTCTATGGAAGGACTGTACAGCCTCTCCTCTACACAAATATCTTTTGTATTCCTCACTATTATTTCTCCATGCTCCCCACTGATCTGCCCCCTGACAGACTGACAGCTTTGTGCACTTCACAGGCCGTTGCCCACAGCACATTACATAGCTGGAAGGTAAAACAGGTTCAAATATTTGTTCCCCCTATCACCCATGACCAGAAGGAATCACAGGAGCGAGACCCTAATTGATTGTGTTAATTAAGTTGCACGTGCAGAGTCAAGACAGGAAGAACAGATTATAGCTGGTTGACTTTCAGATTTGACAACATGTTAAGAGAGAACTTGGGTGCTTGATTTGGCAGCACATGTTCTCACTTTGGCAGCATAATACTAACATTAAAATGATACAGAGAAGTTTGGGTAGCTATTCTTATGTCAGAAAAACAGACTTCAAAGCAATAACAGTAAAAAGAAGACCAAAAAAAGCCATTATGTAATGATAAAAGGATTGATCCAAAAAGAAGATATTACAATCCTAAATATATATGTACCTAACTCTGGAGCTCCCAGATTCATAAAAAAAGTACTACTAGACCTAAGAAAAGAGACAGACAACAATACAATAATAGTGGGGGACGTCAACACTCCACTGACAGCACTAGACAGATTATCAAGACAAATGGTCAACAAAGAAACACTGATCTTAAACTGCACTCTAGAACAAATGGTGCTAGTAGTTAGTTATTTATAAAATATTCTACCAAAGAACTGCAGAATAAACATTCTTCTCAGCAGCACATGGAATATTCTCCAAAATGAACCACAAAATAAGTCTCAATAAATTTTAAAAATGTAAAATAATCTCAAGTATCTTCTCAGACCACAGTGGAATAAAACTAGAAATCAACTCCTAAAGGAACCTTCAAAACTATACAAATACGTAGAAATTAACCTGATCCTGAACAATTTTTTGGGTTAACAATGAAATCAAGATGGAAATTGAAAAATGTTTCAAAATGAATAATAGTGACTGACACAAGTTATCAAAACCTCTGAGATACAGCAAAAGTAGTGCTAAGAGGAAAGTTTATAGTGCTAAGTGTCTACGTCACAAGGTATGAAAGATCACAAATTGACAACCTAACATCACATCTCAAGGAACTAGAGAAACAAGAAGAAACCAAACCCAAAGCTAGCAGAAGAAAAAAAAATAACAGGGCCGGGCACAGTGGCTCACGCCTGTAATCCCAACACTTACAGAGGCCAAGACAGGTAGATCACAAGGTCAGGAGATTGAGACCATCGTGGCTAACACGGTGAAACCCCACCTCTACTAAAAATACAAAAAATTAGCTGGGTGTGGTGGCAGGCGCCTGTAGTCCCAGCTACTTGGGAGGCTGAGGCAGGAGAATGGCATGAACCCGGGAGGCGGAGCTTCCAGTGAGCCGAGTTCATGTCACTGCACTCCAGCCTGGGCAACAGAGCAAGACTCTGTCTCTAAAAAAAAAAATAATAACAAAGATCAGAGCAGAGCTTAATGAAATTGAAACAAAAAAAATACAAAAGGTCAATGAAATGAAAAGTTAGCTTTTTGAAAATATTTTTAAAAAATGATAGACCATTAAGTAGATTAACCAAGAGAAGAAGATTAAGCTCAATTAAAAATGAAAATAGAAATATTTCAATTTACACCACAGAAATACAAAAGAACATCTGAAACGGCTATGAACACTTCTATGCACACAAACTAGAAAATCTAGAGGAAATGGAAACCTGGATGAAATGGATAAATTTCTGGAAACATACAATCCTCCTAGCTTGAATCAGGAAGAAATAGAAATCCCGAACAGACCAATAACAAGTAGTGAGATTGAATCAGTAATAAAAAACAAATTGCCAAGAAGAAAAACCCAGGGTCAGACAGACTCACAACCAAATTCTAACAGACATTCAAAGAAGAACTGATACCAATCCTACTGAAATGATTCTCAAAGATTAAGAAAAAGGGAATCCTCCCTAATTCATCCTATTAAACCAGTATCACCCTAATATCAAAGCCAAGAAAAAATGTAACAGAAAAAGAGGACTACAGACCACCGGGTGCAGTGGCTCACACCTGTAATCCCAACACTGTGGGAGGCCAAGGTGGGTAGATCACTTGAGCTCGGGAGTCCAAGACCAGCCTTGGCCACATAGGGAGACCCCATCTCTACCAAAAATGTTTTTAAATTAGCCAGGTTTGGTGGCATGCGCTGTAGTTCCAGCTACTTGGGAGACTGAGGTAGGAGGATTGCTTGAGCCTGAGAGGCAGAAGTTGCAGTGAACCAAGATCACACCACTCTGCTCCAACCTGGGTGACACAGTAAGACCCTGTCTCAAAAAAAAAAAACAGAAAAAAGAAAACTACAGACCAATATCTCTGATGAACACAGATACAAAAATCATCAACAAAGTACTAACAAAATACAACTGCACATCAAAAAGATAATTCAACATGATCAAGTGGGTTTAATTCCAAGGATGCAGGGATAGTTTAACATATATGCAAGTCATATGTTATTCATATGTTAGGCATATGTGATTTACCACATAAACAGAATTAAAAACAAAAATCATAAGATCATCTCAATAGATGCAGAAAAATCATTTGATAAAATCCAGTATACTTTTGTGATAAAACCTTCAATAAACTAGGCATAAAATGAACATACCTCAAAATAATAACAGCCATATTTGATAAACCCACAGCCAACATTATACTTAATGGGGAAAAGTTGAAAGCATTCCCCCTAAAAATTGGAACAAGACAAGGATGTCCACTTTCACCACTTAGATTTGACATAGTACTGGAAGTCCTAGCTAGAGCAATCAGGCAAAAGAAAGAAATAAAGGGCATCCAAATAAATAGGAAAAGAGAAAGTCAAACCATCTCTGTTTGCCAGTGGTATGATTATGTACCTAGAAAACCCTAAAGACTCCTACAGAAGACTCCTACATGTGATAAATGAATCCAGTAAAGCCTCTGGTTAAACAATCGATGTACACAAATTGGTAGCACTGCTATACACAAACAGTGACCAAGCTGAAAATCAAATCAAGTTCAAATCAAGTACAATGGCTACAAAAAAATACATACATACATACATATCTAGGAATATACTTAATCAAAGAGGTAAAATATCTCTACAAGAACTACAAAACACTACTGAAATAAAATATAGATGACACAAATGGAAAAATATCCCATGCTTGTGGATTAGATGAATCAATATTGTGAAAATGACCATATTGCCCAAAGCGATCTGTAGATTCAGTGCAATTCCTATCAAAATACCAACATGATTTTTCACAAAATTAGAAAAAAGCAGTCTTAAAGTTCATATGGAACCAAAAAAAGGGCCTAAATAGCCAAAGCAATCTAAGTAAAAAGAAGAAATCTAGAGGCATCACATCACCCTACTTTAAGTTATAAGACTATAGTAACCAAAACAGCATGGTATTGGTATAAAAGTAGATACAGAGACCAACTGCACAGAATACAGAAAGCAGAAATAAAGTCAAATACTTAGAACCAACTGATTTTCGACAAAGCATACAAAAACATAAATTGGGGAGGGGACACCCTATCTAATAAATGGTCCTGGGAAAACTGGATAGCCGCATGCAGAAGAATAAATCTAGATCCCTACCTTTCACCGTATACAAAAATCAACTCAAGATGGATTAAAGACTTAAATCTAAGACCTGAAACTATAAAAATTCTAAAATAAAACCTAGGAAAAACTTGTCTGTATTTTGGCCTAGGCAAAGAATTTAAACTAAAAAGCTCTACACAGCAGAAGAAATAAAGTAAACAGACAACCCATAGAATGGGAGAAAATATTTGCAAACTATGCATCCAACAAAGGACTAATTTCCAGAATCTTCAAGGAATTCAAATGAATCAGAAAGAATAAAATAAATAATTCCATCAAAAAGTGGGCAAATGACAGGGATAGACACTTCTCAAAAGAACATACACAAATGGCCAACAAACATATGCAAAAATGCTCAATATCACTAATCATCAGGGAAGTATTAATTAACACCACATTGAGATACCACATCACCCCCTACAGAATGACCATTATTAAAAAGTCAGAAAACGATAGATGTTGGCATGGATGTGTTGAAAGATGTTGGCATGGATGTGTTGAAAAGGGAACACTTAAGTACTGCTGGTGGGAATTTAAATTAGTACAACCTTTACGGAAAACAGTTTGGAGATTTCTCAAGGAACTAAAAGTAGATCTAACCTTTCGATCCAGCAATCCCACTACTGGGTATCTACCCAAAGAAAAAGAAGTCGTTATATCAAAAAGGCACTTGACAATTGTGTTTATTATAGCACAATTATATATTATAGCTACAATAAACACAATTGTGTTTATTATAGCACAATTCACAACTGCAAAGATATGGAAGCAACCTAACTGCCCATCCAATGATGAGTAGATAAAGATCATACACACACACACACCATGGGATACTACTCAGCCATTAATAAAAAAATGAAATAATGTCTTTTGTAGCAACTTTGATGGAACTGGAGTTATTATTATACATGAAGTAACTGAGGAATGGGAAACCAAAAACCATATCTTCTCACTTAAAAGTGGGAGCTAAGTTATGGGTATGGAAATGCATATGAAGTGGTATAATGGACACTGGACAGAAGATGGGAGGGTGGGAAGGCGTGAGGGATAAAAACCTACAGATTGGGTATAAGGTACGTACTTGGTGATGAATGCGCTAAAATCTCAGACTTCACCGCTACACAATTCATCCATGTAACCAAAAAGTACTTGGACACCAAACATTAAAATTTAAAACAATTCAAGAAAAAGAGAGAGAACTTGATCACTACACCCATGAGACTGTGGCAGAAACCAGAAATATGAAACAGAACTCTACCAAACCCATCCCACATCATTTTATTGAAACTATTCTTAATAGTAATTTGTAAAATAAAAAATCCAGGACAAATGATGAATTAGATATTTGAAATGTTGAGACAACAGACATAATCCATGAAAGACTCAGGAAGTTAAAGGATTAGTACTCAAGCTCCATTACCCCTAGTCAAAACAAGTGTGTGTGTGTGTGTGTGTATACGTTTTTTACATTTTATATTTAAGCCTCTAACAATTAATGGACTGCCGTGTTCCAATTTTGAGGCAGTGTGTATGAGTGAAAGAGTGCTGCAGTAGGAGAAAGGTTATCTGATGCTAGTTCCAACTATTTACAAGCTGTATGACTTGGGACAACTTCCTAAATCTTTCTGAGCTTCAGTGTTCTTATAAAGAAACGTATTTAAAAAAAGACTCATAATATGTGTGAAATATGCATGAAAAAAGACAATGTGTTTAAAGGAGGCTTTCACCTGCAGGGAAGCTTTGATGGAGCAGGAGAGATCTTGCTTTTCCAGCTCAACATGTATTCCCAGTCTCATCTCCCATCACCAACAACTCTGTGCATTTCCTATCCTTCGATAAAGGACACGTATTTGTCTTCAAACATCATCTACTCTTTCACAAATTCAGGATGAAACACAGCTTCTCTTCTAGGTTGGGATGCCTTTATTCCCTGTTGTTCACTGGAGGGAAGAGAATATTTCTTTCCTGTTCCTTATGGGTAGAAAGAACCTCCACTCAATCTTTTCCAGCTATTAGAGGACTTAATCTAATTGGTCAACATTGGAGATGTTTACTAGGCTGTGTTCACTAGGAGGCATAATCACTGAAGACAGGCCTACTCATGCATTCCCTCTCTCACAATTTCTACGTAAATGTGGTAAGCAGACCTTGGCAGGCCCTAGTATCTCAGGGCAGATGGCTGCCTTCTTTCCTCCCTCTTCCAGCTTTCATGTGGTTAGGTGGATAATTAAACCCAAGAGTCCACTTGAATATGATCAGTCTCTCATTCTCCACAAATAACCTAAGCATGCCAAGAATCAATCTGGTGGTAAGGGCAGTGAGGATGGAGAAGAGGGCAGAATGAGAAGCACTGGCATTGCTTTGAGCCTTAGTTTCATGCTCTAACTCAACCTTTAGGAGCAAGCTCCATGTTAAGATATTGCACACTGGGTAGCTCTTAACAAAACAGTTATATTCTTGTTCCTTGTATGTTCCTCTCTCAGAGATGCAAAGGAAACTACTGGGATGATTGACAGAGTGGGATGATTGACAGGGTGGGATTCAGTCACTCCTGGGCCCTGTGTCTATAACACCATCACCCTTTACCTCCAGTGTGACCCTTCCAGCCTGTACTCAAATGCCAATCCCATGAACCCTCACTCAACCCCTATTCAGAATTCCCTGCTCCCAGCTAGCCTCCCACAGCACTTCGCTCACACCTCCAGTACAGCCTACATTTTATTCCCCAATGTTCCACTGATTTGTGCATGTCTGCCTCCCCTTTCATACTTGAAATTCTCCAAAACATTTCTATTCCATATACATCCTCCTCAGCTCCCACAGCTATGTCTGGGAAACAATGAGTCCTCAATAACTGTGTTGAAGGAGTATTAATTTAACATTACTTAAATGTTATCTGCATTTACTCTCCACAGGGGAATTCATATCTGCCATCTTCATAGTTTATCTCTTGAGAGAAAGCTGAGAGAAAAGGCCCCTGAAAGCCTCTCGGAATTACTGAGCTAACTTAGAAACCCCTGAAATCACTGTAGCATTTCTTTTCCATTTTCCCTGAGAAACTTTCTTCTTCTGTGGGCTTTATTCAGGCTTTTAAAGTTTATGTGCTTCTACTAGTGCCAAATGTCTTTCTAGAAGTTTCATAATATCAAATTCCCCTGCCTGGTAAACAGTCTTCAAAGCATTTGTAGTTGGAGTTCCCATTGAGCTGAGTGGACAAAAGTTCGTGTGTTAACTCTAGCTTGCCTGGAACCTGTGGCTGACTAAGCACATTAATTTGGGGCCTCTGCTTTCCCCCTACCTGCTGCAGTTTGAGGTTTTTTCGCTTATTGTCAAGGAACAGCTACCTGCTCAGACTGGTGTCAGCACTGTTTCCAAGACTTTACATGCAATAAAACACAGCCACCCTCTGAAGTAAGAGCTGTTAACTATCCACATATGGCTGAGAGGGAAACTGACGCCTTGACTTTTTTCACGGCTTCTCCAAGGCCACACAGCTGCAAATGGCAGGAGGAGGTTCCAATTATAAGGCCCCACTGTGTCTCAATCAGGAGAACACGGACTCTAGGGTCAGACAAAATGGGTCCTGTCTGCGTAACCTTTATAATCATGAATGTTGCAAACTCAGGCATGCAAGAAATGTAACCTTAATATTTTTATCACTTTAATTTTTTAATGGGAGCATAATTTATAGTCAATTAAGTACTCAGATCTTAAGTGTACAGTTTGATGAGTTTTGATCCATACTGGCACTCATGTAATGTACACCCCCCTCAAGATATAGAACATATTTATCATGCCCAGAAAGTTATTTGAACCCCATCCCAGCCAGTTCCCACCCCTCCAGGAAATTATTTTGTTTTCTGTCATCAGAGGTTAATTAATTTGTTATTTTTAACTTGACCTAATTTCTTCAAACTCCCATTCCATGTAGTATCAGCAACTTCATCTCAGCCCATCATCAGGGCTCTTCCCACTCTGTTTACCTGGGGTTCTCTATAACATTTAGATCAGGTTGGGATACATGGCTCGCATTTTGTGAGATGGTGGGAGGTGTTCTCAGTTGCTGCCTGTACATCTGATCTCTGCAGAACGATCCCTGCCCTGCCTGGTTCTTAGCTACTGGCCCACGAAGGATGCTGCTCTATTTCCTTATCTCCAGCATCAAGGCCTCTTGAGCCTGGACCCTTTCTCAGCTACACCCATGCCTCTTTGAGTACAAAAGACCATTTGCAGCCCTACGGCCACAGTTCTACCCCACACCACTGAGTGGAGGATACCCTGAGGCCCTCGAAGTCCTTCTCTTCCTAGACCCACCACAAAGCCACACCTCTTTGACATATTGTCACCTCTCCAGGCACAACTGGGAAAAGTCACCTCTTCCCTTGGATCTCACAAAGCAAAGAGGGTTTATCCACCATCCTTCTTGCTTGGTCTATGCAGAGTAGAGCAGTATAGAGCAAAAGGCTACTTTTTTCCAAGGGAGCCCCAATGCTTACTCTCTTCTTCCCTTTAATATCCTCCCTAACTAACTCCTGAGAAATCTTTTGGAGTCTCAAGATTAGACACATCAGACATCTCAGTGTATTTTTGCTGTTCCTCCAGAATCACCCCTTCCCTGAGGTAAGAGATGGGCAAGGTGTCCCTGTAGCAAGGAGAAAGAATTTCAGTGTAGCAGAAAATCCAAAGGAAAGAACCACATAAGTTAACAGATTGAAATATCATCCCAGTGCAGAGAAAAAGAGTGGTGTAATAAGAACATATGGCTGTTGCATTAGTGAGCTGATTCCTGCAAAACATTGATGTAGTTAGCACTTAACAGATTGGCATTATTATTATATCTAGATATGGAGAGTGTTATCAGGTTGAACTTGAACCAAAAATCTTTACTTTTTGCTATCTGGGTGTTGTCTACAGGTGGGACTGCCATGAGCTGACAATGGCACCTGGAAGGATATTATGAAACACTGGACTGACAGGAAGTTTGGAAAGCCCTGAGTAGCTGAGATGGAGGAAGTGAGTGAAGGTAGTGGCAAAGAAATGTGAAGTATGGCTTGGGTCATTGCCGACAGTTGCAGTTACAGCTAGTGAAAATAGAGGAACATACAAGCATACAAGTTAAGCAGGCAAGCGTTAGTTATATACCTAGTTCCCTGGACCCAGAGTTGCACCAGAATCTTTTTGAAAACTGAGCAGCTAATGTATTTCCAACTTCATGGTCATATCTCTCCATGCCGTATAATATGCTATTAAATTAAGTTTAGCCCAAAGCTACCTCTTTACATATTTTAAGTTTGGCCTAAAGATTTCTCTGTACCTAGTAAACTGTAGCCTAACTGGATGTGTAAACAGACCGTAACCTACTTTTGTACCAGTCATTGAGTTTTGGCCAATCAACGGCAGCCAACTCTTCAAACCAGGTTCAAATAAAATAAACATTCAGCTGTAACCAATCTGGCTGTTTCTGTACCTTATTTCTATTTTCTGTATGCCATTTTCCTTTTTCTGCCCATATATCTTCAATCACACAGTAGCACTGGAACCTCTCTGAACCTATTCTGGTTTGGGGGCTGCCTGATTCACAAATCATTCTTTGCTCAGTTAAACTCTGTTAAACTTAGTGTGTCTAAGGTTTTAACAATGCTATGGTGGAAGAACCCAAGCCAGGCAGCTCTGGGTGTGAGCTCAGCAGCCCAGCATGGTTGACTAGCTCTAGAGTCAGACTCCCTGGCTCTGCCACAGAAGAGTTATATAACCTGGGCAATTTACTTAGCTGCTCTTTCCCTCCAATTCTTACTCAACAAAATGGAGAAAATGGTTAGGGGTACCAAGAAGATGCCTTTCTCTTCACCTCTGGTTTCCAAGAAAGAGATTGTCCCTAAACACTCCTGGCTACTTGGCCCCATCATCTCCCCCAGTCAGAGATGGACTGAGTTACCTCGTTGGTGAATGGCAGCTGTTGATACACATTTCTTGTATGTGGGTGGAGCTTATTTATCAAAGTCCAAAGCACAGAAGTTTCTCTCTTTGGACCCTACCTCACCTGGATAAGTGAAAGGGCATCATCATGCATATGTCTGCTCTGTAGACCCCAATATCCATTGAATGGGCTTTTCCAAGGTCAAATTTGCATACAAGAGCATTAGAAAGTACAACATTACCACTTGTCTAAGCCTTGTTCTCTAATTCGGTTTTCATCAATATCTTAGCTGATCCATTTACTTCTGTCTGCCTCGCTGCTTTATATACTCATTGGTCCCCTCAAACTCCAGCAATAATGATGCCTCCCATATACAATCTTGGGGATGATGACTGAGATAATAAAGGTGTAAAGTGTCTGGAACATATTGCATGCTCAATAAATGTTTGCTATTGCAATTATTAATGGATACTTCACTTCTACAAGTCACATAACCTATTCTCTAAGCTTTCTTGTTTTAAAAATGTCATTAATAATTGTATGGCTTAAGTAAGAAAATGCATATAGGTTACTTGGCACGTGGGTTGGCACTCAACAAACAGTGCCTCTCCCCAATTCCAGTTGAAATGTGTTAGAAGAGCATTTTGACTCTGTTCCATGGCACACCAACAAACAATAAAATAATGTTTTACATATCCCACTACTAAAGAATGGGTTTCCCAAATTGTATATAACATGTGTTCCCATGCAAGATCATTGATGTGCTATATAACCCTCCCTTAAGGCCCTTACCAAATGTTCTCTCCTCCAAAGACTTTTGCAGATTACCCAAAGTCCTATAGAACCTGTCTGCTCCTATCTTACCCCATATATAAGAGAGATTTGTTTGAATATTTACCCCAGACATGGCATGAGATTTGAAGACAGAAGATCCAGCCTTCCAAACTGGACCTGTCACTTACAGAATATGTCATTTAATGCCTCAGTTGGTTTATATATAAAATGGGTGTTGATAATGAGACACATCTCATAGCATTGCACTGAGAAGTAAGCAAGAGAATACTCATGAAAGTGCTTCAAAAACAGGAATGCACTATAAAAAGGTCTCTGCATGTAAGAATATTATGTTAAGCGTTAATGAGAAGTACCACCTTGTTTGTAGGCACACTAGTTAAAAAAAGAACACAAATCTCAAGGGAATTGATGTCATCTGTGTCTGTTGTGAAATACACAATGAACTGTCTTCTGACGGAGTCAATTTACAAAACATCAGAAGTTTTAAGTGCTTCCATTTATGGATTTTGTGGCTCTTGGGATATTGTTGCTATTATTATTATTATCATTATCATCATCATCATCATCATCAACTCCTACCAGACTCACATATTATGCTAGAGCAGAGGGAAGGTAGACACTCTTTAGAACATAAACTGACAGAAGCTGCTTTTGCCCTCCAAGGGAGTGGCATAATTCAAGGGAATATAAGGCACAATTGTTTATGAATCATCTTGATGTGTCCTTTTGTAGGAGAAAAGTGAGGCCCGTGGGCTGAGCCCAGATGAGAAAGAGGAGGCAAAGAGAGAGAGGACTTGCTCAAAATCCTAAGGGGAAATAAATTTTGAATTACAAAGGGGCAAAAGCAGAGAAAAAGAGTTTGGAGCCTGATAAATTAAGAAATGGAGGGAAATGAATGGCATTTGGGAGAGAGAAGAAGAGAAAAAATGAGAAAGAGACAAAGAAAAGTGGAGAGTGTGATAGAATGAGAGACCCAAACGACGTGGCAGGGAGGGGTGGAATCTACCTTTTGGATTGGAAGACAGTGATTCCCATCACTCCTGTGCAAAAACGAAGTGAGAGGGGAGCATAGATTTGGAATCCCCCAAACACTCCCAACTCCAGGATCTCAGAAATCTTGTGGAAGGGACATACTACATGCGGACTCAGATAATTGTATTTAAATCTTAAAAACATTCCCATAAGATAACATAAGCCCCTGGGAGGTGGATTCCTGAGCTACACTGTATTGATTTCCGTTACTTTTCAAACATGAAATAGGAAGCTCAGAAATCACCAGATGCAACCACCTCAATCTGGCAATGAAGAAATGGAGAAAGACCCAGAGGCACTGGGCAACCTGGTTTCCAGGGCAACCTGGCAACCAATTCATTACTGCTGGCTTACTGAACCAGGTACATTTGATAAGGAACAGTAACAAGGTTTTGTTTGTGTTTTGTTGTTTTTACTGTTTTGGCACTACCTCAATCTGTTCTGTTGCATCTCCCTGGTCTTCCCCTTAACAGCATCTCAAGCAGATACTAAAGATGTTTAGTCATTTTCACCTATAAGAACAGTTCCATGTTCAGGTATCAGAAAATCTAATCTTGCTATATCAACCCTTTCATCTCAGTGTTCTTTGGAAGCTCCCCCTCTCCTATTTCTCAGCTCTGGAACCAGCGGGGAGCAGGGGTGGGGGACATGACTGGTTCCACCTCCTTCCTTGCTCCATATCTCCCTCCACTACACCTGCTCCTTTGGGCTCCTCCAGTGTCCAGACAAGAGAAGAGTGAAAGATAAGAGAAAATATGCAAAAGGTGTTTTTACTTAGCTTAAGTATTTGAAGCCCTCTCTGGACTATCAAATGCCCTGTGATGGCAGGCATGCAAGGCTAGCTCTTTCCTGTGGGGGTCTTTGTGGGGCTTTGAACATCCTCAGCCCACACCACAGAGCAAGTTCCCCAGGCACTGAGTCAACTCCTACTTAGGGTTCCTCATCATCAGCTTAGACTATGGGACCACACCTCCCTCCTCTCTTTGGTACGCGTGCATACACACACACACACACACACACACACACACACACACACAGACACTCACTCACAGAAGTAAAACAATTGCCATGTCCTGTGTTTCTCATAATTATCTTCAAAGTTGCCTTTGCAATGGCTCTCCAGCCTTTTCTGCAAAGCAGGGTTGATGTTCACTGGATCTGCATGGACATTCATGGTGAAACTGTGGAGACAAGTCTCAGACTGCATGGGGCACCTGTCATCCATGGTGATCTTGGCCAATTTGCCTCTCAGTCTCCTAGTTTCTTTGTTGATGAAATGGGCATGATAATAATAGTACCCATCACAGAGGGTGTTTTAAGGATTAAGTGAGGAAATATATGCAAAGCTCTAACAGCAGTTTCTCATCCATAATTATAAATATTGGCTATTATTTTTCTTATTGTCCCCAGCTATGGATCCTCAGCCAAAACTCTGAAGCAGCAGGAAATAACCCATTAAATACCATGTTTCATTCAGATGTCCCCCAGTTCAATCACCTCATCTTCCAATGAGGAAACAGAGACCCAGAGGCACTGGGAAACAAATCCAACCCTGACTGGTGTTTCCCCTTCTCAGTGTCCACAACATTCATTACCCAAAATATATACTCTGGAAAATGATTGCATTTGGTGTAGCATTTGATTACAGAGTGTCTAATCCTTTTCTCTACAATACATGACGAATAAGAGTTTTCCTATTTCCTAAGAATTAAAGCTTAGAGTCAAGAACAAGGAAGCACTAATTACCCCCACATTCTAAGGAGGGCTGTAAGCAATTAGGCCTGGACTTCTCTCCCAGGGGTTACTAAGAAGTATAAGAATCTTCCCTATAAGAGCCTTCAAACATCCCACCCCTTCTTATCATGGTATAAAAGAGAGGAAAAATGAAAGGGCAGGAATAATTGGCCTTGCAGATGCAGTTACTAGATAAAATACAAGGCACACAGTTAAATTTAAATTTCAGATCAACAGGAATAACTTTTCTTACTATAAGTATGTTCCAAATACTGCATAGGACATAATTATACTAAAAACTTATTACTTGATTATTGGAAATTTCCATTCACCTGGTTGTCGTATATTTTTATTTGTTAAATCTGGCAACCTTAGTAGGAAGAGCAGTGTTTGTGATAAGAGTGAACTCTGTCCCCTCTGAGATGGCCAGAATAACACTGAGCACCCCTCAGAGGACACCACCTGCACTCCTCAGAGACCACTATCTTTGAGAAAATTGCCAAGAACAGGTCAAACCACACCAAACCAGAGAATAACAAGGAATGTCTCTTCACTGTTATCACATGGCCAGTTGCAAAATAGAGTTCCTGCCTTCTCTAGCTCCAGAGAAGCTGGACTAAGATAAGGAGGAGAAAGGAGATGTGTGTGTGTCTCATTTGGGGACAAAGCAGATTATGATCATCTCACCCCGCCCCCCTCTCTCTCAACTCCAAAATGGAGGAGAAATGACAGTGCAGATCTCATGATCACACATCTCTTCCCATTTCAGGTCACTCAACACGAAGTTTAAAAATATACTTCAGATTAAAGCTTTAACCTAGAGCACACTTTTAATAATTAAAAAGGGAATGTATTAGTCCATTCCCACACTGCTAATAAAGACATACCCAAGACTGGGTAATTTATAAAGGAAAAGTTTAATTGACTCACAGTTCCACATGGCTGGGGAGGCCTCATAATTATGGCAGAAGACGAAGGAGAAGAAAAGTCTCGAATTACATGGTGGCAGGCAAGAGAGCATGTGTGGGTGAACTGCCTTTATAAAACCATCAGATCTCATGGGACTTATTCATTACCATGAGAGCAGTATGGGGGAAACTGCCCCCATGATTCAATTATCTCCACCTGGCCCTACCCTTGACTTGAGGGGATTATTACAATTCAAGGTGAGATTTGGGTGGTGACACAGCCAAACCATATCAAGGACAGAACTTCTGCTTTCAGAAAGATGAAGTAGATATATTCTATCCTATTCTTCCCTAAGTACAAACAGAAATCCTGGATATGGCATATAAAAAAAAAAAAAGAAGACTAAAAAGTGGAGAGAGGAAGGCAGACCAGCTAGGAGCCTCGGGACCTGAGAATGATGCCATGATGAGTTCTCTATTTCATGTTTGTTTGGTTGGTTGGTTTTGCCTCTTATATCTCAGACTGTATACTGGAGAGGCCAGCAACTCAGAAATACCACTGACTCAGGCAAAAAAAAAAAAAAAAAGCCACAAGGAAAGCTTGCTCTTTCTAGCCAAATGATCAAAAAATGGGCAGCCTGGCAAGGTAGAAGGCTTTCAGACAATAATTTCTCCACTCTAGCCAAACACCACTTTTCTGGTAACCCCACCAGCAAAGAAAGGTAAAGTGGAGAACATAGACCTCACCCTTGCTGGGCTATAACAAGATGCCCAACTCCCTTGTTGGGGTACATTCAGGGATGGTTGAGTCAGGAATCAAGCCTTTCATCACTACTCAGCAATAAGGAGGCCTCTCTCCATTCTCCCTCACCTTCTCTCTCCTCCTCTGAGGTATCAGTGTGGTCCACATGGGGAGGCTGGACTTCCACCCCGACTAGATAACAAGAAGCTTCTCCCCCTGTCTACCATCATGGTGTCAGAGAAGGCCTCATGAGATGGGAGAACTTTAATACTACTCATGGGTGCTGAGGCAAGCACTCCACTGACAGAGTCAGGAGAGGCCATGTGGGGAGTGGTAAGAAAGTCCCCTGATGGGAGACAGAACTCCCACACCTACCCAGCAGTTACAAAGAGCACTTTCCACCCACAAATGTCAATGGAGTCTGAACAGAGAAGTTGTAATTCAACCCCACCTGGAAGTAATTAGGTGGCTCCACACTTAACCCATCAGACTAGTTTCAGGATGTGCCTGCTAAAATAGAAGCAATAAATAACATGCGTATAAGAGTCATAACATAATACCCGAATTGTCCTGGTTTCAACTGAAAATGACTCATCATACCAAGAATGAAGAAGATCTCAAACTGGGCAGAAAAATAGAGATGAACACTGAGATGACAATGATGTTAGGATTATCTGACAAGAACCATTATAATGAGCAATTATGAACACATTTGAAACAAATGTTAAAATGGAAAGCTTTAGCACATAATAAAAAGGTTAAGCACACAAACAGAAGACATAAAGAGGAACCAGACAGAAATATTAGAACTGATAAATAAATAAGGGATAAAGGAAGTTCTCTAAGCAGAAATAAAATGATAAAAGAAGGAACCTTGGAAGATTAGGAAGAAAGAACAAACAGAGGAAAAATATGAGTAAATACAATAGACTGTCTTTCTCTTCTTGAGTTGTCTCAATTACGTTTGATGATTTAAGCAAAAATTTTAACACTGTGTGATGTAGTTCTCAGTGTATATGGATTATAGCATAAGTGACGGAAGGTAAAGAGACATACAGGGAGGTAATATCTTTCCGCAGTTCATTTAAACTAGTGAAGTGTTCATACCAGTAGGTTGTGAAAAATTGTATATATGCAGTGTTATACCTAGAACAACCATAAAAACAGCTAATAAAATATATAGATATTCACAATAGCAAAGATATGGAATCAACCTACATGCCCATTGATGGTAGACTGGATAAAGAAAATGTGATACATATATACCATGGAATACTATGCAGCCATAAAAATGAGATCTTGTCCTTTGCAGGGACATGGATGGAGCTAGTGGCTATTATGCTTAGGAAACTAAAACAAGAACAGAAAACCAAATACTGCATGTTCTCACTTATAAGTGGGAGCTAAATGATGAGAACATATGGATACATGGGGGGAAAAACACTGCGGCCTTTTGGCAGGGAAGGGTGGGAGAAAGGAGAGGATCAGAAAAAAAAACAACTAATGGTACTAGGCTTAATACCTAGGTGATGAAGCAATCTGTTCAACAAACCCCACGAAACAAGTTTACCTATGTAACAAACCTGCACTTGTACCCCTGAGCTTAAAATAACAGTTAAAAATAAATGAATAATTCTATTTCAGTTAAAAAATAGATAAATAAAAATGGAATTACCAAAAGCGTTCAAGTAACTCACATAGGCATAAAAAAAGAAAACAGAGAAGCAAAAAACAGAACAAATGGGGCATGGGGAGCATACTTAAGCCTTAACATATTAATGATTACATAAAATGTAAAATGTTGAATTACTCCAATTAATACATAAAAACTGGAAGAGCAGATAAGAAAAAACATGACTAAACTTATGCTGTCTACAGGAAATCATTTCAAATATAATGATACACATAGGTTGAAAGTAAAAAAATGGAAAAAGGTATAATACAGAAACTATATTAGTCTGTTCTCACACTTCTATGAAGAAATACCTGAGACAGGGTAATTTATAAGAAAAGAGGTTTAAGTGACTCACAGCTCCACATGGCTAAGGAAGACTCAGAAAACTTACAATCATAGTGGAAGGCACCTCTTCACAAGGTGGCAGGAGAGAGAATGAATACTGAGTGAATGGGGAAGCCCCTTATAAAACCATCAGATCTCATGAGAACTCACTCACTATCATGAGAACAGCATGGGGAAACCACCCCCATGATTTAATTATCTCCACTGGGTCCTGCCCTTGACATGTGGGGATTATTACAATGAAAGGTGAGTTTTGGGTGGGGACACAGAGCCAAACCATATCATTCCACCCCTGGCCTCTCCCATATCTCATGTCCTCACATTTCAAAACACAATCATGCCTTTCCAACAGCCCCCTCAAAGTCTTATTTCAGCATTAACCCAAAAGTCAAGAGTCCAATGTTGCTTCTGCCTATAAGCCTATAAAATCAAAACCAAGTTAGTCACTTCCTAGATACAATGGGGTTATAGTCATTGCTTAAATACACCCATTCCAAATGGGAGAAATTGGCCAAAACAAAGGGGATACAGAGCCCATGCAAGTTTGAAATCCAATAGGGCAGTCATTTAAACCTTAAAGTTCCAAAATAATTTTATTTGACTCCATGTCTCACATCCAGAGCACACTGATGCAAGAGGTGGGCCCCCAGGGCTTTGGGCAGCTCTGCCCCTGTGGCTCTGCAGGGTACAGCCTCCCTGCAGGCTGCTTTCATGGGCTGGCATTGATAATCTGTGGCTTTTCCAGGTGCATGGTGCAAGCTGTTGGTGGATCTACAATTCTGGGGTCTGAAGAATGATGGCCCTCTTCTCACAGTGCCACTAGGCAGTGCCCCCCTGGGGACTCTGTGTGGGGGTTCCAACCCCACATTTCCCTTCCACACTGCTCTAGCAGAGGTTCTCCATGAGGACTCCACCCTTGCAGCAGACTTCTGTCTGGACATCCAGGCATTGCCATACATCTGCTGAAATCTAGGTGGAGGTTCCCAAAACTCAATTCTTGTCTTCTGTGCATCCCCAGGCCCAACACCACATAGAAGTTGTCAAGGCTTGGGGCTTGCACCCTCTGAAGCAATGGCCTGAGCCATACTTTGACCCCTTTTAGCCATGGCTGGAGCTGAAGCAGCTCGGATGCAGGGTACCATGTCCTGAGATTACATAGAGCAGGGGGGCCCTGGGCCCAGTCCATGAAATCATTTTTCCCTCCTAGGCCTCCAGGCATGTGATGAAAGGGGCTGCCGTGAAGGTCTCTGACATGCCTTGGAGACATTTTCCCGATTGTCTTGGTGATTAACATTCAGCTCCTCATTACTTATTCAGATTTCTGCAGGAGGCTTGATTTTTTTTCCCAGAAAATGGGATTTTATTTTCTATTACATCATCAGCCTGGAAATTTTCTGAACTTTTATTCTCTGCTTCCTCTTGAATGCTTTGCTGCTTAAAAATTTCTTCCACTAAATACCCTAAATCATCTCTCTCAAGTTCAGAGTTCCACAGATCTCTTGGGCAGGAGCAAAATGCTGCCAGTCTCTTTGCATAACAAAAGTGACCTTTACTCCAGTTCCCAACAAGTTTCCCCTCTTCATCTGAGACCACGTCAGCCTGGACTTCATTGTCCATATGACTATCAGCATTTTGGTCAAAGCCATTCAATAAGTCTCTAGGAAGTTCAAAACTTTCCCACATTTTCCCATCTTCCTCTGAGCCTTCCAAGTGGTTCCAACCTCTGCCTGTTACCCAGTTCCAAAGTAACTTCCATATTTTGGGATATCTTTATAGAAGCAGCCTACTCCCAGTACCAATTTACTGTGTTAGTCCATTCTCATGCTGCTATTAAAAAATACCTGAGACTGGTTAATTTATAAGAAAAGAGGTTTAATTGACTCTCAGTTCCACATGGCTGGGGAGGCCTCAGTAAACTTATAATCATGGCGGAAGGCACTTCTTCATGCGGTGGCAGGGGAGAGAATGAGTGCTGAGTGAAGGTGGAAAGCTCCTTATAAAACCATGAGATCTCATGATAACTCACTCTCACAAGAACAGCATGGAGGAACCGCCCCCATGATAAAATTATCTCCACCTAGTCCTGCCCTTGACACATGGGGATTATAACAACTCAAAGTGAGATTTGGTTAGGGACACAGAGCCAAATAATATCAAACATTAATCAAAAAAGCAGAAGTAGCTATATTAATACTGCATAAAGTAGACTTTAGAAGCAAATTACCAGAGACAGAGAGGCATGCTTATGCAATGATAAAAGAGCCAATTAGCTAAGAAGACAGAGCAGCCCTAAATGTATATGCACCAAACCATAGAGTTTTAAAAAAAAGTAAAGTAAAAACTGATAGAAACGAACAGAGAAATACACAAATCTAAAATCATAGTTGAAGACTTCAACACTTCTCTCACAACAATCAAAAGAACAACTAGAGAAATTACCAAGAAAATAGAAAAAGTCAACCATACTGACAGGATATAATCACACTTGTAAAACATTCCACCCAACAACAGCAGAATACATTATCATCTCATGTGCCCACAGAACATATACCAAGATAGATGACATCATGCCGACAAAACAAACCTCAACAAATTTAAAAGAACTGAAATCATGTAAAATATGTTCTGTAACCAAAATAGAATCAAACTAGAAATCAAGAAAAGAAAAATAATAGAAAATGTTTCAAACACTTGGTATCTAAACGATACACTTCTAAATTATCCATGGATCAAAGAGGAAGTCTCAAGGGAATAAAAAATACATTGGACTGAATAAAAGTGAAAATACGACATGTTAAACTATAACATATGGATCCCAGAGCAGTACTGAGAGGAAAACTTATAGCACTACATGATATTCAAGGGGGAAAAGTCTCAGATCTATAATATAATCTCCCAACCCAAGAAATTGGAAAAACAAGAACAAAATCAAAGTTAGCAGAAGGAAGGAAATAATAAAGAGCAGAAAAACATAAAATTGAAAACAAAAACATAAGAAAATCAAGAAAACAAGATTTTTTAAAAAAGATCAATAAGTTTGGCAAAATTTTAGCAAGATTAACAAAGATAAAACAGAGAGAGAGGACACAATTTACCAAAACAAGGATATCACTGCATACCCTGAAGACAACAAAAGGATAATAAGCGAATATTATGAAAAAGCCTATACAAAAGATTTGATAACTTAGGTGAAATGAGCCAATTCCCTGGAAACAAGCCAACAAAGATTATTTGGTGTGAAGTAGATAATTTGAAGAGTCCTATGCCTCTTAAAGGAATTTAACTTGTAATCAAGGACTACTGAAAATAAATCTTCAGATCCAGTCGGTTTAACTAGAGAATTCTACCAGATATTACAAGAAGAACTAACATGAATTATACACAGTCTCTTCCAGAAAAATGGAGGAAAAGAGAACATGTCACTTGTTCTGTAAAGTCAGTATTGCATTATTACATTCATACCAAAATCAAACAACAATATCATAGGAATAGAAAACTACAAACCAATATACTGTATAAATATAGATAAAAAATTCTTAATAAAATGCTAATCATTGAATCTAGCAATATATAAAAGAAATTATATACCATGACCAAGGGAAATTTGTTTCAAGGATGGAAGGATAGTCCAATATATAAATATAAATTGATGCAGTTCATCATATTAAAAGGCTATAGAAGAATTTAATGATCACATCAATTGATGCAGAAAAGCTTTCACATAATTCAACACCAATTCATGATATTTAAAAAATTCCCAAAAAATAAGAATAAAGTTTCTCAGCTTGGTAAAGGATATCTACAAAAATGTACAACTAACACCATACTCAGTGGCTTAAGAATGAATGTTTTTCCTTTAAGACTGGGAATAAGGCAAGAACATTCACTCACACCAGTCTATTCAACATAGTGCTGAAAGTTTCAGCTTGTGCAACAAAGTAATAAAACAAAGTGAAAAGCATACAGATCAGAAAATAAATTGTTTCTATTTGCCAATGGCATAATTGTCTCTATAATTATGCTGAGAAATCTATAGTCTGCTGGAACAAATAATGAATTCGTTAAGTTCATGGAATGCAAGATCAATATACAAAAGTCAATAGTATTTCTATATACTAGCAATGAAATGTGGACACCATAATTAAAAATACAATACCATTTACAGGTGCTCAGAAAATAAAATTCTTTGGTGTCAATTTCACAAAACATGTATAGAATATTTATGTTGAAAACTACAGCACATTGATAAAAGAAATAAAAAAAAGAAGTAAATTTATGGAGATACATACAATATTCATGGATTGGAAGATTCCATGCAGTAAATGCATCAATTCCCTTCAAGTTGATATGCATGTTTAATACGATTCCTATTTTTAGCTGTTTTTAGCAGCTTCACTTATAATAGCCAGTGGAACAGAAGAGATAACCCAGAGATAGGCACACACAAATATGGCCAACTGATTTTTGATAAAGCAGCAAAAGCAATTCTATGGAAGAAAGACAGTGTTTGCAAAAAATGGTCTGGAAGACAATAAATAAATAAACCTCCACCTAGAAACACCCAAAACATCCCTCAATAAGTAAATGCCTAAACAAACTATGTTACATCCATATAATAGAATTATATGGAATTCTACCCATCAATGAACTATTAATACACACAACAAGTTGGATGGATCTTAAGAGCATTATGCTGAGTGGAAAAAAATCCCAAAAGGTCATATACAGTATGATTTCATTTACATAACAATTTTTGAAAGAATAAAATGTAAAGATGGAAAACAGATTCGTGGTTACCAGGGGTCAGGGATGGTAGCAAGTGAGAGTCAGTGTGATTATAAAGGAGTTCCATGAGGAAGATCTTTGTGGTGATAGTAAGAGTTCTCTGTCATTATTGTGGTTGTGGTTACACAAATTTATTTCTTATGAGACTTGAAGTCGTGGATAATTAAATTTTAGATTCCTCATTTTTAAATTAAAGGGTAAAGAAACTTTTCTCATAAAGTTTATCACCATTAAATATAATACCCAGGTCTCTCTGGCTTCCAAATCCATGTGCATTCAACATGTAATACAGGACTGGAAGTCACTGATTAATTATGAATACTTTAATCTTATTTGGGTATGTATGAGTTGGCTTAAGGAACATTGACCCATAGGTGCAGAAAACAGAACAGGTAAGTTTTGATTGCTGAAGGATGAAGCAGGAAAAAGTGAGCAGATATTTCTTAAGTGGGTTACTGCTCTGGCATTTTCTGGGCATAACTCAGTTTCTTATAGAAGTTCAGGCATGACCAGGAGAGGCAGTGATTTGGAACCAAGGCATGATAGATTCTATGTCAATAGCCTTAGCAAAAGTTGCTTTATAAGGTAGAAGGATCACTCCAGAGGCAAAGTCATAAGAATCAATAGTGCTGTTCTGTTCCATTAAGCAAATGCTTATTGATTACCTGCCTTATGTAATGGCATTGTGTGAGACCCTGGAGAAAACAAAGATGTGTGAGGCAGTGTCCCAGATTTCCAAGGATTCTCCCAGCCTAATGGGAAACAGATGAGCCAATGTGACTGCGAGTGTCAAGTTAGAGGAATCTTTGGGGAAAGATGGAACTTTGGGAAAGCGATGCTTGACATCATCTTAAAGTTCAGGCTATTTCTTGATGTGGTCTCCAAGGCAAGATTCATACACATTTACCTTCAAATTTTAACTAATTGAGAAATAGACATGGATATTACACTAGAATAGAAGCAAAAGAAGTGGTTGTTTGTTTTGTTAAAACTACATTGTGTAACTCAGCTTGAATCTATAGGCAAAATCACTCTGAACCTTGGAATGAACAGAAGGAGAGAATCAGATCTCAAGAGAAGACCACACACCTGGAGAAGCTCCAACTGCTTCACACCTGACAAGAATTAAGACCTCTAAGAAGAGAATGATCTAAAGTAACCATGAAGCTGATGTGTTACTCCCTCTCTGAATTCTGGGTTTCCTTTTTTTTTTTTTTTCAAATGATTAGGGAAAAATATGTGATTGGCACTTCTGAGGGCCCTAAAGACACTTAAGCTGTGTTAAAAGATTAGTACAAGTGAGCCACACATCCTCCTCAGGGAAAATCACATGGCACTATAAGACATCACAGCTTGCACAGGGAACTTCACGCTGTTTGAAATTACTGAGGTCTTATACATAAAGCAGGAAATTCGGTCTGCAATAAGGGTTTAAAGCTAAGTGTACCAGGAGGATGGATACTGGTGAGATGGGAAGACCATGGGGATGGATAATTCAGTGCTAGTTGTTAGCTTTCCCAGTCAGGAAACATAGCATGTTGGAGCTAGTGGAGTCAAGTGGCTCCTGAGGAGGGCTTAACAACTGGGAGAAAATATGATACCATGGGTATCTGAGATGATACCATGGAAGGGAAATCCTATCTGCTTAAGGGCTATGTTTGCTAGGCACACTCTCACCTTGTACTTCCTGTTCACAGAACAAAAACTAGACATGGGTCTAATAAATTTTGAATTAAAGAGATTTTTTCCTCAGAGGTAATCACTGCTAACATTCTCTATGAAAACCATTTTCCACTTTCTTTCTTTCCTGCTTGTCCAAAAGCAAATCTTACAAAAGAACCTCTTAAGAGTGGCATCTGTGGTGCAATCTGCCACTTAATCCCTTTCAGAATCATCAGCCCACTTGAAATTCATCTGCTCCTCTCAAAATCCCTGGGGGGCATCCACAATAGCTGGCATCATCAAGCACTTTTCTTTTCCAACTCAACGGTAAACTCACACTTTTCAAGGCAGTGACTTGACTTTGCCATGCCTTTTCATTTCTTTTGGCAGAATGTGAGTGTGAGTCCCAGCGCAGATGATCAGTGTGATCTTGGACAAGTCTCCAAAATTCAATGATCATTTGTTTCTTTATGTATAAGTTGGATATAAGAATGTCTAGAATTATGTGGAAGATTAGAAAATACAGTATTTATAAAACATCACTAAGGGTTTGGCACTAGTAGGTGCTCAGCAAATGTATCTGAAGAAAGGAAGCAACAGCCTCCTCATGCAGTGCTCCAATTACTGTGTAACAACATTTAGTAAAATAACTATCATTTTATTGTGCTCACAATTTTGTGGATTGGAATTTGGACAGACATAGTAGAGATGGTTTACCTCTATTTCACAATGACTGGGCCTCATCTGGGGTGATGCAAATGACTGTAGATGGCTGCAATGGCTCAGTCAGGTCTTATGTCTGTAGCCTCAATTCTTGCTTCCAACTGGGTTCCTTGGTCCTTTACCCATTGTGTCTGGAGGGACTGAAGTGACTCTTTCTTCACCCTTATGTCTGGGGTTATGACTGGGTTATCTAGAATATCTGGAATATCTGGAAGCTACCTAGGCATCTGTCTCTTTCCGCGTCGCCTCTCCATGTGGCTAGCTTGGGCTTCCTCACAGCATGGTGGTGTCAGCATAGTCAGCTATTTTACACTATGGCTCTCTTTTCCCAGAGTGAGCGTTACAAAAAGCCTGGATGTAAGTTGCCACATCCTACTGTCATCTGGCCTCAGAATACCAGAAGCTTCTATTGGTCAAGCATGTCGCTAGGGCCAACCTTAATTCAAGCAGAGAGGAATTAGATGCCACCCCTCAATTTGTGGAATACAAAGAATTTGCAGTCCTCTGTTTAGATGCTGAAGTTTAGAGCTATCCTTCTAGTCTCTATGGTACCCATCGCAAAATACTTTAAGATGTCCTTCAGTCTTACTGTTGGAATTTCTCTGGTCAGATTTATTCCTTGTCCTCTCTTCTCACTTCTTAAATTTATTATAAATCTTATGTTGCACACATTTCTTTCTATTATTGACATATTAGAGGCAAGTCAATATACATTATGCATTTATGGCCCTATAAAGGAAATAGAAAAGAAATGTCAATTCATCAAATACATTTTGCTTCTCAGAGAAACAGGGCCTTCATATAAAATGATGGTGGGGCATATGGGGCATGGAGGTGGGAGAGATTGTGGCAAAGAAGTTAAATCACCCAGCTCAGATCATAGAGCATGTTAGCAGCCCAGCTTAAATAAGGACAGTAATAGCCTAAACTTTTTATCTGCCTAATTTTCTGCTATCTGTGCCTTCTGCCTCATTCTCAGATATTTGTATCCCACTGGAAAAGTTTATCTCATTTATGAAAAGGTCCCAAGTTATCTCCAGTAAGTATTTGACTAGATTTAATTATGTCCCCTCCCTCTTTGTTTTTTTTCAACCATGTATTAATTAAACCATAATTACCAAGTCCCAACCATATATCAACCTCAGTTCTAGGCACTAGGGTACACCAGGAAGTAAGAGACAAAGTCCCTGCTTTCATGGATTATTTATAATGAAATAATAATAATAATAGAGCGCTTGGAAAAGTGATGGCAGGTCACACACACACAAAAATCAATTTAATGTGGATGTAATAACAAAAAAGCTTAGAAGATTTGCAAACTATAAGAAATTTACATTCTTATTGTTTTCTAGGTCTTGCTCCATAT